>NC_090323.1:224381529-225092470 GCF_040869045.1 Eurosta solidaginis
TTAAACAAAAACACATAGAATTCAAAACCATCGCTTTTCAGGCAACATCACCTTCAACTAAAATAAATAACATTAAAAAAAAAATATGTTTGTATTTTTTAACGCGAATTTTTCATCGCGACTACTATACACAATAGTAGACGTTTACAACATAAAGGTGAACATATGCATTCATATTTAGCAACAAAAATTAGAAACATATGCTAGAATTTAAATAATTTAGAGCACAATCTGTGTCATAAATTTTTTTATTACAAAATATTCAAATACCGTGAAAATTTATATACAAACGACAAGCGACAAAATAAAGCATTTAAAATCAATAAAAAAAAGTTGAGCATATGTATGCATGGGTATGAATGTAGGTGTGTATTGTTCACATAAAATAAAGAATTTAACAATAAAAGTTATTAAACGATACAAATAATTCAAATGAAAATTTCTGACATTGTGTATAGTTTATTTATTGGTGAGGAAATATAGTCATTCAACCACAACTCCACTTCCACACCATTAATTACACACACTACAATACAGACGCATATATATGGGCCTTTGTGTCAGTCAGATTTTTATATACCCTATAGGAAAATATCAGTGAATAAATTGTTCGTTTTAAACAAAACGTGTCCCGCACTCGCCAGTTGAATTACCACATCTCTTGTGGTATTTTCTAAAAGGACGGAGTTATTCTATAACATAAGTTCTGGCACCTGATTGGGGTTCTTCGTTTAGTCGTCAAACAAATTGAAAATGAATCCGCCTCCTAGAATATAAGGGGCATCGCCGTTCACAGCGTCCAATATCCGAAACTCACAGTAGAGGAAAGTAGACCCGCGCCACTCAGCCACAACTTCGTGCCAGATACTGTACAGGATCAAGTTCTCGCGGATCCAGAATTTATACCGACACACGCAATCACAAGCCTTTAACACAAATATCTCTTTGGCGCAACCATGTTAAAGTTGGAAGTTTTCTTGGACTTGTTAGCCATCGAACCTACTGGATGGGACAAAGCATTGTTACAAGATGAGAAAGATCTGGAAACTTTATGCTTGATAAAAATAATCAACAAAGCGATAGAATGCTACTAAGCACAGTAACAGACAAATCGATGAAATCTTACCTTCTTTTACACATGGCGTTTCATTTTCTGAATAAAATGTCGCCCTGAAAGTTCCTCTCAGCTCTCTCGTAAGTGTGCGTGTTTCTTTCACAAAATGTGTTTCACTGAATAAGAAAAGAGGTCCCTTTACCTACAAATAAAGCCATTTTGCACAGCGCCAAGTGACCCAGTTCACAAGTTAGAATTTAAGAGTGCAACATTAGGGTAACTTTTTTTCCAGAAAATAAAACATCAATAGATAAATCACTATCGATAGTTCTACAAAACTAACGATACAATGGATGGAGCTATCGATAGCTTGCCAGCACTAATGTGGACCGCTTTTCTTGGGTCGCCATGGCGTATGAGTAACATTTTCGTAGGTTTTCCAATTGTTCGTTGCAAGGCCGATTCTAAATTTAAGCTTGCATAATATTTTAAAAATAAAAAAAATTATGTAATTGAGCATAACGAATTGATCTAAATTATTGCTTAGTTTCTCTAATACATATAGCAATTTAATATCTAGGGGATCTACGATTTGGTACATTAAGATTAAAACTATCTATGACCTATGATAATAGAATAATTTGATAGGTTCATGAGAGTAGTAAGAAGGAGTGGGATAGAAAATAAGACAAACGCGGGCTTATATCATGAAATTCAGGAAAGTTTACTTATAATTTTACTTCCTTTTAAAAAGTTAAACATATTAAACCAGCTGACTTTCAAAGGCAGTTAAACAAAATTTAAGTTCTGTTGAGCGCGTCTGAAAATATTCCCCCACAATATAAATTAAAAACATACAAGATACATATGTTCCTTATGGTGTATAAAAGGAATATCAACAAAAATGCAATACTTAGAGACAATCTACAAAGCGTGCGGCAGGGTATTCATTCAATATGCTTTAACGCGAGTTCCTGTCAATGGAGGACTCAACCTCACGGTGTCGAACACGGATCTAATTGCATGATCAATGTCCCAACTATCGGCTCTATTTTACCAACCTCAACACTTCGTAGCAGAATCATTGGTAATAAATAAGCCTGTTATCGGGCGCCGAAGTATATGTAAATGTTGGCGATTTCGTATTCAAAACTCAGCTCAATATGAAGAAGTGAAATTTAGAAACATGGCCTAGTAACCATCGGCCTGTGCAATTTTTTTAAATTTTTCTTATACACATATCTATAACTAAAAAGTTGTATAAAGCATTATGAATTTTTAGAGATATTACTAGAGAGTGCAAAGCATTTTACTAAGACCGTTTAAACATGGGCACTACCACAACCACCTAAGTTTATCATACAATTTCATATTTTTAAAAGCTTTTAAATTTGAATATTTTAGCAACAAAAATCTGGTTATTGAATGGATCTTAGATTACTGCAGCGTTTTTCAAAATGCATTTATAGCAGTAAAGAAAGCAGCAGAAATTCTGGAGGAAGCATGCTTAAGCTGCAGTCGCGTCAATTTATATATTGATAGCCAGATTGCGATTAAGACAATAATCTCACACAGTACTTCATCGATAAGTGTTCTAGAATGCAAAGAGGCATTTGAAAAACTGCACTCAGGTCGTACCATACATCTTTACTATGCTCCCGGTCATAAGAGATAGAAGGTAACAAAAAGGCAGTTGAATTGGCAAAGGAGGGTGCAACACTCGCTGAGTCGACGATAGATATCCCAATCCATTTGGGAGAAATCAAAAGGCGGCAGGAGTTGCATATGATCCATCAAGCTGGAAAGGCGTGGACAAGAGCGCGGGTCTACATAATTTCTAAGATCATGTGCAAATCCTACGATATTATACTCACAAAATGGCTCATATCTCTGAAGAGAGAAGACTTTTGGTTTACGATGCGCATACTGATTGGGCACTGCCTTCTGGCATCACATGCTTACAAGTTAGGCCTCATCAGGAACGGCAAGTGTAAGAAGTGTGAGCTGCAGGAATTAACGGTTGAGCACGCTCTGTGTTCATGTCCTGCGCTCGCCAGCTCAAGGCTCCAGCTATTAGGGGCGGCAGAGTTGCCAGATCTTAAGCTAGTATTTGCCAAGTGGACGGAGTTATTCTATAACATATGTCCTGGCACCTGATTGGGGTTCTTCCGTTTGGTTGTCAAACAAATTCTGCTAACACTGTGGACACACTCAGTCTATGTGAGGTCTTTATTAACCGGCCAGGTCAACCTATCCTAACGTCTTATTAGTACAGTTTCACAAAAACGAGACCAGCTTTGACAAATGAGTTTATCAGAAATTGAAAATAAAGGGCTTTGAATCCTAGCAATTTCAAACTCTTCACGACTGATAGGTAAATGCTTGAAGCCACATCATGAGACTGAAAATTCAAAAATATCCATCTGCACGCCCATTTTTATAATTGCGCTATTTAATATTATAACATTTTTTAATTTTTCCAAAAACTCATAATTCTAATAACATCTGCTTACAATAAACGTACAATAAGCTCTGGTAGGATTTAAACTTCAGGATAACCTCATAAATGAGCAAACCCTTATATTTACTAATACGCTTATGCAAGCAACTATGTGTCTGTATGAATGAAATATTTTGAAGAAGCATCCAGCAACACCACCACCACCGCCATCAATAACAATTTATCACTTCCAACTTAATAGTTGCAACTATTTGTAGGAAATGTAAATATTTTAACTAAATGTTATTTATTAAAACTATTCGCGTATATGACACGTACCTAAAAAAAAGTTTAAAAAAGTATGGCGCCAGTTTTATTGTCTTATTTATTTATTTACCAAACAGAAGCCCAGTTATTCGACTACTGCACATACAAACATGCAAATGTGACATAAAAAAAGAAGTCGACATTTTTTTTAATATGTTATGTTTCATCTATGTTGTGACGTATTGTTATTCGATACTCTTGTAGAAAACAAGTTTTCCAACAAATACAACACATTTCGTTTAACGGTAGGAATTTATTATTTTTATAGACTTTTTTTAGTAATGCACCGCTGAATTTTAATACAAATAAAAATATGTTATATTCATGTAAATATAATAAAATACTTGTTTTGGATATACCGTAAAACTGTGTAAGTATAAGGCTTATCCATTTATATATAAAGAAATCACGGACATATGAAGTGTCCGCATAAGTTTATAGTTCTGCTTTAAAAAAATTGTATTCTGTGGATCGCTTCAATTGCATCGTCTATTAGAAGAACACTCAGAGTTAGGTAGCAATACAATATAAAGCGAATTTTTCTAGGTGGTATAGATATCGGAATATTTGGAAATTTCTTATAAACAATCCAAATTCGCCTATGATATATGAAAGTTTTGTCTTATGTAAGTGTTGTGATAAGTCAAGTAAAGTCACCTTAATTGTACAAGGATCGCATATTTACCAATTTGATAGTAGTTTAAAATCATAGTCAGAACGTTTCAGACTATGCGTGGACTTTTGGAATCTTATTTTATATGTTTAAAGAAGCACCATTTTCTCCTGCAAATGGGCTATTTTGAAGATTGTGACAACGCAGTGGATAAATTGTGCGTTAATTATGCGGTCATTGCTTGTTGGTTGCGTGGTAGCAAATGTTAAAAAAAAAGTAAGGAAGGCTAAGTTCGGGTGTAACCGAACATTACATACTCAGATGGGAGCTTTGGAGACAAAATAAGGGAAAATCACCATTTAGCAAAATGAACCTAGGATAACCCTGGAATGTGTTTGTATTACATGGGTTTCAAATGGAAGGTATTAAAGAGTATTTTAAAAGGGACTGGACCATAGTTCTATAGGTGGACGTCATTTCGAGATATCGGCATAAAGGTGGACCAGGGGTGACTCTAGAACGTGTTAGTGCGATATGGGTGTCAAATGAAAGGCGTTAATGATTATTTAAAACGTAGTGGGCCTTAGTTCTATAAGTGAACGCCTTTTCGAGATATTGCCATAAGGGTGGACCAGGGGGGACTCTAGAATATGTTTGTACGATATGGATATCAAAATAAAGGTATTAATGATGGTTTTAAAAGGGAGTGGCTCTTAGTTTTATATGCGAGGGCGTTTTTGAGATATCGACCAAAATGTGGACCAGGGTGACCCAGAACATCATCTGTCGGGTACCGCTAATTTATTTATATATGTGATACCAAGAACAGTAGTAGTTTTGTCATTTTCTTCTATTTAATATGGAAGGTGTCACACCCATTTTACAAAGTTTTTTCTAAAGTTATATTTTGCGTAAATAAACCAATCCAATTACCATGTTTCATTTCTTTTTTCATATTTGGTATAGAATTATGGCATTTTTTTTTTCATTTTTCGTAATTTTCGATATCGAAAAAGTGGGCGTGGTCATAGTCGGATTTCGGCCATTTTTTATACCAAGATAAAGTGAGTTCAGATAAGTTCGTGAACTAACTTTAGTAAAGATAGACGGACGACTTTGTATAAAACTGGGCATGGCTTCAACCGATTTCGCCCATTTTCACAGAAAAAAGTTAGCGTCATAAAATCTATACCCCTACCAAATTTCAAAAGGATTGGCAAATTTTTGTTCGATTTATGGCATTAAAATTATTCTAGACGAATTAAATTAAAAAGGGCGGAGCTGCGCCCATTTTGAAATTTTCTTTTAGTTTTGTATTTTGTTGCACCATATCATTACTGGAGTTGAATGTTGACTCAATTTACTTATATACTGTAAAGATATTAAATTTTTTGTTAAAATTTGACTTTTAAAAAAAAATTTTTATCCGAATTTGCTAATTTTTCCTTAGCACATATATAGTAATAGGAGTAACGTTCCTGCCAAATTTCATTACGATATCTTCAACGACTGCCAAATTATAGCCTGCAAAACTTTTAAATTACCTTCTTTCAAAAGTGGGCGGTGCCACGCCCGTTGTTCAAAATTTTACTAATTTTCTAATCTACGTCATAAGATCAACCCACCTAAGAAGTTTCATCGCTCTATCCGTCTTTGATAATGAATTATCACACTTTTTCTGTTTTTCGAAATTTTCGATACCGAAAAAGTGGGCGTGATTGTAGTCCTGTTTCGTTCATTTTAAATGGCGATCTGAGATGAGCGCCCAGGAACCTACATGCCAAATTTCATCAAGATTCCTCAAAATTTACTCAAGTTATCGTGTTTACGGACGGACGGACGGACGGACATGGCTAAATTAATTTCTTTTTTGCCCAGATAATTTTGATATATAGAAGTCTATATCTATCTCGATTAGTTTATGCCGTTACGGATTACCGTTATGCGTTGAGCTCTGCTCAGCTGAGTATAATAAAGTTTATATTCTCATAGAACAGCATAAGAGTTGTCTTCAATTTATTGCACTTTCTCCTTTGTAAAAACTGCAACTGCATAGGTGCTTGATTGCATACCGATCGATTTTGTTCAAACTTTCACATAAGTTGCGCATACCTCACGCGGTGGTTTGCACATAGGTTTGGTTGCGATTGACGCACAGGGTCTCGAGATATAGGCCAAAACGTGGACACGGGTACCCCTAGAATGTCTTTATAGAATATGGATATCGAATGAAAGCTTTTGCTGAGAGCTTTAAAGTAATTTTCATTGTGATATTCGATATAGTGGATGAGCAAAACTGATAAATATGCATGCGATACCAAAATTAAGACATGAATTAATAATACCTAGATACCTATTTACATACGTCCTATTCGATTTGCCTGAAATTTGGTATATAAATTTGCCTATATTAGTATTTCCGATCCTTTTTTCCAGGAAGTAGACCAGAGATGGAATGGGACTGGGATTAGGACTAGGACTGGGACTGAGACTTGGTGTGGGACTAGGACTGGGACTCGGAATGGGACTGGAACAAAATACATACCAACCTCTGGGACTGGCAATAAGAGATGAAGAAGAATGAGAAGAACTTGAGAGAAGAGAAAAGAGAGAAGGAGAAGGAGACTGAGAAAGATATATAATGAGACGAAGATAGAGAGAGATGAAGCGAGAAAGACGGAGAGTGGAGTGAATAAAAGGATTAAGATAAAGTGAAGAGGGGGAAGGGCAGATTTAGATGGAAAAAGCTTAATAAAATGTATGCAGATAGACCAAATTAGGGCAGAACAACGTCTGCCAGGTCTGCTAGTTCTTTATACAAATTACTTAGTTTGGCCTTTTCTTTGTAATAACTCACGTCACTTGAGAGCAGCAAAGGTCATAAAATCTTCCAGCTAAGTAAAGGCTTCTTTCTTTCTCTGCTTCTAAAGGGAATTTGCCGATACGAAACTTTCTGGGCCGGAAGGTCTTCTCTCATTCTAACATCTTCAAACCAGCGAAAATTTAAGGCCTTTTCTCATTACACTCTATCGATGTCTCTAGAAAGCCCGTTCAGCTCAATAATAAACCTCCTGCGATACACATTTTACCAATACCCATTCTCGACACCGTAAATAATTGCTATCAACTCATTTGGGCATATATGTGGTGAAACTTTTAGAGCTTGAGTTTTGTTTGTAAAGAAAAGACTTCATTTTCCAAATGCCTACTCAGCAAAAACCAGTACTTTATCAAGATTGGCTTCACATGGGATTTTCAGCCAGTTATTATTTTTCATTGTAATGCTGGTTTTGGTCCCGAATACTTTAGGACCAGAGGGTCTGCACACATTCTCACAGATTGTTCTAGCCCACGAAACTTTCTGTGCCTTTCTCATTATATTTCCTCATGTCTCTGTAAAGCTCAGAAAGTTTACTATTCAACTTCCTTCGATACACCATTGTATCTTTTTAATGCCTACTCAGCACAAACCAATACTTTTGCAACATTGGCCCTATCTTGGATTTACAACCTGATTTTGTTTTCGCTATTTCGACTGGTTCTGGTTTCCGGATACACGAAGTGGATATCCTTCAAAAATCGTCAGGTTGTGAGGTCATGCTGGTTAATATCTGCTCCAGGTTAAACAAATCTTATAACAGTTATGCTGTTAAAAAGCTTAGACAGGTCACTCCTGTTCGTAGGGAAACTGGAAATACAGTTCAACTTATTTTAGCAAAGCCAAAAAATATTTGCATGAAATTGCAATTCATATAAAGCAAAGCACTATGAGCGCCCTTTCACGCTGTCGAAGTTCGGTTCATATTGATAATAACATAAGCTAATCCTGAAAATTTGATTTATGTTAGATCTACCATTTTGAGAGCCTCGCTGGTGAACTCCTATCTGATTTTCGCTTGCAATCTTTAACACATCTTCAGCTCTTTGTTTGGACGTTGGTTTATTTTATTGGTTACCCTGTGGCCCGAAAACAAAAGATCCGCACTCATGTGGCTAACATTTTGCCACTTGCTACTGGTAGCAATAATTAGATGTTTTTGTAGGGCTACTCAGATCCTCTGTTCAAACTATTTGTCTCGATAAATTAACCCAATGTCCTGAGGTTCCGATAGCATACAACTGTCCATAGTTTGTAACTAAACGTGAACTAAAGATGGGCATTGATACGTGCTTCAGATAGTTTTTGTCCGAAAAACAAGCACCATTGAGGTACCACATATGACCACATTAAACCTTCTCATCCATCCCGCCACCCACGCCTGGTTCCATGAGCAACTTTTGGTCGCCAGAGCCTCGTCTGCTAAATGTGTGTATGATACATGCATATTTGTCACAGAATTCCCCTCGAGTAGGCCAGGCTTTGTATTGCCTGTTTCGGATATTCATATAGCCAAACATAAATAGTTCTTCATCAGGGAATATAAGACATTTCCTTATGTCGCTCGTCATCATCATCCCTCTATCTTTATGTAAACAAGGTACAAAATACTGGTTGGTATCATAATGATTGCAACTCGACGTATGAGTTCGGGTTTGGTTTGGCTGCGTGATTATATTGGATAACATTCTATGCCCCAGTAAAAAAATTGTGTGATAGTAAATATTTAGCTTTATTGTTACTGAATGTACTTAAATGGCCTCTAAAGACTAATTATTTATTAAATATTTTTAAGAAAAATAAAGGAAGCGCTTTAGTAGGGCCAACAAGACGATAACAAAAATTCTTTTGACCACCAAAGCTCGCTTAATTAATTCGCATTCAGATCATAGGATTTGCTTTAATTTATTAGTTAGTGCCCTTAAAGCTCATCATACATGCTCCCTGCTGGTGCTTTTTTAGATCACTCTATTACTGTGCCAATAGAATTCAATTTTATTTTGTCTTCGCCACATTACAACTGCGTGACGTAAGGTCATCTAAGCTCAAAATCTTACGGAACTTTGAAGTGTCTATTGTGGACAGGACCCAGTGGGAATAAGGAAAGCCTAATAATGACGCTGACTCAGAGGTCTGGTTCACGGACGGATCAAAATTCGATGACGGAAGAACGGGAGCGTCTATGGGCCGAACTTCAAGAAATCGATGACAGTGGAATGCCACCCCACCTTATTTCAGCCAGAAATCCATGCAATAGAAGTCTGCGGTAATGAACGTCTACAGAGAGGCTCATCCTCGAAAAGCATGTACATTATGTCGCACAACCAGGCGGCCCTGCGTGCCTTGCAATCCTACACAGTTAAATCTTAGCTATTGGCTTACTGCATTGAAATCCCTAACAACCTGAAAGCAAAAAAGTATGTCTTGTTAGGATGGGTTCCCGGACATCAGGGTCATGAAGGTAATGAACATGCAGATTACCTAGCAAAGCAGGGTGCTATACAGCATTCTATGGTCCAGAACCCTTTTATGGACTCACAAAAGCACACACCAGGGAAACCATAAATAACTGGGAAAAAAACAATTCAGACGTCACTGGATTGACTGCCCAGGGCAAAGACAGGTCAAACTGTTTATACTTCCGGCAACGAAAGTATCAGCTAAATTCATTAATTTAAGCAGGGAGAACCTAAGAACTCTCACCGGGTACTATACGGGACACTGTGATCTACGATAACACCTAAGTAAGTTAAATCTATCCTATACTTAAATTTGTCATTTATGTGAGCTGGAGAATGAAACGCCGATTCACATTCTGTGCGAATGCCTCACTCTGGTAAGGCCAAGAATCTGCCATCTAGGTGGTGTGACTCTTAATTCCTATGAGGTATCGAGTAAATAGGCTGAAGAGGTACTTAGATACATCAAAAGCCTTCACATACAAAATTAGGCTGAAAAGTCGTGCACAATAGATCTGCACAAAGGTCGCAGTGCTTGCAGGCCTAATAATAATAACATTTTGCCTTCATGCACTTTAGATTTCATATGATCATCATAGGTTTGGAGTATTTTGCTTTGCATTAATTTGTTCAGTTGTAAATGATAACTAGTAATAAAAGAAGCGCTATTTGGCAAATACGCATAACAATAAATTATGTAAATTAATTTTGGTAAATATTGCGAACACACAAAACAATTAAAAATACAACAAAAAGCGCTGCATGACCAGTATTAAGGCAATAATATATAGTAAAAATTAAACAAATTTAAACAAAAACCTGCCTAAATTGTTTGCGGATTGCAGCATTTACCACAAAGTCAAATGACGAAACGACGGCGGCGTTAAAGCGTAACAACCGCGCAAAAGTGCGCTAACACCTACACATACAAGGGCTAACAACCTAACACATACATACACACACCTTCAGGCAACAAGCTATAATAAACTGGCAATTGAAAAGGGGAATACAAATAACGTAACGTAAAAACTTTGGCAAATAGCGTAAAAATGGCAGCGAGATGCACAAGAAACACGCTACTCATGCCACTGAATACAAAGCACACAACGTTTAGGGCATTAAAACAAATTTTAATTTTGTTAGCACAAAACTATTTGAGAGCAAATGAATGCATACATTGAAAGAAAAGTTACCAGTATTCAACCGAAATATGGGTCGATTCAACCGAAATGTCTGTAAATTTGTATCCACCGCAACAAGATGTTAAATCAACTGCGCACAAATCGTTGATTCGTAATTGACCGTTTTAGTAGTCAAATGAACAAAAAAAGTTGTTGCGACAGCTTTGTATCAAAGTACCTATGTTGCCATATAAATAAATAAATGTAAGGCGCGATAACCTCCGAAGAGATTTTAGGCCGATCTTCTCTTCCAATTTGCGACGTGCTCCTTTATAATTTTTCTTACAAATTGTCGGGACGCGAACTTCTTGTTTTATGCCGACTCCGAACGGCATCTGCAGGGCACATGAATTTTCACTGAGAGCATTTCATGGCAAAAATACACTCGGAGTGCTTGCCGGGGCGACTCCGCTTAGAAAATTGTTCTTCTAATTGAAAAAGCTTGTTTCTAAAACTTTGATGTTGCTTTTCCTGGGGTATGAACCTAGGGTCTTCGGTGTGGTAGGCAGAGCACGCTACCATCACACCATGGCGTCCGCCATATAAATACGTAAATATGTGAATACATAAGTTATCATGCTTGCTACATATACATACACGAATATAGAAATAAAAATAGTAGTCACAAAACTGATTCTCAATTCTTTCAGTTGCAGCTCAGCTCATTCTCAATTTCCTCTCTCGCAAGTAGTTGCCACACTTGATTGTTTCGAACAAAACTTGTAGTATAAATGTTTGACGTAACATTTTAAAAAGAGAACTTGTAAGTTATAGAAAAGTAAAGAATCAAATCGCAGGAAGGTAATTCACCACTTTAAGTTGAAACGATTCCAAAACCACTCAAACTTTTAACATTAAAAAATGGTGTTTTTTTTATTATCTTATAAGATTCGTTCGCGTGAGTGAAACTTCATAAAAACTTGAACATACTGCTAATAACTTTGGAAAAATCCTGTTCGTTCAAGCAAAACTTTTGCAACAAGGGGGCTCCATTTCGCTTGGATGAGAAGTTGCAAAATTGTACCCGTTAAATATGTGTCCCGGTATCTCATAATTTTTTGCACAGTAAATTCAAAAAAGGGTTTTTTTCGTTTTGTATTGATAACTGAAAAATTATTTTTTTATTGCTTTCCCATTTTGTGTGTTTTTTCGATTTGATGGTTTTCTTATTTTGGTGTTTTTTTGTAACAAGTGACATCATTGTATAAATACAAAGCAGAGAACGCAGTGAGCGTAAAATTCTCTTTGAAATTTGCTCATGTATTGACAGTTGATCGCCGTTGGAATGACCTGTAAGATCAGTTGTGTTAACAGTAAAATCAGTTAGATTGATTAGGAATCTGTTAATCTTACAAAATTTTGTTAACCTAAGAGCGACAGTTCCTCTTCTGTTGAAATTACTAAACTAATTTGTTCGCTTGACAAAGAACTCGGTCGAATTAACCATAATTCGATCAATTTCACCGAATCTCCGTTAAGTCAAGAACAACAGAACCGATTTGTTGATTTTACTGGCACCATTTCTTTCAGTGTATAATACATATTTACTAAAATATGGATGTTTATGTAAGTATTTGCATTGTAATTTTTTCTGTTGCTTATTATTGCATTTTATTTTATTTGTTGCGTTTATGTACTTTTGTGTAAAAACCTCAAACTTCAACCGCAACATCATGAGCCGCAACAATGCCACCAACGGCAAGCAAAAGTTAAGCAAAACAAAAAAATTACAAAAATATATAAAAATTGCTACGAAATGGCAGCAATTAAAATAAATGGGATTTTTCGCACTATGAAATGCTACAAAATTACAATAAGCACATATGCACACACGCTGACACACACACACATGCATCTCATATTTCAATAATAGTCGCTGAGCGCACGCTAGATGTAATGCAATTAAATAGCGCTGAAGGAAGAGTGCCATAAAATTACAGAAGAGACATTGCAATGCGTGGTCATGGTAATAACAAATAAATAAAGCAAAAAGAAGAATTTGCATAGCGCACAAAATAAGTAAATGCACCGCAAATAAAGTTATTTTATTTGTTAATCACTTTTTATTTTGTTTTTCTTTTATCACGCATTTTTTTTAGTTTTGCTTGTATTTGTTTATCGTAATGTGAAAATAGTTAAAAGTGACTAAATTTATAATGTAATGAAATGAACCTGCAAGGAAATGTGAAACCACATCGCATATGGACTTAAAGAAATACCTACGAGTTGTGCTGCAGCACTGTCCCATCATTTGCAAAAGCTTGAAAAAAAGTTACGCATACGCCCCGTATGACTGAAACGAAGTACCTTAGTATCTATCTTACATCAAGCTAGGGATGATGATTTTCTGGATTTTTGCCTCCCGGAATTTTTAGGATCTGAAAGTTCAATCCCAGCATATAGCGATTGAGCCGAACTTTAGCCTGCATAGGTTTTTTTGACAAATGTGACCCGGCCTATGAAAAGGTGGCTTATGACTCAAAAAAGAAATTGCGAGAAACAGCTGTTAAAGATAAACAATGCATTTCTTCAGTTTATTAGTAGTAGTTTTTTTGAGTCAAAAGCCACCTTTTCATAGGCCGGGTACACAAATATTGCAACACATTGACGAATTTTCCAAACTGTATAAATTTAATAAACAATTTCTCAGTAGCAAAAAAAAAGATATCTTCCAAAAGCTCTAGCTTTCTAGGACCTATGTAGCTCGCTGCTTTAGATCTTATAGCTTTACCACTCCTTAAAGACGGAGTCTTAGCCTGGCGAACGCCCTGCTCCATCGCTTCTTCCTCCAACCCGCATTCCTTACATCAGCTTTCACTGACTAGGGCTTATTTTAAAATGACACTAGAATCCAGTGTCAAGTCAGAACACAAATCGCGAGTCTGCTCTTTTCAATGAACATATGTAACTTATCAGTAATGTGCAAGACTTGCACATGATCTTCCACTCTTTGCAGCGCCGCGCGCGTGCAAATATAGCGCTTATGGTTTGTGTGCAGAAGCTTCTGAGCTTCTGAGGGTGCCTTTCAAGAGTGATTACGGTGCGATCTTTAATTTCAGATCATTGACTGTTGGACACCTCCAACTCTTCGCGGTCATTTTTGTGTAGTTTCGGAAAGCTTTTAGGGACTATCTCGGAGTCATATGGGGATTACTGGTAGGTAAATTCGGGATCATTTCGTAATGACTTTGGGGACTATTTCTGGGTCCTTCCGAGTTCATTTCGGGATAATTTCCGGGTTTATTGGATTCACTTCATATTCATTTGGAGGTAATTTCTGAATGACTTTGAGGACTATCTCGGGGTCCTCCAGAGCTTACATGCAAGTCATTCGAGGCCGATTGGCGGTCACTGTATGACAATTTTGGAGATAAAGTCGAGGTCCTTCCGGTATCATAAGGATCATCAGGTTTCGGAGATCTTTCGCTGATCTCTCCGGGTCCTTTCGGGGTCACCTTGGGATCATTTGGTTGTAAATCTTGTATGATTTTGTGAGCTATTTCGGTGTTCACACGAGGTTATTTGAAGATAACTTAAGGGTCAATCTGAGGCCATTTTGTTATTATTTTGGGGAGTACGTTCCTCCCATGGTGTTTTGGCCTCATTTGAGAATCACTTCAGGGATAGTTTGGGGTAGTTTTCCGATAGTTTCTTGTACAATTTCGAGATAACTGGGGTGCATTTCAGCTTCCGGTTTGGCAATGATTATCCATCCGTTCATTCACCCGCCGGTTAAAAAGTCTGCAGCTAAATCTCGTATAAACTTTTGTTATAATTTCCATTTAAATATGGCTGCTGTAACGAACTTCGGCACAACACTTCTTCTAATCATAAAAAAGGGTTTCACCGAACAATGGCGTAGGGTGACCACACCTACATTTAATATTTCAAATATATCCCATAAATGTAATTACTCAACATTTCAGTACCGAATGGAGCCAAAATCTTTAATTTGGGTTGAAGGATGCTTAATCTGATGCTTTGGAAATAATCGATGGTTATTTCCATCTTCATGTACACATTCAATGGCGTTAAAAAGTCTCGTTTTTTTGAAGCGTATCCTAAAGGAGCAAATAGGAAGAGAAGGGTCTTATCAAAAAAGGAAACATTCATGGTTCATATTTACCAATTCAAAATATATAATACCGCCAGTTGGGAGAGAAGCTCAATTTTATTCTTCTCAAGTGTAAATCACGTAAAGTAATTTGATTGGAATTACTATTGGTTTTAAAACGAATGGATCCCAAGTATTTAATACTCACTTATTAAGTATGTCTCTAAGAGCCTACCCTAAAAAAATTTCTGTGGATGTGTAGCCTATAAATTTTTAGCATTAAGGGAAATAACCCCGACGGCTGCCCTTCTGTACATGTCACTTACAGATCTGGTGGCAAAGAACATAGCGTTAACAACTGCAACGAGGCTCAGTGCTTCGGGGCAGCTTGAGCGCAGACTATATGGCCATAGTAATAAAGCGTCATCAATTACAGAATGAATAGACTACCTAACTCCGTATCTGCGCTTCGAAGGGTTTTAGAGCTACAATAGAGGTGGATGGTTGGCGCAAGGATGCCCAAATGGCGGACGATGCGATACACGTGTACAATGATTGTTACAGAGTAGTGAAAAGCGTACGCTCCGCGGTATACTGTGCCGACCAATAAATAGAGAGATCCTACAAGCTGCCCAAACACTGCACCATTTTTCAGCCGGAATTAGTAGCCGCAACAAAAGTATTACAAACTCTGGAAGAAAATATCTCGCATAATACAGCATTTTAAAGGGTGTTAGAGTGTAAGCCTTGGAAATAATCGGTATAGGCAGAAGCACACACCTACATTGGGTCTTAGGGCATATGGAAATAGATTGGAATTATAAAGCGGATCACCTAGCTTAAAAAAATACGCATCCCACGAAGCTTGCTCTCTATATGTCCCAATTATATTGGGTGAGATCGAGAGAAGGCGATATGTGCACATGTTCGACCAAGCGGGAAAGGCGTGGACCCACGAGCAGGGTTGCAAAATGTATAAGAGCATGTGTAGGCCTTACAACTTTGGAATAACAAAGTTACTTCTATCGTAAGAGAGGACTCTAGACTCATGATCAGTATTCGCACAGGACAGTGATTTTTGGCGTCACATGCCTTTAAATAAGGTTTGGTAAGTGACAACACATGTAGAAAGTTTGGATTGGAGGAGGAACCGATCAAGCTCGTCGTTTTGTGCTCATACTTTGCGTTTGCCAGGCTAAGGTTCCAGCTATTAGGAGTGATACAGCTGGCAGATCTAGAAGCAGCAATTGGCATAGGTCCCAAAGGGCGTTCAGTGTTTGCCAAGAGGACGGATTAATCTTATAACATAGATCCTAGTTTATGATATTGTTTTTCAGTTTGGTCATTAAATAAACTTCTAGGACTCATTCAGTCTATGTGAGGTCCTCATGGACCGGCCCGTTCAACTTAAGTACGTCATCAATAAAAATATGTGTGCCACTCGCAGCTTTAACTTGAACTTCTGCACAATTTACTATAAACGTTCAGACGAGCGCATTGTCCTTTAATTACTTGGTATGCTATTCATGCAATCAACCATTACGCAACAACAACAAAAACATAAGCACATGTATGCACACACTCTTTATCGCTTTTGTTTCTTCTTCTTACTCACTCTCTGTGTGCTTAATAGTTAATAGTGGCTCTGTGGTGGCATAACTCAGTAATTAATACTAACACTATGGTAATTTGGGAGTATTTTGTACAAGTAAGCTAATAAGTAACTACACATTCATATAGTCATTTATAGAAACTAACACATACAAAATTTAATCAAGCCTCAGACGCATGTATGTATGTACGTATGAATGGGTGTTGTACTATTTACATACAAACATACATAATTATAATTTATGTGCATGAAATAGTTTTTACACATAACAAAAGGCCTTCGGTAGCCACTTCAAGGCATTCCATTTGGTCTCTAAGTTTCTTTTGTTTATTCTTCTTTTCTTTTTTTTCTGAAACTTTCTTTGTGCCTTTCTCACTCTCGCCACAAACAAAGTTTCATTAAAGGTCATAAATTATTGTTTTACTTATAAATAGTTAGGCACTTAATAATAATTAAGAACAATACAGAAATATATATAGTAGATAAACACATAAACTTGCATTAGTTTTTGAAGGAGAAATATGGTCGTTTATACAGCAGCGAGCATGAAAATAGCAGTAGATATTTTTTTATGAAATTTCGTCAATAATGTTATTTTTTTTTTTGAATAATTTAGGAAAAAATTTCTTTTCATTTTGTAACCGAAGATATACAAGTCTATACAAAAAATCCTTTCGAAAAATTCGAAAACTCAAAAAAAGTTTTACGAAAAGTTCGAGTTTAATGTTTGAGGTTTTCTGAATTTATTTGAATTTTCAGTTTTGTTGCTCAATCAATTCTATTCTTACAAAGTATAAGTTATAGGTCTGCCAGAGTTCGCATTAATTTTTGACATTTTTACTCCGGATGTTTCAGTTTTCTTCCATATAAAAAATAAAGCTCTTCGTCCTTTGAAAATATAAAGCACCTTTCCGAAAAAAATTTCATTTTTGAAAGACTTATATTTAATCCTTGTTAAACTTAAATTGATTGGGCTCCAAAACCGCAAGCCCAAAAAAATCAGAAATTTCTAAACAAAATTGGACAGAACCCTCACGTAGAATGCTAATATGGAATTTACCTCAAACAAAACAACAAGCCAATCATCACCTTTGGTTCATTAGTTTGGTGGTCGAAGACCACGCAAGATACAGTAATAACAAAACTAAACAAATTGCATGGACTAGTTTGTATTGGCATAACTCTTGCGTTGAGAACGTCCCCTGCTTTTAGCCATAGTACCTTAGTGGGAACACCTTCCTTTCCTATTCTAAAAGAGAAAAAAGCTTTCTGTACTAAGACTTCATATTATCTCTGAGCTTAAGAGCGGAAATATGATAAAGCATATTACAATAATAAGAAAATGTAATGAAAATCCCGTATTGCAACAACGTGATTCAATGTCCTGAACGCTCAGAATCTCATAGAATTTTGTGGTATCCATTGTAGATAAAACACTTTGGGAGAGAGAAAATCTATATACTGATCACGACTCAGAGGTCTGGTTCAGGGATGGATCACAAATTTGAAGTCGGAAAAACGGTGGATGACATCCATGGGCCGAGTTTCAAGAAATCGATACAGGTGTGATGTTATCGCCCTATTTTTCAGGCTGAAAACCATGCAATAGAAGTTTGTAGTAGAGAATTTTAACGAAGGAGCTTATCAAACATCACTGAATGCCTCGCATCTTACACAATTACTTCTAAGCTAGTGGATTAATGCATAAGAGCTCTTATGTATCTTGGAGCCAAAAACAATGTAATGAACATACAGACTTCTTAGGCAAGTAGGGTGCTACAACAACACTCTATGGTCCAGAGTCTTCTTATGGACTCACAAAGGTATACACTAGGAAAACCATAAACAACTGAGATACTACTACTAGATTGAATGCCCGGTGCAAAGAGAGACCTAATATTTATATACCCAGCAACGAGATTAGCAGCCAAAATCATTAATCCTAAAAAAGAGGACCTACGAACTCTCACTGGGTACCATACGGGACAGTGTGGTTTACGATATCACCTGGGAAAGTTAAAGCAATTCAATACACAAATCTAGAGCTTTTGTGAGCTAGAGGATGGAAAGCTGATTCACGTTTTTTGCGAATGTGACACTCTGGCAAGGCGGAGACTCTCTGATCTAGGCGACGCGACTCTTAATCCCTTCGCGGTGTGGATTAAAACGCCTGAAGGGTTACTTAAACACATTAAAATCCTCCGTGTCACATCGATTACAACAATATTTTCTTATCTCCTCATATCATATTTGATTTACCAAACGACTTCATTTCTTGCCATAGTAAATAACTTATTGAGACTTCAATTATCAGATCACATCATATGCTTTCATTTCAATCAATTTCGTGTCATACCTATCATACACATTGTCATATGATATCACATAAATCATATCGTATCACATCATAAAGTTTCTTTCATGACATATCTCATCAAATCATGTCTTCATACAATTTTATATACGTCAGATCATTTCATTGCTTGTCAGATCAAGTCATATCACACCACCATTATATAACGCGTTGAAAGGTCAAGTAATAGTAATAAATAAAAAATAATGAATTCTTAAGATTTTATCGAGATTTTGTAAACTTTTTGGAGACTTATGTAAAGAAATTCAATTACTGAAGAAGTTGGAAGTTTTTTTTTTTTTTTTAATTATTGAGAATCAAAAAATAGGCACTGCTGTTTTGTGTTCACGTCTGTATGTTCACATGTTTGGAAAGGGAATGAATGTTCTATATATATTAATATAGAAATGTCAGTATTTATATGAGTATGTACCACAAGTACAAACGCAGTACAAAAAAGGCATCAAAAATTTTTGCTGCTGAAAGTTACCCAAACGTAAACCTGGTACTATGATGCCGAAAGTCTACACTTTATGGAAGATTTTTCGACACAAAGTATAGCCCCTCGCGGACAATTTGATGACATGGTCAAGGAAATGGTTCCATATAGACAATATAGCAAATACATCACCAAGAAATCTACTTCTGCCATATTTCCCAGTGCACTCAGCTGATAAAATTGTATGTACTAATACTACTAATTCTGAATCCTTTAAGTATTACGGTTGGGCATTTATCCTAGGGTGGTTTTGAAAATATACAAATTTACATTTTATTTTTAAAAGTGCGTGTAAATCTAAGAATATTTGTGCAAATATCTTGATATAAATACAAATTTACTTAAAGACCAAGTAATTTAAACCTTATTTATTTGCCTAAATAAAGAGCTAAATATTTTGGTTGAATACATATTTTATTAATAAAAGCTTCTAACAAATTTATTTAATATTTTAATATTCAAATATCGGATATAAAAATATTTGTTAACAGGACATTAGTAAAATTGCTTCACAAATTAATATTGAAGAAAAAAACAAATAATTTCCAAATGCGTCAAAATATTTGGGGTGTTACTTCAGCCTTGGGATCATTTATTATCTTCTAACCAGGGTCCAAAAAGTGGGTTTAAAAGTAAGTTTTGCGATATAGTAGGCGTCTCCTCTGGAGTTTCTCAAGGTAATCATTTTGGTCCAATTCTGTTCTTGCTATTCTTTAATGATATCTACAAGAGATCAAACATTTTGATATATGCTAAAAAGAACGCATCCCTTGAAGCTTGGGCCCAAGCGCGTGATTGTGAGATGTCAAAGATACTTTGTAGGTCTGACAACTTTAAACTAACTAAATGTTGCATTAAAAAGAGAGCACTGTTGACCCATGATGGGTATTCTTGCCTTCTTACGTCACAAGCCTTTAAATTAGACTTGGTCAGTGATAGGGGATGTAGGAAGTGCGGTTCGGAAACAATCGAGCAGTTTTTGTACTCGCTACGCTTGGCAGGCTAAGACTCCAGCTATTAAGAGTGATACAGCTGTCAGATCTAGAAGCAGCAAGTGGCATAATCTTCGTAAGCACTTTGAAAAAATTCGGTGCTCAAGATGTCAGTCATATGAAGAAAAGTTCCTCAGCGACATCCACAAAACGTCGTCGAATTACTATGCCAACAATTGCCCGGTGAGCCCCGTTTTAAAAGGCAAATACCCTTAGCTCGCACTTGAGGAACGCAACCTCCCCATGGAGACGCGTGTCACTCTAGCTCAGCTTCGATCTTGATACTGTAACAAGTTAAACTCTTATTAAAACAAAAGCAACCCTGACACATCCAATGTATATCCCGCTTGTAATATATCCCGTGATGACACCAACCATGTATTCAATTGCAATGTGGAAGCAACTCATCCAGCACCCCGTTCTCTTTGGGCCAAACATGTTGCAACAGCAAGTTTCCTCGGACTGTCGTGAAAACACATTTACGACGATTTTTGAGTCTACAAGTTGTATGGTTTTAGCTTAGCAGCAAACTTAGGTATGTTGAAAAAAAACACAGGAATCAAGGATCCGAAAACGTGGGAAAGCTTGCTGTTGCTATACGTAGGAAAATGACCTTTTGGTTATCCACAAATAGTCCCACAGTACTGAAAATGAAGACTTAATAAAAAAATTCGCCTACATACAAGTGTAGTTAACAACCGATTTCACATGAAAAATGCATTTTCCATCAGTTGTATGTATGTATGTATGTACAATCGCTCTTTGGCTTGCGAGTGTGATGAATATTTAAAATTTAATTAAGAATCTTATTCGTCTTGATTACCGCAGCGTTCAAGTGCGAAAAATATTGTTGAGGACATGACGATGGTCGTACTTACATATGTATGTACACAATACACATCATAATAAATATTCTTGCAAATATGAAAGCTTGTCGGGTTTGGGCCGATGATCTGATATTTTATAACTTGTGCTCACTGAAGGGACAAAAGTTGTAACACAGGGTGGTGTCCTATTCCGTTTAATTTACACATATCAAAGCTCATTTCCACACCGTAAGGAGCTATTAATATTTCCCACACCGACGACTGCATGATAATGGCAACGGTAATATTTCTAGTTCCTTCACTTCGCGCGAACTGGTCTATCACCGTCAAATTCATGGCCACTTTTTTTACGACATGGAACGAATAGATAAAGCAAGTATTGGACGTTGACGTCTAAGGTGTTATGCTACCTACTGTCCGTCACTTAAAGAGCTTTAAGGTAACGTTCAATAATATTCACACCTTAAAGTAAAGTACATAGTGTTGCGGCTTTTCCTCAATTTGATTGGCAGAAGCACTTGGGGAAGAGATAAAGGAACGTTGGTAACCACGTATAAAGTAGTTAGTCGGCCACAAACTGGAAAAGGTTACAAGCTTGTCGAAATGCTGCACTCAGAACTGCCACGGAACATCTCCTTAGGGCTCTTGAACATCATTTTCATAGTGAGGCAAAAGAGCTTAATATTAAAAAACATAACAAAATGCTGAACGGACAGTTTTTTCTTAACTATCACAAACCTGGACACACCTTAGCAAACAACTTCTTGATGTAGCCATGCTTCCAAGAGGGTTAAGCACCATAATGAGATCCGGCATCTACCAACACACCCGTTTGATCCAGACAAGCATAAAGAGGCCCGAAGCTAAATCCTCACAGAAACGGTTAACTTCTTTGCCAGTATGCGCCCGGTGAACCTTGTAATCAAGAAATAAGAAAGCACACTACTAAGGGAGACACGATTTATCCTCACCTAACTTCTTTCTGCATACTGTAACTCTTGTTTGCAAAGGATCAACCCCGAATTAGGAAATGTATGTCCGGCATGCGATGTGTTCTCACATGACACCAACCAATTTTTCAATTGTAATGTGGAACCTACGCCTTAAACACCAACTTTCCTTTGGTCACCTCATGATTTGGACTCCCGATAGAGGACTTTGACGTCAATTTGTGAGTCGTCACACTACAGCAACAACTCTTGCTTTGCTTTGTCTCATTACATGAAATGCACTAGGAATTGAACTTGAGTTGTCTGGCATACACTTCAATGTTTGCACAAGTAGCAGTAAAGACGTGTACTCCTACATAGAGGACATTTCTTAATTCGTTAAATAAATTTTCTTCAAGTTTAAAATATTAACTTAATTGAGTTTTATTCTCATATGTGTATTTGTGTATGTGTATGTATTACATATATATCTTTTATTAAGTACTTACGTAAGCGTCGGTATGCTGCAATGATATTGAAAATATATTACAGCATTTTTAAACTTTTTTCATATTTATCGTTATGACATTATTGTAACCACAAGTATTTAATATCACCATCCAGTTGTAGTACTATTCATGTGTATGTGATGTGTATGTATTGTGTACAAGTATGCAATTGTTTGACAACTCAATCATGTGCTTGATTTACTTTAATCATGTTTTGGTCATGGTAATGATATCATATTTTTTGGTCATACGTTTGTTTGCCGTCCAACCCTTTATAATTGCAAGTAAGAATATCTTAGTTCAGATATAACCATGCCTTATATACTCAGTTGTGTCCCTTGAAAAAAAAACCGCAAGTGGCTTGTACACTAAATACTCTGAGCTTTATTTCTTTTTATTAAACGGTTTTATTTAGCTTGATTTGACAGGCAGGCCGCACGGCCGCCTGCACGGCCGTTGTGAATGAATTTTGTAATTGAAATTTAAGTAACTTCCCGATAAGCTACAAGCTTGAAACTTGGAATAGAGTTCAGAACCCGATGGCAATGCAATAATAAGAAAAAAGCGCCGCTAGGTGGCGCAAGGATCGAGATATTCACAAAAATCTTATTTGTGGTCCGATTTGGCTCATATTTGGAACATATAATATATACAAGAATAGAAAGCGACCTATGAAATAAATCTTCGCTAGGTGGCGCAAGGATCGAATATTCACAAAAATCATATTTGTGGTCCGAATTGGTCCATATGTGGAACACATGATACAATATGAATAGAAAGCGACCTATGATGTCCGATTTGGCTCAAAATATTACATAAAGTCCGGTAGAAGTGACGTCAAAATATTTTGGTGTTGGAGGAGGGACAAGCATACGTGGCGCAGAGTCGAGTAAAGTCTTTGGAAGGATTATGTATTAAGGACTTAGATTGCAACAAATTGCCAGGAAAGAGGTCTTGTAATAATGAGTCACTAAATGAACTAAATAAAATGAGAAATAATAGGCAATTAAATAAAGACTAAAAACTTGAAAATAAAGTAATTAAAAAAATTTTTAAATTAAACGATTTTATCGAAAACAATACTTACATGAAGTAACAATAATACTAAAAGCTAGAAAATAATTAGGTAGGTCCTAGGTACTAGTCATCACACTCCTCATCAATCTAGGGCGTTATCAGACAATTAAATATAAGCGTTGGGCGCGTGAAATTTCTAAAAATGTGTGGAGTAGCATAACTTGATTAAGGTTCAGTTGGCCTTATATATGACTATCAATAGAAATTTGACGCGTCCAACGCTTTTATTTAATTGTCTGATCAACGCCCTAGATTGCATCCTCAAAAATGATATACACACATTTTGTTGAATTAAGAAGTGAGTTTTTATGCCCCGTTTTCCATATTTTTATTGATCCTCGATTTCTCACATACTAACCAATATTTCACCATCTTTTTCCGAGAGAACTCCTTGAGTAGTCTATAGATCCTCTCGATATGATCATTGAACACAATTTCTTGAAAAAAAAAGGATTTGAAGATAGTTCTAAAATGATCCGAAGAAATTACGCGATAACCGAAATCACTTGAAAGTAGTTTCAAAATTGTTCCTAAAACAAATACGAAATGATTCGCAGATGATTCGGCATCGATCTGAGAAAGAACTCGAAAATTATTTGGGATAGTCTTAAAATGATCCCGCAATCGTACCAACATAATCCTGATATGAACCAAAACACAATCTTTATGTTACCCTGAAAATAGTTTTCAAAATACCCATAAATATACAGACTCATAAGCCTTACCTTTTCCATGCTAAAAACTATTCATATAAATATTCATATAAGGTTGATTTTAAACGGACTCAAGCTTTCTATAGCACAACACTGAACACAGAGAAAGTCTATCAAAAATGCTCTCTTCGCGTGATCCAGCTAGACTAACTAGAGCATAATAGAATTAATGTGAAGGCAATCCCAAGCGGAATTTCTGAGTACAAAAAGTGCATTTATGCTCTTGTTGGTGGACTCGGTGGGAAGGCATGAAGAATGCTTCTTCTCAGAGAGTCCAGCAACCCTCATGGCGCTTATCTTTCCTATCGCTTACTGCTTAAGACCGCAGTAACTGCAAGAGGTTATTTCATTCCGCAGCCAACTTTGCGAAAGTTGCGCTTACATGGGTTCCTGGTCACTGGAAAACATTGTAAAGGCAAACTTACTTGCAAAGGAAGAGCACCTGTTGTTTGCTGCAGGTGTTTTCGAACTGTGTCGTTCATGTCCGCTAATAAAAAGAAACAAACATGGAATATTCTAGCAGATGGCTGTCTCCAACTAGTACTCCTCGGGCATCAACCTGTGTTTGTTTTGCTTTTCAATTTTTAGACCTCAATCTGTACTAAATGTGTATCATATACCATTGGTTCTGTTGCTCTAAGCAAAGAATAAAGCTAAGAGCTACACCGATGGATGTTAGTTTCGATCCTTCCCATCGCAATTCCATCGCAACCTGTTTCGCATATACAATTGTGTGTTTTGGTATTGCTGGTTATTGCTACCTGGTCTCTCCACAAGTGTCTTTCTGCCGAAGGATGCAATATCAGTTGTATGCAAAAGTGGTCGCAAAAATTTACAAACGCCAGCAGCTAAGTTGCAGGTCGTTATATTTCCTTGATATTTGATCTATTTAGAGTGATCTACAAATCTTCTGATCAACGATTCAGCTTTTAATAAGGAAATCCTCATTATTGAAATATCGCACTCTATTACGATATCTCATCAAGGATGCTGCCTATGTTAACGGCGTAAACCCTACCGTGCCCTAATCAGTTTTGTCCAGTGAAAACTCATCTGCCTTGCAGATGCCGTTCGGAGTCGGCATAAAACAAATAGGTCCCGTCCCGCCAATTTGTAGGATAAATTAAAAGAAACACGACGCAAATTAGAAGAGAAGATGGGCCTAAAATCTCTTCGGAGGTTATCGCGTCTTACATTTTTATACTCAGCAGAGCTCACAGAGTATATTAATTTTGTTCGCATAACGGGACCCCGTAACGGGATAAACTAATCGAGATAGATATTGACTTCTATATATGAGAATGATCTGGGCGAAAAAAGAAATTAATTTAGCCATGTCCGTCCGTCCGTCCGTCCGTCTGTCGGTAAACAATATAACTTGAGTAAATTTTAAGGTATCTTAATAAAATTTGGTATGTAAGTTCGTGGGCACTCATCTCAGATTAAAATGAACGAAATCGGACTAAAACCACGCCCACTTTTTCGATTTCGAAAATTTCGAAAAACCGAAAAAGTGCGATAATTCATTACCAAAGACGGATAAAGCGGTGAAATTTGGTAGCTGGGTTGACCTTATGATGCAGTATAGAAAATTGATAAAATTCTGGACAATGGGCGTGACACCGCCCACTTTTAAAAGAAGGTAATTTAAAAGTTTTTCAAGCTGTAATTTGGCAGTCGTTGAAGATATCATGATGAAATTTGGCAGTAACGTTACTCCTATTACTATATGTGTTCCAAATAAAAATTAGCAAAATCGGTTGACGAATACGCTCACTTTTTAAACAAAAAATTTTAAGTCAAATTTTAACAAAAAATTTAAAACCTATACAGTAGTTATATAAGTAAATTATAGCAACATTTAACTCCAGTAATTATATGGTGCAACAAAATACAAAAATAAAAGAAAATTTCAAAATGGGAGTGGCTCCGCCCTTTTTCATTTAATTTGTCTATAATACTTTTAATTCCATAAGTCGAAAAAAAATTTACCAATTCTTGTTAAATTTGGTATGGGCGTAGCTTCTATGCCGGTAACTATTTTCTGTGAAAATGGGCGAAATCGGTTGAAGCCACGTCCAGTTTTTATACACAGTCGTCCGTCTGCCCTTCCGCTCGGCCGTTAACAGGATAACTTGAGCAAAAATCGATATATCTTTACTAAACTTAGTTCACGTACTTATCTGAACTCACTTTATCTTGGTATTAAAAATGGGCGAAATCCCACTATGACCACGCCCACTTTTTCGATATCGAAAATTTCGAAAAATAAAAAAAATGCCATAATTCTATACCAAATACGAAAAAGGGGATGAAACATGGCGATGGGATTTTTTTTTTTTTTTTGACGCAAAATATAACTTCAGAAAAAAGTTTGTAAACTGGGTGGGACACCTACCGTATTAAGTAGAATAAAATTAAAAAGTTCGTGGTATTACATATACAAATAAATTAGCGGTACCCGACAGATGATATTCTGGGTCACCCTGGTCCACATTTTGGTCGATATCTCGAAAACGCCTTCACATATACAACTAAGGGCCACTCCCTTTAAAAACCTCATTATTACCTTTAATTTGATACCCATATCGTACAAACAAATTCTAGAGTCACCCCTCGTCCACCTTTATGGCGATATCCCGAAAAGGCGTCCACCTGTAGAACTGTGGTCACTCCCTTTTAAAATTTTTTAATATCTTCCATTTTATACCCATGTCAGAAAAACACATTCCAGGGTTACCCTAGGTTCATTTTCCTACATGGTGATTTTCCCTTATATTGTCTCCAAAGCTCTCAGCTGAGTACGCATTGTTCGGTTACATCCGAAGTTAGCCCTTACTTCTTATTTTATATATAATTCAGCGAAACTGGGTATAAAATAAGTTTGTTTATATTTTCAATACGCACTTTCATCTGTTCTCGCATTTTATTTTAACTTAATTTATGAATGCCCACAATACATATTTATTGTCCACTTTCACTGTGTGTATTCATAATCGTTGCATAATGAATTAATTTTTACTAGCTCCTGCAATGAGAAAGTTTCCATTATTGTTCAATATTTAATTTCCTGTTTACGCTCGTGGCGTATAAGTCGAATAATGTGTTGACAATCGTAAATAGATTTTTTTGAATTCAGCATGGTTAATGGCAATATAAAGGGTGTTACATTTTTACTTGTGGAATTTTTTTCTATTTATAAAAATACAAAAATAACAATGAAATCGTTAAAGCATTTAAATGCCTATCTAGAACGACTTCATATATTATCTACACCCTTTCCAGCTGTAAATTAGAAAGAGTCATATAAAAATGAGAATAGTCAAATGTAAATGCGAAAGCCTCACTACGATATGAGAACAGCGTCAATTGTAAATAAGAATAGTCAGTTTTATATGAGAATGCTTAGTTGGAAATGAGAAAGCGTCATAAGAAAAGGAGAACAGCTGTAAAATAGAAAACATGAAATGGAAATGAGGGCATCAGATGTGAATGCAAAAGCGTCATATACAAATGTATTTACGAATTTGAAAATATCTGGCTCGCTAAAAGTTATGTTCGGTAGAAATCGACTCTACGGTTGATCGTTTTAACCGTGGGTTTAATTCGTAACTAATTCCCTCGCCCTTGTTTTCAGCGTCGGATTAGATCGAGGTGAGGGATCCGCCAGCGAGTTAGGGGCTAAAAATATGCACGCGACAAGAATACCTATCGCAAGAGGTGACTAAAATACCCAAGTGATTCAAGGAGTTGGGTAGCACAACCCTTTCAAGGGGTTGCCAGAGCAATTTGTAGCTTCTCCAACCCAATTTTCAATCACCTGATCGTGGCAAATCCTGTTTCTTTAGCAGCCGAAGCACTTACAACCCTAAGTTGCTCACGGAAGTAGGAGGTGGGGAGCGGGGTAGCATCAAACGTGCAATGTGGTCAAATTAAATAGTTCTCGATATGGTCGGGCTTGTACCTTAATGACACTTGTTACCAGAACGTACAGCATCTATACCTGTAAAAGGACGATCAACATCGATAACCCTCCGCAAAATCTTCGTGGAGTGTTTTAGCGCTACAACAACAAGAACAACAACAAACGTAAGGGAGGATCTGTCCTTCTGGTATTTTATTACATCACCCTAAATTTCTGCCCATATATGGGTGTATAATTAGAACAGCTTTTGGCTTTGGGCCACTTGTATTTTTTATAAATCTATTCAGACTCACTTTGTTACGCGCAACCGCTTTGCATGTTCCTCAAGTATGCTCCGAAAAGTAAACTCATTGTGGAGCCCCACCCCCAGGTATTAAATGCGTTTTTCTATTTTCGGGCCCCCAAATAAAATGGCAGGTTGTTGCGTGTTTAAGTAATATTTTCAGTGTTTTTACTATTTAATACCGAAAAGTTTTTCGCTCACTTGGCAGTCAGTTACTATATAATTGCGTGGACACTTAATCACATTTTAAAATGTACCATGAGTACGCACATACAAATGCATAAGTAAATTAGAGTGGTTTAAAGATATGTAGTTTTCTTTTCTTTGGTACAGTGAAAATGTCGCACAAAACACAAAAAGAGTAACAGCCTCACTATTTTTGTGTTTTGTGCAACATTTTCAGGCTCCTTTAAATATGTAATATTTCGACCTTCCAGGAGGGTAAATCAAGAGGGATAGCTTTGCAGTATCTGGCTGATCGAGGCCATCACAAAGAAGTGATCAGCTTCGCAGTAACAGAAAGTTTCTTTGTTTCTTTAGTTGTCCATAAATTATGTTTTTTGGCTCTGAGCCGCACACTTAGTGTGAAGGACCTGCCAATACAATGTTGTTCCCTACACTGGACATACCGGATTGAAGGGGCTTCTTTTGCTTACAACGAAGTGGGTTTCAGAATTCAAGTATCTGCTTAAGTCCTCTAAATAGACCTACATAGCTAACGAATGAGGAAATCTCATATTTCAAACGTATTAATAGCCTCATGTGAATTACGTTTCCATTTAGGGCGATCTTCTATACCGAAATCCATATGAGCCGACCAATTGTCTGCTATGCATCTGTGAGTTGGTGAAGCAGGCTCCCAAAAAGTAGCTCAATAGAGCGATCAATATATGCTTTCCGGGAACTTTCTTTGGACTATTTTTGGACGCAATGTTGTAGTACTTCTGATTGCAGTGCAGTAACTGCCTTTCCCTTAGGTTGTTACGACGAAGTTATCTGAAATCATTTGCTTCTGGGAAAAATTAGAGATTGCTTTAGTAGCATTTTGTGGTACAGAGCACTTATGTGGACTCACGAAGGCACACTCTACGGAAACAGTAAGTATCTGGGAAATAAAGCAATTCAGATCACGCTGAATTGATTGCCCAGTGTGAAGTCAGGCCAAAGTCTTTATACTTCCAGCAAAGAAAGTATCAGCCAAAATTTTTAATTTAAGCAGAGAGGACCTACTCAATCTGGCTGGGTACCATAAGGTCTACTGTAGTATATGACATCACTTAAGTAGGTTAAATCTAAGCGATACACAAATCTGTCAATTTTGTGTGCGGGAGAATGAAACGCCGGTTCATATTCTTTGTGAATACATCGCTATGGTATGGCAGAGAATATCGCATTTAGATGGCGTGACTGTTATACCCTTCTTGGTATAGAGTAAAACGCTTGAAGAGGTACTTAAATACATTGAAAGCCACCATCTAGAATAAAAAGCTGAAAGTTCAAACACAATAGATACACAATAGGGTCTCATAATAATAATAACAATAACTGCACGAGTGCTTGTACTCACTTCGTTTTTTTGCTCAACCTAATATTCATACATATGTACACACACATATTATGTCGTATATGCGCATCCTTGTTTAAATTGAGATGACTGTTTGTTCCTTACATGTTGACATACTTGTGGCCGTTTAATGGTAATTAATTGTAATTTCTCAATATTTTTAACAACACTCTATACAACAACAATAACGTATAAATATGCTCGTACATACATTCATATAATGAAAATAAAGCAATTTTAAATGCAACCAAACAGATGGTATGCAATTTAATGAAATGCATCCTTGAACACTTATATGTATGTATATATGTATGTATGTGAGATCATTCCATATGTAAAATTAATACAAAGAAAGCAAATTCATAATTAATTCATGAATTGAGTTACTCTAGAGAAGAGTTTTAACATAACGTACTGTGTAAAAATATTGTAACGAATTTAGGGAACTCCGCATATTTGCAACCTTCTGCTAACGTTCGTATCGCTGAACTGTTAAGTAATAACTCCACTATTCAATAATGCAAAATGGCCTTTATTAGAATACTTCACAATAACACTACTATTGCTCGCCAGATAGCGTCGACAATCAAACTGATTGTCGTGCCTCTACTGTTGCCGCCTTTTATACTCTGTGATTTCTCGTTCGCATAATTCTAGGCGCTTCCATTTCTAGAATTTACTACTTCTTTACCAGCTATAAACTACATATGCACGATTATAGCTTCTCGCATAGCCATATACGCGTGTATATGTGGGTGATACCCCCACCGATGATTGCATACTTTTGTGAGTAGCTCAGATATATGCATGTGTTTGTGCGTTTCTCTCCGCTGTTTGTACGTACATATGTGTAGACATAATGATTGATTTGTTTATGTAGATACAAGTGACTGCTTAGTATCGGCTTAGAGATGATAGTATGCCTTAGTGTTCGTCACAATATACAGAAATAAAAAAAAAAAAAACAAAAAATTACGGTTCATTGTTTCATATGCCTTTTTTAATACGATAACAATACCATCTATATGTAGCTCGCGGCGTGTAATTATATTTGTATGTCATAATTTGTATATCATAATTTACGATTTTATCATTTAGACATTTACAACAAATTACGCGAATTTGTCTTATAGCATATGAAAAATAAATAACCATAATATGTACGTACTTAAATATGTGTTTAACACAATAAATTAGCCAAGCCAAACTTAGCCAACTCATTTTATACCAGTCTAGCCATTTAGGCTTATATTTAGATATGTAGCGACCACTAAGCCAAATGCCAACAAATAAATGTTTTATGTATAGAAATACAATAGTAATGCATAGTTTGTATGAATTTTATTATTGTTATTGTTGTTGCTGTAGCAGTTGTTATATTCTTTGTTGGATGTTTGCTTAATTTCAGTCATATTTTCCATTTAACGTCCCCCAAGAGGCCTATTTAAGGGCTCGTTAACTTTTCCATGACCAACTCATTTATGACAGCTGCAAAGCTACACTAATACATACACAATTACATACGTACGTATATGAATGTGTGTATTTATGAACAAGCGCATAGACTCTAGTTGATTCAAGTACGTTTGAATTTACGTACATCTGTATGTATGTATATGTGTATTTATGTTGTTAGAGCATAAAAGTTTGTATAGGCTTTTGAACGCATAAAAGCGCATGCATATTCAAATATATGTGACAATATACACAAAGACGACAATACACACGTATTTACGTAAGAGCATGAAGATGCAAAAATAAGTATTAGTGAGGTTCCAAATTCGAATTCGCGTTCTAATTTACTGTTTAACCTACAATATAGATTTTAGGAAATGCTCCGAAAAGAGCCAGCGGTAAGTAGAGGCCTCATAATGAATTGAAGGAGATTATTTATTGGGTGAGAGATAGTTTCAAGAGCAATCTGTTGTGAATCTAAAAATTCCAGTGAGAGATTCTGTCGCCGCTGAGTCATCACACTAAACAAGATCCTACCGGAACTCATTTAAAACGGAGTGAAGGTAGTCACATAATCACTGTATTAGGTCCATTACACTCGAATTTAAGTGAAATGTCCCTGACTTGAAGTGAAATCTGATACTGCTTATTAACAAGAACACAATTCCACCATTTCGACTGCTCTCTCTAAGTGGTAATGCCGTCACACTCTCCCCGAGAATATCTGGGTGTGAGGATAAGCAGTAAACGTAGCTGAAAAATTAATTTCGAAGAAAGGGTTGAAAAGGCTTCCATATACTACTTCTCGTCTAAAACAATCGGTGGCAATAACTGTAGTCTAAAACCCAAATTCGTGGTGGACATTGTCACACCCTTACTAACATATGGAGCTATATTATGGTGGCCGGTTATAAACAAACAATATTTTATTAAAAATATGAATTGAGTACAGCTATTAGCCTACTAAGTAGTAGTAACAAGAGCACTCTGGAAACTGCAACTTGTTAGGTATTAAATGTTCGTGAGTCTGACTACTGCATCGCGAAGCAGTATGGTCACAGTGTTACCCTTAGAATGCTTCTCGGTGTTGCTTCGTCATTAAATTATCACAAGCCATCGCTAAGTAGCGACCTCTGTGGTGTTATGGTAGTGTGCTCCGCCTACCACACCGAAGATCGTGGGTTCATTCTCCGGAGCAACATCAAATTTTTAGAAACAGGTTTTTCAATTAGAAGAAAACTTTTCTAACGTGGTCGCCTCTCGGCAGTGTGTGGCAACCATTCCCAGTGTACTTCTGCCATGAAATAGTCTCAGTAAAAACGCATCTGCCTTGCAGATGCCGCTCATAGCCGGCATAAAACAAATAGGTCCCGTCCCGGCAATTTGTAAGAAAAATTTAAAGGAGCACGAAGCAAATTTGAAAAAGAAGCTCGGCTTAAAATCTCTTCGGAGTTTATCGCGCCTTACACTTATTTATTTACATCGCTAAGTTTTGACAGGTGTCCAAATTGAACTGTCCAATTGAGCTGGTGTTTTTTCTGAGCAAATTAAGGCTTGTGACAGTGCGACCTTTCGATTCAGCCAGTTCTGCTTCTGTGATAGAGCACCTCATTTGAAGAACAAAGAATGGTTAAGTAGTACAAAGGTCCTTCAGGTGATATTTGACGTACATATCTAGTGGATTTCGAATAAAGTGAAAGAGGTGGTAGGCAGTAGTTATATTTCAAACCCGTAACGGCTAGTGCCAGGGTTGGTGTCTCTTACTGATAAATTGCAGAGCGCAGATCGTCAGGTAGAACAATCATAGATTATCTTTAATGGGGCATACGTGCTGCTCGTTCCGCTTTCTTACCAAATGTGAGATATATCAGCCATATGTGCCAAAAACACTATAGACCGTAGCTTAAGATCCATTGTGCTCCAAATATTTTCGAGTGTTTTACAAGGCAAAGTATTAAGGAGAAGCGAATCTATGGTAAGAAATGGTAGATAGTCATGTAAAGCGACAGCTTCGAACCAAACCGGAGTCATTTTGAAATATTTTGTAACAATATCGTGATATCGGAGGAAAATGGCCAACTGTGGAAAATTTGTCTTAAGTCTTTGGGACCTGTTTTTCCGAAAACTTATATAAAAATCTACGCAGTATTTTGGGTTTGAATTCACATATTGCTATTGTTGTTGTTGTATTAAAAGTGCTTCATTCCATTCACTGGGCACGACCACTCACTCGCTAACAGGTTAAACTCTTTCCTATCCAGAATTAACCCCGATATACAAAATGAATGTCCTGCTTGCAATATGTCCCCACATGGCACCAACCATCTTTTCAGTTATATTGTGAAACCTACGACTGTAACCCCTATTTCCTTATGGTCCGCCCCTGTTGAAACAGCCAGTTTCCTTGGACTCCTGTTGCTGACACTTCCTGATCGGTCGCGCCTATTGGATGGGGGAAGCACTGCTACAACAACAACAACAACCACTCACAAATTTTCATCAAAGTTCTCTTACAATAGTCCAAGAAAACTGGTAGTTTCAACAGGGACGGACCATAGGGATAGTGATGTTAGAGGCGTAGGTTTAACATTACAAATTGCAATCCCATTTTAATTCACCTGTTGTTGTTGTTGTTGTTTTTGTAGCGATAAGATTGCTCCACGAAGGCTTTGAGGAGTGTTATCGGTGTTATAATCCTTTGCCGGATACAGAACCGGTACGCTCCGGTAACACAGCACCATTAATGTGCTAGCCCGACCATCTCGGGAACGTTTTATGTGGCCACATTAAACCTTCAGGCCATCCCTTCCTCCCCACCCCCAAATTCCATGAGAAGCTTGGGTTCGCCAGAGCCTCGTCTGTTAGTGAAACAGGATTCGCCGCGGATAGGTGAGGTTGAAAATTGGGTTTGGAGAAGCTATATCTTGCGCAGGCAACCTGAAGGGTTGCCCTACACAGCCCCTTGAATCTGGTATTTTAGTCGCCTCCTACGACAGACATACCTACCGCGAGTATATTCTGACCGCCTAACACGCTGGTGGAATTCACCTTATATACCTTTGCAAGTTAAAATGACTCTTTCCATCATACAAAATCTCAGTTCAGTAGATTCTTAAAGTTCCACGAAGCAACATACGACCTCGATTGTGTTCAAGTAATCCTTAACTAGTCAGGTTTCTCTAAATTGGAATGAGAAATGAAATTATTACCTAAAAACCATAAATTTGAGCTTGCAAATAAAATAGTTGTCGTTTTCACTACTAAAATGTGTCCCACATTAGTGCATCTACATATCTCTCTATTTGTTATGAAAACTAGCAAAAGTATTGTGTTTTGTTGTGGGCGGACTTGTACAAAAGTTGCTGCGGCATTGTTAGATAGAAAAAAGTTGGCATTAGCAATGAAAGAATTATGACTAAAAGCTTAACAAGCAATAAAGTAAGTAGTGTCTGGAGTACGTCTATGACAATAAGGTTAGAGTTAGTATTTTTCTTTGAAATTGTTCTTTAGATAAGGTTCGCTTTTGTCATATGGTTTCGTTGGTATTTTTTGTTTGTGAAATTTAAGTTTGCATTATCACGTTATCACATTACTATAAGTTGAAAATTTCAAGAAAATGCTTAAGGGGTTTTGGGTCTGTGCTATCTCACCACTTTAATGTTGAAGCACTAGTCGAATGCTTTAAAGAGCAAAAAATTAATTTTATTGTATTAGAAAAAGAGGTTCAAAATCAACAGCTTACCTCTTGATTGCTTTCTTTGAATACTCAAGTGATGATTCGAAATCTATATGGTTTCCTGATTAATCGGGACTGCACTAAGTCCGAAAAAAGTTCAAGTAAACTTTACTATACTAAATTAAGACAGTAGATTATGCTAAATATCATAGAACCGCTATGGAGGACCAATGTTTCTTGGCAGCCTTCTGTGACATTAGAAGTTGATTTAGCGACACAGAAGGCAGCTTAAATTTTAATTTTCATCTGCGGATGGTGAGATTGGTGCAGCAAAACGAACAAACAGATTTTTTACAGAGGCAGTTATCCCCTCAACGTGAAGTTGTCCCAACGTCTATTAGTCCTCGCACTGAACGAAATTGTGCTCGAATCCAACAAAAATTAAGTCATGCTACTAGCATACCTCGCAAATGCGTTAACAACGGCAACAAGACTTAAGGCCTCGGGGCAGCTTGAGTCAAGGCCTTATGGCCAAAGCAGTATAGCACCATCTAATATCTTGCAATCAGAATATATGGTTCCGTGTCTGAGCTTCGACAAAGATATTGGGGCCACAAGCCGGAGAATTAGTGCCGGGGTGCAGAAATGGCAGAACATGCTATACACGTGTATACGGACGATTCAAAATTAATGGAAGATGTTGGGTCTGTTGTTTACTGTGTCGACCCAAAAATAAGTAGATCCTATAAGTTACCAGATTACTGCAGCGTTTTCAGGCAGAAATTATAGCAGTGAAGAAAGCAGCAGAAATTCTGGAGGAAGGGTGATTAAGCTGCCGTCGCGCAATTTATATATTGATAGTCAGGCTGAGATTAGGGCAATAATCTCACACACTACTTCATCAAGAAGTGTTCTGGGATGCAAAGAAGCATTGGAAAAACTTCGCTCAGGCCGAACAATACATCTTTAATAGGTTCCCGGTCATAAATGGATAAAAGGTAACGAAAACGCCGACGAGTTGGCAAAGGAGGGTGCAACACTCGCTGAGTCGACGAAAGACGTTCCAATCCGTTTTGGAGAAATCACAAGGAGACGGGAGTTGCATACGATCCAACAAGCAGGAAAGGCGTGGACAAAAGCGCAGGCTGCAAAATGTCTAAGATAGTGTGCAAAGCCGACGATATTAGACTCACAAGTGGCTCATATTTCTGAAGAGAGAATACTTTAAGCTCACGATGGGCATACTGACTGGACAGTGCCGTCTAGCGTCACATGCTTATAAGATAGGCCTCGTCAGTAGCAGCAAGTGTAGGAAGTGTGAGCTGCAGGAGGAAACGGTTGAGCAAGTTCTGTGCTCGTGTCCTGCGCTCGCCAGGTCAAGGCTCCAGCTATTAGGGGTGGCAAAGTTGCCAGATCTCGAGACAGCAATTAAGCGGAATTATTCTATAACATATGTCCTCGCAGCCGATTGGGATCCTTTCGTTTGGTGGTAAATCAAATTCTGGTAACATTATGGACATATTCAGTCTTTACTGACCGGCCAGTTCCACCTAACCTAACTATACCTCGCAAACCGGGACAATAACAAGTGTTTATCCTAAACGCTGTAGCAACCCTTAGGGGTAAGTAACTCTATTTAAATTACATCCTAGTGTACCAACAAACGGTCCCAATATATTATCCTTCCGTGGCTGCTGTTTGAAAAATATCCTTTCTCAGTATTCGATTGGAGAATGCCCTGCTTCAAAGTTTGCTTGTTTCAAAGAAGTCCTATCAAACTTAAATTCATAACACTTTTTTATTAGCTAGGGCATTTTTGAAATAAAATCTTCAAACAAAATCTGAGACAGCGCATTTATGCGGTAAATTCTGTAATAGGGTTATTTACAAAAATATTCTTGAAAAGGATGATATTCTACTCATCCGTCAATTTTTTAGGGTCCGTGGTTGATAAGCAGCTCGCCTTCTTTACCGGAAGCTTTACACTGAACAATGCGCATTCAAAGCATATCTAGTTTACAATGCTTGCAACAGAATTTTCAGCAGGAGATTCTTGTTTTTTGTGTAAATATAAAAACACACCTCCAGAATTTATGAATGAGTTATGGATATGAGCAGTGTTTTTTTTTGTCCAATGTTAAACTTTTGTTCGGCAGAACCGCCTGCCAGTACTCCCGACGCGCGAACGCATTTTATGATACATTGAGTCATTTTATTGGTACTTTATGACAGCTCTTTCTAGGATAATAATGTCGCTTTGTGTGATCAAAAGTGTGTGGATGTTGAAGCGATAATGGTCTCACAATATGTATTTGAGACAATCTTACTCTCGTTTCCATTTAATAAATACATACATGAAATTAAACAAATAAGGACGGGACTGTCTTCGGCTATGCCGAAGACTTCATACCTTTCATGAATGGGGCTGAACAGTAATCTTATCCGGTTCGTAATCTACAAATAATCGGATGTATAGGAAAAGAAATATATAGTGGACAGATGTACATACCTAAACGATTTTTAAGATAAATATAAAATAAAAAATGGCAAAAAATACCCTTATCTGAACGATCGGTTATATGGGATATATATTATATATAGCTCCGATCGAAATGATTTTTACAGAAAATCTTCTGTGATATATTAGAATAAATATCACCAAGTTTATTGTTTTTATATTGGAAATTAAGGGAGAAATGGCTAAAAATCTGTCTATCTGAATGATCGGTTGTATGGGATATATACTATATATAGCTCCGATCAAAGTGATTTTTTCGGAAAATCTTCTATGATAAATTAAAATATATATCACCGAGTTTCACGTTTATACTTTCTAAATTCTGTATCTGATCGGTTGTATGGGATATATACTATATATAGCTCCGATCAAAGTGATTTTTTCGGAACATCTTCTATGATATATTAAAATATATAACACCGAGTTTCATGTTTATACTTTCTAAATTGCAGCAGGAGTGACCTAAATTGTCTTATCTGAACGATCGTTTGTATTGGAGATATATGTTATAGTGGTCCGATCTTACCGGATCCGACAAATGTCTAATATAATACAAAAATACATCCTTGTGCCAAATTTCATTGAGATATCTCGAAATTTGAGGGACTAGTTTGCGTTCAAACAGACAGACGGTCGGACAGACGGACATGGCTATATCAACTCAGTTCGTCGCCCTGATCAATTCGGTATACTTAATGGTGGGTCTATCTTCTGTATTTCTCAACGTTACAAACATCGGACCAAAGTTAATATACCATTTCATGTTCATTAAAGGTATATAAATACTTGTGTGAAATAGGGAAGAATTTATACATGCAAAACTCAGTGTCTATATTCACAGATCTCAGATGGATGCAATTTCGGTAACTGGTCACAACAGCAATGATGAGGCCAGGAAGCGACTAAACTAAGAATTAAAGTTTCGGAAATTCCAAGAATGATATTTATTCTCTCATCTTCATCTCCCTCGGTTTTTTTTTGTCATCTGCTTTCCCCCTTATATACATTTCTCGCCCTTTTTCTACAGCAATTCTGCTCCGCCTCCCTCTCTTTCTCTCTTCTTCGCACCAACGCCTTCTCGTTACTTCTTACAATTTTAATCCTTCTTTCTAAACTTATTTTACCACACCAATCAACCTCCATACTTATTAGTACTCTATGCATCTTCTTATATTTTTCCTCTCTAGTCGGCTTGTCTAGCTCACTCCACGCGTAACTTTTTTCCTCCTCGCAGCTTTCTTTTTCCTCTTCGTTTTTCTTTTAACCCATTTTTTTCTCCAGCCCTCTTTATCAATCCTATTAGGTCCCGCTATTGCCCTTTTTCTTAATATTATAGTCTCCTTATCTCGTCTTGCATCTTCCATCGTTTTTTTTTTTTTAACATATTGCCCCCTTTTCTTATATTCCACATCAACTTGCACTCTAAGCACCTTCCGGTATTTTCATTTCTCTTTAAACGTTTTTTTTTCTCTTTTTTCTTTCTGATCTCTCTATTTTTCTCTTAACTTCCCTGTTGTTGTTGGGGAGTGTTATCGATGTTGAAGGCTCTGGCCCAACCATGTCGGGAAAGATTTGGTATGGCCGCATTCAACCTTCTAGGCCATTGCGCCGCCCCACTCCCTACTTACGTGAGGAATTTGTGGTCGCCACATCCTCGCCTACCTAATATGTGTACAATGCATGCATATTTCTAACAGAATTCGCCTTGCTTAGGTAAGGTTGACAATTCGGTTGCGAAAGCTATGAGTTGCGCTTATCAGCCCTTTGAAAATCTCTTACCCTCCCTCGTACTCAAAAGCTCTCTATCGTGCTTTTCCTTCCCCTTCCTGCTTGCAAAATTTATCTAAACTTCGGTCTGTCGCTGTCTCTCTCTCTTTCTCTGCCCTCGCTCCCTTCTTTGAAATTCCTCTGACTCGCTGTATTATCTTTTGTATGTGATGTCACTTCTTAGTTAAATATTTTGATCACCTTAAATCTCTTTAAGAAGATTACCTTCCTTCACAACATCACTAGAAGTTCATGTGGATACAAATTTATAAGTCCTTTTAGAAGCATGTTTCCATGTGTCCAGCTTCAATTGCGAACAAAGATCACAACTGAAATTGTATTTATTATATGGCTATGGGTAATTTTGAATGCACATATACAAATGAACATATTTATATATGTATGCGCGTAGATGCTGTGAGGCTAACAATACCGTACACGCTCGTATACCAATAATTCACTATGACAGCCATGGCGTATACGTTACATGAATTATTAAAGCCACCAAGCCTGTATGCAATACGAATTGCTTGCAAGCCAACACCCACAAATGACGAATTCCATCATCATCATCATTCCTGGCAGCTATAGATATGTTGCAACAATTTGTTGCTGCTGTTTTTGTTGTTGTGGTTGTTGCATGCTCTGAGCCACAAATGGCTCATATTGGCAAATACTTTGCTATGCAATGCAATGCAATATGATTCAATGCATCATGCCAGTGTAAAAAGCAAGAGCGAAACATACATACGCACATATGTGGTAGTGTATTCTGGGATATATATATACATATATATGTTCATATGTATGTATAAAGGCATTGGCAGTAACAGCAAGCGGCACGTGCATGACGAGTGGGATTTTTGCAATTCATATTAAATTTGCATAATGTATTTATGTGCCGTTGATTAAGTGAGCAAGTGAGTGTGCGGAGCAGCATACATACCAATACATATACAGGCGTGTTGCCACTTACATATAGTATGCAACGTTATTGAGAAAGCGTCATATTCTTTGTGTATACACAGTTAAAAATTCAGGTATTAATACGATATAAATTTCTTCCTGAGGATGACGCATGAAGCGTTGAAACGCGTTGAAGCAAATCAAACAAAAACAAATTTTGCTTATTTAGACGACCAATAAGCTCAACCCAGCAAACCATAAGATTTAAAATTGGTCCAAACAAACTCTTCTAAATTTATTTAAATTTGAATAAATTTATTTTTGATAAAATAAAAAAAAAAACAAAAAAAAATTAAATAATCTACGGGTGTTAGCTTTGAAAAATTTAAGTAGCACTTAATATTTTAGAGTAGAAAAAACAAATCAATTGAATTAAAAACATTGAAAATTTAATATATATTTAAAAATGTTGTTGCTGTTAGCAGGGTTTCATTTTTAGTAATTTTTAGCGATTCTGGTCTTTTAACTCTGCTTTTCTTTTACAACCATGTGCACAAATCGTCTCCCATTCCATCATTATCATAAAGTCGTTTTAAGTGAAAAAAAGACTTGCAGCTTTTACTGCAGCTTCGGAGAGATGGAAATTTGGTGCGCTCTCCGAGCTGTCAGTTACTCTAGTTTCTTATATAAAACCACGTTGCGAATGTTTGTAACTCTTTTTCTACTACACCGACAGAGCCTTACCTCTTATTTCCTCTTTAGCATTACTTCAGGAAGGAACACATATAAGCTTCGTGTTGTGAGGGCTAATACTAGTTTTGTTTTTTCATATGAAATATTTTCCTCACTTGCCTGTTTGCCGTTTCTTATATATGCTGCCCACAGATACGCATTATTATATACTTATTTATCTATAAAAACCGAGGTAAGTTTTAACAATCAGGTATTGTGGTCAACAAGGATGACCGAATCGTGCACTACGGAGGCTTTAAAAGTGAAACTAAATATAACAACGTTTGAATTTATAAAGGCAAAACTTCATCCTAGAGAGCCGTTACACTGTAGCAGCTACCATTCTGGAGAAACCATTGTACACTCGTATGGGACGGAGCTCTACTACAACAACAATAACAGTATTGTACACTCGCTTAAAAACCCCAAATGGATTAAACCAAAATAACACTGCAATTTTCTCGTAAAGGCAGACGTCTCTTCGGGTTCCTGAGCATCAACGGTAACATAGGGACTTTTTGGGCTTTGTCAAGAAAAGACCAGGTAACTGGCGAGAGTGACTTCTCATACTCTCAATTGGTTGTTTGTTCTGTTGTTCTTGAGCAACGCGAAGTGCGCATTCATTTTCTCTGTCCTACAATGGATAAAGTTCAAGGCATCCACCCATCACTGGTAAATGTAGAATATTGACACTGGTTCCGCTATCGACCTTACATGCATCCACATGACTCTAGAATATGTTTGTACGATACGGGTATAAAATGAATGGTGTTAATGAGTGTTTTAAAAGGGAATGGGCTTTAGTTCTATAGGTGAACGCCTTTTCGAGATATCGCCATAAAGGTGGACCAGGGGCTGACTCTAGAATATGTTTGTACGATACGGGTATGAAATGAATGGTGTTAATGAGTATTTTAAAAGGGAGTGGGCTTTATTTCTATATGTGGACGCCTTTTCCATATATTTCCATAAAGGTGGACCAGGGGTGACTCTATAATGTGAGTTCAGTATGTACGTGAACTGAGTTTAGTAAAGATATATCGATTTTTGCTCAAGTTATCGTGTTAACGGCCGAGCGTAAGGACAGACAGTCGACTGTGTATAAAAACTGGGCGTGGCTTCAACCGATTTCGCCCTTTTTCACAGAAATAAGTTATCGTCTGAGAATCTATGTCCCTACCAACTTTCACAAGGATTGGTAAATTTTTGTTCGACTTATGGCATTAAAAGTATCCTAGACAAATTAAATGAAAAAGGGCGGAGCCACGCCTATTTTGAAATTTTCTTTTATTTTTGTATTTTGCTGCACCATGTCTTACTGGAGTTGAATGTTGACATAATTTACTTATATACTGTAAAGATATTAAATTTTTTGTTAAAATTTTACTTTAAAAAAACAATTTTTTAAAAGTGGGCGTGGTCCTTCTCCGATTTTGCTAATTTTTATTAAGCGTACATATAGTAACTGGAGTAACGTTCTTGCCAAATTTCATCATGATGTCTTCAACGACTGCCAAATTACAGCTTGGAAAAAATTTTAAATTACCTTCCTTTAAAAGTGGGCGGTTCCACGCCCATTGTCCAACATTTTATTAATTTTCTATTCTGTGTCATAACTTCATCTCACCTACCAAGTTTTATCGCTTTATCCGTCTTTGGTAATAAATTATCCCACTTTTTCGGTTTTTCGAAATTTTCGATATCGAAAAAGTGGGCGTGGTTATACTCCGTTATCGTTCATTTTAAACAGTGATCTGAGATGAGTGTTCAGGAACCTACATACCAAATTTCAAGATACCTCAAAATTTACTCAAATTATCGTGTTAACGGACGGACGGACATGGCTCAATCAAATTTTTGTTCGATACTTATGAAACTGATATATGGAAGTCTATATCTATCTCGATTCCTTTATACCTGTACAGCCAACCGTTTTCCAATCAAAGTTAATATAATCTGTGAGCTCTGCTCAAGTGAGTATACAAATTTTACGTATACGCACTGGTACCCATATTTGCAGGTAGTAGTTAGGTAGTTGGTTGGTTTTTATTAAAACTGTGGTCTTATTATAAAACTTCGAACATGCCTTATCGGCTCCAAATTTTGAAGTAAATTCAAAAGTTATATTGAATTTAAAATTTTTCACCGCGTATACACATGTGTATATATGTATGTGTTTGTATTTATTAATACTTAAAAAAATGAGAGTAGTCTATAAAGGGAATGGTCTCGTATACCTCTTTGGCGTAGAAGACATAAATTTGCACAATTAATTAAAAATAAACAAAACACATTGAAGTAATCATTCTTTTTCTCGCCTTACTCCTTTTAATTAATTGATTATTTAAAATTATTATTTGATTATTTTTTTGCTAAGAAAATTTAATTATTAGCCTGCATAAACAACTTCAAAACAAGCACAATAAGTCACAGAAGGAAGTAAACACGAAAATTTTGTTAGCAGGAGCTAAATATAGATTTATCAGAAAACTTGAAACCACAAATTATAAAAATTATAAAAATTCTTTTTGACTGTCTGAGTTATTTTGATTATGCAGTCATTTTAAATGCGATTTGTTGCTTCATGTATTTTTTAGTTGGGCACAAAATAAAAAAGCTCAGCAACTCAACACTGTTAATTCAATTTTTTTCAGCTATCTATTACTTTCAATTTTTTATTTGCTTAATTAGTATGATTTTTGTAATTAAATGGTTTTTAGAATTTATAATTATTAAATCTAATTACATAAACTAAAATGATTAGTTAGAACCATTTAGTTAGAAAAAATTTACTTAGGATTTCTGATATTGAAATAAAATCTACTCAAGCAAAATCTTAGTCACATTTTGTATCCGGCTCTTTGGAAGATGTCGCAAGTTTTGGGAAACAACATGATTTTCACTGCAATTTTCCAGTCGTAGTGATTTTTATTTGAGATTGCCTCGGGATATTGAAAAAAAAGCAATGTGTTTTCAATCGCAGTTTACAATCGATATCAGTTAAGCTCTTCTTCGCTGATTTCCTATATTTTAATCTGTTGAGCAAGGAATTAAATTATTTTGAAACTGAAACAGTCAACTAAAAATTGGCTTCATGGTGTTAGTACAAGACGTAGTTGCAGTTTACCTCTGACATCTAGCGGTATGGAACATTTCAAATCAAGGGCTGATTTATTCATTTTGCCGCAGATAATTGCATTGCTATGTCGAGGACTGTGACTGCATCTTTAATAGCCATGTAGTTTAAGCTTTATTCCATTGAAGCGCAGATGCCCGCACAGTCGGTCCGCAACTGTTGCTGCGCTTCATTGTGATCTTTAATTTACTACTAGAATATCACATGCGCCAAAATTTTTTTTTTACTTTAACTCGAACAAAGAAATTAGTTCATGCCAAATGCTTAAATGACACAGACGTGATATTAGGTTGAACTGGCGTGGTCCTCACGCACCCACTTAGACTGAGTGAATCTAGAATGTTACCAGAAATTTGCTCAATGACCAAACTGAAAAACCGTATGTTATAAAATAAGTACGTCCTTTTGGCAAGTACTAAGCGCATTCTAGGACCTATACTGTTTACTGCTTCTAGATCTGATAGCTGTGCCACACTTAATAGCTAGAGTCTTAGCCTTGGCGGGTGCAGGGCGCGAGCACAAAATGTGCTTGATCGTTTCCTCCTCCAAACTACACTTTCTACATATGCTAGCACTGACTGGGTGTTTTCAAAAGCATGTGGAGCCAGATGGCGATGCTCATTTAGAATACCCGTCATGAGCCTACAGTCCCTCCCTTCAATGATAAGAGTAACTTTGTTTGTCCAAGGTTATATGATCTGCACGAAGTGATATAAGTCGCATGATTCTTGTACGACTGATTCCGTATGCATTCAAAGCCAATCATATTTTCTACAGAAAACTTTGTAAATGTATACGTGCATTTTATGAATTAATATGTATTCGCATACAGCAGAAATGAACAAATGAAGTGGAATGCTGGCAGTCAAATTGACAGCAGTTCATATGCCTGGACATACAAGCATTCACATACATAGATATGCTTACATATTAACATTCTGTCAAATTACAGAGAAAGCAAACGGATGGATTATCAAGCAAGCAGATATTCACTAACCCCACTCAACCCACTTATCCGACACATTTAACATACAACAACAATAACTGGCTGTTGCATCAAACAAAGATGAAATATAAGAATCTTATAAGCGCCAAACAAATGGACAGCCAACGCTTCAATTGAGCGTAGGCTGACTCGACTGCCTGATATTTACAAGTACTTCTGAATTTTTGTGAGTAGAGAATAGTAAATGCGTGAATACAATAAAGTATAGCATGTTTCAGCATATCATATATTGGTATGTTCGCGCAACATTTAATTGAGAAGAAAAAACTAATAATAACAAGTAAGGAAGGCTAAGTTCGGGTGTAACCGAACATTACATACTCAGCTGAGAGCTTTGGAGACAAAATAAGGGAAAATCACCATTTAGAAAAATGAACCTAGGGTAACCCTGGAATGTGTTTGTATGACATGGGTATCAAATGGAAGGTATTAAAGAATTTTAAAAGGGAGTGGGTTATAATTATATAGGTGGACGCTTTTTCGAGAAATCGCCATAAAGGTGGGCCAGGGGTGACTCTAGAATGTGTTTGTACGATATGCAAATGAAAGGTGCTAATAAGTATTTGAAAAGGGAGTCGCCACAAGTTGTATATGTGAAAGCGTTTTCGAGATATCCACCAAAATGTGGACCCAGAGCATCATCTGTCGGGTACCGCTAATTTATTTATATATGTAATACCAAAAATAGTATTCCTGCTATGATTACAAGGGCTTTTGATTTCGCCCTGCAGAACTTTTTCATTTTCTTCTAATTAATATTGTAGGTGTCACACCCATTTTACAAAGTTTTTTCCAAAGTTATATTTTGCGTCAAAAAACCAATCCAATTACCATTTGTCATCCCTTTTGTCGTATCTGGTATAGAATTATATCATTTTTTTTTTATTTTTCGATAAAGCGGGCGTGGTCATGGTTGGATTTCGCCCATTTTTGTTACCAAGATAAAGTGAGTTCTGATAAATACGTGAACTAAATTTAGTAAAGATATATCGTTTTTTGCGCAAGTTATCCTTTTAACGGCCGAGCGGAAGGACGGACGGTCGCCTGTGTATAAAAACTGGGCGTGGCGTCAACATATTTCTCCCATTTTCACAGAAAACATTTATCGTCATAGAAGCTATGCCCTTACTAAGAATTGGTAAATTTTTGTTCGCCTTATGGCATTGAAAGTATTCTAGACAAATTAATTGAAACAGGGCGGAGCCACGCCCATTTTGAAATTTTCTTTTATTTTTGTATTTTGCTGCACCGTATCATTATTGGAGCTGAATGTTGACATAATTTGCTAATATACTGAACCGATATTCAATTTTCTGTTAAAATTTGACTTTTAAAATTTGCTTTTAAATGTGGGCGTGTTCATCATCCGATTTTGCTAATTTTTATTTAGCACACATATAGTAGTAAGTGTAACCTTCTTGCCAAATTTCATCATCATATCTGCAACGACTGCCAAATTACAGCTTGCAAAACTTTTAAATTACCTTCTTTTAAAAGTGGGCGATGCCACGCTCATTGTTCAAAATTTTACTAATTTTCTATACTGCGTCATAAGATCAACCCACCTACCAAGTTTGATCGCATTATCCGTCTTTGGTAATGAATTATCGCACTTTTTCTGTTTTTCGAAATTTTCGATATCGAAAAAGTGAACGTGGTTATAAGCTGATTTCGTACATTTTAAATAGCGATCTGAGCTGAGTGTCTAGGAACCTACATACCAAATTTCTTTAAGATACCTCAAAATTTACTGAAGTTGTCGTGTTTACGGACAGACGAACCGACATGGCTTTATGAATTTTTTTTTTCGCCCAGATCATTTTGATATATAGAAGTATATATCTTTCTCGATTAGTTTATGCCGTTACGGGATACCGTTATGCGAACAAAGTTAATATACTCTGAGAGCCCTGCTCAGCTGAGTATAAAAAAGAAAGGGATTTATGCATGGGAAAATTGCAATTTCATTGAAAAAGAGCGCAAGTTCTCAATGTGGCTTGACGAATGCAACCAACAACGGTGCAACAAATCCAACATGTGTTTTAATACACACATGCATGCGTTTACACTTACATGCATGTGCAGGTAGTTGCATTTTCGTTACAAACACTGTTGGCGGCCACATAAATTTCTCAGGTTAGTCAGCCATCCATGTCAGCGCGTCGATGCAGCTTTCAGTTGCTTTTCTGCAACAGGCTTGCACTAACGAATTGTTAAATTTTTGATATTTTCATTTCGCGACCCACATGCAACGGGAGTGAAATTCATGCTCGGCAGGTAGCGATAACCACCAAAAGAAAAGGCCATATCTTCAAGTTCATTGCTGTGCAAGAACTCAAGCAAACAAACACAAAAACTACAACGCTCGCAAAGCAAATAAGTACAAAAAGCAACAAAATAAACAGTGGTCCCACATAGACCTACTCACTCGTTGCAAACTAAGATGCATGTGATGTAAAAGATTTCATTCTTCGTAATTCCATTAAGCATTAAATGCAATATCCTGCAGATTATAAATAAACAACGCAAGTTTTGCTCTGCTGTATTTATTAAATTAAAAAAAAAAGTTTTAATATACTTTTTCAAACTTGCACATGTTAAGAAATGAATTTAAATTAAATAGCAAAGAAAGTTTGATTTGGGAGTTCAAACCAAAAAGATTTAAAAAAATCAATACAAAAAATTCTAAAATAAATTAACAATCAAAAATTTATCTGGTAATTGTTTACTTAAAATCAAAATATTTTCATATGTTTAAATTGCTATAAAATGATCTGTTATTCTAGCACATGCAAGACACCCAAGTCGACAAATTATCAAGTCCCTTCGGTGGATATTTCTCAAGGCATTTAGTTTACAAATTGGAGGATGTTGCGAAAAAGTATACGCCATAGTTTGCAATGTATGGCATGTTGGGAAAAAATGTACCCTAATGTCTGCAGTATGGTGTTGTAAGGGCACGGGTGTGATATTTATCAAGGTCATTGCTTGGCAGGTGTGGCAGGATGCCACCTCCAATGATATGCCAATGCTAAAAGGTCATTAAAGGTGTATAGACGGGGGTTGCCGCTGCTACAACTGTTATGAGAGTTCTTTTGCTTTGTGGCAGACCTGCAGATCTACAGGGATTTTATTCGAATAACTGTCAAAGTAAAATCCAACATTTAAATCCTCATATTTATAGTAGAATGTTTACCCATGTGTATAAAAACAACTTAATTAAGGTTTAAGGGTTTAATATATGTGCAAAATCTCACTTACATATCTTATTTTGTTAAAAATGTCACGAAACGTATTTTTTTACCATTGTCTGGTTATCGTTAGCGACTAGTTATCGCCGAGCCATCGGCTTCTCAAACAAACCAATAACAAATCTATAACACGCCGTTAACAAATTAATAACTCTCCAATAACAAATCGATAACTTTTTCCATGAGAAATCGATTACTTATTGAATACGTGTCGATAGCTTTTCGAACATAAAATTCGTATAAAAAACCTCGTCGATAACTTACTTAATTGGCGCTTAACCGTCTAAACGTTTATGGCCGTCCAACAAGGCGCGCCACTCGCTCCTTCGCTCCGCCAACCGGCGCCAATTGGTCACACCAAGGGAGTTTAAATCGTTTTCCACCTGGTCCTTCCAACGGAGTGGGGGCCGCCCTCTACCTTTGCTTCCATAGGCGGGTTCCGATAGAAACACTTTCTTGGCCGAAGCATCGTCCTCCATTCGCATAACATGGCCCAGCCAGCGCAGCCGCTGCATATTAATTCGCTGGACTATGTTGTTGTCTGCGTATAGCTCGTACAGCTCATCATTAAATCTTCTTCGGTACTCGCCATCGCCAACGCGTAGAGGTCCATGAAGCTTTCGAAGAACTTTTCTCTCGAACACTCCCAAAGCCGCTTCATCTGCTGTTGTCATGGTCCATGCTTCTGCCCCATATATCAGGACGGGTACGATAATTGACTTGTAGAGTATGATTTTCGTTCGCCGAAAGACGACTTTACTTTTCAATTGCCTACCTAGTCCAAAGTAGCATTTATTGGCAAGATTGATTCTTCGCTGGATTTCAGTGCTGATGTTGTTGCTAGTGTTGATGCTAGTTCCCAAATAAACGAAGTCTTTTACTATTTCGAAATTATTGCTGCCAACAGTAGCGTGGTTGCCAAGGCGCGTATGCGCTGACTCTTTGCTCGATGACAGCAGGTACTTCGTTTTGTCCTCATTCACCATCAAACCCATCTTTCCCGCTTCTTTTTCAGTTTGGAGTAAGCAGAACTAACAGCGCGGGTGTTTAGGCCGATGATATTAATGTCATCAGCATATGCCAGTAATTGCACACACGATAACACATTGATAAAATTTGTAATCGATAGATAGTACATCTTTACCTTTTTAATGACCTGCGCGGTAGGGTCCCAAATTACCGACATTATCTTTGAGGATATCGAATACATCACTTTGGTAGAGGTCTTTTTCAGTTTTAAGCAAATCGTAGTAAACAAGTCATAGTAGATTTGGCACAATACGTCAGTTGGAACCTTATTGATTTCACTTAGTATGCATTGAACAGAGCACAGTTTAGCTCCAATATTTAATCATGCGCTCGTCCGTCGATTTCATGTTATGCACTATGCACGTTACTAACTCTTCAGTTCCGAGCTTAAATAGCTCCAGATATACTCAATCTTATTCGGTAGAAGAATGCATAATCAATATAAGCTTCACGAGTTCTTTCATTATTTAAACATAAGTAGCATCATTAAAGTTTTTTTTTTTTTTTTTGAATTTTTAGTCATTAATTCCAGCAGCTAAGATCTAAGCTTCCTCAATCTGAACACGTTTGACCTTACTTTATTCTTTCTGAATTTGTGCCACTCTTCTCCTCAAGATGACATTCACTATCCTTTTCTGCGAGTAGATACATTTCTCACCGTATCAATTGCTATGGTCTTTCAAGCCTCATGTCATTATGTAACTCAGTTCGAAAGAAATTTCTTTCTGCTTTGAAAAAAATTTATGTCATTTGACAACATTCGAATCACATTTCCGTTCGAATCAAGAAGAAAAAAAAAAGCCCAAGGTATCAAAAGAAGTTGAGCGCTTTTCGGTTTGTCTTACATCGCTCTAACATCACAGTTTTGCATTTTTTGATCAAGTGTATCCAGGTAGCTGGTGAAACCTTTAATACTGGGACTTGGTGTTACAAACAATCATATGTTACGTTGCGCCGAAGCAATTCGTACTCTTCCAAGTAAGTTAATTCGATGAAGCTTTCCGACTGTATTACTCAAGGTTCTCTACTAACTTGGCCTGGCGTTAAGGTTGCCAAAACGGTGGCATAACAGTTCATATTAGACTGGGTCGATTTATTAACCGATATCGCGCCATCGATTTTTCTATAGGATTTGGGCTCAGGAAAAAAGTTTCACTTCGCATACCCAAAAAAATAATTTTCAAGCCTGCGAAAAAAATGGCGTAAGGGTCAATTTTTCGACCAAAAGTCTCCCCAAACCCCAAAAAATATATTTTTTTTTTTTTCAAAAAACTGTTATCGCCAACGGTTTTACAACAGATTTTTGAAAAAAAAAATATTTTTTGGGTTTTGGAGAGTGTTTTGGTCGAAAAATATACCCTTTCGCCATCTTGTTTTCGCAGGCTCCAAAATTATTTTTTTGGGTATGCGTAGTGAAACTTTTTTCCTGAGCCCAAATCCTATAGAAAATTTATTTTCACTTTTTTAGTGCTGCCTACAAAAAGGCATTTGGAATTTTGGGTTCTGACTCACGGCCCAAGTTTGAAGTCTCTAGCTCACCGGGAAGTTACTTAAAAATCGATTGCGAAATTCCCCTCGTTTTTCAAGGATTTGCAGTTATCTTGACTAGCGCGCCACCTATATGAACTTTGTTTTCTATAAGTTGTATTGCCACCAGGCCTCTAAGTGCCAAGTTTCAAGTCTCTCGGTAACCGGTAAGTTAGCTAGAAATGGATTGAAAAATTCCAAATCAAAGTTAATTTTCTTAATATCTCGATCCATGCGCCACCTAGCGAATTTTTTTTTTGACAAAATATTGCATTGTCACCGGGTTCTGACTCACAGCTCAAGTTTCATATCTCCAGCTCACCGGGAAATTACTAAAAAATCGATTGCAAAATTCCCCTTGTTTTTCAAGGAAAGGAAGGAATTTTGTTTTCTGTAAATTATATTGTCACCAATCCTCGAACAGTGTGCCAAGATTCAAGTCTCTATGTCATCGGGAAGTTAGTTAAAAATGGATTGAAAGATTCCCAAATCAAAATTAATTTTCTTAATATCTCGATCCATGCGCCACCTAACGAAATTTTTTTGATCAAATATTGCATTGTCACCAGGTTCTGACTCACGAACCAAGTTTCAGGTCTCTAACTCGCCGGGAAGTTACTTAAAAATCGATCGCAATATTCCCTGCGTTTTTTCAGGGATTTTCAGGGATTTTCGTTTATCTCGATTCTTCTGCCACCTGGCGGCATTTTGTTTTCCACGAATTGTAGTACCATCCACTCGCAAACTATGTGCTAAGTTTCAAGTCTCTGGATCAGCGAGAAGTTAGTTAAAAGTCTATCGCAAAATTTCCATTTTAAAATTAATTTTCTGTATATCTCGATCCGTGCGCCACCTATCGGATTTTTTTCACTTACATTGTAACGTCTCCCAGATCTGAACTATGCTCTAAGTATCAAGTGTCTACCTCAACGGGAAGTTACCGAAAAAGGCTTTTCCGTGGGTCAAAAATTCGTATGGAAATGAGGGGACAAACATGAAAGCGACTTAATATAAAGGTAATGAAAAAGAACATCTTTCTCTTTCAGAAAATGTGTATGCTTTTTATGAAAACGATTTCAGAATTCGCATAGAATCTTATTAATTTTGAATACCTGAATGATATTGCACACATTTTTTCATGTTTTAATGCGCATACATATATAAAACTTCGGAAGCTTTCACTTAAATATGTATGTGCATCTGCATACATATAAAAATGTATTGAGTTAAAAGTGCGTAAAAGGCTTCAACAGCCCCTTCAACATAAATTAACTCAATGCAACTCAATTGTTGAGAATATTATTGTGCACTTTGGTGACAAGTATTGCACGTAGGCAGTGCATCGAAAAATTGCATATGCAAAAAATTGGCTTTATATATGTATGTAAACCATTAAATATACATTAGCACGTACATACAAATACATACATACATTAGGGCGGGCCGATTTAAAAATCGCTCATTGCTCTGTGAAAATCGTATTCTAGGGATCAAAATAAAAAACTTTGCCGAAGGAACCATACCTCTAAAACGAATTCTGATGTCCCCCCCAGCTAGGGCCAAATTTTGAAAATCCCACTTTGACCCATTTAAAGTGCTCCAATCGAGTCCAAATGTATTCGTTTAAGAGGTATGGTTCCTTCGGCAAAGTTTCTTATTTTGATCCCTAGAATATGATTTTCACAGAGCAATGGGCGATGTTTTTGCCTCCCCGCAAATCGACCCGCCCTAACATACATACATATGTGCGCTTCCTATAGTGTAAAACCACAATTGTACAGCCCAAGCAAAAATATGCATACTTGAAGCAAAAAATAAATACTACATTAATGGTCAACACAAACACACACAACTTTAAAATTATAGACGCCAGCAAAGCCACCAAAAATACTTTTGCCTTTTATGAGGCTAATAACATTTGATCATAAGCCTTACCCATTGCGGATTCTGTCGTGGCATAACAAAACCGAGCTCTTATAGATTTTTTCATCTGGATTCCGAAAATCGGATACAGCAAGTACCTTCCAATCCTGTGTCGGTATATTTGGGTTCTGACTCTGCAGTAGTCGCAGTATATCCTCCAACTTCATCACACATTGCATCCATACTTTAACGTTTAGTACCGTGGGGAACTGTGTTTTATCCACCACCACAAACCGTGCAATCTTACATTGCCTTTGGAGGTTTTGAACAACTTCCTCCACCCTTCCTAGTGCTGCACTGTACTTCAACATTGCTCTTTTTCACCCTCTGCTCCGTACCCTTCGCCACACTATTACTCCGTTTGCATTTGTGTGCTTTTCCAACACGGACTCTCTACTACTCTCGCTCCCCGAGTTCGACGCATTGCTTAATGCGTATTCGTCTTCCTTGGTTTGTGACTCCATTCGCCCTCTCTCATCCTCCCTATAAAAAGACGATATTGATTCGTTCATCTTGGTCGTTCGACCACCTTACACCCCACATTAAAAAACTTTATTGTGGTAAGGCCATCAATACTTCCCGAGGTGGTCCGGTATCGGGAAGGCTCCGTTCGAATACAGCCGAATGTATCCCCTGGCTGCAAATCATCCAATACGCACGGTCCGCACAACACCATGGATTAGGGAGTTAGCAGTTCTTAGTCACCGACATCCCGCCGCCCTTCTGTGAGGCGGAAATGGCGAGCGTAAAACCTACCTACATCGGTGGGATGGTTATTTGCAATATAATGTGAAGGAATGTATTTAAGAACATAGCAAATTGCAATGTGTGGTGAAAAAACCTATCGCAACATACATACCTATTCTTCTGTTAAAATTTAAACCGACAGACAGAGGTCGATCTGGAACTACAACAAAATACAGGTCGCTGAACCGAAAATTGGACAAGCTGGCAGGACGACGAGAGGATAACCAAAACCAAAACACTCACCAGTTTCATGACAAGTTCGTTAACCTCACAACAGTGGCCATTACCAAGGAAGATGCAAAACTTCTAGAAAAGGGCTTGAAGCACAATATCATGGACCAGAATACAGTAAGAAAAACGGAGCAAGCGATTGTAGATGTGGAGATCGCAATATCATTGATACCACAGGAAGAACAGGAGCACACAAGACACATGTGCAGGGAAATCATAAAAAAGGAGGTGAAAGCACAGGAAGGACAAAAATTGAATACAGAGGAGAAAGCAATAAAGAATCTACGGCATAAACTAAGGAAAAATAATATTGTCACAACGAAAGCGGACAAAGGAAACACCACTGTGCTAATCGAAAAAGAGCAATATATATCCAAAACCGAGGATCTCATAGAGGAAATGAAATGTCGTAAAATGACAGAGGATCCCACAAATGAATACCAAAAACAAATCAAAATTGCTATAAAAAATGTAACAAATATAATAGATTCTAACATGGCACATAGATTGGTCCAAATGAACCCTTCGGCTCCTCCACTGGTTGCGCCACCAAAAATCCACAAGCCGGACACGCCAATGAGGCCCATCATTAATTTTAAATCGGCACCATGTTACAAACTGTCCAAATATTTAAAAACGATATTGATAGACACTCTGGAGCTAAGGAACGAATATGCAATAGCTAACACAACAGAACTTGGTATCTTTTGACATAAAAGATTTATACCCATCTATACCACTATCTACACTTTGGACATAGTTAGCTCAACAATAGTTCATAACACAAAAAACAAAGTGAAAAGTATGCAAATCACAAATACGCTAGGAACCACTTTACGTCAAAACTATTTTCAATTCAACAATAAAATATATAGACAAACAAACGGTCTTGGAATCGGAAGCTCCACATCAGCAATTCTTATGGAAGTGTTCATGCAAAATCTGGAAGAAAATTACATACAGGAGCTGAAGTCCAAATTAGGCGTGTCATTTTATGCTAGATACGTGGATGACATAATATGCGTTTTAACTACTAATAACGAAGAGCTTGTACTGGAGTACCTCAACAATCAGCACGAAAATATAAAATTTACAATGGAAACCGAAAAAGACGGAGGAATCAACTATCTAGACCTCACGATAAATATTGATAAAGAAGCCAAAAGATTTAACTATGACATATATAGAAAGTCAACGGCCACCGACACAATAATACACAATACCTCAAATCACCCTCAACAGCATAAAAATGCAGCATTAAGGCACTTGGTACATAGACTTGAAAGAACACCTCTTACACAAAAGGCATATAAGAGAGAACTTGAGGTCATATATAATATCGCTGCAAACAACGGATATAAAAAAGCACTAGTAGATAAGCTCAGAAGGACAAATGGAGAACCAAAAAGAAATAATGAAAAGGAAAATAATAGCTGGACGACTATGACATATACTGGAAAAGCAACATATAAATTGGCAAACTTCTTTAAAAAATACAACATTAACACAGCATTCAAAACATCGAACAATCTAGGGCGAAAACTAAGAACTAACATTAACTCAGAGGATCCGTTTAGCAGCCACAGCATATACAAGCTTACCTGCGGAGACCAGCATAGTTACATAGGACAAACAGGACGGCAAATAAGAACGAGATTCAGAGAACATATTAGAGATTACAACAAAAAAATACAGAATCCAAACATTATACCCGAGTCTAACTTCGCGAATCACATGGTAGAGAATGAATGTTCCCCAGCAAACATCAATAAAACAGTTAGGGTTCTTCACATACAAGAAAAGGGCCGACGTCTCAACGTACTCGAAAACATGGAAATCTACAAACAGAAAACATTCGACGGTAGAATAATAAACGAACAGATAAACACAATTTCTGACACAATATTCGAGCCTTTAAAACTTGTTTACAGGAAAGAACTTAATCACACAGGTATAACAGACAAACACACAACAACAAATAAACACAAATCAATTAGCACACCAAAACAAAAAACCGACAAAGAAGGTCAAACGACTAAAATCACAGATTTCTATCTACCCCAGTCAGCCACACAAATCGATTAGTAAACCACCCTCGGTTCTGAATGAACACACAGCACATACACATAACTAAATATACACAAGCATCAATTTGACAATACCTGCTCATATACCTACGAACTATAAATACAGGACAAACGACAACAACAGATCAGAACGAAAATCGACACTGATGATGCCACAACGCCGAAACCGGTTTGTCTCAAACCAAATTTGACAAGGGATGACGGAAAATCGTTCCAATATACATCATTTCCTAGATAACTTCGTAGACACCTAGAAAATTTTCCTGATAATATATTTTCCAGAAGTGAACCTGCGTCCGATCAATTCTAAAAAATCATAATTAGTATGCGACTGCAGCATTGATAGCTTCTTGGCGGGGTTATGAGATACATACTTAGGAGATTTTTTTCGAGAATTGGATTAGACGCGGATCTATGCGAAAATCTTATTTATGCTGCGATTTTGTAGTTTGGCTGAAATGTGTATAGAAGAAAAGAGAGAAAGCAAAAATACGGAGAAAAAGAATGAGACGGAAAGGGAGAGAAGAAGTTGAGAGGAGAAGTTATTGATTTTTAATGAAAATTTTTTTGAAAGAACTATATAATATGGTACCGAAAAAATAACGAGAACAAATCGATATATTTTCGATAGCAAATCGATAATATTTCGATAGATTTACAACAATAAATCAATGATCAATCGATTCTATTTCGATTACAAATCGATTTTATTGTTTGATAACACATCGATAACATTTTGATAACAACTCGATATTTTTACGATAACCAATCGATGACTTTTCGCTAATTAGCTGATAACTCGGCGATAATTGGCTTATAATTATCGGGCAAATCTCCGAGCTATTGATAACACTCCGATAACATATCGACTTGATAAAAAAAATTTTCCGAACACTGCTAGATGATTTCAGAGAGTAAAAAGATTATATCGAAATAGTCGCTAACATAATCCTAAGTTATCTCAAAAGAGCTTTGGTATGAATTTAATATGATTTCATTACAATATCTAAACAGTTCCCAAATAATCCCGAAAATATACCGAAATAAGTTTGCAAATGTTCCCCTACTCATTCCTAAATTAATTTCGAAATAGCACCTAAAACAATTCTGAAGCGATTTCAAAATAATCCCGTAATGATCCCAAAATTACTGTTAACAAATTTTTAAATGATCACGAAATTATCACAATTCAGGAATAATCAAAAAATGGTGATGGAATTGTTTCCTGCATGGCTCAAAATATATTAGACTCTATCGTAGATATACATTGAGGAATAGCAATTATTCCTAGACCCTTATAATGAACTTATGCTAAGTTTACTTTATGTTAATTTTAACAGAGCAGACGAGATATACCATTCCTGAATAATATTTCAGTCGCAAGTTAACTGTTTTGAAAAAACCGTACGCAATAAATAACACTAAACGATGTAATTGATAGTAAGAAAACAATTGAATATAGAAACTTATCACTCAGAAAGACGAAAAAATTCAAAAATAAAGATATCTCACTGAGAAAGATGAAAAAACTCAAAAATAAAGATATCTCACTGAGAAAGCCCAAATCTCTAAATGATCCCAAAATTATCCCCGAACAATCCAGAAATAATTCAAAAGTTCCACCACTACTGCATGACCCAAAAAATACATTATACACAATACATTAGTGGACGATACGTTCGGACGAAGCGGACATTCGGGCTTGTGTATTTGGGTAGTCCATAGAGTCTGGGAGCTATGCCGCGAAATACCTTTTATGTTTATAGTTTTAGTTGATGATGACAAGTGTACCACTAATGATGGTATCGGCAGTGTTTGATTTTAAATATTTTTTGTTTAAAATTGTTTTTAAGCTATTGCATAGATTTTATCGCGGGCTTGGCGACTAAATAAAAAAAACCGTAACGGATATTTGTCAAAAAAGATTCGAATAGTTTCGAAAACGGTTCGGTGTTAGCAACAGGCCAAATACATGAAATTGGATGTCTATCATAAAGTTAAAGTTAAAGTTAAGTTAAAGTTAAAGTTAAATTTAAAGTTAAAGTTAAAATTAAAGTTAAATTTAAAGTTAAAGTTAAAGTTAAAGTTATAGTTAAAGTTAAAGTTAAACTTAAAGTTAAAGTTAAAATTAAAGTTAAAGTTAGACTTAAAGTTAAAGTTAAAGTTAAAATTAAAATTAAAGTTAAAGTTAAAGTTAAAATTAAAGTTAAAGTGAAAGTTAAAGTTAAAGTTAAAGTTGGAGTTAAAGTTAAAGTTAAAGTTAAAGTTAAAATTAAAGTTAAAGTTGAAGTTAAAGTTAAAGTTAAAGTTAAAGTTAAAGTTAAAGTTAAAGTTAAAGTTAAAGTTAAAGGTAAAGGTAAAGTTAAAGTTAAAGTTAAAGTTAAAGTTAAAGGTAAAGTTAAAGTTAAAGTTAAAGTTAAAGTTAAAATTAAAGGTAAAGTTAAAGTTAAAGTTAAATTTAAAAATAAAGTTAAAGTTTAAGACAAAACTTTAATTAATATCAAAGAAAACAAAATTTTGCATAAATATTATAATTGCATAAGTTGATAATATGCAATAGCTTTACCGCAGCAGTTCCAGAGTGCCATACGTCCTTTTTTATTTATTAATGTAATAATCCACCATCGTCAGTGTAAGTGCATGTAAATATATTCCTATTGTGGTGATTGATAATTAATGTTGTTTTTGTAATTTTTGTCCTCAAATAAAATTCACAGTCTCGCCCCAGAAGATGCTAAGAAAATATCAGCGAAGCGTTGGGCTGCAAGGTGGAAAAATTTTGTTTTATTCGCACCCCACATAAACTAGATCAGACCAGCTTCTTATGAATAAACAAATTATATGAATTAAACTGATCGGCAACAAATAATTAAAATAAAAATTAATCATTGAGAAAGACCGAAAATTTTAAAAAATTAACATATCTCACTGAGAAAAATTTTTTGTTGTTGGATATTGTGGATATTGATTGTTATCTGTCATAACCCGAATTGCTTTTTCTGGTTAACCGTTAAATGTAAACCTGATTTAAAATCAACTTGGACAGTGGCTCAGATCGCGTATTCACTTATTACTTACAACTGCTTATGCAATTTTTTAGTTGAAACCTACATATGTACATATATACAATTACTTACATACACTTAAGCATTCGAACATGCCTACAATATTTTACACAACATTTCGGTATGAATGATCAGTTAATATATATGTATGTATGTGTGTAAGCATGTACGTAGTGGTGTACATAGTATTCCAGCTCATATGGCTGGAATTTATGGCGATGAGCGCAAAACATGCGTGAAAATGGGAAAATAGCAGACTGACAAAAGTACATTTTAAAAGAATACACAAAAAAACCAAACCACCAACAACGACAATACAAATTCTCACCGATATTTGTTATTACAAAATTTTCATACAATAGCGTTTGCAATGTCTACGTCCCGCACAATTTGTTCGAATGATTAAATGAATGAGTGAATGAATGAATGAACGAATGCGTGAATTTGCAATTGCGAATTCATTTCTCTTTTAAAAACAAAAAAAGTTCCACAAAAACAGACAACTACAAAAAAAAATTTACAAAAAAGTTACCCACACACATTTACATTTTTTTCGCACGTTTATTTATACGTTGACACAACAACAAAAGCCAAAACACACGAATGTTATGTAACGGAAATGCGAAAAATGCAAAATTGCAATGTGAAAATCAAAAAAAAAACAAAAACAAGAAACCACCAACGAAAATAAATAAAAACAAGTAAGGAAGGCTAAGTTCGGGTGTAACCGAACATTACATACTCAGTTGAGAGCTATGGAGACAAAATAAGGAAAATCACCAGGTAGGAAAATGAACCTAGGGTAACCCTGGAATGTGGTTGTATGACATGTGTATCAAATGGAAGGTATTAAAGAGTATTTTAAGAGGAAGTGGGCCATAGATCTATAGATGGACGCCATTTAGGGATATCGCCATAAAGGTGGACCAGGCCTGACTCGAGAATTTGTTTGTACGATATGGGTATCAAATGAAAGGTGTTAATAAGTATTTTAAAAGGGCGTGGGTCTTAGTTCTATAGGTGGACGCCTTTTCGAGATGTCGCCATAAAGTGGACCAGGGGTGACTCTAGAATTTGTTTGTACGATATGGGTATCAAATGAAAGTCGTTAATGAGTATTTTAAAAGGTAGTGGGCCTAAGTTCTATAGGTGGATGCCTTTTCGAAATATCGCCATAAAGGTGGGCCAGGGGTGACTCTAAAGTTTTTGTGTACGATATGGGTATCAAATGAAAGGTGTTAATGAGTATTTTAAAAGGGTGTGGGCCTTAGTTCTATAGGTGGACGCCTTTTCGAGATATCGCCATTAAGGTGGACCAGGGGTGACTCTAGAATTTGTTTGTACGATATGGGTATCAAATGAAAGGTGTTAATGAGTATTTTAAAAGGGCGCGGGCCTTAGTTCTATAGGTGGACGCCCTTTCGAGATATCGACATAAAGGTGGACCATGGGTGACTCTAGAATTTGTTTATACGATATGGGTATCAAATGAAAGGTGTTAAAGAGTATTTTAAAAGGGAGTGGGCCTTAGTTCTATAGGTGGATGCCTTTTCGAGATATCGCCATAAAGGTGTCCCAGGGGTGGCTCTAGAATTTTTTTGTACGATATGGGTATCAAATGGAAGGTGTTAATGAGTATTTTAAAAAGGCGTGGGCCTTAGTTCTATAGGTGGACGCCTTTTCGAGATATCGACATAAAGGTGGACCAGGGGTGACTCTAGAATTTATTTGTACGATATGGGTATCAAATGAAAGGTGTTAATGAGTATTTTAAAAAGGAGTGGGCCTTAGTTCTATATGTGGACGCCTATTCGAGATATCGCCATAAACGTGGACCAGGGGTGACTCTAGAGTGTGTTTGTACGATATGGGTATCAAATTAAAGGTATTAATGAGGGTTTTAAAAGGGAGTGGCCCTTAGTTGTATATGTGAAGGCGTTTTCGAGATATCTACCACAATGTGGACCAGGGTGATCCAGAACATCATCTGTTGGGTACCGCTAATTTATTTATATATGTAATACCATGAACAGTATTCCTTCCAAGATTCCAAGGGCTTTTGATTTCGCCCTGCAAAACTTTTTCATTTTCTTCTACTTAATATGGTAGGTGTCACACCCATTTTACCAAGTTTTTTTCTAAAGTTATATTTTGCGTCAATAGCCCAATACAATTGCCATGTTTCATCCCTTTTTTCGTATTTGGTATATAATTATGGTATTTTTTTCATTTTTCGTAATTTTCGATATAGAAAAAGTGGGCGTGGTCATAGTCGGATTTCGGCCATTTTTTACACCAATACAAAGTGAGTTCAGATAAGTACCTGAACTGAGTGTAGTAAAGATATATCAATTTTTGCTCAAGTTATCGTGTTAACGGCCGAGCGGAAGGACAGTCGGTCGACTATGTATAAAAACTGGGCGTTGCTTCAACCGATTTCACCCTTTTTCACCGAAAACAGTTATCGTCCTAGAAGCTAAGCCTCTACCAAATTTCACAAGGATTGGTTAATTTTTGTTCGACTTATGGCATTAAAAGCATCCTAGACAAATTAAATGAAAAAGGGCGGAGCCACACCCATTTTGAAATTTTCTTTTATTTTTGTATTTTGTTGCACCATATCATTACTGGAGTTGAATGTTGGCATAATTTACTTATATGCTGTAAAGATATTAACTTTTCTTTTAAAATTTGAATTAAAAAAAATTTTTTTTTAAAAAGTGGGCGTGGTCGTTTTCCGATTTTGCTAATTTTTATCAAGCAGACATAAAGTAATAAGAGTAACGTTCCTGCCAAATTTCATCATGATATCTTCAACGACTGCCAAATTACAGCTTGCAAAACTCCTAAATTACCTTCATTTAAAAGTGGGCGGTGCCACGCCCATTGTCCAAAATTTTACTAGTTTTCTATTCTGCGTCATAAGCTCAACTGACCCACTAAGTTTCATCGCTTAATGCGTATTTGGTAATGAATTATCGCACTTTTTCGATTTTTCGAAATTTTCGATATCGAAAAAGTGGGCGTGGTTATTGTCCGATATCGTTCATTTTAAATAGCGATCTGAGATGAGTGCCTAGGAACCTACATACCAAATTTCATTAAGATACCTCAAAATTTACTCAAGTTATCGTGTTAACGGACAGACGGACGGACGGACATGGCTCAATCGAATTTTTTTTCGATACTGATGATTTTGATATATGGAAGTCTATATCTATCTCGATTCCTTTATACCTGTACAACCAACCGTTATGCAATCAAAGTTAATATACTCTGTGAGCTCTGCTCAACTGAGTATAAATATAAGTGAAAATATCATGTCACAAAAAGACGAGTTTAAATAAAGCGTTGGAAATTCTTAAAAAAAAGTGTCTGTTAAATGCAATAGCGCGTGTTGAAACAACTTTGTATGGCATCAATATTAAATTTACTTTTCTGATCGAAAGTATAGCTAAAGTTTTTCTGCGCAATTTAAATATTGAGTAAAAGCAACTTTTATTTGTGCTATAAAAAATGTGTAGATAATTATTATGGTAATATGATAATAGTCGTAGAACAACAACAAAAAATTGCAATAATTTAAAAGAGTTTAATAGTTTTTCACTTGCAGCAATCTTTTGCAAATAGGTCAGATAAAAATAGTCGCCGCATAAACTGGGAATCAGTCGGTCTTAACTGGGAATTACGTCTTCATCTCCTACCTTATAGGAACAGGCTTCTTCTAATTAACTTGCCATCTCTAGAAAATTGTAGAATACAATTTGGTGTAATATTCACTCATAAGCTTATTATCGGTGAGATTGACCCCCTGACCTGGTCTGCCGACTCAATTTTGCTGTACCAGCTAGGACTTCTAGGCACTTTGTGCCAGAAATAGCCCTCTGCGCAACTGGCGCTCTCGTTACAATGACGTGTACAACTGCATTATTTTTTGCATGTATACACATCTACTCTTGCTGCAATTATGGAAGACTCGCGGCAGTGGTTAATTAAGTCGCTACAAAAGGGCTTGTACCTAATAGCGGAGACACGCACCACTGTTAGCTGATAGTGTATAACCAAAAGCTGAATCTGTTGCTATGAATAGTGAACACACACATTTTTCGTTCATGGAAGTGGAGAATGATGTAAGGATAAAATCAAGGGATACATTTTAGTTGAAACTGAGTATAATTCATATGGAAATTCAGCAGTACTAAAAAAAGCGCAATGCTCGGAAAACTGGAAAAGTTACTTCCCCCTCATATTCTCCAATACAGTTCCTATTTTTTAACCAGTTTTTTCCTCTTTTTCCAATTTTTTAACCAGTTTTTTTTCGCTGTTGAGTATAGCATACAGTTCGGTAGGTATTGAATTGGGAAGCACTTAGGTTCCGCTATTAATGTGGTGTACCAAATGAGAGCAAAAAGATATATATCAACTAACAGACCGGGCAGACGTTTCACTTAACTTTGTATTTTTATCTGCATTACTTTTAAGAACTTTTTATCTCTTGCGCCCCCTCCCTCTCTCCTGCTCTCCCTTTTCTTCTCTATTTTCCTTTCTTTTTATTCGCTACAAGGGTTGCCGTTTGGATACATTTGTATCCAGTTGAATACATTTTTAACGACTGTATCCATTTCCTTTTTGGGCTGGAATGTTCAAACAAACATAACAAAACTACAAATTTTCAGTTAGAATCCCAAACAAGATTTAAAATATTGTGACGAATATTAGCAACACTAAGGGATACTATCATCTCTAAGCCGATACTATGCAGTGACTTGTATGCACATCAACAAATCAATCATTATGTCTACCTATATGTCCATACAAGCAGCGGAGAGTAATACTGTTTTCACACAGAAACTTAATGATCTCATTTCACCTTCTAATGAAATCGTAAATTTTTTGCTTTCACACAGAAGTAACTGCTCGATTAGTATGAAGGATGAAATGTCAAGCAAATAAAATGTCAATGCTATATGACAGACAACCATGGCGGAACGATACAAGGTGGCAGCATGGTGACATACCTACAAAAAAAAAAAATTCCATGTACTTGTAAATTCGATGGACAAATGTCAAAATCGTACTGCGCCGGTAGTTGATGTATCAAATCAAATAAAAAATGTTATAATCAGCTGTTCGATGCGGCCACCTTGTATCGTTCCACCATGCAGACAATGAAATTTACTTTGACAAATGACATTTTTAAGCACTGAACACACCAAAAATTAAGAAGCGGAACGCTGCCAACAGAGTTGCATTGTGCTTTTGACTCCATTAGGCATGCGATTAGCTACTAATGAAATAATTATAGATTCGAACTTTGTAGGGAATATTGAGCTCAATAAGCGTCTTAATGTAGAAAACTGCCTTTATTATTCAATAAGCCGTCTGAAAACAGTATAACGCACAAACACATGCATATATATGAGATACTCCCGAAAGTATGCAATTATTTGTGGAAGTATCACTCACATATACATGCGCATGGGCTATGCGAGAAGCTATAAAATCAATCTGTAGTTATAGCTGAGAAATTTATAGCTTGTAAACGAGAAGTAAATTCTAGAAATAGAAACGCCTAGAAGTATGCGAATGAGAAATCACACAATTTAAAAGGAGGTAAAGCTGAGGATCAGTAATGAGTTTGATTTAAAACGCCATCTGTCGAGAAATAGTATTATTGTGAAGTACTTGAATAAAGGCAATTTTGCATTATTGAATAGTGGAGTTATTTATTCAACAGTTTAGTGATTCGAACGGTAGTAGAAGGTTGCAAACAAGAGGAATTTCAGTAAATTCGTTACATTATGCAGTTTTATGACAACTTTTAACTTTATAATGATATCAAGTTGAAAGCACTCGCAAATTTTCTCGGAACCTTTTTTTTTTTTTTTTGTCGAGGGTATAGTTATTTCCTTAGGATTCAGAAAACCTCCTCATTGATTAATTAAATATTTATCTTTTTGAAATAGGTGAAATTTCCCTCCAAATATTATTAATTTCAGAATTTGTTCATACTTTATTTCAAATTCCGGCAAATTAACCCCAAACTATCAAATTTTAGGTTGGAAAAAATGGATATATATTTTTAAGAATGATACACTTTTGTATAAAAAAAATTTGGCAAGTGGCAGCACTGTTCGCTATCTCTCTCTCTCTCTCTCTGGTCTATCTGTATCCATCTCTCTCCAGCTCCCTCTCCCCCGCTCCCTATATTTAAGTCCAAGCCTATCTCTCGTTCAATCTCTTTCTCTTTCGTTCGCCTTGCTTTTCTCTCGTTTCCTCAATTCCCCTCATAAAAAAAATCCATACAAAATATAAAAGTCTACAAATTCCAAAAATCGCATCATAAATTTAACGTTTTCGCATAGATCGGCCCCTAGTCCAGTACCCAAAAAATAGTGTCCTAAGTACATCATAATCTACGAAGCAGCTATCAATGTATGCCGTTGCATTCTATATGATTTGGTAAGAACTGATTGGTATTTGGTCCAGTTCTCCAAAATATTTAACGGAACATTTTTGGGGTATTTATGCAGCTTTCTTGGAAATTTAATCAGTGCAGTGAAAAACTTATATTATCATTAAAAAGAAAAATATGATTAAGACATGTTTGCGGCTTTATTAAATTTTGTTGCATAAATATGTAGGTGACGACATAATCAAAACAATATGAAATTAAAATTCCTACATATTTACATTGCCTTCCTCTACCTCAGTTTTTCTCCCTATCTCCATGCCTACCCGTTTCTACTTCCACCACTATCTTTCCCTCTGCCTCTCCCTATCTTCTTTCCTCATCAAAAGAGGTATGCCTGTGCAATTTCAGTTAAATTGCAGCATAAATTGGATATTTTTGGTCGGTCTCTGATCCATTTCTCGGAAAGTTTTTCAAAAAATAATCGAGTCGAACCCCCGTTGCACCCAGCTTAATGTAACAAATTTTGTAACATCTAAGCAGTTTTTCTAATTATCCTATAGCTGTTATGCCGTCGGAATACATGAGCCTCCGATTAACACAGAACACCATGTATCGGAATGTTGCAAAGAACGTACTTCCAATCACTCGATATTTCAACTTGTCTGTTGGTCTCGTATACACCTTTACATTAAATTATTCTAATGCTGCCGGAATGCAAGTGACTCCGATCAGCACCACAAATACTAACTTTAAAAACTGAGTTTCAGCTATACGACGCCTACCTTCATTTTGCGACTGTGTTACAATATATATGAGATATTTAAGCCTTGAGTGTTAGTAGATGAATATGCAAAGTATTTTTGCTGTTTTTCTGTAACTGTAATTGAAAAATAATAATTAACATTAATTCTATTTATGGAATAATTTTAAGACAATATGCATTAAATAATTAAGACATGTGTTTATTTAATAACTATTCACTTTATACCATGAAATTTGCTTTCTATCGCATCTACTCTAAAATCCTGTTGAAAGAAATTGGTAGAATTGTCGACGCGTTACATCATATATTCTGAATTATCGCGTTACGCTTCCCGTTGTCTCTGTTTACCTTTAGAGAGTTGTACCCACAATCCCCATTGAGGTAGTGTCGCCTTGTGCTTGCGAATCACCACAACACAGCACAGCCGAAGCGAATCGCTAAGTGTCAAAAATAAAGTAAAGATTGAACTCTGTATAGCTGAGGATAAATGGTTTCGCACAGTAACCTTGACAGTACCTTATATGCGATATAAAGAAGGCTGATTCCGGGATAGTTGGCGCAGTTTTTAGGATTCCCCTTCTTATGGACTAGGCAAGGAACACTTAGATAGAGGGTTCTAATTTCAAATTTTCTACTCAGTCCAACCCCCGGAAAGCAACTTGAGGCTCGAAAACATATACACCATATGAGGCTCTCCTTCGATAGTGCGGATGAGATTGGATTGGAAATCTATCGCAAATGCAATACAATAGCGAGAAGAAGGCTACAAACTTTCGACTTAGCCAAGCTCTAGAATCGTGTTAAGCCAAATTCTAAATATAAGAGCAATCCTTCATATCAGTGAGTAGCACCGAGTCTCAATGCTTTTGTGAATTATTTGGTATTATATAGAAGTCATACATATTCTTCGCGTTCCAATGCACAGTGATCCAGATGCCGATAAAATTTTAACATACAAATGTGGCCCCAAAGTAAGGCACATACACTCCATGAAACCAAGTGCTATACACGATTTGTCTAGAGAAAGATGCAAAATAGGTACATAGGCAACAAATAATTCTGTTCTATTCTATGGCAAGATTTGTGCTAAAATAATAAAACAATAATTTGAATTTTTAATATAAACAATTTTAAGTATATTCACTTCCATGTTCAAGATGTTCATGTTCTTCCCAAAAAATTTAAAAAGTAGACACAAGACAGACAAACAGTTTTTGCTCATCATCAAAAGAAAAAAATCAAAAAAACAATTGTACAAAAAAGTGGCGAACAGACATGAAAAAGAAGTAAATCGTTTGGAAATAAAGAAAATTGTTTGCTTATTGCAGAGGCGTGTAGCAAAGGATTAAAGAAATTTAAAAGTCAAATGCAAAAAGTAAAAAAAAATAATAAATAATAAAAATAAGAGAATTTTTGCCAAATCTATGCCGAAACTGGCAATTCCTTGAGCCGTTGTCAAGAATACAATAGGAATGTGTCCCTCGTCTTTGACTGCCAAAAACTCATGTTTTCCCATGGTGTTGGTAAAAAATACAAATAAGTACCTACATATTGTGTCTTATACTTGTACTTACTCTACAGTTCTTCTTTTGTTATTCGTTTAACTTATTTGTTTGCATATTATTTTTATTATTCTTATTATGCTTATATAATTTTGTGTTATGCTGCATACAACTTTGCCACACGTGCACACCATCAATGCTGCACAGTGGGGGATAATGGAAAAAATTCTGCAAAAACCTTATATCTATTTAGTGGAGTAAGTCTGCTCGTACTCTACTTGATAACAGCAGAGTCTGTTTCATAGGACTGGATCAAGATTTCAGTATTAGTCACACATACATGGCACTGGCTGACGCGTGAAAACTAAAATGATCTTGCTTTTGATGGCTAGTCTAAACGTACACAGATGACTCGCGAGTCAGACTCACTGAGTGTCGGCCATATCACAGACAATTCAAAAGCTTTTTTGAGGAACCTGTTTCACAGAAAATATTTTCAAAATTCATTTTTTCTACATGTGTTAAATTTTATTAAAAAGTGACAAAATGGTCGCTTTCGCATCATTCAATAAAGCGGACGTGTGAAGTCATATGTACAACAACAAAAATTTGACGGCCTTCATAATCCGGCCGGTGTATTTAAGGTTAGGTTGAAGTGGCCATACGTACCTCACATAGACTTAATAAGTCCGTAGTGTTGTATTCTAAGGTACAGGGACAGGAAAAATGTTTGGAGTAAATTGGCTACTTTTTTACTATCATTGGATCTAGCTGGTTATCGAGCGGCGTCAACGTCAGCCTTGCGTGTAAGGGAATTGTCGTGTTGGAACAGCAAGACCACAGGACACTCAAGTATATTAAACAAATACAGTTTTCTTCCTCCTAGCACGGATCGCTGTGCGACCACAACAGTTGCGGAAACCAACTTCAAGATAACATTCCCAGCCGGGATGACTGGGCGGGTTCGGGTGGGTACCTTGCTATTGACTGCAGCATTTTCATATACACGGACGGCTCCAAACTAAACGGTAGAGTTGAAGGTGGAGTATACTGACGGGACCTTGCCCTCCAGCACTCCTTCAGACTATCCGACCACTGCAGTGTATTCCAAGCAGAAGTTGCTGCCATAATGGAAGCCGCAGCTAGAATAGAGGCACACACCGTCGGCAAAGAAATCTTTATTTTCAGCGATAGTCAAGCTGCCGTAAAATCTCTTGCCTCCTACTCCTTCAATTCTGAACTAGCACTAAACTGTCACCGATATCTCCAAGAGATGGCTCAACAGAACCGTGTACACCTCACATGGGTCCCTGGACATAGGGATATCGAGGGAAACTGCATTGCAGATGTACTCGCTAGGCAGGGTAACCAGGCAGATTCCTCCCGGCCAAAAATGCTTAGGTATGCCCCTGTATACATGAAAGCTAATGCTAAAAAAGTACATCCACCGTCAAACCAACGAAAGATGGCTACGCGGTGTCGAACATCGAAAGAAACCTGGCCTAAATGGGATCCTAAAAGCTCCCGTAACATGTACAACCTAAGTAGGGATACAATTTCCACACTTGTGGGGCCACTAACTGGCCATTGCCTTATAGGTAGACATGCAGAAAAGTTCTGCTCGAGAATAGGGACACACACCGTCGGCAAAGAAATCTTTATTTTCAGCGACAGCCAAGCTGCCGTAAAATCTACTGCCTCCTACTCGTTCAGTTCTGAACTAGCACTAAGTTGTCACCGATATCTCCAAGAGATGGCTCAACAGAACCGTGTACACCTCACATGGGTCCCTGGACATAAGGACATCGGGGGAAACTGCATTGCAGATGTACTCGCTAGGCAGGGTACAACCAGGCAGATTCCTCCCGGCCAAAAATGCTTAGGTATGCCCCTGTCTACATGAAAGCTAATACTAAAGGAGTACATCCATCGTCAAGCCAACGAAAGATGGCTACGCGGTGTCGAACATCGAAAGAAACCTGGCCTAAATGGGATCCTAAAAGATCCCGTAACGTGTACAACCTAAGTAGGGATACAATTTCCACACTTGTGGGGCCACTAACTGGTCATTGCCTTATAGGTAGATATGCAGAAAAGTTAGGAGCGCCTTATCGTCGATGCAACAGGAGTTGTAAAGACGATGAGGAGGAGGAAACGGTGGTTCACCTCATCTGCAACTGCCCGGCACTAAGCGGAGCACGGTAGCGCTTTCTGGGTGCTGCATTTCTAGATAATCTCAGCCAGGTTGTGGAGCAAAACGTCAAGGACTTGGTAGCTCTATCAGAATAGTTCGAAGGGGAAAGTTAACGGTGTATTTTCGTGGTATCATAACGGGCCTAATACTACTGGCCTAAGTGTGCCTTCGGGCAGCCACCTCAACCTAACCTAACCTACTAGTTTAATATTGAAATGTGCGTGAAAAGCCTATCCAGTTTGTCTAAGGATAGCGATAGAAAAGAAAAAACGGGAAAGGGAGACGGAAAAGTAAGGTAAGTTGGCGGGAAGTCAGAGAAGTAAAACAAGACAAAATGAAAACGTAGAGTGGGAATAAAATTTAAAATATGTATAATGGATTTCAGGAAAAGTAATAACACTACTAGGAGACGATTAAGCCTAACGGGGAGAAGAGAGAAGTTTCGAAGTACTTAAAGGTGAAAAGGTAGACGCACCAATAAATATACCGAAATAATCAGGATAACATGCTGAGTGACTTTACTGACCCATCACCGTATTTCTGCTCGAACGCAAACTATACTGCCTTACGATTGTTATCCTCAGCACTTCTCTTCCCGCGGCGTAATTGCTGTGACGGATGTCCCTCTGTGCGACTCGCAGCATCAATTGGCTGTTTCTCCACCTCTAATACATTCGACGTGACGTACGTGCACATCCTCACATCCTGTCCCCTTGTTTTAACGTTTTCGTGGTTCTTTTCAACTTCGCCCACTTATTATCATATTAGGATCGTTATCCTTTGAACTTCCTTTCCTAAGTCGCATATAAACTTTGCCTGTGCCCGAGGAGATTTTGCCAATCTGCGTGTACAATACATCCTGAGCCTGTATGTTTATTTGGAAGATGTAGAACTAGCCTTCCTCCGAGATACAGTAAATAAGGGGAGGACGTTTGCCACTTTTTTTTGAGCCAGTATAAGCATTATCTTCATTTAATGTTCACATACAACTGAATCTTCAGATCGGCTTGGTTTTCCTCAAAGTAGGCCACTGTGCGCCTACAAATTTTTTTTATGGTTATATATTTTTTATACTCAGCTGAGCAGAGCTCACAGAGTTTATTAACGTTGTACGCATAACGGTTGTAACGGCATAAACTAATCTATATATCAAAATAATCTGGGTGAAAAAAGAAATTCATTTAGCCATGTCCGTCCGTCCGTCCGTCTGTCCTTCCGTCTGTAAACACGATAACTTGGGTAAATTTTGAGGTATCTTGATGAAATTTGGTACGTAGGTTCCTGGGCGCTCATCTCAGATCGCTATTTAAAATTAACGAAATCGCACTACAACCACGTCCACTTTTTCGATATCGAAAATTTCGAAAAACCGAAAATGTGCGATAACTCATTACCAAAGACGGATAAATCGATAAAACTTGGTAGGTGCGTTAAATTTATGACGCAAAATAGAAAATTAGAAAAATTTTGGACAATGGGCGTGGCACCGCTCACTTTTAAAAGAAGGTAGTTTAAAAGTTTTGCAAGCTGTAATTTGGCAGTCGTTGAAGATATCATAATGAAATTTGGTAGGCACGTTACTCCTATTACAGTATGTGTGCTAAATAAAAATTAGTGAAATCGGATGGCGAACACGCCCACTTTTAAACAAATTTTTTTTTAAGTCAAATTTTAACAAAAAATTTAATATCTTTACAATATAGCAGTGAATTATGTCAACATTCGACTCCAGTAATGATATGGTGCAACAAAATACAAAGATAAAAGAAAATTTCAAAATGGGCGTAACTCCGCCCTTTTTCATTTAATTCGTCTGGAATACTTTTAATGTCATAAGTCGAACAAAAACTTACCAATCCTTGTGAAAGTTGGTAGGGACATAGATTCTATGACGATAACTGTTTTCTGTGAAAATAGGCTAAATCGGTTGAAGCCACTACGTTTTAAATAATCATTAACACCTTTCATTTGATACACACGTCATACAAACACATTCCAGGGTTACCCTAGGTTCATTTTGCTAAATGGTGATTTTCCCTTATTTTGTCTCCAAAGCTCTCAGCTGAGTATGTAATGTTCAGTTACACCCGAACTTAGCCTTCCTTAATTGTTTTTGTATCATCTTTTCTTTGTTGTGAAACAACATTTTATTTGCAATTGTGCATTATTATTGTGTGGTGTCATTTGTACACGTCCCGTATTTTTTTCTATATTCTCCGTGTCTGCATTATTTTGTTGTGGTTATTGTTGTATCTACTATGCATTATTACATGAACTGTTATTATACAATTTTTCCTGATCGAAAATTATGATTGCGAATAATAAAATGTTAAAAATTGGCCAAAGCGGTATTGGGTGTCAGCGCCAGCATGCAAATGGTATTTTGTTTTTGGCTTATGCACAATCGCATACATACATACATACTTCCATTTTATGCTCACAACATGTGGCATGGAAATGAAATGCGCAGGAAGGGTACAATGTAAGCGCGCTATTCATACCTGCCATGCCGCTGTGTCGATAAACTTCTTACCCATGTCACATTTTCTGTCGGCTGACATCGCAATTGTTGGGTGCCGACCTTTCGCATCGTCCATTTTTTTTTTTTTTTGTTTTTGTTTAACTTGCACGTGCCTGAATATATACCACCTCCAAACTTACTCTATATATATTTTTAAACAAAAGGTGTCTTTTTCATTGTTCTTATTGTTTGTTATAAGTTTGTATGTGCGATGCCGAAAAAGGCATTCAAGTTTGCAAAATTTTTGGGTTTCATATATTTTTTCCATCATGGCACTTAATTTGTTTTTATACCCGCTGTACTTGTACACAGGGTATTATAACTTTGATTAGATAACTGTTGGTTGTACAGGTATAAAGGAATCGAGATAGATATAGACTTCCATATATCAAAATCATCAGTATCGAAAAAAAAATTTGATGAGCCATGTCCGTCCATCCATCCGTCTGCTGTTAACACGATAACTTGGGTAAACATTGAGGTATCTTCACCAAGTTTGGCACACGAGCTTGTCTGGGCCCAGGATAGATTGATCAGATGATAACCATGCCCACTTTTTATATATATAACATTTTGGAAAACACAAAAATCCTGGTTATTTAGTAAATAATGCACCTAGAATGTTGAAATTTGACGCGTGGACTGATATTGAGACTTTTGATAAAAATTTGAAAAAATGTTTTAAAATGGGCGTGGCACCACCCACTTGTGATAAATCAATTTTACAAATATTATTAATCATAAATCAAAAACCGTTAAACCTATCGTAACAAAATTAGGCAGAGAGGTTGCCTTTACTATAGGGAATGCTTTGAAGAAAAATTAACGAAATCCGTTAAGGAACACGCCCACTTTTATATAAAAAATTTTTAAAAGGGTCGTGGACGAATAAATTAAGCAATTTTTTGCAAAAAAAAAAGCTTTAAATCAATGGTATTTCATTTCCCAAATCGATTTATAACAATAAATAGGAAAAATTTCAAATTTAAATAAATGGGCGAGGCACCGTCTCTTTTATGACTAAGCTGCTTTCTATGTTTCGGGGGCCATAACGCGAAGAAAAATTAGCGGATCGTAATAAAATTGGGTACAAAAATTTTCCCTATAGCAGGAAATATTGGAAAAATGGACGAGATCGGTTAAAGACAGCGCCCACTTTTATATAAAAGATTTTTAAAAGGGTCGTAGACGAAAATGATAAGCTATATCTTAGCGAAAAAAAGCTTTGTATCAACAGAATTTTCCTTTCTAAATAGAATTATAACATTAAAATGGAAAACAGGAAAATTTTTGAAAATGGGTGTGGCACCGCCCCTTTTATGACTAAATAATTTTCTATGTTTCGGGAGCCATAACTCGACGAAAAATTAACGGATTTTAATAAAATTGGGTATACAAATTTTCCCTATAGTAGAAAATATTTCTAGTAAAAATGGACAGGAGCGGTTAAAGACCACCGCATCTTAAATATAAAACAAGTTTAAAAGGGTCGTAGACTAGAAAAATAAGGTATAACTGAGCAAAAAATAGTTTTGAAATGATATTTCACTTATCAAGTTTTATTCTAAGAGGAAAAGGGGAGACATTTTTTTTATTCGGGCGGTGCCACACGTTATGTAGAAAAGTAATTTATCTGAAATGAAATGTACAATTTAAGCTCACGCTGAGTATATAATATTCGGTTCCACCCGAACTTAGACTTCCTTACTTGTTTTTTCACGTTTTGTGTAGCGCCAGGTTTTTCTTTCTTTGTGGCACTTTTTTAATAGTCGTAACGGTTCATTGCAAGTAAATTACATGACATTCAAAGTCAAATGTCACAAAGCAATTAGGGTTCTTTATTGTCAATATAAAATATTGGATGAGCAAAAGCTTTCGTATTCTTTTATCTACCGCTTCACGGCATGTGGGACATAAATACTTAGGTAGGTTCATGTACTGGGGCTTTTTATTAGCTTTGAGTATTTGCTGGTCTAATAAACATACAAATTGTTACTTGAAGCCTTTGTTCTTATAAAATGTTCCAGTTGATTCATTTGGACATTTGGTATGAGTAATATTTCATGTTTTAGCGCGGAGACCTTGTGAATAAAAGAAGACTTATATTTTTTTATTTCTTTTTTTTTTTTACTACACGGATGTTTTGGAACTTAAAAGCCCGAGGTGAGGCTGTGTTTGACAATGAAAAGTGAAAAATTTAATTGCGTAGCGTAAATAGTTACTTTCAGCTATTACAAAACTGACGAAGCTGTGGACGTTGTAATGCCCAATAAATTTCTTTAAGCAGTGCTTCAGCCCTTTCTGGAACGTCTGTTAGATCGTAGATTCGCTAGTGTTAAGTAGCCGTACTGAATAAATGCAATCAGCGCGCCGGTCGAAAAGCCATACCGACAGGGTCAAATCAGCTCGTTTATAGTGAGCTTCATTGCTTTGTAGAAGATATGTTCGATAGTTGGGTTGGGTTGGGTTGAGTTGAACTGGGCGGTCCATGATGACCTCACATATACTGAATGAGTTACGGAAGTTTATTTTACCAGAAGTTTATTTTACCACCAAGGGGACCTATGTTATAAAATAACTCCGTCCTCTTATCAAATACTAGAAGCTTTCTAGGACGTATGCCACTTGATGCTTCTATATCTGACAGTTATATCACTCCTAATAGATAGAGTCTTAGCCTGGAAGACGCAGGGCATGAAACGTGCACTATCATTTCCTCCTCCAACCCGCGCTCCCTCTATATGATATCACTGACCAAGCGTAATTTGAAGGCATGTGACGCCACCAGTTAGAGTCCGCAGTCCTCTCTTTCTTATGATAGAAGCAACTTCGTTAGTGTAAGATTGTAAAGCTACACATAATCTTCGACACTATACAGCCCCGCGCTTGGACCCACGCCTTTTCCGCTTGGTCGGTCATGTGCAGTTCTCGCCTTCTCTTAATGTTTCCGAATATAATTGGGCTGTCTACGGAGCAAGTTTCAAAGGATGCACCCTTTTTAGCTAGTTTATCAGCTTCTTCATTCCCATCTATTCCCATATGCCCTGGGACTCAATATAGATGTATGCTTTTCCCCGTCCCGATTCTTTCCAGGGATTGCCTACCCCCCAACACACTTTTAGATGCTATGCTATGCGATATTATTGTCTTAATGTTTGATAGTAGTTTTATTAGGGCTTCTAACATACTGATAAAGTTGATAAGGCCTAATTAGCCTGTCAGCAAACAGCTTGAGTATTGCGAATAGCAATTAATCGATGTTAGGTATGCTTTAAGAGATAACATTTCTTATATAAGCCTCTTTTATCTTCGCCTCTGTATATTTAATTCAAATGTTGCTACTCTCACTTCGTCAAAGTTGCTTCACTGAACACCACATCAGTGATGTTGGCCCCGTAGCACAGCGACTTACCCATGATATGCACTGCCGTCGAACTGTACAGGAGCACCACTAAACAAACCTTAGAGAAACAATTGGGAAACATTGGCCCTTTTTAGCTACGTGCTTTCACTGACTTAAGTTTGATTACATAGAAAAAACTAATACTGGCCAAGCTACGTTTAGAATGTCTTAAAAAGTCCTTCATTGACTTTTTAGCCAGCTTGCTTCTTGCAGAGGAGGAAAAGTTATAACTCCAGTGCTGATACATAATCCAATAACTGACTTTATTCTGTTGCTTCGGTTAAAGATATGGGGCTTTATGCAAGATAGACTTTCTTACTAATCTGTATGGATTTTTCGGTTGTATAACCAAATATCTGGACCAGCAGCAAAATTCCGTAAACTGTAGACGCAGGGAAGGTTCTAGTTCTTGTTGCTATAAAGAACTCAGTTCTTATAAGACTTGCACTTCCTTCCTTTTTGGCCAAGTTGTTCCATTGCTCATTGCCTTTCACTCCTCCATGGCCTGTCAGATGATGTTGCTAGATGGTTTACTTTCTCCACCTAGTTTATGAAGTTGCCTTGACTAGTACAATGTATCACGTTGTTCTCTTTTATGTAGTTACAAATGTTACAGGTTTACTTCTGGCTAATACTTTCGCCTGAAATATACAGGGAAACCATAACGAAGGTGTGGGCATATTGGTTCTGAGGGCGAAATTCCTGCTGCGCTGCTTTCAGGCTTATTCCATCCGCCTGTAAAACGCACAAGTTGTTGTTGTTGTTGTTGTAGCGATAAGTTTGCTCCCCGAAGGCGCTGGGGAGTGTTATCGATGTGAGGGTCCTTTGCCGGGTACAGATCCGGTACGCTCCGGTAACATAGCACCATTAAGGTGCTAGCCCGACCATCTCGGGAACGATTTATATGGCCACATTAAACCTTCAGGCCATCCCTCCCCACCCCTAAGTTCCATGAGGAGCTTGGAGTCGCCAGAGCCTCGTCTGGCAGTGAAACAGGATTCGCCGCGGATAGGTGAGGTGGACATTTGGGTTTGGAGAAACTGTATATTGCGCTGGCAACCTGAAGGGTTGCTCTACACAGCCCCTTGAATCTGGTATTTTAGTCGCCTCTTACGACAGACATACCTACCTACTATTCTGACCCCCTAACCCACTGGGGCTCTTTATAAACCACCAAAAAATGTCTGATGTAGCTCTGCCGCTCAACTCTACTTTAAAATTCTATTCAAATCTTATCATCTTGTTATAATAAACCATGGGAAACTGAATGATTAGCGTCACTTTCAACAGCACCTCCTTCGCCGATGTTGCATTTAGAGTTAGAGAGATTTAGAGTTAGATAAATACGACTCCAGTTGAGACAAACTTGCTGGGGGTTTGGGGTTACACTGAAATTACAGTCCTTGCTCTGGAAAAATCCCGGGTTGCCTCGGTACATTGAACTGGCTGCCGTGGCAAGGGTACCAAACTTGCTCGAGGTGCCCTGGCTATAATTCCATATACTATAAAGGGTACACTGAAAGAAAAAGACTGGTAAAATCAACCGAAGTACGGGCCAATTCAACCGAAATTTCTTTCAATTTATATCCATCGCAACAAGATGTTGAATCAACTGCGCACAAATCGTTGATTCGTAATTGACCGTTTTAGTAGTCAAATGAACAAAAACAAGTTGTTGCGACAGCTTTGTACGAAAGTACCTATGTTGCGATATTTGTTTTCACTGAGAGCTTTTTATGGCAGAAATACACCCGAAGCGCTTGCCAAACACTGCCCAGGGGCGACCCCGCTTAGATAAATTGTCTTCTAATTGAAAAACCTTATTTCTAAACTTTTGATGTTGCTTTGTCCGGGGTGTAAACCCAGGGCATAAGGTGTGGTAGGCGGAGCAAGCTACCATCACACCACGGTGGCCGCCAGTGCGTCGTGCTCCTATTTCGTTTTTCCTACAAATTGGCGGGATGGGACCCACTTGTTTTATGCCGCCTCCAAACGGCATCTACAAGGCAGATGAGTTTTCATTTAGAGCTTTTCATAGCAGAAATACACTGCAGCTTAGAAAATTTTTCTTCTAATTGAAAAAACTTGTTTCTAAAGTTTTTGATGTTGCTTTTCCCGGGGCGTGAACCCAGGATCATCGGTGTGGTCGGCGGAGCACGTTACCTTCACACCACGGCGGCCGCTACTTATAAGCATATATGCCTTAAATTTTGTTCATTTGAAGAAGCCCAGCACTAGCTCAGCTATCATGAAAATGCGGATCAAAATGACTTTCGCTCTAATTTTGGGAATCAAGAACCATCGGTCGAATATAAATTCAGGCTAGAAGACTTATGTACAGTGTATAGTATTCACAGCGAAGGGTGCTTCAATCAAGGAAATTAAATGAAGCTCCGTGTTCTTTTGTCGAACATCTTAGATTAATTAAGAAACTGAAGCTTAATTTATTCTTTTATATGGGCTTTGAGGCATGGCACTACTCTAAGCATTTGCTGAAAGAGCTGCACCTTTAAAATGTTGATACATATCAATCGAAAGAGAGTCATGGGGGCTATGCTCTTCGTTATCAGTTAGACATTCTAATATTTTCTCAGAAATAATAACGGTGCGCTTGATGGGAGTTAAAGTCGTACTTAAGTAATGCAATTTCCTACTGTAAAAACAAAACTAGACATTTCAACTCCGCCTTGATAAAAGCTCTAATGTCTGGATGTCACAAGAAAAAAAAGGAAGGAGAAAATAGAATATTTATGCATCTTTCACGTCGTTAAACGTTACAAAAGTCACATAAAATCAAATACGCATAAATGCACAGACAAATGTGTAAAATTTTCTTATTACTTTCACAATAACAAAAAGCTACACTTTTGCTTAACATTATAGCACTTCTGCAAACATACTTTGCCTACAAAGAGGAGTACTAACATATTTGCTTTGAGATCGTTATCTGGGCGAATAATAAATGGCAACATTATACGCTGAAAGATTTTTTATCGGGGCTATATGTAGTCGAGATTTTGAATTATATGTTTAAGGATTGTTAAGTCGGTACTATGTTATAGACCTGTTTTTATCACTAGTGTCATTTAGATAAAAAACAAGTAAGGAAGGCTAAGTTCAGGTGTAACCGAACATTACATACTCAGCTAAGAGCTTTGGAGACAAAATAAGGGAAAATTAACATTTAGCAAAATGAGCCTAGGGTAACACTGGAATGTGTTTGTGTGACATGGGTTTCAAATGGAAGGTATTAAAGGGTATTCTAAAAAGGAGTGGGCCATAGTTCTATACGTGGACGCCATTTCAGTATATCGCCATAAAGGTGGACCAGCGTTGACTCCAGAATGTGTGTTGTACGATATGGGTATCAAATTAAAGTTATTAATGGGGGTTTTAAAAGGTAGTGGCCCTCAGTTCTATACGCGAAAGCGTTTTCGAGATATCGACCAAAATGTGGATCAGGGTGACCCAGAACATTATCTGTCGTAGCGGTACCCGACTTTATTTATAAATGTAATACCACGAACAGTATTCCTGCCAAGATTCCAAGGGCTTTTGATTTGGCCCTACAGAACTTTTTCATTTTATTCTACTTAATATGGTAGGTGTCACACCCATTTTACAAAGTTTTTCTAAAGTTATATTTTGCGTCAATAAACCAATCCAATTACCTTACCATGTTTCATCACTTTTTTCATATTTGGTATAGAATTATGGAATTATTTTCATTTTTCGTAATTTTCGATATCGAAAAAGTGGGCGTGGTCATAGTCGGATTTCGGCCGTTTTTTATACCAAGATAAAGTGAGTTCAGATAAGTACGTGAACTGAGTTTAGTAAGGATATATCGATTTTTGCTTAAGTTATCTTGTTAACGGCCGAACGGAAGGACAGACGGTCGACTGTGTATAAAAACTGGGCGTGGCTTCAACTGATTTCGCCATTTTCACAGAAAACAGTTATCGTCATAGCATATATGCCCCTGCCAAATTTCACAAGGATTGGTAAATTTTTGTTCGACTTATGGCATTAAAAGTATTCTAGACGAATTAAATGAAAAAGGGCGGGGCCACGCCCATTTTGAAATTTTCTTTTATTTTTATATTTTGTTGCACCATATCATTACTGGAGTTGAATGTTGACATAATTTACATATATACTGTAAAGATATTCAATTTTTGTTAAAATTTGACTTTTTTAAAGTGGGCGTATTCGTCATCCGCTTTTGCTAATTTTTATTTAGAACACATATAGTAATAGGAGTAACGTTCCTGCCAAATTTCATCACGATATCTTCAACGACTGCCAAATTACAGCTTGCAAAACTTTTAAATTACCTTCTTTTAAAAGTAGGCGGTGCCACGCCCATTGTCCAAAATTTTACTAATTTTGAGTCATAAAGTCAACCCACCTACCAAGTTTTATCGCTTTATCCGTCTTTGGTAATGAATTATCGCACTTTTTCGGTTTTTCGAAATTTTCGATATCCAAAAAGTGGGCGTGGTTGTAGTCCAATTTCGTTCATTTTAAATAGCGATCTGAGATGAGCGCCCGGGAACCTACGTACGAAATTTCATCAAGATACCTCAAAATTTACTCAAGTTATCGTGTTAACGGACGGGCGGACATGGCTCAATCAAATTTTTCTTCCTGATGATTTTGATATATGGAAGTCTATATCTATCTCGATTCCTTTATACCTGTACAACCAACCGTTATCCAATCAAAGTTAATATACTCTGTGAGCTCTGCTCAGCTGAGTATAAAAATATTGCGATTGTGTTTGAAGGGAAGTTGATAAAGGCAAACAGAGCAAAAAGTCCTTTTTCGAAAAACAGTCTAATACACCAACTTCAAATATGTAAATATCAAAAAACCTATTTCTTCTAAGTATTTGTATATGAAAATAAGTACAAGTAAATGATTGCTCATGTTTTCACATAATTTTCTCAAATGTTTTTTCGCTGCCTTTTCTTCTTCTTTATTCGTTGTTATTAAAAGAAAGTTTCATGCTGCACGCAAGCATAAATTGAGTTAAACTTAACAACCACAACAACAACGAAAATAATGCCAATCAATTTCCTTTCTATTTTATTTTTTTTTTTTTTAGTTTCTTAAAATATTATATTGCGCTGCACAGTCATAATAATTTGAATATGAATGTATATATATGTATATGTATGTCCATAGCTTTTTAGATAATTGCTAATAAAATATTTCGATAATGGAATTTTTTTATTTAATGGAAAATATATTCGTTTAGGCCCGTTTTTTCGGCAGTTAAGTTAGGTCAAAAGGGTATGCCTGGGAATTTCCCATACTTTTATTCGGAGACATTTTTGTCTATTGTGATTACCCTCAGTAACTGCCGAATGGCGGCACATTCGTACAACCAGATTACTTCCTAGTGGTCCTCAAAAAACCACTTGGTTTCTCTGATAAAGGTAAACTTAAGTAGAATGATCGACCTTCTCAATCACTGCCAGACTGTCAAAAACCCGTGCGCCCAGAAATCTGAGACGTATTTTTTGCAATCCTGGACCTCGGCAGAGAAAATGATGAATCGACTCCTCTTCCTTCTCATACTTACAGCTTCTGCAAAATTAATTTGTTGATTTTCACCACCGTAGAACGTTTTGTGCAATAGCGCAATGACCGGGGATGTAACCCGTTAATACTCTCACTGCAATTTTGTTTAGTTTCATAAGAATGCTAGTTGCTTTCTTATCCAAACATGGCCATAAGAACCTTGAGACCTCACAGTAATCCCGCTTGGTCCACAGTGAGTCCGTTACTCGAGTCTCATATTCCTCCATTTTTTTTTAATGTAACAGCGCCTGTCATATGGAGCTGTCTGTCTCGCTTATGTCCATTTTGGTACCCTTCCTGGGCATCTTATCTGCAAATGTATTCTCTTCAGTATCGCTGTGCCCAGAGACCCAGGAGAAAAAGACATTTAGCTGCCTTATGGATGCCAGCGAAGCTCGACAAGTAAGCACGATATCCGACTTTATCAGTTGCAATCGGTTATGTTAAGCGTAAACTGACTTTGCTTAAGCTCTAGTCAAAACGCCATTTTAACTACAGAATATTGTTTGAGTCCCAGCTTAAGGCTTCGTTTGGAGTAGGTATTTTGGAGCAGCCACACTGGTTTTACATTATCTATATAATTTGTAGTTACGCTAACAGCTGGTATTTGTTTACATATCCGACGCTATTGCAGAGAGAAAAGGGCTAAAAAATTAATAATTTGCAAACAAAACATACAATAACGCAAACTAGAGCTTAACCCTGACAGTTTGCCACTTATTGGCTCAGTTTAAACTTCAGTTGACTGAAAACTCCAAAATAAGTTTGAGCGTAGTGTAACTGACACCTGAAAAATCGGGCTTTTAAAGGATATATAGATAAACAAATCGACCAGGGAAGGCTGCTGAGGAGTAGAAGCTTAATATAATATGTTCCCTTTCTGCATAGAATTCAAGTACCTAAGAACTCTCTTCGGTTATTTATAGTAGCGGCCGTCGTGATGTGGTGGTAGCGTGCTCCGCCTACCTCATCGAAGGTCGTGAGTTCAACTCTTTGTCAAAGCAACATCCAAAATTTAGAAAAAAGTTTTTTCAATTAGGAAAAAGTTTTTCTAAGCGCGTTCGCACCTCAGCAGTGATTTGGCAAGCACTCCAATTGTATTTCTGCCATGAACAGTTTCTTAGTGAAAATTCGTCTGCCTTGCAGATTCCGTTCGAAGTCGGCAGAAAACATGTAAATCCCGTCCCGCCAAATTATAGGAAAAATTTAAAGCAGCACGACGCGAATTGAAAAAGAAGCTTGGTCTAAAATCTCTTCGGAGGCTATCGCGGCTTGCATTTATTTATTTGATCATAGTAGCACCGTTGTGAGCTTTGATCACTTCACTTTTTCTGTCACAAACTTCAATTATATGGGTCGCTGGCTTAACGATTGTGCGATAATATTCATCTGCCCTTGGTTTCTTAGTTTTCGGCAAAAAAAAAAACTGTCAGCTCTGGTCGCACCACCATCCAATATAAGTTCGTCTGTATATTAAACGTCTGTACCGGTGTCAGAGTATTTATTGTCTGTTTAATAATGCACAAGTCTTAAAATGTATTACTCGTAGTTATCTCAGAGGCGGTGAGTCTTTTTATACTCACTTGAGCAGAGCTCACAGTGTATATTAAGTTTGATTGGATAACGGTTGGTTGAACATATATAAAGGAATCGAGATGGATATAGACTTCCATATATCAAAATAATCAGGATCGAAAAAAAAATTTGATTGAGCCATGTCCGTCCGTCCGTCCGTCCGTCCGTCCGTTAACACGATAACTTGAGTAAATTTTGAGGTATCTTGATGAAATTTGGTATGTAGGTTCCTGAGCACTCATATCAGATCGCTATTTAAAATGAACTATATCGGACTATAACCACGTCCACTTTTTTGATATCGAAAATTTCGAAAAACCGAAAAGTGCGATAATTCATTACAAAAGACAGATAAAGCGACGAAACTTGGTAGATGAGTTGAACTTATGACGCAGAATAGAAAATTAGGAAAATTTTGGACAATGGGCGTGGCACCGCCCACTTTTAAAAGAAGGTAATTTAAAATTTTGCAAGCTGTAATTTGGCAGTCGTTGAAGATATCATGATGAAATTTGGCAGGAACGTTACTCCTATTACTATATGTACGCTTAATAAAAATTAGCAAAATGGGAGAAGGACCACGCCCACTTTTAAAAAAAAATTTTTTTTAAGTAAAATTTTAACAAAAAATTTAATATCTTTACAGTATATAAGTAAATTATGTCAACATTCAACTCCAGTAATGATATGGTGCAACAAAATACAAAAATAAAAGAAAATTTCAAAATGGGCGTGGCTCCGCCCTTTTTCATTTAATTTGTCTAGGATACTTTTAACGCCATAAGTCGAAAAAAATTAACCATTCCTTTTGAAATTTGGTAGGGGCATAGATTTTATGGCGCTAACTGTTTTCTGTGAAAATGGGCGAAATCGGTTGATGTCACGCCCAGTTTTTATACACAGTCGTCCGTCTGTCCTTCCGCATGGCCGTTAACACGATAACTTGAGCAAAAATCGAAATATCTTTAATGAACTTAGTTCACGTGCTAACTTGAACTCACTTTATCTTGGTATGAAAAATGAACGAAATCCTACTATGACCACGCCCACTTTTTCGATATCGAAAATTACAAAAAAAGAAAAAAATTCCATAATTCTATACCAAATACGAAAAAAGGAATGAAACATGGTAAGGTAATTGGATTGTGTTATTGACGCGAAATATAACTTTGGAAAAAACTTTGTAAAATGGTTGTGACACCTATCATATTAAGTAGAAGAAAATGAAAATGTTCTGCAGGGCGAAATAAAAAACCCTTAAAATCTTGGCAGGTATTACATATATAAATAAATTAGCGGTATCCAACAGATGATGTTCTGGGTCACCCTGGTCCACATTTTCGTCGAAATCTGGAAAACGCCTTCACATATACAACTACCATCACTCCCTTTTAAAACTCTCATTAATACCTTTAATTTGATACCCACATCGTACAAACTCATTTTAGAGTCACCCCTGGTCCACCTTTATGGCGATATCTCGAAAAGGCGTCCACCTGTAGAACTAAGCCCCACGCCCTTTTAAAATACTCATTAACACCTTTCATTTGATACCCATATCGTACAAACATATTCTAAAGTCACCCCTGGTCCACCTTTATGGCGATATCTCGAAAAGGCGAACACCTATAGAACGAAGGCCCACTCCCTTTTAAAAATACTCATTAACACCTTTCATTTGATGGCCATATCGTACAAACGCATTCTAGAGTCAACCCTGATCCACGTTTATGGCTATATCCCTAAATGGCGCCCACGTATAGAACTATGGCCCACTCCCTCATAAAATACTCTTTAATACCTTCCATTTGATACAAATGTCATACAAACACATTCCAGGGTTTCCCTCGGTTCATTTTCCTACATGGTTATTTTCCCTTATGTTGTCACCATAGCTCTCAACTGAGTATGTAATGTTCGGTTACACCCGAACTTAACCTTCCTTACTTGCTTTTTACACTCCTTGATGAGTTTCGGAACTGAAGATACTTGATGGATCTGACGAAGACAACTTTTCCGGCTTTTCGTTTTGCTCCTATGGTCGATCGACCAATCACCGCAATAACACAAATTTGAGAGTATGATCTCCAGCGAACCAGCTGTCAAGAAAGCATGACCTTCGTCGCATTGATTACTTAGTTATACTGAGATACCTTCATTTCAATACGCGACATTTTGAGAAAATTGTTTCCTATTTATACCAAAGTACATCGGTCTTGCTTGCTTGGTTCTATGCAATTCAAAAGCAATTCAACCCTCCATCATCATTATATACGAGTAGACGAAACTAAGATGAGCCCAAAAACATGCAACTAGATGCATAGATTCGCCACCGTGGTGTTATGGTGGCGTGCTCCGCCTACCACACCGAAGATCCTGAGTTCACGCCCCGGTCAAAGCAACATCAAAGCTTTAGAAATAAGCTTTTTCAATTAGAAGACGAATTTCATAAGTAGGTCCGCCCCTCGGCAGTGTTTGGCAAGCACGACGAGTATATTTCTGCCATCAGAAGCTCTCAGTGAAACTCATCTGCCTTGCAGATGCCATTCGGAGTCTGCATAAAGCAACTACCTTCCGTCCGCCAATTCGTAGGAAAAATTAAAAGGAGCACGACGCAAATTGACAGAGAAGCTCGGCCTAAAATCTCTTCGGAGGTTATCGCGCCTTGCACATATTTATTTAGATGCAGAAATTTCATTACTTGAATTCAATCAGTGACGTATTTGAAGAAGGGAGAATTCGCATCATTCTCTGTGAACCCTGAAGAACTATTTCATTTCAGACTATTAATTTTGGTAATCTAAGATAAATCTCTTATGCGCTTACGGCAGATTCTGGTTCAACATTTTCAACCAAGACGAAGTTTTAGAAATTTCTGGCCAGCTGACCTCATTTCAAATTATGCACCTTGAAATCTCAATGTCGCGAGATATAAACCGTTAAGAAAACAGTACAAACTTTAATGTAAGAAAATACTTAACACATATTTAATTTAAAACATGTCAGTGGCTCTTACAATTATTTCAACAAAAAAAAGATGCATCACTCTAGCTTGAATGCTAAATTATAAAAGCGTTTACATACATACATATGTATGTGAGTTCATCATTTTATTCGCTTGTTTAATAATTTAATTATACGTTTTGGTTGGCGCCTAAAAGTGCATTAAAGTTCACTTAATCCACACTTAGCCACTACAGAGCTAATTACAAATTCCCGCATTTTTTTTTTTTTTTTTTGTAGTTCAAATGTGTGCATGTGTTTGTGTTTTAAACGGCTGCAGACTATTAAAATCATAAACTATTGTTAATTTTAATTTAATTGTGTAACACGTCAAAGTGTTTCATTGGTTAGTGCATACACATGAGGGAATGAATTGCTTAATGCACGTGACAGTGCAAATGCAGAAATATATGCAGACCTAGCAGTCGAGCCTACTAGTTGTGAACAACCTACCACGCAGTGTGATTCGAAACTTTAACAAGTGAGTCAGATGTTTGGGGTTCATACAAGCAATTTTCTTCAAAATTACAGATCTTTTATTATTGCCTACGCATTCCGCTACAAAATGTTAGCACTCCCAGCTTAAGCTTAGGAGAAATACTTCCAGACATCTTCCATCAAATTATCGTGGCTGACCATTAACATACACACCCCTGAAAGGTTAAACTCTTTCCATAATGGTCAGGCTAGTTCCTAATGGTGCCGTTTTCCGGAACTTACCGGCTGAATATTCGGCAAAGTACCATCAACATCGATTAAACTCCTCACGACCTTCGAGAAGCCTGCACATCGCTTCAAGAAGAAAAAGATACACATTCACAGCCCACTCCAGAGGTCGTAGCGATCGTAATCCTTGAAGATTTTTATAAAGTAGACTTCTCAATATGACAAACGTTTCTAAGTAAATTGATGCAAAGCTCACTGTCATTCCAGAACAATTGAAAGTGCCAAGGGTAATTCCACAACTAGAACCTGGAAACCCCACATAGGTGAGTGAGTCATATCGCCCGATATCACACCTTTCGCCAGTTGCAAAAATGTTGAAAACCGACCTGCTCCCTTATTTTACTCCGAATCTGCGCTAAGCGACCAATTAGCTTCCGGAAAATGCGTAGCACTAACATCGCGCTAAACGCCATCAATATTCAGTTAAACTATGGACTAAATCAGCCAAAATCCTATGATAGGAAGGTTCTCGTGGCACTTGACCTGTCAGTAGCTTTTGACAAACCAACTAACGCACATTACTCCAAGACATAGAGGGTCAACCCTTCCCAATTGTCAAAAAATATGGGCCGCAAAAGATCTGTATGGTCGACAAGCGTATGTTCAATTTAAAAGATTAAACCTCAAAACCTAGACGAATGTAACAAAGTGTCCTCTTCCCACTTCTGTTTACTTTCTACCATAGCTGGGGAATAATGATTAGTAATCCTAATGATTAGTAATTGGATTAGAAACTTTTAGTTTGCATAATAATTGATTAATTAGGATTAGTTGGCTATACTAATCGATTACTTTTTGATTAGATTAGAACTAATCAAAAATGTAATCGCGATTAGTGACGATTAGCATATCTAATCAAAACTAATCAAAAAAAATTCTATTAGATTTCTCGATTAGTTATGATTAGGTTTGATTAGATCAACTATTTTGAAATATTTAAAAAAAAAAAATTTATTTATTTTTGCTTATATTTAAGAATTCATGAGCACAACACCGGCTTATAATAATTGAATTTCAATTATTATGTTTTCTTTCATTTATTTTTGTATATACACCAAACGAGTCAAACGGTTTCAAAGAAGTGGCTATCAATCAGCCCGTCGAAAGGCTGCTTTCATTTGCTGGAATAGTCAATACCCCAAGACGGAATTCATTGTCTGAATTTTCTTTTGAAAAGTTGGTAGTAATGAAGTCGAATATAAACTTTTTGTGATACATATGTAATATAAATCAGCATATATTTAAAGCGTCGAGAATCTCATGTTTTTTTTTTCAGAACGTGCCTTTAATTTTTATACTACAATTAGTATGAGAAAAAGTGGAGATAGACCCACCAATAAGTGTACCGAAATGACCAGGGCTATGAGCCGAAGACAATCCCTTCCTTACTTGTTTAATAAGGTTTATGTTTACAGTGAAATTTTGAATAAAAGTTCTTTTTAAGTTTTTTACTATATGAATTAAACGAAAAAAACAACAAAAATATTTCAAAATAGTTGATCTAATCAAAACTAATCGACAAATCTAGTCGATTTTTTTTTTTTTGATTAGTTTTGATTAGATATGCTAATCGTCGCTAATCGCCATTAGATTTTTGATTAGTTCTAATATAATCAATTAGTAATCTAAAATATTAAAGAATCAAAAAAAACGAATGAATAGATTATTTTATTTTTCTAATCGTAATGATTTCTAATTCTTATCGAAGTTCCCCAGCTCTGCTTTCTACATCTTAATGCTGCCTTCCCCACCAGGGGAAGTTTCTATCATTTCTTATGTCGACGGCTGCACGATATTGGCAACAGGACCTTGCCTTGCAATAGGCGAATTAGTTTCTAAAATAAGAGGCATATTATGTATAACAAAATGAGTCATATTTTATATATAAGAGCATTCATTCACCTCAGTGAATAAAGCTTTTGTGAAATTCATATAGTGTTAAATAGCTATCTGTGATATCTTCACCTCGCGTTAACTGGTATTATCATCGACCAAATCTACGGCCACTCTATTTAGGATGTGGAAGAAACAGATTGTGCAAATATTGGACGTTAACGTCGATAGCATTACGCTACCGACTGTTAGTCACCCAAAGGTCTTACAGTCAAGCCCCATGTCCCCGAGATTGTAGCTAAGTACAAAGCCGCAACAAAATTCTCGAGACACAATTGCTGGCAGCACTTGGAGAAAATATAAGCAAAAAGAGCTCAACATAATGAAATGCTGGATAGACAGTTTTTGCTAAATTGTCACAATTTTAGACATCCTAGCAAACAACTGCTTTATCTTGCCACGCCTCCAAGCTGGATAATAAAACATCTCCGTTAGTGCTGTGATGAAATCTGGCACCTGCTGGCTGCGTAATTTGATCCAGATAAGCATAAGGAGGCCCCAAACCTAATCTACACACAATCGGTAAACAATTTTGCTAAATCGTGCCCGGTGTACCTCGTTATCAATAAACACTATCTAACCCTTGCAAAAGAAGAAAGAAGACACGAGTAACTCTGGCCCAACTTCGTTCAACCCCAGCATACATAATGAATGTCCTGCATGCGATGTGACCCCACATGACACCAACCATATTTTCAATTGTAATGTGGAACCTACGCGTTTGACGACAATTTGCAAGTGGTCGCACCTATTGAATGGGCGAAGCACTTCTAATACAACAACAATTGGTCTTCTTTTAAGTCTATGTGATAGCTTGTAAAATATTGTTTATGGAAAGTATAATTGGAAAATATAATAAAACTAGCAGACACGATCCCGTTTTTCTGCCCTATCTTTGGTCTATCTGCATATTTTTTAAGAAGTTTATACCTCTTACCCCCCCCCCTATCTCTCCATTTTCCTCATCCTTTTATTCACTCCTCCCTCTGTCTTTCTCTTTCTCTGCGTCTCTTTATCTCTATCCGTCATTTCCCTCACTTCATATTTCTTCATCATCGCCTAACTCTATCTCTTTTCCAGTCTCTTTCTTCTTCCCCCTTTTCTCCCCTCTTTAGTCCTTCTTATTCTTCTCCATTTCTCATTCTCAGTTCCAGTCTCATTTCAAGTTACAGGCTCAGTCCAAGTCTCAGTTCTAGTCCTAATCCCAGTCCCAGTCGGTTCCGGTGGACCACTTTCCGGAAAAATAAAGTATCGTAAATACTAATCTAACCAAAGGCCTACCAATATACCAAATTTTAGGCAAATCGAACCAGTAGAATTTGTTCGATTAGATCGGTGCCTGGTCCACTTCCCGGAATGAAACACTCTCGGGGTTGCTGTGAAGCTATTCTGTAAATTTGAATAAAATCGGCGGAGTGGTTTCAAAGTCCGTAAGCTGCATACAAACATACATACTTCTTTATATACGTATTAGAAGAAGAAGAAGATTAAATCTCCTTGTATACACATACAAACATTCCAAAATAGAACCTTTGTTTGAGATTTTTAACGAAATGTTTAAAATTTTCTATGATAGAGTATTTTTTAAGGTGTGTATGCATTCTTAACCGTTTATGTGCAGTAACCTTGCAACACGCCAAAGTTTGTATGTATCTCAAGCTGATATGAACGGAAAATACATATATATGTATATACATCAATACATTCCTTTATATGTACTCCCGAAGTTATATGTATGACGCAATCGAATGCTGGTTTTTTCACCATTCGTTCTAATTCCCATGTATGTATGTGACGCAGGCCACCGTGGTATGATGGTAGCGTGCTCCGCCTACCACACCGTAAGCCCTGGGTTCAAACCCCGGGCAAAGCAACATCAATTTAGAAATAAGGTTTTTCAATTAGAAGAAATTTTTTCTAAGCGGGGTCGCCCCTCGGCAGTGTCTGGCAAGCGCTCCGGGTGTATTTCTGCCATGAAAAGCTCTCAGTGAAAACTCATCTGCCTTGCAGATGCCGTTCGGAGTCGGCATAAAACATGTAGGTCCCGTCCGGCCAATTTGTAGGGAAAATCAAGAGGAGCACGACGCAAATTGGAAGAGAAGCTCGGCCTTAGATCTCTTCGGAGGTTATCGCGCCTTACATTTATTTATGTATGTGACGCATAATGTGATGAGGTGACATATCCACTAAAAGCTAGTTTGCTTGTACAGTTCACAGCGAACAAACACACGAACTGCATTGTTGGAATAATTTTTACTTTGGTTTAAACGATATTGCTCATATTAGGAAGGAATCATTTATTTCTTTTATAATTTTTACAATTTCCCATGCCCTTATAATTGCATTGAAAATGTCATCATCAGCTTTCAAATGCAACAAAGCCTTTCAAAATCGGAGCTTTCTATGTGAAGTGATGGCAGTTATTTAGCGACTTTGTTTTATACGATTTATAGATATTGAGACTAGTTTGATATAATTTACTGTTGGGTATATGAACGCATAGGAATATGCTCATATAAATGAAAACAGGTGTAAGTCAATTATGTTTTTTAAGCTTATTATTATATGCAATTTAATGCAATTACCACAATTATTGCATGTTATTGTTATAATTTTTTCAAAGCTAATTGCTAGTTTTATACAAACAAAAAGTGTGTTAAGTTGTTGTTTAAGAGAAATTGCCAGGAAAATTAAAAAATGCTAACATGTGTGTATATGTGATAGAATTTAGGCCAAGAGTTGACTAAAATTTGAATATTTTTCCACACAAAATTAATTGAAAAAAAAAAAATAAGTTTAAAGCTGCATAAGGTTTATCAATTTACCTTATATTCGTATGTTCATTTCTATTGCTATTGCATTTAAATTGCATATCCATATATATTTTAGGGCCCTTTATACAATAACGTAAGTCGTGCTGCCCAAAAATATCAGCAACAAGTTCAAAAATACTATGAACCACCCCAACCAGCCCAACCAACCCAACAACAACCCGTACAATATACTCAAGCTCAATTTCAACGTCAGCACTCTCATTTGCGAGGTGGTAACGCATATGGACAGCAAGTAAATGGACATTATGAGCAACCATATCAGCAACAAAAACAACAACAATACCAACCACAAAATTACCCTTATGAACGTGAACAACAACAATGTGAATCGAATGTCCCATCTGGTTGGAAATCAATTCAGGCACATGTGCCTAAAGGTCATAACGAACAACAAATAGGTCCTGTAGGTGGCAGTTATCCTAGCTATGGTCAACAGCAACAACAATCATCTCAACAGGTACTGCCACGCGTGTGCAAATGGCTGCCTTTCACGTTAGAAGTATTGCGCGTATGTGTAAAGCAGCAGCTTTACTTTGCATTTAGCTGAATGCGTTATGTCTTTAAACTTGAAAAATAAATGCTTGACACAATCGACTTAGAAGTCTTAGTCAGAATAATATAAACTACGCTTTAAACCAAGCTTTTCGGGGGCCTTATTATAGTAACGATATTTCTTTCGGATTTAAAAAAAATAGATTTCGTTTGACATCTGTAGAATCGCATTTATTTTCGAATAGAGTTAAAGAATAAGGCCCCAGGCCTAAAATAATAAGTGCATTACTTGCGATGCTTTAAAATAATTTAGCTTAACCAGCTTTGCTGTTTAGTCTTGCTGCGTATAGTGCTGCCAGTTTTTCTGCTGCTTTTTTGTGAAATTTATTTGACATAACGAAGCAGTGTCTTTTAAATAATATGGTAAAAATGTTTGTCAATAAAGGAAAATAATTTTGGAAGGCTAAAGAGCACTTTAATTTTCAGCCATGATACAAGTGTAGTTCGACTCCATCTTCATGGCCGCCCTTGCCGCCATTCGACACAAACTATGTTTTCCCTTTTGAAGCAGCGCTACCATATCTTCAAAAAAATAAATCTAGCGAAATTATATTTTTTTTTTGCAATTATACTTGCGGTTTCCTTGATATTGATATGAAGTGTAAAGCAATTGAAATATGTTTTGATTGTGCGAAGCATAAGAAAAGCTACAACGTAAGAACTAGTTCCTCTCTACACGAGTTAATTTTTTTATATATTTTTTTTGACGTTGAAGAAGCTGTTCCGGGCAGTTATTCAACTCAAAATCGCCCCAAGAACGTATATCTATTACTTATCGGACTTGACACCACTTCATATAGACATCACAGTTTCTTTTCTACTACATGTGCGGGAAAAGCCCTACTATGTAGTTGAGTGACTTCGACGCTTGCACGCGTGAATTGCGCTGTATTCGAACAGAGCCTTTGCCACACTGGGTGCTGCTTCTATGAATTGATTGATAAGCTAAAGAGCAGATGTCTATCTAAACTAGGAGATTTGAAGAAGAGAAGCTCCTTAATATCATGATCACAATAATACGGCACGAACAAAATAAACTTCACCACAACTAAATTTATAAGTGTCTAAACTTTGGTGATTCGACTGGCGAATAGTTTTTTTGGTTATACTATTTAGTTATTTTTAATGGACCGTATAATGTTTTATTGTTTAGAGAGAGGGAGGTCGCTATGGACCTGTTGCACCTTATATTTATTCATTGGGGCGAGCACTGGGGGATCCAAGGTATTGGCTGCGGGTTGAGCCACCTTGTTTTGCTTTGAAAAACCCCGCTTGGGGATAAACAATATAAACTATGTCTTTAGAATATTTCACTAACCAGTTGAGAATTACAAGCACACTCTATGGCTAATGAAACAAACAAACGAAAAATGTTCATAGTTTAAGTCACTTAAACAATAAAATTTTTATAATGGAGTTAAGCTGATGGGGCTGAACAATTGATATAGTTAAAAGGAGCTTTTCTAAACTTCCAAAGGATGGGCATGAGTCCCAGGTATGGTGAAGTCTGAAGATGCGCTGAGCCTGTTGCATAATAAAAACTCTAACCTACCGATATGACTCTAATGCAAAAAGCAAAGAAGTGGAGTATAATTTGTACCCAGAGTAAAAATAATACGTAGGTGCAATGCCCGTAACGTTGGAGAAGGACAAAGAAACTGCTAAGCAATGGTTTTCAGGGTGATTTTCCTTAACTGAAGAGGTCAGAGTTCAAGAAGCACTGCTCTCTTCAAAGAATTATACCGATTTTTCTTTAGTTTTAATTTTCACATTTCTTACCAGGGCCCGTTTCGGGGGGTATATATAGGCTACAAATATTTATTAGTTTCATAATGTATTATCATTTTTATGAAAAGCTTGACAGACACATATTTATCATTTGAGTGAAATTGGTTTTTCATCCGTGTTCGTATAACACGATACCGGCCCAGCTCTGTAAATGTTTATACTTTAAATGTAGATATGTTAATAAAATATGATAACCCCTTAAAAACTCAAAATTTCCAAAACCCAATTTTGTTGAGGTGGTTATGCTATATCAACATTTTACAAGTTTTATCTCTGATAACTAACGCAGTTTATATGAAATACATCAAAATGGAATTATCTTGTTTTATTGCTCATAGTTTAAACTTTATATTTAAAATTTGCAAAACAATAGGAATGACGGTGAATATTTCCTTGTATGACATTTGATTTTGTCCTTGCTTGTGATTCGTTGGGTTTTTCCTTATCCAAGACTGCACAAATTTCATCTACATTGAACATAACGGGGTTTTCTGTAATATGCCATTTTTTTTATCTAAAACAGAATTCACTTATAATAATAAGTCTTTAAGGTTAGTGTACTTTAAGGAATATAAAAAAAAAACTTTTTAAATTGCTGCCCCCTAATATCTGCTATCAATTACTTCTACTAAGTATGTATTACTTATTTACTTAATTATACTCAGCGTGCTTTGCACACAGAGTATATTAACTTTGATTGGATAACGGTTGGTTGTACAGGTATAAAGGAATCGATATAGATATAGACTTGCATATATAAAACTCATGAGTGTCGAAAAAAATATTTTATTTGCCCGTCCGTCCGTCCGTCTGCCCATTAACACGATAACTTGAGTAAATATTGAAATATCTTCACCAAATTTGGTACACGAGCTTATCTACACCCAGAATAGATTGGCATTGAAAATGAGCGAAATCGGATGATAACCACGCCCACTTTTTATATATTGTAACGAATTTACTTGCAAATCCTCTTATTTGCAACCCTCTGCTAAGTTCGTATCGCTAAACTGTTGAATAAATAACTCCAATATGTAATAATGCAAAATGGCCTTTATTCAAGTACTTCACAATAACACTTATACTTTGCAACGAATATCTTGCTTATTAAAAAATAAATAAATGTAAGGCGCGATAACCTCCGAAGAGATCTAAGGCCGAGCTTCTCTTCCAATTTGCGTCGTGCTCCTCTTGATTTTCCCCTACAAATTGGCCGGACGGGACCTACATGTTTTATGCCGACTCCGAACGGCATCTGCAAGGCAGATGAGTTTTCACTGAGAGCTTTTCATGGCAGAAATACAATCGGAGCGCTTGCCAGACACTGCCGAGGGGCGACCCCGCTTAGAAAAATTTTCTTCTAATTGAAAAATCTTATTTCTAAAATTTTGATGTTGCTTTGCCCGGGAGTTGAACCCAGGGCATACGGTGTGATAGGCGGAGCACGCTACCATCACACCACGGTGGCATCTTGCTTATTAACCAAACTGATTTACAGCTCAAATGAAACTCTACTATAAATATAGCTCGCTAGATAGCACTTAATCCAAATCTCAAATCAAACTGAATTACTTCTTCTCGCCTGCACCACTTTTATAGTTTACGCTGCATACTTCTAGGCTCTTCGATTTCCAGAAGTTACTAGTTGTTTCGGCTACAAAATTGCCAGCCACAACTACGTGCACAAATTATTGCCCTCTCTTGTGACCACTGAGATAAGATATATGCATGTGTTTGTGCATTGCCGCTCCGCTGCTCGTATACGTACATATGTGTAGACGCAATTATTTATTCGTTTATGTAGATACATAAAGATTGAATTATTGTTGTGAATGTTTGTAGTTTACAGTCTCTCGCGCGCACATAGGCATATAAGTAAATGCATCTGTGTGTGACATCTCTCTGGGCTGCCTTATATATGTGTATACTTGATTTAATTATTAACGTAAATACTGCTTGGCATGGCCTTAGCATCGCCTTAGTGATGGGATAATTTAGTGATGCTAATATCCGTGACACTGCCCTCCACCTAAGTCTGATCGTCCCGATCAGACAAATCTTTCGATCTAAATGTTGCTAGCCTTTCCAAATGGACCACCTTCATTTTGGTTCGTGGTTTACCGATGGTCTGTATGCGGTACACTACATCGTTGATCCGTTTTACAACTTTGTATGGGCCTTCCCAATTACACTGCAATTTCGGGGACAAACCTTTCTTCCGTTGTGGGTTATATAACAGCACCAAATCTCCTTCCTGAAAACCTTCTGAATTAATTGCTTTATCGTATCTGGCTTTCATCTTGTCACTCATAATCTTTGTTCGTTGCCTTATTAGATCATGTATTTCTCTTAGCTCTTCTTCCAAATCACTAGTGGATTTCCTGACATTTCTCTCCGCATTGGCATCTATCCCAAACTTCAAATCAGCTGGCAGTCTAAGGTCATTGCCAAAAATTACTTTTGCAGGGGTTTGGCCCGTTGTCTCATGCACTGCTGATCGGTAAGCCATCAAGAATAATGGTATGCGGGTATCCCATTCTTTATGGTACTTGTCCACTACTTTCCTTAAGTGCTCCTCCAATGTTCTATTGAATCGTTCTACCATACCATCGGATTGAGGATGCAATGCAGTTGTCCGTGTTTTTCGAATGCCCAATGACTTACACATTTCCTGGAACACAGCTGATTCGAAATTCCTGCCTTGGTCAGAATGTAACTCCATTGGTACACCATACCTTGCAACCCAATTGTTTATAAACACTTCTGCTACCGTTTCCGCTTCTTGATTTGGGATTGGGTATACCTCTGGCCATTTGCTGAAATAATCCATAACTACCAGTACATATTTGCTTCCGCCGTTGCTAGTAGGAAATGGACCGGCGACATCCATAGCGATCCTTTCAAATGGCGCACCTGAGTTATATTGCTTCATCTGGCCATGACTTCGTGTTCTGGGCCCTTTCGCTCTGCTGCAAACCTCGCAGTTCGCAATCCACTCAGTGACCGACTGACGGCAACCAACCCAATAGAATCTCTGTTTAATCTTCTCGAGCGTCTTCGTGATTCCAAGATGACCTCCGCTTGGACCATTATGCAGCTCGCTGAGCACATCAGGAATCCTCTTTCTGGGAACAACTATCAGTTTATTCTTGTATTTACCATCCTCACTCTCCCATACTCGATGAAGGCAACCGGATATTAATTCTAAACTGTTCCACTGTGCCCAAGATGACTTCGCAATGGGACTCTCTGCTGACATCTCTTCTCTGTTTGGTCTTTCATTTCGTTCGAGCCCTTGCATAACACGTGACAGATCTGCATCTTCTAGCTGGCACTTTCTTAGCTGTTCCTTGTCCCATTCATCTGTACATGTTATATTCATTAGCCGGACATCTATAATGTCTTCTTTAGCCTCGGCTTTTGAACAGTGCTTGCATTCCAAACTACATGGTCTTCGTGACATTGCATCAGCATTTCCATGGGTACTACCTTTTCGATGCTCAATGGAAAAGTCGTAGCTTTGTAGTCGCTCGATCCACCGTGCCAATTGTCCTTCCGGATTACGGAACTGCAGAAGCCATTTCAACGCTGCGTGATCTGTCCTGACACGGAATCGCTGGCCGTAGAGGTATTTGTGAAAATGTTTAATGCAGTCTACCAATGCCAACAGCTCTCTCCGCGTAACACAGTAGTTCCTCTCTGGTTTTCCAATCGAACGGCTGTAATATGCAACTACCTTCTCCTGTCCATCGACCAGTTGTGATAAAACGCCTCCTATAGCATATCCACTCGCATCTGTATCCAGAATAAATGTTGCTCCTGGAATCGGATATGCTAACATTGGGGCAGTGCACAAACGCTCCTTCAATGTTTGGAAAGCCACTTCTTGCTCCTTCTTCCATTCAAAAGCTTTGTTTTTTCTTGTAAGCTCATGGAGGCTATGGGCTACGCTGGAAAAATTTGGTACAAATCGGCGGTAATATGTGCACAGCCCAAGAAAACTTCTCAATTCATGTAGGTTCTGTGGTCTTGGCCAATCCTTTACAGCCTCTATTTTTTCGTTCGCTGTGCAGATGCCCTCTGTCGTTACCTTGTGACCCAAATAATTGACTTCCTTTTTAAACAGCGCACACTTTTTGGGACTTAACTTCAGACCAGCGCCAGCTATTCTCTGGAAAACTTCCTCCAAGTTCTTAAGATGTTCATCAAAGTTCTTGCCCAATACGATGATGTCGTCCAGGTACACCAAGCATGTTTTCCAATGTAGTCCTTTCAGTACCTGGTCCATGAGTCTCTCAAAAGTAGCTGGTGCATTACAAAGTCCAAAAGGCATCACTGAAAATTGCCAAAGACCATCTCCGCCACTGAAGGCTGTTTTCTCTTTGTCTTCCTCCTTTACCTCCACTTGCCAGTAGCCGCTTTTCAAGTCCAGTGTGGAAAACCATTTCGTACCAGATAGCGAGTCCAGAGTGTCGTCAATTCTTGGCAATGGGTAGCTATCCTTTTTCGTTACGTCATTCAACTTCCGGTAGTCCACGCAAAACCTCATTTTTCCATCCTTCTTTTTTACAAGTACTACCGGTGAGCTCCATGGACTAGCTGATGGTTCGATGACGCCGCTGTCGCTCATTTCTTGAATGATTTGACTCACAACTTCCCGCTTCGCCAGTGGAACACTACGTGGAGCTTGACGGATCGGCCTCGCATCGCCAGTGTCAATTTGATGTTTCACAACGTTGGTGCGGCCTGGTTTAGAATCATCCTGGTCAAATATGTTCGCGTACTTTAGGAGCAGTTGTTTTGCCTTACTCTGATATGCTTTCTCTAGCCCCTGTATCCATGCCGTGATGTCATTTGAAAGATCAGTATTACTAGCTGAAACGTGTTCCTGGAGTTGTTCACAGTTAATAACTACTTCAGCCTCTTGGCATCTTCCCAAAATAGCTCCTTTAGTCAGTTTGAGTGGTGACTTGAATTGAGTACTCTTACCGGAATACGACCATCTTGTTGTGTCATAGCCAGGGTTTTTCCTACAAGTATGTTTAGAGCTGATTTGTTTGCTGCTTCGACAACCCACAATTTGTTTGTCCCACAATCTCCATCAACCTTTGCCCAGATGACTGCTTCGGATTTAGGTGGTATTTGCTGACTCTCTTCCACCAGCACTCGTTTACTGCTGTAGCCTCTCTCGTAGCCGAAATTAAGTGGTACATCCATGTTTTTATATCGCATCGTCTTGCTTTGCATGTCGATCTTGATGCCCTGGTCGATTAAGAAGTCGACTCCAATTATGATTTCATCAACAATTTCTGCCACTATAAAATTGTGTACTACCATGACGTTCCCAATTGCGACTTCACATTCTACTTCTCCAATTGCCTGGGTGTCCTCTCCCGTGGCTGTACGTAATCTTGCTCCAAGCAACGGTCTTATCTTTTTGTTGACTAAATCCGCTCGAATGATGGAATGAGATGCACCCGTATCTACAGTCAGTAACCGTTCCTTTCCGTCCACATGTCCTCCAACAGTAAGATTGCTCGATCTTCTTCCAATCTGCGAGATAGAGATTATGGGGCATTCAATTGCGGGAGCCAGCTGTCGCCCCTTGCGGCTGACTCGATTTAGTTTAACGATTGAGTGGTCTTGGATATTTGCTCATCACCTTCTGCTCTGCGTTTACGACCACCCACATTGTTGGAGCTATTGGGACCGCTGCTGCAATGTCGTGCCATATGACCTGGGTTGCCACACTTGAAACATTTAATAACTCCGGCATTTTTCTGTTGTGATCCCTTCAGTGCTTCCAAAATAGTGTCTACCCAATCTGGTCTTTCCACTTCTACACGATGAGCTTTGTATGCTGGTTTACTCAATAGTGAGGCCGTTTCCTGAGTCAATGCATGTGATACCGTTTCAGCAAATGTCAGCTTTGGGTTTGCGTATGTAGCTCGCTTCGTTTCCACGTCCCGTATGCCATTTATGAAACTCTGGATTTTTACCCTTTCAGTGTATTCCACGGGTGCGTCCGCATTTGCAAGATGAGCCAATCTTTCAATATCTGAAGCAAACTCCTGCAATGTCTCATTTGCTTTTTGGTAGCGGTTTTGCAACTCAATTTGGAATATCTGTTTCCTATGCTCGCTTCCGTAACGTCTCTCTAAAGCGCTCATCAATGTTTCGTAATGGTTCCGCTCGTACTCTGGGATGGTCTGTAAGATTTCCGCGGCAGGCCCTTTCAGTGCCACGAACAGAGCTGCAACTTTATCTTCAGCATTCCATTGGTTCACTGCTGCGGTCTTCTCAAACTGTAGCTTAAAGACCTGAAAAGGAACAGAACCGTCAAAGGATGGTGTCTTTACCTTTGGATTACTCGCTGAAACAGCTGGGCGATTTAGTTGTAACTGCTCCATACGACCTTTTAAATCATCTACTTCTGCCTGAAATTGAGCCATTTTTGCATCCTGCGCTTCCAGTTTTGATGATACCTGTTCCAAAATTTCTGCCGAAATTTCAGACATACGTGCCTCTTGCGCTTCCAATTGAGATGCCATATATGTCTTTTGGTCTTCCAGTTGAGATGACACTTGCGACGTCATTTCTGAAATACGTGCCTCCTGTGATTCCAGTTGGGATGCCATATATGTCTTCTGCTCTGCCAGTTGAGTTTCCATCTTGGATGTAATACGTGTCTCCTGTGACTCCAGTTGGGATGTTATATTTGTCTTTTGTTCTTCCAGTTGGGATATTATATTTGTCTTTTGTTCTTCCAGTTGTGATGACATGTTGGTGGATATTTGTGATGACATTTCGGACATTTGTGCCGATATTGCAGCCAATATGATGTTCAAGTCTGTGTTTGTAACTGTCTGCGATGTTTCGTTTTTCTCTTCAATTTTTGTTGTTGTTTCGTCCCCATCAGGATAAAAGACAAACTCGTCCACATCAATTCCTTGCGACTCCATTACCTCTCGTAGCCGTGCTTGAAGTTCGATCTTATTTCCGGTTGTATTTAATCCACGGTTCTCCAACTCCTTTTTCAGTTGCTGGATCTTCAATTCACTGAACTTTGCCATGTCCAAGTTGTATTCCCAATCTTCGGAATTTATTCAACAATTCCTCTTCTGACACCAATTGTAACGAATTTACTTGGAAATCCTCTTATTTGCAACCCTCTGCTAAGTTCGTATCGCTAAACTGTTGAATAAATAACTCCAATATGTAATAATGCAAAATGGCCTTTATTCAAGTACTTCACAATAACACTTATACTTTGCAACGAATATCTTGCTTATTAACCAAACTGATTTACAGCTCAAATGAAACTCTACTATAAATATAGCTCGCTAGATAGCACTTAATCCAAATCTCAAATCAAACTGAATTACTTCTTACTCGCCTGCACCGCTTTTATAGTTTACGCTGCATACTTCTAGGCTCTTCGATTTCCAGAAGTTACTAGTTGTTTCGGCTACAAAATTGCCAGCCACAACTACGTGCACAAATTATTGCCCTCTCTTGTGACCACTGAGATAAGATATATGCATGTGTTTGTGCATTGCCGCTCCGCTGCTCGTATACGTACATATGTGTAGACGCAATTATTTATTCGTTTATGTAGATACATAAAGATTGAATTATTGATGTGAATGTTTGTAGTTTACAGTCTCTCGCGCGCACATAGGCATATAAGTAAATGCATCTGTGTGTGACATCTCTCTGGGCTGCCTTATATATGTGTATACTTGATTTAATTATTAACGTAAATACTGCTTGGCATGGCCTTAGCATCGCCTTAGTGGTGGGATAATTTAGTGATGCTAATATCCGTGACAATATATAACATTTTGGAAAACACAAATAATACACCTAGAATGTTGAAATTTGACGTGTGGACTGATAATGAGACTCTTGATACAAATTTGAAAGAAATTTTAAATAGGCGTGGCAACGCCCACTTGTGATAAAATAAATTTGACAAATATTAATAATCATAAATCAAAAATGATTAAACCTATTGTAACTAAATTCAGCAGAGAGGTTGCCTTTACTATAAAAAATGCTTTGAAGAAAAATTAACGGATCGTAATAAAATTGGGTACACAAATTTTCCCTATAGTAGAAAATATTTCTAGTAAAAATTGACGGGATCGGTTAAAGACCACGTCAACTTAGATATAAAACAAGTTTAAAAGGGTCGTAGACTAGAATAATAAGCTATAAATTAGCAAAAAATAGTTTTGAATTAATGATATTTCACTTATCAAGTTTTATTGTAAGAGGAAATGGGTAGACATTTTTCTTTTAGACGGACGGTGCCACGTGTTATGTAGAAAAGTAATTTTTCTGAAATGAAATGTACAATTGAAGCTCACGCTGAGTATATAATGTTCGGTTACACCCGAACTTAGACACCTTTACTTATTTTTATTTAACTTGTGTCTAAAGCAAATACGTAAATCGCTTTATTGAAATGCTGAAAATCTTCGATTTATACATACATATATAAATGCATACCTACACATACTAAAACATATATACCATACAGTGCATTACACATTTTTTGCACTAACTGCTCACCGTTACTGATAATGCAATTTTAGGTGCACTACCAACATATTACTTTTTTTTTGTACACATTCATTTCCAACATCATACAAGTTTAAGTTAAGTACATTTTTATTGGTAGTGCAAAGTATACTCTGAGCATCTAATTTGGATTAATCGAAATTGAAATTTAGAAAAAATCAAATCAATACTAACAAAGCTTTTCTTTTCTTTCATAAATTTCAGCTATCAAAATGCACTTAAAAGCTCGCGCTATATTATAAATATACTCTTTAACATATATACATACACATAGTTTAGTTTTTTTTACGCCCTCTCTCGCACATTTTCGTGCTTAGCATGTCCGCCTTAAATTTACTAATCGCAAGTTTCTTAATCTAAAAAAAAAATCTGAAAACTTAAAATCTTTATTTGTTTTATGTATTGTTTTCTAATTGTTTGTTTTGTCTTCTCTCTTTCTCCCCCACACATATTTGGAATTGCACCGTATTTCTTTATCACTCTCTCTCTCTATCTCCAACCGTTCCTGAACACATATTTATAAACCACATTTGTGAATGTGTAATGTTTTGTACCATATGATACGTTGCGTCTATATGCATATTCAAATACAACATAATCCATCAATCGCATGTACAACAAAACCTCTTCCCTCAACTTAAATACATTAACGAAAAACAAAAAATAACCGAACGACCGAACAAACACAAACATTAAACATAAAAAAATTTAATGCTGATCATATGATGATCACTTGATTACAACGTCACACAAAATAGTATCGCGCAACATCATACGATCAATATCAACAGCAACCGCAACATCAATATCAACCACACCAGGGTTCGCAACCTGCTTATGGTGCACCGTCTTATCAGCAGCCACCTTACCAGTCGCCGCAGCAACAACAACAGCGACCATCTTGGGCTCATAATCAGCAAGCGCTGCAATATCAACCAGCGCAGGCGCCTTCTCAACAGGCACCTACACAACAACAACAATATCAAGCGCCTCCTTCATCTAATTATCAAACGCAACCACCATATCAATCACAATATCAAGCACAACCTCAAACACAATATTCGAGTGTGCCTTTATCCAATCAATATAATTCTTATTCACAGCCTCAACACGTTGGACAAGATCAACTCGATCAGCGTGCTTCAGCAGTGCAATCACAATCATTGCCACAAGATTATAGAGGCGGGAGTCCAGGTATTATAACGTTGCGCAAGGAAGCCCCAATGACGCAGAAGCCACAACCCGTTTATAATGCACAGCCGGCAGCTATTAGCTTGCAAGGTTAGTGTTTGTTTTTTCATTTATCTTCAATCTTCACTTTATTTTTTTTCTTCACTAAAATAGGCGGCAGCCATTTGCGCGGAGATTTGAAGTGGCCACCACCAGAGTACAAGGAAGCAGCGGCTCGTGAAAATGAGGAACGCCGCAAATTGGCTTTGGGACCGGTATGCCGGCCACGTTTAGTGAAACGCGTAAGTTTATTCTTAGAAGATGTTTACCCCTTTAATGCATGCTTGCCATATTCCTTTTATTATTAGACCTCAATCTCCGACCTTTTTAGATTTGTGCTTGACCTTTCGGCCTATTACTGTATGTTGATACTTTTAATATATCTAAGTACCTCTCACGAAGGAATTAAGTTAGACGCTCTGCCTTGACAGAGCGACCCACTCGCACAAAATGTGAACCGACGTCTCACTCTCAAGCTACAGATTTGTGCATAGGATAGATTTATCTTGCTTAGGTCATATCGCGAACTGCAGCGTCACCTATAGTACACAGTCCTACGAACTCTCTCTGCGTAGATTAAAGAATTTGGATGATACTCTCGTTGTTGGGAGCATTATCAATTTGGTCTATCTCTTTCATTCAATTCATTATTATCTGAACTGCTTTGGGAGTGCCTTTGTGAGTCTACAGAAGGGCTCTGGACCATAAAATGCTGCTACAGCACACTGCTTGCCTAGCTAGTCTGCCTTTAATTATCTCAAACAAAACTTGTTTTTGGCTCCCAGATCATTTAGGACTCCAATGTATTTATCCACTAGCTTAGAAGTAGTTTTGTTACACTGCAAGGTACGCAAGGTTGCCTGATTGTCTTACATAATGCGAATACTCTTCCAGAATAAGCCTTTCCATTTACATTCCCTACTATAGCCTTCTATTGCACGGATTTCTGTTTGAGTAAATAGTGGGTTAGCATCCCATTGGTATCGATTGTTTAAAGTTCGGCCTGTAGATACCAGCTCCCATTTTTCCATCATCAAATTTTGATATATTCGTGGACCAGACTCCTGAGTCAGGGTCAGTATATGGATTCTCTGTTTTCCGAAGAATTCTGTCAACAATAGAAAGCTTGTCATAATAGGCAACTAAAATCCACAGCCCCAAATGCTCTTAGGGTCACAAAAAAATCGTGGTCGCGGCAGTCTGTTGCTAGCATATGAACATCACAGGTCGTAGTCCTACGAAATCTGAATTATCACCCTTTGCAGACCTTTTGAACACGTTTATAACTGGTTCGGTCATAGGTGGTTCTGAAATAGTCGCTGTCTTTGAGTTAAGTTCCATTTTATGGCGGAATCGTGCTTTTTCCTCTTATTTGACATTTCAACTTCTGAAGATGTACGGTCGCATTTGTGTGTGTTGTTTATATGTATGTCGCCCTACTGCCGCTATGGACGATATGTTGCGATAGGCAGAGTCCCAAACGAAGCATGTCTTCTTTACCAGCTTGCCGAAATTGGAAAACACCTCAAGAACCAAACGCCTTGAAAATTAATAAAGAGCCATGCCAAACATATTTCTATAAGCAAAATTATGTAGGAAAATTAATTTTAAAGAAATACCAAGGTCGAGGCAGCAACAAGGCAAAAAATATTCGGCGAACCAAAGGAACATGGACAAGAAGAGTAATCAAATGACGTTCCAAATATTGTAGGATTTTGTTGAAACCAAAGCAACATCAATGAAAACCAAATGAAAATTGGAAATATCAATATTTTAACTGACCAATAATAGAGCTTCTTGGACTAATAATAGACCTTGCTGGACGAAGCAATATATGCTACTCTGGAATTGAAACTGATATTTAGATGCATAAGAAACAGAATTATAATTTGGCGAAAACGTTGAAAGAACGGACAGACCTTTTGCAGAAAATCTTATTACATAATGAGGTTGCCGATTCTTAGGAAAAGATCAAGCTTCTTCTCTGCCGTGCACTGCGTTATAACAGTATTCAAGGAAAAAATATCGCAAAGATGAAATGATAAAATAGTAAGAAGTAGTAGAAGTAATAAAATATATGAAACAGATGCGTACGATTTTTATACCTTTCATGAAAATGAAATGGTATATTAGTTTTTTCACGAATCTCAAAATTGTAAGTCCTTAAAGAAAAGATATACCCACCATTAAAAGTATACTGAAATGATCAGGATGAAGAGCTGAGTTGATTTAGCCATGTCCGTCTGTCTGTTTGTATGCAAACTAGTCCCTCAATTTCTGAGATATCTCAACAAAATTTGGTGAGCGGGTATATTTAGGTGTCCGATTAGACATTTGTCGGAACCGGCCGGATTGGACCACTATAGCAAATATCCTCAATTTATCAGATTGAAGCTTCAAACATCACCATATACATTCGTATATTGCACATATTGTTGTCTGAGAAAATGAATGAGATCGGTCGTATATATAGTATTTATCTCCCACAACCAATTGTTCAGATAAGAAACTTTTCGTAATCTCTGCCCCATTTTAACAGCTAGAAGCTTCAAATTTCACCAAATGATTAGGTATATAGCATAAAAAAATGTAAGGCGCGATAACCTCCGAAAAGATCTAAGGCCGAGCTTCTCTTCCAATTTGCGTCATGCTCCTCTTTATTTTCCCTACAAATTGGCCGGACGGCACCTACATGTTGTATGCCGACTTCGAACGGCACCTGCAAAGCAGATGAGTTTTCACTGAGAGCTTTTCATGGCAGAAATACACCCGGAGCTTGCCAAACACTGCCGAGGGGCGAGTATATAGCATATATGTCTGAAAAAATCATAGAGATTGGTGGTATATATAGTGCATACCCCATATAAACTGTAATTTCTGCCCCCTTTTTAACAGCTAGAAGCTTCTAATTTCATCAAATACTTACGTCTACCTCATATATTGTTGAACTATGTGATTCATGGTCATAGTTTTTTCATGCAGACCTCAAAAAACGTAAAACTTTGCATCCTCACACAAAGTACCTACCTATTTCTTTATTTTTATATTTATCTTAATAATCGCTTAGGTATGTACATACATCTGTTTACTATATCTTATACAGCCGATTATTTGAATATTACGAATGGGATAAGAGATTATTTTTCAGCCGCATTAATGAAATATATGAAGTCTTCGGCACAGCCGAAGACAGTCCCGTCCTTACTTGGTTTTTTTTTTTTTGATATAGTATAGAATTTTACCGACTCTTTGAGCATGACTTTATAGGCCGAACATTCGGCGAACATTTCGCCCGCATATTTGTAGCTTTGTTTTATACAACTCGATGATTTTTTAAAGAAATATATTAATTAAATCTTTGATTTTGAATTTCAATTATTTATTTATAGGATTACACACAGTTCTTTGCTAAAAATGCGATAAATAGCTGTTATCCCAGCTACAAAGTACCACCAGGCACACAACATATGTTAGCCTAAAAACGCAATGCATTGAATTAATGAACGGACCCTGGAAATAAGCTGTAAACACAAAACACAACTAAAAAATTAAAAAAAAAAAAAGAATATTGTACAAACAATATGCACAGAAAAAAACTTACACAAAAAGTTTACAAAAAAAAAAATATATGTATATATTATTAACGAAAAAAAAAATGTTACTAATTGGACATTTAAAACGAAATAATGAAACATCAACTAATCACGAACTAACCAAAAAAAAATTGATTCCTATATTATATATATATATAAAATTTAAAGCATTAAAACAAAAAAAAAATAGGTACGCCAAACATAAACTAACGAATTTTGTTCTCAAATGTGTACATGATCGTCAGAAAAAAAGAACAAACAAACGAAATGCTTTGGAGGATATCAAAAAAAAAAAAAAAACTTTTGTGCAAACGTATGCTGTGTGCAGATCTCTGCTCAATACTGCGCTTGTGTATGTTAAAAACTGCAAAATGATACACGGAACCCAACACCACAATACAACTACGCATACCCAGACTGTTTTGAGCGTTAAATGTCACACAAAGCGTAACGGCAACAAAAGAATAACCAAAGCATTAACATTTTGTTTTTTTCACTATTATAAGTTTTAATTTTTGTTTTGTAAAAAGCCTTATACTCATGAACTGATAAGACTTGTGCGGTTTTTTGTAATATGATTTTTAGCTTTATGCTGTGCTTTGGTGCAGATTTTTGAATTCAACATATTCACCATGCATGGTAAGATATTGTATGCCATCAAAGATCTACCGATTATGCGCATTTTTAACAGTGCTTGTTTTAACTACAATTGACTTAACTTTGGTCTAACCCTGGTACTTTGGCCACTGGCTGAAGTGCTAGGCTTAAACATAGTTCAATTCTGGACGTAGCTTAAACTCGTGCTCCAAAAAGTGCGCCTTTGTAGGTAGTATATTGTTAAAATGTATATGAATTCAACATACTCACCATGCATGGTGAGAAATTGTATGCTTTCAAAGATCTACCGCTTATGCTCATTTTTAACGGTGCTTGTTTTAAATACAATTGAGTTAACTTTGGTCTAACCCTGGTACTTTGGCCACTGGCTGAAGTGCTAGGCTTAAACATAGTTCAATTCTAGACGTAGCTTATACTCGTGCTCCAAAAGTGCGCTTTTGTAGGTAGAATATTGTTAAAATTTATATTTCAAAAAATTAGATAATGCTTTTCAGTTCAAAAGTATAAATGTTTGAATTTATATTGTAGTATTTTTTTATAATTTTTGTTTTTTGTTTTTTTTTTTAATTATATGTGGTGAATTTGCTATAATTTGCATGCACACTAGTGTATGGTGAATTATGGTAAAAGCGAAATTACAAATTTTTTTTTTTTTTTTTTTTGTATATTGAAGAAAAAACAAAAACAACGTTCACTCGATGTAAATTAATTTAGCATACATAAATACTTGGATACTCGAAAAAATGTGAAATTTTACATAATTTTTTTGAGTACATGAAGCGCGTTTAACGAAGACCTTAACGCTTCGAAGGAGATTAGTGTTTTCAAAAAGTTGAAAGAACAAAAATAACTGAAAACAAAAAAAAACTTTCACTGAAAAAAATATTTTCCTTATTAGATAAGGAAAAATTAAATAAAAAATTGTTGCGGACTTTGGCAAATTGTTTAACGGCTATGATTTCGATTTAATGGCAAATATTTAAATTATTTAATCAAAGCAACTTTTTGAACGAGAAAAGTTCTGAAGTTGACTTTATAATTTTTTTTCAAAAATTTATAATTAATTTTTCAATGCATTAATTTGCATAAAAAAATTGTTTGTTTTTAATAAATTTAACTTTCAACTCGTTATTGCATACAAAAAACACAAAAAAAAAAATATACTAAAAAATTAATAATAAAGATTTCCATTTATTATTATATGAACAAGAGGATACATATAATAAAAAAAGAGCATACTTAGAATTAAAAAAGAGCATACTTAGCTATATGGTAATTTAAGTAGAAATTGTAAGCAAGGTTTGCATACATATGCCAGCTGTTAACTTATGTATACACTTAAAAAAAAATGCATGTGTATTGGAATATATGAAAATAAACACTAAAAATGTTTATAAAATTATTTAGTATTCATTTAGACACTGTTTTTATTCAAAAAAATGAATGAAAACGAAATTTTATTCGAAAAGAATAAAAGAAAACGTAAAAACTAAGACGAATTAAAATAAATAAAAATATAAAATCATTGCATGTCCTCTCAGTGTATATACACTTTTGTATGTATGCACATATGTGCCGTTGGCGCCGATTTCCTACCGGTCATGTCAGTGTTTGCTCTGAGAGCTGTAACTCTTTAACACCCAGGATGCCAATATAGTTGTTAGAGCGCACAAACTTGCCGCAGTTAACCGTTGTACAATGCACTCATATGTACGTACACTGATGTGTTATATACACTGAAAAAAAAAAACAAAAAGCTTCACCATTTTATTACTTTAAATCCATAAAAATATGTAAAAAAAAAAATAAAAATGTTACCCTGGAAAACGACCTACCTGCAAATGTATAACCGGCTTAACGACACAATTTTGACGATTAAAAACAAAATAAAAAATGGAAATTCAAAAATTCCAAAAAAATAATTTATATATATACACAAAGAAACGAAAAGTGTATGTACAACACTTGTACATACTGATAATTACGTTTTCATAGCGCATGATTTTTATATCAACTCATAAAAATCAGCTAATACTATGGAAAAACGCAATCAAAACATGTAAAATTTATTTATGCATGAAAAACCGAAAAAAACGAGACAATTATTTACATAATCTTACGACCTTAACATATACACACACTCTAACTTGTCTCCAATACTACTTATGATAATGAATTTCGTAATAACAATAAACGAACAACCCAAACCAAAAAAAAAAAAAAAAACAAAAACTAAAAAAACCGAATTTACATTATTCTCTTGTTGTGCATTTGCAATATTTTGTTTCTTAACAAACGAAATTTGTAATGTGCTAACAAAAACAAAATGCATTAATAACATCTAAATGCATTACATAATACAATTTGTATATGTATCTGAAGCCTCCAATTGACTGTACATTGTAAAAAATGTGATTAGTTGATGGATGATTATAAAGATTATACACAAAATTATATTAACTTGAAAATTTTTGAAATTAAATAAATGTAAATTTGTAAATCTCTCTCTGACCAGCAGGAGAAAAAAAATTGTTTTTATTTATTTTTATTTCATGGAAGGTAAAAAAATATTTATAGGTAAGTATAAATGTATATATTGTAACGAATTTAGGGAAATTCCGCTTATTAAAAACCTTCTGCTAACGTTCGAAGCGCTAAACTGTTGAATAAATCACTCCAATATTCAGTATTGCAAACTGGTCTTTATTTAGTTTACTTTGGGAGTAGTACTTCACAACTGATTACTCAGCTTTCGCTGCCTTTATACTCTCCGTTGCTTCGTTCGCATATTTCTCCTAAGGTCTAGACGTTTCACCTTCTAGAACTTTTGTATCTCCTTCTTGGTTAACATCCCATCTATATATATGTATATTTGTAGTTTATGCGTTTCTCATAGTCATATGCGTGTGTATGTGTGAGTAACTACTTCGGCTGATGACTACATATTTGTGTGTGTGAGATATGTATCTCTTCGTCGCCTTCTACATAAGAGTGGCTGCTTTATTTGTGTTGCGCATTTATTTAAGCAACTTAGTGATGCTAATATTCGTCACAATATGTATATAAGCGCCGAACCAGGCTCAGTAGTAAAGCTCTTAAAAATATCAGTGTAATTCGATTAATCGAATAATCGGATATCCATCATTCCATTTTAGATTTTTAAAAGCTTAATTTCACTATTCGAATAATTTATTTCTTTAGATTGTTCAAATAATCGCAACTTAACAATTTATTAGAGTTTCAAAATCGAATTTCGAATTTTTGTGAAGTCCCTGTAGGGAAAATCTCTAGTTCAAAACTTGTGTGCTTCTAGTGCATTCCGAAACAGTACCAGTTCGCCTTCAATCTCTTTTACATGTTTCACCTGGCAAATTCAACACAGCGACGTTATAGGGGGTGCAAATTGTCCCCGTTGCATTCTCTTTTCACTGGTTGTGAACTAGATAAAAAAAATTCACTTTAGAACTAGTTGTTTTTTAGCACTTTTTGAATAATTCCGAACTAGTTTAGAAAATTAAAGCTAAGATCTAGTTCTTTTCTCTGTACTCCGAGCCGCACCCAAATTTCACATGTTGCTTCTAGTACGATATTATCCTGTTTTCGATAGTTCCGAACCGTTGACTAAGTGTTGGAAAAAAGGGAGCATACTCATAGCCGAAGCTCCTTAAAGCTGGCAGCAGTGTTTTTATGTTGGTCGCCTATTTCTCAAATAAATGTGTCAAATGTGAAATATAAAAATCCAAACCGGCGATTTTATAACTGGAGAAAATCTAGTTATTAGCGAACTAGTACTTATTTGGTACTTTAGTCCTCTAGTCTCGAACCATATATTTGTATCACTACACTTTATAATGAGAAAATGCTACTTTACATTGAGAAAATACAAATTGGTGATGAAAAATGTAACTTCATATTGAGAAAAAAAGTTTTTAATGAGAAAATGTAAGTTCATAATGAGAAAATAAAAATATTTAGTTTTTATTTGTACTTGTTTTTACTTAAGTATACCGGTATTACAATGCGTTCACAGCTTAAAAATGTATGTTGTAGATGGCGAAATCGACGGTAGTGGATCTAATTTGAAAAATATTAACTTAACTTAAGTAAAAAAATGTAATAGTACCTTTATATATACCATCAATCAGTGGGTCTGGAGCATGCGAGCAAATATGGTAGTACCTTGAAAGTGCCGTGGATGCACCAAAAAACATTTTAACCGGAGGGGAATGTGCGAGAGCATTACCGCACATACCTACATTCCAAACAGATGTTTTCTTTTATGTAGTTGATATGCAAGTAGAAACTGTAATATGCTTTCCGGATGTCCTCACGTTTTCAAAATGCTACCGAGTGCTTTAAATATTACTATAATTTATCTTGTCTTACTATCGTATACGCGAGGTATTGCAGCACTGGCTCACCAACTCCAGATCAGCTTACTTACAACTTTTCATTCTAAAAATTTAATATTTTCTCATCATTAAATTATATCTTCTCATTATCAATTTTTATATTCTGAATAGGAAGTAACATTTCTCACTATAAATTTATATTTCTTCAATAAAAAGTTACGCTTCTCATTATCAATTTTTATTTTCTCATGATCTAGATAGATTTTCCATTATCAATTTGCATTTTCTCAATATAAAGTTATATTTTTTCAATACAAAGTTATATTTTTTCAATACAGGGGTATTCATACAAAAAATTACGTATACGCCATGTATGTACCACATACTTCTTTGTTGAATCTTTGTTAATTTGATCGCTGTCCTGATAAAGAAAGCTCAATTGGACAACACGAAGGTCCGTTGTGATACCACATACAACAACAATAACGGTGACTTAGATTTAGCTACCTAGAGAATTGTTGGGTAGCAACGATAAAGCTCCGAATGATAGCGATCTCAACTTTGGATAAATCCTCGGGAGATCCAAGTGAATCGCGACCGAGGTACTTTCGCCTAGTTCTAGCAAAAGCTGGGCAATCAAGCATAAAGTGATTTGGTGATTCCACCTCATCATCCTCCATACAGCTGCAGCAGGACGGAGTTTCCAGTATATTGAGACGTACCGCATGGATACCCATGGGACAGTGCCCTGTCCAAACCCCAATGACCATTGATAGGTGAGCCTTAGTGAACCAAATTATTTCAGCAGACCTCCTGCCATCCACTTTCGGCCAGAAAGATCTTGCTACCCTGCAAAAGGTGGTGTCCGCCCAACGTTTGCTGAGCTGACTCGAGGCACAGCTATGGAGGAGCAATCCACAGGTGACCAGCGGAATCCCGAAATCCCTACAGCCATCTTCATCCGATTCTGTTGTACCGATGCGGCCCAAGAGATCCGCTTGACAGTTACGCGGGATACTATGGCCCGGGACCCAGATAATCTTAATTGTAAAATAATTCGATGCAATCGCAAGCGGGGTCAGGCACTCCCAGACCACTTCGATCGCACTGTAGTTGAGCTCAAGGCCTTGATAGCCGCTTGGCTATCAGAGTAGATGTTAAATTCCCTAACCGTAGTAGCACTGGATAGCATTTCATCCACCGCATCCTTAATCGCAGCAACTTCCGCTTGGAATACACTGCAGTGATCAGCCAACTTAAACTTGCGGCTTACATTTAGCTCTAGACAAATACCAACCTTTCCATCCAACTTCGACCCATCCGTGAACAAGTTAACCGGTCCCATGCCCCAGATAATTCCTCTTCCGCACTCCTCTATCGGTGGAATAACTGGGTGGAAGGTTGTATAGGGAGCAGTTATAGGCATACAATAGTCCGTTCTGTCCGGGCTAAAGTGGAAACTGGTAAGAAGGCTAGAGTGTCCGAAGTCAGAAGGTCCATAGCCCATATCACGAAGCCTGACTAACGACCGGGCCGCGGCCGCCTTTCCCGCAATATCTACTGGATATATGTTCAGCATGCCGTTCAGTGCCAAGCAGGCATGCTTAACGAACGAACGATCGTCAAATTAACGTTAATTTGGCGTTCTTAACGTTAATAAACGAAACGAAATGACTTCGTTTCGTTTATTAACGTTGATTATCGTAACGAAATGATATCGTTTCGTTCGTTAAGCATGCCTGGTGCCAAGGTAGGTGTTGTTCTGACAGCGCCACTAATACCGATCAGCGCCGTCCGTTGAATTGACTCCCTGGCCCTATCTTCCACATTGGATCTCCAGGACAGTTTCTTGTCCAAAACAATACCCAAATATTTAACCATATCAGGAAGTACCAACGGTACCCCTCCAATCAAGGGAGTTCTGAAATCGGGCATCTTATATCTACTTGTAAAAAGAACCAATTCCGTTTTTCCCGGGTTGACCGCCAATCCACATTATTCAGCCCACCTAGCCACAGTATCCAGGTAGCCCTGAAGAACAACGCGCAGGGTGACCAGAAATTTGCCTCTGACTAGGATAGCGAGGTCATCTGCATAGGCAACCACCCGACAACCATTGGCTTCCAGCTCCACAAGAAGCTCGTTGACTACCACAACCCAGAGCAGAGGAGATAGGACACCCCCTGTGGCGTACCCCTGCACACCTTCCTCTCAATTATGGTCACTCCCCACTCCGATGCGACAATTCTGCCGCTTAGAAGTTTGCTAATAAATTCAAGCCTCGACTCCTAAACCCACAAGAGCTCTTTCGATTGCCCCCGGTAAGACATTGTTAAAAGCCCCCTCGATGTCTAGAAAGGCACCTAGAGCAAACTCTTTGTGTTCTAGGGACCCCCCTATTTGCTTTACAATCGAATGGAGAGCCGTTTCCGTGGATGTGCCCTTGCAGTACGCATGCTGTGAAGCCGACAGTAGCCCCCGAGGTATCCCTTCCTGTAGGTACAGGTCAATCAACCGCTCAAACGTCTTAAGAAGAAACGACGAGAGACTGATTGGCCTGAAAACCTTAGGTGATACATGAGAGTTTCTGCCGGCCTTCGGAATGAAGATGACCCTAACCGTGTTCCAAGACTTCGGGATATAGTCAAGCCTGAGGCAGTTAGTGTAGATGATGGCCAAACAACGGCAGGAAATCTCTAAAGATTTTTGAAGTTGCGCAGGAATGATTCCATCCGGGCCCGGAGACTTATAGGGCTTGAACGATTAATAGATAATGAAATCTTAGAGTGAACATGGTGCCCCAAATAAAATTTTCCGAACTTTCCGATTGCGGTGAGAAAAACATAAGTAAGCATATAAAACTTTCGGGAAAAATCAATATTTTGGTAAGAAAACAATAAAATGGTCAAAAAACTAAATTTTTAGCAAATTTGGGAACCTTTTTGTGGTCGTCGTAAATAAGGTTTTAAAAATGAAAGAGACGTCCGCACTTTTACAACGTATCATACCTGATATTTCCACGATGAAAAGTATGCTCGAAATCGACAGAGATGTGATGAGTGACAATCGACTGGTATGAGAGCTTTGAACACCGATTTCTCGAAAAAGTTCTATAAAGCTAAAAAAAAAGGTGTCTCATATTTTTGTCAGTCTTGGCATCATGAATATGTGAGCGAAGTATTTAAATGCCATTGGATTTAACTTACACTCATCTAATTAATCGCAAAAATGCAGACGGTTTTCACAAATATATACTTGAGTGACAAGAAACTAAATATGTCCCGGGAAACGGCGTCCATTATGAAATTCCATCTATTGTGCTTAATTGCTGTGTGAACAATTTACATGTCGTTTTAAGCCATCTCGAAGGCAAGGGATATATCCCAGGAAGTGCTATTTCTAAGATCTTTGAATCGATCGTAACAAAGTAACTAACTCATAGGCTATCCCCAACCATTGACTTTTCTTAACATGGTTTTTGCATGGGTAAATTTACCTTGCTATAACACAACTCAAGTGCTGAACGGATTTAATGCTAATGCCGGTATCGGTGTCGTTTATACAGATTTTAGTAACACCTCCGATAAAGTTTCATTTTCACTTCTTCTGTTCAAACTCGATCGATTTGGCTTCCCGCTTTTGTTTCTCTCCTCTGTGTCTTCATACTTGATCCTGAAATAGTCCCCAAGATCATCGGGAACTGGCCACAAACTGACCTCGAACATCAAAGTAATACCTTAATTACCCCGGTAGAACCCCGAAACAGTCCCAAGATCGTTAGGAAATGACCACAATTTGGGACTGGAAGAGGCACGAAAACCATCCACAAACAACAACGAAATAGTCCCTTAAACCTGGTGGGATGGACCGAAATGATCCCAAAATACCACGGACGGAAATACTTTACCTATCCTACTGCTCTGCTACAAAAAGCATATCGTTTGTTATTATTTTGCTGTTTGCTGCGCTCTTAAGCACGGCGTAGCTCATAGCACCGCCAGAGCATTACTATAATATTGTAACAAATTTTGGGGAAATTCCGCTTATTTGCAAGCTTCTGCTAACGTTCGAATCGCTAAGCTGTTGAATAAATCACTCCAATATTCTGTATGGTAAAATGGTCTTTATTTAGATTACTTTGGGAGTAGTACTTCACAATTATACTTCACAACCAATAGCGTGTTTAAATACAAACTGTTTACTGATTATTCAGCTTGCGCTGCTTTTATACTCTCCGTTGCTTCATTCGCATATTTCTACTAAAGTCTAGACGTTTCGCCTTCTAGAACTGCTGTATATCCTGCTTGGTAATTTCTATATACATGTATATTTGTATTTTATGTCTATCTTATAGCCATATGCGGCTGTATGCATTAGTACTACTTCGGCTGATGATTACATGTGTTTGTGAGTATCTCTTCGTTACCTTGTATGTATGTGTGTAAATGATGATTGATTTGTTTACGTACACAAGAGTGGCAGTTTGCTTTATTGTTATTGTGCCTTTATTTATTTAGTATCAGCTTAGTGATGGTAATACTCGTCATAATATTTTATGCAATAACTCTACTCTGTAATCTATTCATATTCAAAGGCGGAGCAGCAGTAGCTCATATTTTCTGTTGCTACTGCTGCTCTGGATTAGCAAATACAAACGTTGGTTTAAAATTAAAAATAATACATAAAGTTTACTTATGTATATTAAAACATTCGAATAATCGTTCAGCAGCGATTCTTCGAATAATTAACCGTTATAGATGTACGATTATTCGTTTTTAATTAATTGAATTTTAAAAATCGAATATTTGAGCATTCGAATATTCGATTATTCGAAAAACACGAGCTCTAGCCGCTATGTCTCAATTTGGTTTCCCCGCAAAATTACTACGGCTGTGCAAAATGGAGTTGAGCAACACCACCAGCTGAGTTAGTTTTGGGAATGACCTCTGAAACAATATTCTGTAAAAGCGTCCAATTACTGCCGTACGCTGACAACACTAATATCATCGGCTGTTAGTTGTGCTCACTCCAAACTGGAAGAAGAAGCGAAAAGATGGGTTTGATGGTAAATAAGGACAAAACGAAGTACCTGCTGACATCAAGCGAAGAGTCAGCGCCTTGGCAACCACGCCACTGTTGGCAGCCATAATTTCAAAATAGTAAAAGACTTCGTTTATTACGAAGCCAGCATTGACACAAACAACAGGAGCGATTTTGAAAACCAGCAAAGAATCACTCTTACCGATAAATGCTACTTTGGATTGAGTAGGCAATTGAAAAGTAAAGTCCTCTCCCGGAATATGAAAATCGTGCTCTACAAGTGACTCATCGTACCTATCCTGCCATATGGTACTGAAGTACGGACCATGACAACATTAGGTGACAAGTTCTTTGACAGATTTACGTGGCTCTACGCGTTGGCGACGGCGAGTAACGAAGAAGATTTAATGATGACCTGTACGAGCTTTACGCAGACATCAACATTGATCAGTGAACAAAAACGTAGCGGCTGCGCTGGCTAGACCATGTTATGCGAATGAAAGATTATGCTCCGGCTATAAAAGTATTTTCATCGGAACCCGCCTATGGAAGCCGAGAAAGAGGGCAGCCCGCACTCCACTGGAAGTACCAGGTGGAAAATGATTTTAATTGGCGCCAGTTAATCCAACGAAAGAGCGAGTAGCACGCCTTGTTAGAAGGCCATAATTTTTAAACGTTTAAGCGCTAATTAAGTAATTAAGTAAGTAAATGAGGTGAGTCTCTATTTTGCAAAGCAATTTGCAGATAGGCAACAGGATTAGTGTCTCTACATATGTCGGCCGAACGCACCCCAATGTTTATGATATCATAATAAGCTTTGAGCGTCATATTTGAAGGTATGATTGGATGGTCTTTGCTAGACCAACCTTCTCTATCCATGCGTATATCACCTTCAGCATCCTCTTAAAGATGGTAGAGAAGGGAGGAACTTTTAGAAACCCTTAGTCAACGACTGGCGGCCACCGTGGTGTGATGGTAGCGTGCTCCGCCTATCACACCGTATGCCCTGGGTTCAACTCCCGGGCAAAGCAACATCAAAATTTTAGAAATAAGATTTTTCAATTAGAAGAAAATTTTTCTAAGCGGGGTCGCCCCTCGGCAGTGTCTGGCAAGCGCTCCGATTGTATTTCTGCCATGAAAAGCTCTTAGTGAAAACTCATCTGCCTTGCAGATGCCGTTCGGAGTCGGCATAAAACATGTAGGTCCCGTCCGGCCAATTTGTAGGGAAAAATCAAGAGGAGCACGACGCAAATTGGAAGAGAAGCTCGGCCTTAGATCTCTTCGGAGGTTATCGCGCCTTACATTTATTTTTTTTTTATAGTCAACGAACTGGACCAAATTCCAAAAAAAATGTAGACACACAACTGGGACAACCCCAAGAGGTTTCATATGTGAAGGAACTGGAGGAGACCAATGAGTTTCTACCAAAGAGACATAGAGCTTGCCCTCTAACAAGATTCAGAGAAAAAGCAAAGCCGTAATGGTGGAGCAAGGAGCTGAGTCTTCTTAAAAGACAGGTAAAATAAATGTTTAAGATTTTGAAGGTCGCGGAAAGCGAAGTATGCCGGGACGAATATAGGGATCTGTCGAGGATCTACAAGCGTTTAATTTCCAGCGGTTGAGGAAAATCCGGGAAAACATAGTCCAGGGGCCTTTAGAGGAAGAGAACGGGAAAAAATTAGGTAATAATGAAGACTCCTGTGAGGCGCTTTTCGACACACATTTCCCATCCGGGGATGATGCAGAGGAGCCAGTAGACAGCACTTACACTTGTACTGATACCAAGTTCAAATGGTCGATGAAGACTTTATCTATGTTTAAAATTTAACCTTTAAATCGCCGTGCCAATGCAAAAAATTTCGAGTAGACCGATCGTGGAATGACTTAAAATAATATTAAATGAAAGCGAATTCCTTGAAGTTTACTCCGTAGTCCCAAATAGGTTGAGTGATATTAAAAGTAGGCGATAGTTTCACATGGCCGACCAAGACGGAAAGCGTTGACCCAAAAGCGGGGCCGCAAAGTGTAGATCATGTGTAGGTTTAAAACCTTAGACATAGTTAGTTCCATTATTAAACAGAGGCATGTATCCTAAATTAGGTGTGTTCAGTGATAGCAGACGTAGGAAATACGGGTTATAGAGGAAATGTTCGAGCACATTTTGTGTTGTTGTTGTTGTTGTAGCGATAAGGTTACTCCCCGAAGGCTTTGGGGAGTGTTATCGATGTGATGGTCCTTTGCCGGATACAGATCCGGCACGCTCCGGTAACACAACACCATTAATGTGCTAGCCCCATCATCTCGGGGACGATTTATATGGCCACATTAAACCTTCAGGCCATCCCTCCCTCCCCACCCCCAAGTCCCATGAGGAGCTTGGGATCGCCAGAGCCTCGCCTGTTAATGAAACAGGATTCGCCGCGGATAGGTGAGTTTGACAATTGCGTTTGGAGAAGCTATATATTGCGCTGGCAACCGAAGGGTCGCGCTACACATCCCCTTGAATCTGGTATTTTAGTCGCGTCTTACGACAGGCATACCTACCGCGGGTATATTCTGATCCCCTAATCCGCTGGGGACCACATTTTGTGTTCGTGCCCTGTGCTTGCCAGGCTATTGCATCCTGGTTTTTGATAGGGTTATACAGTTTGGTCGTTAAACAAACTTCAGGTAACACTACGGAGTCATTCAGTCTCTATGAAGTCCTCAGGGATCGGCCAGTGGTACCTAGCCTTACATAACGCCTACATGTTCATGTTTTAATTTTTTTGATCGACAGCCAATAAACTTTGTTTTTAAGGCTATTTTCGAAAAACGAAAAATTCCAATTTTGCTAAAAATATTGGTTTGGTCCAAAATGCAGAAAAAATGTAATTTTGTTTGAAAAAGCATAATTTGAATAAAAAGTTATTTTTATTTTGTAATATTTTGAATTTTAAGTATACATATTATATTTCGGGTAAAAGTGCACTAAATGTACATACATATTTTCCATTTTTTATTTTTTATCTATTTTTTCTTGTTTGGAAGATTATTTTTTTAACATTCATATTTGGTTTTTTTACTTCTGAATTTAAAAAAAAAAATGGTTGTTTCAATTTCGTGTTGTTACTTTTTTTAAATAGAATTAAGAGCGTAATTCATTTATATTAAAATTTTGCTTTTAATTTTGCCTTTTATTCTCAAAGATTTTTTAAAATTTTTATGTACTCTTTTTTCTTTCAAGAACTGGTTTTCTTAATTCCCGAATTCATAAAAAAGGCTTCTAAACTTTCAACCGTACCAATGCACACTTGGTTTATGCTGAAAAAAACTCAAATGCAGTGGCTCACATCTTAATTGATAATTTTCATCTAAAATGTAGCATATTCCTTACAGAAACCACATTCAAAAAAATGTCAAAGGTTATTCAAAGATAAGGAGAACTAATCAAAATTTCAAAAATGACCATCAAAATTTTCAAATTTTGTTTCAGAATTTCTAGAAAATTTTTGAGTATACAGTTTTGTTGCCCAATAAATTTTAGTATAATAATGTGCAAGTTAGAAATAGCCCAACATTTTTCCTGAACACATACAAAATGCATTTTTGTTCATGCGATGTATGGAAGAGATTGATCCCCAGCGGGTTAGGGGGTCAGAATATACCCGCGGTAGGTATGGCTGTCGTAAGAGGCGACTAAAATACCAGATTCAAGGGGATGTGTAGCGCAACTCTTTCAGGTTGCCAGCGCAATATATAGCTTCTCCAAACCCAATTGTCAACCTCACCTATCCGTGCGAATCCTGTTTCACTAACAGATGAGGCTCTGGCGACCCCAAGCTCCTCATGAAACTAGGGGGTGGGGAGGGAGGGATGGCCTGAAGGTTTAATGTGGCCATATAAATCGTTCCCGAGTTGGTCGGGCTAGCACCTTAATGGTGCTGTGATACCGGAGCGTACCGGATCCGTATTCTTCAAACGACCATCACATCGATAACACTCCCCAAAGCCTTCGGGGAAAAACCTTATCGCTACAACAACAGCAACAACAACAAAACTCAGGAAGATTTTTGGGCTATCTCTAACTTGCACATTATTATACTAAAAGTTATTGGGCTACAAAACTGCATACTCAAAAATTTTCCAGAAATTCTGAAACAAAATTTGAAAATTTTCATGGTCATTTTTGAAATTTTGATTAATTCTCCTTACCTTTGAATAACCTTTGACATTTTTTTGAATGTGGTTTCTGTTTGGGAATTTGCGACATTTTAAATGAAAATTATCAATTAAGATGTGAGCCACTGCAATTGAGTTTTTTTCAGCATAAACCAAGTGTGTACTTATTTTTGTGAGTAACCGTATGTAAATACCCAATAGATACCGAATTTAGATATAAGTTATTGGAAATTGGGGTTTAAAACTCGATTCTTCTCGAGACAAGGAAGCTGGTTCTATTAAATTGTAATGTAATTCTTTAATAAGATTCCAATGTCAATTGATTTCGCATACGTCCTCTTAGTCAGTCGGTGTCTAGTAAAGTTTTGAAACTCATGTCCTTATATGCCGTGTGGTAAGTCCCTCTAATGTGGTCAATGACAAACACATATAGTAATATATTTAAAATTTTAATTGCTGATTCATATCATGAAGACTTTTTCTATTGCGCCATAGCTGTACCTACGGACCAAAAAAGCTGACAGGAGAAATAGCTGTCACGAATAGCCAAAGAATGGACATACGGTTTATTTGATCGCCGTAAATCAATTGAATTGCCCTTTTATATTTCCAACCAACTTTTGTTTCAAACATATCTAAAGAAAACTAGATTACATATTAATATTCACTATAAAATCTAGTTTATAGAAAGAACATGAGCAGTCGATTAAGCAAACATGTTTAAATGTGTAAATAATGCAATATAGCAAACATTTACAAAAATGTTTGAGGAACACTATTGAGGAAATGATTTAAGTAATCCAACAGCGATTTAAATGATCGAGGCTGTTTACTATTGTAAACGTTTTTCTGTATGAATTCATATTGCATACAAGTCTCAAAACAATATAAGAAATTTACTAACTCGTGTATAGCATTTCTTTTTCAAATAAATACAATGACGCTGCTTTATTAAAATTAATCAAATATTTATGATTCGTTAGTTTAGCTTTTTTTTGACATGTTCTTATGTCAATTTTATATATCATTTAATAATATTAGTAACAAGCACATTATATGTTGCTATCGTCGTTGATTTCATTTGTGGTTTGTTTAGGTTTAACGACCTTACATGCTTTATGTATTACAATAGCGTTTCGACTATTGCAAAAGCATGTATGATTGTTTTGCTTATATCCATATATGTATATATGTATGATTTATTTATTTGTTTACTAATCTCTACCATAACAAGGATGTTGTGGCTGTAATTGTGCATCCACTTCCATTGTCGTTGAAGATGATGGTTTGCTGTCGGAGGAATCAATCTCGGAATCTTCTGTAGGGCGTCTCTGCTCCTCATCTACAATAGCTCCACCTTCAGCTTCCTGTTCCACATGTTCACTTTGGCTTTCACTTTCTTCCTCCTTAAGTTTTTCAGCAGAAATTGTAGATATTAGATCTTCACCAACAGTTGAAATTTCGTGTTCGTCATCATCATCGCCCAGCTCCTCCTCAATCAATTTACGTGCCAATCGCACTGCTTCATATTCATTGTAGTGAGCTTTGCGGCGGCGTTCGAATTCAAGACGGCGTACTGTTAATGGATGGAGAAAATGTTTGAGTATTAGAATAGTAAATAGTAGTGAACTGAAACTATGACTAATGGAAATGATTATGCTATTGAGACCAGTATCTCATATCCCCCCAACCCGGATCATCTTCATTAGTTGGCGCTTAACTTCTAATGCTGTAACGAGTCGTCATACATGACCCAGCTAGCGAATATATAAAACAGTTAAAAGTGGAAATTATTCGTTTCATATCTACGTAAAGCTCTAATCATTAAACCTCTTGAAATACGCGCTTACCGCTTCAAGGAAAGGACTACTCATATTCCGGAGATCTTTTCTTTAGAATGCTTGAAGGCAAACATTTGTCTCAGGTAGCACATGGTATACCTCCAAAGATATTTGAGGTGTGCTGCTTAAATCTGAACGGCATCTGCAAGGCATTTTTTTTCTGAGGTGACAGAAATACCCTGCCGAGATGTGAGGTCGTTTAAAAAACCTTTTCTCTATATATATCTGCGGATGCAAGGGATTATCAGCGTAATTAATAGGTTCTGTTGTCATTGTTGTTGTTATTGTGGGGAGTGCTATTGGAGCCGATGGTTCTTTGCCGTATATAGATTCGGTACGTTCCGTTAAAAAGCGCCATTAAGGTACTAGCGCGAACACCCCGGGTACGATTAAATATGACCACATTGAACCTTCTAGGCTTTACCGCCCCTACCCCATAGTTCTTTGATTACCTTAAAGTTGATAGAGCGTCGCCTGCTAAATATCTGTGGTCATAAGCAATAATTGCCTATGTCCTACCTTTTTACATGGGACTTATGCAATTATTGCTTGTGACCACAGATATGTGTATGACACAGTCATATTTGTAACAGGATTCGCCTCGCGTACGTGAGGTTGACTGTTGGATTGGGGAAGCTGTAAATTGCGCTTCTCCAGCCCAATTTTCAACCTCGTCTAACCGAATCGACGCCAGTTTATTTAGCAGGACCCTCAATATGGTTAAAACTCCCAAAACTTTCGTTATCGCAGTGCCGACAATTTTTTACAGGAGTACAAAGTTTTCAATTTTTTGAAGATCAAAATAGCGATTAACTAAAAAAATCGCAATGTTCAGAAAACGCGAAAACTGACTGTGTACTTTCACATACCTTTTTCTTCAGGCGTTTCATCAATATTCTCTTCATCAGATTGGTCATCTGAACCAAATGCTGGTGATTGTGTACTTGCTGCTATACGCAACCTGTAAATATAAAGGCATTTTTATATATTTCACCAACAAATTAAATTCATTGATTATACTTTTCTGCAAGTAAATTAGCGTCCAATGCATCTGTGTGAGCCAATTCTGGAATAACGTAATTGTATGGCGTTTTTGGTTCGTCAATTTTCATGTGACCATAATCCTTATCATGCGGATGGTATGTTTGTAAGACATTCAATTCATCAAATTTTGCACTTTTACGATAACTGCAATGAAAGCAAAATTAAACTGAAATTTATACGTAGATATATAAATATGCTTGTTTTTATATACATATGTGCAAACATACAAATGAAATGGATATGCAAATAATACCATTTACCACATAACAAATTAATCGCATTGTTTATTTTGACATTGTCATTGCCATTGTACTTACCTGGCGGCGCCAGGTTTATCAAAACTGCTTGAATTCTTTAGTATGCCCTTGCAAGGTTTCTTTGCATCGGGCGAATCTTGCATTGTAGTGCGTTTAATTTTTCGGCCTTTTGTTAATTGGTTGGGTGGGGTTACTATATACCAGCTATTTACTGTTTACACCAAATCTAAAAATAGAAAATATACTGAAATCAAGTTCTAAATTGATTTAAATGCATATATGCACGTAAACCTATATGCAGTGAAAGGATTTAGAAGCATATTGAGCGTGCTATAAATATGAACATCTTTACATTTTCCCCACATACTATAAATTTAGAAGTAGCATTGTATGCTACTATATATTAAATCTTACACCTTTGTAACCAATATACAAAACTTAGTGTAAACTATTATACAACATTTATACATTTGTTATTAACCGGTCACTGAGGCTAGAGTTATCACAAAACAGCTTTAACAACGTCCTGCTATTTTTGTTTCGATTCCCGTGGGCGTTCATAAGGGCTGACCCACTTTTTTGTATGTACCTGTTAGCAAGATCACTTCGTTTTCTGACGTCGTCGCGTCAAGTTCGGTTTTCCCCACAACTCAACCGCGTGCTATCAAGGGGCTTTACTCACGCGGTTTGAGAATAAAATGGCGGATAGTGCGGGAGTCGAAAAGACAATATTAATTAAAAATACTTACAAATTGTGCGCTGTATTGTAAAAATATGCAAATTGTGCATATAAATAACAAATGAAATTGATAACCTGGCGTGGGCCACATAATACCAACTCGATTTACGTAAAACTGTCGTAACGGGAAAATCATTGAAGACACTTGGCAACAAGCCACTGAAAATTAATGTTTTTACATACATACAAATGGAAATAAAATTCTCGGAAATAAACGGGACAATTTAACGGAGTAACTAAAATGTACAGTCATGTACACATAACCTGAATAAATATAAAATATAATAACGGAAAAGACGAAAATTACCAAAATTGGACAAAAACAACAATGGAATGGACTGGGGAATCTGTATATATTAAATTAAAACTTACAAAATACACAAATTAAATAAACGAAAAATAATTACCAAAATTGGACAAAAACAACAATGGAATGGACTGGTGGAATCGAGATAAAACTTACCGGATTAGACAAATTGGATTTGAATCATACAACCAAAAAGTGATATTTAAACAAAGAAAGTGGACAAAAATACCAACTCAAACTGAAAATTAACAAAAATTGAAACTATTGTGATATGAAGATTTGGAAAATATCAACAAATTAAAGACCTTTACCAAATTAAATTGGACATAAACACAAATTTTATAAATAATCAAACATACATATAACTATAATTTGAAAATAACCTGGCGTGGTGCCATGAAAAAACCAGTTAACAAAGCACATAATTAAATACAAATAGCAAGCTACTACACATGGTTCTGGCCAGTTGGTATTACCATTGTGTATTAGTGGAGCCTAAATTACTTACATACTATGGAAAGTTAATCCAGAAATTAATCATTTTATGCATTGGACAATAACCTGGAACTGGGACTTTCAAATATAAGAAGGTCCTCCTCCATGCAATCAAATCCCAAAAAAAAAAAAAAAATATGTACCTGTTAGTACATGCAAAATTTTGTTTATTTTTTTATCTATGTTCCTAGGTATTGTGCATAAGTTAAATGTTTTTTGTGATTAATATTTGTTTTGTTGTTTGTTTGTATAATTCGATGATCCTCCCCAAATTTGTTGGTCTTTTAAAGAATGCTGTCGAATGATTTTCTAAATGTGCTTGCCAGTAGTTTTTTTATAATTGCGTTGGTTACTTGAACAATTTCTTTAATTATTTCGAAGTCTCACTAAATAAAAACAATCACTTTCACAATTTACGGAATAAAAAACAAAAATTTGCATACCTTTTCGATTACGGAAGAATTTTCTGATTTCGTTTTATTTGACAGCTGTTGACAAAAAGTGACATACTCCATATGGCAAATAGGCAAAAGTTGTCAACCTAGAACAGGGTGCATATAGGATTTTATTTATGGGAATTCAGGGTGCTCTGAAATATATTCGCAATTACCACCCTCAAATTTCAACCATCGCAAACTGCAACACACCAACGGCAAAAGTATCTACAAAAATACAAGGCCCTCAGAAAGTATGAATCCTATGTTCACCACTGCCCAAATGCTAGAATGCTAAATCAAAAGAACTTCCAGAACGTCAGGAGATTTCGATTTAAGCTGGAGACATTAGTGCTTTATCGGTAACCGTATCGGTAGCCTTATAACAGCTGATTCGACCAACCTTATGGGAATCAATGCAATCGATTATTGTTGCCGCTAAGGTCGTAACCGTATCGCAGCCAACCAATTGGTTTTTGGTTAACCGTCCTAACGATAAACAGCTGATTACGTTAGGGATACGACTACAGCGATACGACAAACGGCACCAATGACTCCCGCTTTAGAGTCGTATTCAGCTCTAAAAAAAACCAAAAATTCCAATAAAAATGGAAATTGGCGAAATAAAAATGATAATGAAGAACAAGCAAATCATCCCCCTGCGGGTTAGGGGGTTAGAATAAACCTGCTGTATGTATACTTGTCATAAGAGGCGACTAAATTACCAAATAGATTCAAGGGGTTGTAGCGCCATCCTTTCAAGTTGCCAGCACAATACATAGTTTCTCCAAATCCAATTGTCAACCTCACCTATCCGTGGCGAATCCTTTTTCATTAACAGCCGAGGAACTGGCGACCTCGAACTCCTCATCTATCTAGGGGTGAGAGGGCGGGATGGCCTAGAAAGTCGCATGTGGCCATAACAAATCGTTCATGAGATGGTCGGGCTTGGTACCGGAACGTACCGGATCTGCATCCGACAAAGGATCTCAACATCGATAACACTCCCAAAGGCCTTCGGGGAGTGTCCTTATTGCTACAACAACAACAAGCATATCATCAAGGCAAATCTATACAAGATGATAGCGAAGCGAATTTCCTGAATTCGCCGTGTAGAAGAATGTCAAGTCAAAAGAAAATGTTCATTTATATTAGCTGTGTTTTTTTTATACTCAGCTGAGCAGAGCTGTTGTTGTTGTAGCGATAAGGTTGCTCCCCGAAGGCTTTGGGGAGTGTTATCGTTGTAATGGTCCTTTGCCGGATACAGATCCGGTACGCTCCGGTACCACAGCACCATTACGGTGTTAGCCCGACTATCTCGGGAACGATTTATGTGGCAACATTAAACCTTCAGGCCATTCCCTCCCTCCCCACCCCCAAGTACCATGAGGAGCTTGGGGTCGCCAGAGCCTCGTCTGTTAGTGAAACAGGATTCGCCGCGGATAGGTGAAGTTGATAAATGAATTTGGAGAAGCTATATATTGCGCTGGCAACCTGAAGGGTTGCGCTATACAGCCTACTGAGCAGAGCTCACAGAATATATTAACTTTGATAGCATAACGGTAATACGTAACGGCATGAACTAATCGAGATAGATATAGACTTCTATATATAAAAATGATCTGGGTGAAAAAAGAAATTCAATTAGCTATGTCCGTCCGTCCGTCCGACTGTCCGCCTGTCTGTAAACACGATAACTTGAGTAAATTTTGAGGATCTTGATGAAATTTGGTATGTAGGTTCCTGGGCGCTCATCTCAGATCGCTGTTTAAAATGAAGGAAATCGGACTACAACCACGCCCACTTTTTCGATATCGAAAATTTCGAAAAAGTGTGATAATTCATTAACAAAAACGGATAAAGCAATGAAACATGATATGTGCGTTGACATTATGACGCAAAATAGAAAATTAGAAAAATTTGGACAATGGGCGTGGCACCGCCCACTTTTAAAAGAAGGTAATTTAAAAGTTTTGCAAGCTGTAATTTGGCAGTCGTTGAAGATATTAAGATGAAATTTGGTAGGCACGTTACTCCTATTACTATATGTGTGCTAAATAAAAATTAGCGAAATCGATGACGAACACGCCCTCTTTTAAAAAACAATTTTTTTTAAGTCAAATTTTAACAAAAAATTTAATATCTTTACAATATAAAAGTAAATTATGTCAACATTCGACTCCAGTAATGATATGGTGCACCAAAATACAAAAAGGGCGTAACTCCGCCCTTTTTCATTTAATTCGTCTAGAATACTTTTAATGCCATAAGTAGAACAAAAATTTACCAATCCTTGTGAAATTTGATAGGGACATAGATTCTATGAAGATAACTGTTTTCTGTGAAAGTGGGCGAAATCGGTTGAAGCCACGACCAGTTTTTATACACAGTGGACCGTCTTTCCTTCCGCTCGGGCCCTGACACGATAACTTAGGCAAAAAACAATATATCTTAACTAAACTTAGTTCACGTACTTATCTGAAGTCACTTTATCTTGGTATAAAATATGGCCGAAATCTGACACAAGTTCTGCAGGGCGAAATCAAAAGCCCTTGGAATCTTGGCAGGAATACTGTTCGTGGTATTACATATATAAATAAATTAGCGGTACCCTACAGAAGATGTTCTGGGTCACCCTGGTCCACATTTTGGTCGATATCACGAAAACGCCTTCACATATCCAACTAAGGGCTACTCCCTTTTAAAACCCTCATTAATACTTTTAATTTGATACCCATATCGTACAAACAAATTCTAGAGTCACCCTTGGTCCACCCTTATTGCGATATCTCGAACCTATAGAACTAAGGCCCACTACGTTTTAAATAATCATTAACACCTTTCATATGATACACATGTTATACAAACACATTCCAGGGTTACCCTAGGTTCATTTTGATAAATGGTGATTTTCCCTTATTTTGTCTCCAAAGCTCTCAGCTGAGTATGTAATGTTCGGTTACACCCGAACTTAGCTTTCCTTACTTTTTACATCTATAGACTTTTACGGCTAAATTTTATATGGACTGTTAAGCGCCAAACTTTAAATACACCTCTGAAATTGCTGCGCATAAAATTAGTACTACTAAATTGCAATACGCACTATACTCAGATATAACTGAAATGTTTGGCTATGTTTCTCTTCTACACTATTTCTATGTATCACCTCTTAAAATGGTGCGTGTCCACAATTCATCGCAACTGATTCAGCTATATGTTATACACTATGGCCATCAGACGGTTGTGTCTCAGCTTTTCGGTACACCCTGTGCTGTATCTAGTTATTTAACCACAGTCGCTAGATGGGTCTCCTAAGCATTATCTAACCGCGGATAAGCGTTTTTTTACGCGCAAACGTAAATTTATACGCATGTTAAAAGAACCCGGCAATTGATTAACTAACAAATTATTGTACAACGCGTTGTATGGAAAATAATCAAGAAGAAGCAATCAGTTGTTGGGATACAAGGCGAATTCAGTACTGGTGTTGCTTTCCCAACTAAACTGCACTGAAAACAAATTTTTAGATTTAAAAAATGATATCAAGTGAGTTTGGAAATTAATAGGGTAATTTTTTACTTTAGCTCACAACTGCTAAACCTCGTGCATAGATATCGTGAGAGGTGTCAAAAGACGCGTTTTGATCCCAGGACCACGAGTCCGAAAGCGGAAATTCAAAATTTTTTTCTGTCAAAAAATATTTCCAAAAAACCGAAAATGGCCCGGAGCGCTCCGAAACCGAAGGTAGGATCCATAGTGTTTTTGCGCAGAACACCTTTTTGTATTACCCTGGGTGGGTCCAACACCGGATTGGAGACCAAAACTATATCCGCGCAAAACACTTATGTTCACAATTTTTTTCGTGGGTACTACAAAATCATCAAAATTACAACAACCACATGAAAATTTTCAAATTCTTTTGCAAATATCTCCGAAAAGAAATAAAATTTCCAATTTCCGCTTTTGTATTCGTGATCCTGGGTTCTGACACCTCTCCCGATATTTTTGGACGAGTTTTAGCAGTTGTGAGCTTAAGTAAAGAATTACCATTAAGAATAAAAATTTCACATAATTCGCTGAATGTGTTTGCCCCGTAAATACAGCGACACATTTGTCTGTAAAACAATAATGCAACAGCAAAACTGATAGCGCTGCAGGCAGAACTGCTGTACATGTGTGTTTGGGATAAGATTTAGCGAAGTTTCATACCCAACTGTGAATAAAATTTGTTGTTGGGACACCCTTTTCATAGGACGTTTTGAAAATTCGTAAACTTGGCCTCCCTGCATTGAACAGCTGATTAAATTAATTAAAATAATTTGGTTTTTGATCTCGTACGGATTAGTAAACGGAAAAAGTGATACAAAAATTGGGTTGGTACTGCGTTTGAAGTTTGACGAGGAGATTGCTGTAGAACGGGAGAAGCAAACGAATACGCACAATGTTTAATGGTCAGTAGCTATCTATAATCATTAGAATATTTTTGTATATACAATATAATATGTATATATATATGTATGTCTAGAAAATCTATGTCGCCAATAATATAATTTTAATAACTTCCGGAAGCGTATTTGCCTTGGAATCACACTATTCCAGACGAATGTAAGGTGTTGATAGATCTATCTCTGTTGAATTTTTTTGCGACTGCAAACATTTTTGAAGTAGCGGATTACACAGTTCTTTAGATTATTGATTTTTTGCAATTACTAGAAACTGATAGAACAAATGTTGGTAATAGTCTAGTTGAGGGCTCGACTGCTAATACACTACCAAAACTATCGAGAGAGGTGTCAAAAGACGCGTATTAATCTCGAGAACAATAATCCGAAGGCGGAGAAAAAAATTGTATCTCTGTCCGGAGATATTTGCAGTTGAAGTTGGCGATTTTCATGTGGTTGTTGTTGTGTGTGTACCCACAAAAAAGATTGTGCATCACCGTGGCGGTAGCCACGGTTATACCACACATCCGGACTTGGCATGGCGTAGCCCAGGTTTATTTTTTATAAGCGCGGCCGAAGGCCGCCAACGCAGAAAGGTGTTCTCCGCAAAAATACTATGGATCCCACCCCCGGTTTCGGAGGTACCCACGGGTCTTTTTCCGGTTTTTCGTTAATATCTTTTGAACGAGTTAAAATTTTTATTCTCCGCCTTCGGATTATTAATACTGATGTCAAGACGCGTCGTTTTACACCTCTCTCTTGGTAGCGTATTAGCAGTCGACCCCTCAACTAGACTATTACCGCCTACTACACCGAAGATCCTGGGCTCACCCCCGGGCTAAGCAACATCAACATTTTAGAAAGGTTTTTCAATTAGAAGGAATTTTATCTAAGCGGGGTCGCCCCTCAGTAAAAACACATCTAGTGCCGTTCGGAGTCGGCATAAAACATGTAGGTCCCTCGAAATTGCTGGAAAAATTGAAAAGATGCACGACGAAAATTGGAGAGAAGCTCTGCCACAAATCTGTGCGGAAGTTATCGCGCCTTACATTTATTTATTTATATATGTAAAAAAAGAAAACCTATACCATTTTTCAAGACATTTTAGTATAGTACAAACTAGCTTATACTCGTATGTGTGCATACTTATTGCAGATACGCAAGTTCATTATAAGGTACATTAATCACCATTAAAATTGCCCTTAGCTCCATCAAAATTGTGTTGGTATCACAAACATCTGGTACAAAAAAATGCAATGCTTACGAATTGCTTTGCACCTAATGCATACCATGGAGGAGTTACGTTCAAAAACGGATCTTCATTGAAAATGACTTTTGGAGATTTTCGTGCTCTGAACATTTGAGGTGATATAGCGTGTTTGTTGTTGTAGTTTTTGTAATATTTTCCTAATATATTGTATATTTCATATGTAATCTTTCCAATATACATGTTGACAAAATCCATTTTTGGTATAGATCTTATCTTTTTGCATATAACATAGCAGCAACAGTGGAACGTCAATTTTATATGTTCCACTTCCCTCATAAAAATGTCGATGAATTTTTGGGAGACATTTACATAACTTATATAGGAAGGCACACTGTAGGGAGTATGAGTAACTTAATTTTGTTTTTTTATTACATTTTCCGATGTCACGAAGTCAATTTCAGAGATAAAATATATTAAGTGTCTGTATAAAACTTGATATCTTCATATTGATCTGTTTTACGCAATAAGGGATCTTCGACCCTTGATCCCTTTTTGCACGCAACTCCTCAATTGGTGCTGTACTATCGGTATAGGAGAAAGCCCAAAAGCCAAGTGATTCCCTCCGACTCGCCATCTATCCAATAAAGTACATTAACCTAAACAATATGATGGGCTCCGACAACACATAACACGTATGTAAGATAAATAGACAACAGCTTAAGCCTACCTAAAGCTAACGAATATGTGCAACGTACAAAAATGCACATTAGTTGTTGTTGTTGTTGTAGCGATAAGGTTGCTCCCCGAAGGCTTTGGGGAGTGTTATCGATGTGATGGTCCTTTGTCGGATACAGATCCGATACGCTCCGGTAACACAGCACCATTAAGGTGCTGGCCTGACCATCTCGGGAACGATTTATACGGCCACATTGAACCTTCAGGCCATCCCTCCCTCCCCACCCCCAAGTTCCATTAGGAGCACATTAGTTAAAAGGGTGTAGTTTCAATCAGGGCCCGTTTCACAAAACATACAAGTCTTGTAATACAAGTAAATTTGTTCTGAAAAGAAAAATTTGTCCGAACAAATCTGTGGTCACAAGCAATAATCTCCTAAGTCCTATCCTTTTACATGGGACTTAGGCGATTATTGCTTATGACCACAGAAATTCACTTGTATTGCAAGGCTTGTATTTTTGTGAAACGGACCTCTGGATATTATATTAATTTAAACTCTTAACTATTCAGACTTAACAAGGACAAACTATCTATTAACTGTTCAGCGAATATATTTTTATTTTAATACCTCAATATGGCCTTAACTTTATGAACAATTTCACGACTCGTTGTTTGTGATAACATTCAAGACCATAAGCGCGCAAATTTATAATTGAAATTTTTTTTTATTTTTATTAAAGCAAATTTAGTGAATATATTTAAGGTTATATAAATTGGATGTCTTTAATCCACTTTACGTTTTCGGTAACCACGGATTCGGATGATTCAGTTGTTAATCAGCTAAAACTAGATGAAATTTTAATACTGTCTAATGTTCGATAACTACTCTGCCAGCACGTCATACAGCTGCACTCTGTGTTCATACAGTTTCAATCACAAAAATAGCAGCAAAAATTAAGAACACGTTTTATGATTAACCTTTTAGGTTTTATTTATAGCTATGAAAACGACTTTCAAAAAGTTTTCGATAAAACTACAAGTCTCGAAATTTGTATTGATTTTTGCCATTTTTATCGAAGGATGTTTTAAATTTTTCTCCAGTAGTTGCAGTATTCATATGGATTAAAATCTGAAAATAAAAAATTTTATTTATAATTTTTACTGCTATTTTTGTGTTTACATGGGTGTTTCCATTGTTACGGTCGCGACACTTTTGTGTAAAAACTTCATAATTAAAAAAAAACAAGTAAGGACGGGACTGTCTTCGGCTGTGCCTTCGGCTGAACAATAATCTTATCCCATTCGTAATCTCCAAATAATCGGCTGTATAAGATAAGAAATATATAGTGAACAGATGTACATACCTAAACGATTTTTAAGATAAATATAAAATAAACAAGTAAGGAAAGCTAAGTTCGGGTGTAACCGAACATTACATACTCAGCTGAGAGCTTTGGAGACAAAATAAGGGAAAATTACCATTTAGCAAAATGAACCTAGGGTAACCCTGGAATGTGTTTGTATGACATGTGTATAAAAAGTGGGCGTGGCATCAACCGATTTCGCCCATTTTCACAGAAAACAGTTATCGTCGTAGAATTTATGTCCCTATCAAATTTCACAAGGATTGGTAAATTTTTGTTCGACTTATTTTTATTTTTATGGCATTAAAAGTATTCTAGACGAATTAAATGAAAAAGGGCGGACTTACGCCCATTTTGAAATTATCTTTTATCTTTGTGTTTTGTTGCACCATATCATTACTGGAGTCGAATGTTGACATAATTTACTTTTATACTGTAAAGATATTAAATTTTTTGTTAAAATTTGACTAAAAAAAAATTTTTTTAAAAGTGGGCGTGTTCGTCATCCGATTTCGCGAATTTTTATTTAGCACACATATAGTAATAGGAGTAACGTGCCTACGAAATTTCATCATGATATCTTCAACGACTGCCAAATTACAGCTTGCAAAACTTTTAAATTACCTTCTTTTAAAAGTGGGCGATGCCACGCCCATAGTCCAAAATTTTTCTAATTTCTATTTTGCGTCATAAGGTCAACGCACCTACCAAGTTTCATCGCTTTATCCGTCTTTGGTAATGAATTATCGCACTTTTTCGGTTTTTCGAAATTTTCGATATCGAAAAAGTGGGCGTGTTTGTAGTCCGATTTCGTTCATTTTAAATAGCGATCTGAGATGAGCGCCCAGGAACCTACATACCAAATTTCATCAAGATACCTCCAAATTTACTCAAGTTATCGTGTTTACAGACGGACGGACATGGCTAAATGAATTTCTTTTTTCACCCAGATCATTTTGATATACAGAAGTCTATTATATCTATCTCGACTAGTTTATGCCGTTACGGATTACCGTTATGCGAACAAAGTTAATATACTCTGTGAGCTCTACTCAGTTGAGTATACAAATAGGTAGGTACCTTGTGTGAGGACGCAAAGTTTCACGTTTTTTTGTGGGTCTGCTTGTAAAAAATATGACCAGGAATCACGTGTTTCAACAATATATTACGTAAACGTAAGTATTTGATGAAATTTGAACTTCTAGCCGTAAAAAAGGAGCAAAAATTACAGTTTATATGGGGTATATAATATATACCACAGATCTCTATAATTTTTTCAGACAACAATATATGCTATATACGTAAGCTTTTGGTGAAATTTGAAGCTTCTAGCTGTTAAAATAGGGCTGAAGTTGCGAAAATATATATATATTCTATATATACCACCATATATGTATATACATTATATACAACCGATCTCTATAATTTTTTCAGACAACAACATGCTATATACGTAAGCATTCGTTGAAATTTGAAGCCTCTAGCTTTTAAAATGGGGCAGTAATTACGAAAAGTTTCTTATCTGAACAATCGGTTGTGGGGGATATATACTATATATAGACCGATCTCATCCATTTTTCAGACAACAATATGTGCAATATACGAAAGCATATGGTGATGTTTGAAGCTTCAATCTGATAAATCGAGGAAGATATGACAAAAATCCTCTTTCTGAAAAATCGGTTGTATGGAGGATATATGCTATAGTGGTCCGATCCAGCCGGTTCCGACAAAGGTCTAATTGGACACCTAAATACACCCGCTCACCAAATTTTATCAAGATATCTCAAACATTGAGGGACTAGTTTGCATACAAACAGAAAAACGGACATGGCTAAATCAACTCAGCTCTTCATCCTGATTATTTCGGTATACTTAATTGTGGATCTATCTATGTTCCATTAAGGACTTACAATTTTGAGATTCATGCCAAAGTTAATATACCATTTCATTTTCATGAAAGGTATAAAAAAACTCAAAGAAATAATTGAATTACTCAAGAGGTTAGAAATATAGCGAGATAAATAGAAATTGAAAAAAATTTAGCCAGGAAGGGTCAAACAAGGTGATAATAGTCGCGACATTACGACACATAGTCATAGGCAAAATAAAATGGGTTTTAAACTTAGTTTCAGCTTTTTGACATAATTTTCTATCCGCTATCTGTCAAAGAAGCTACAGCTAAATTTAAAACCTATTTTATTTTGACTATGACTATGCGCCTATAAGTTTTACAAAATGTGTGGAACTCATTTCCATGCCATGCACTGTACAATTTTCCCACTATTATCAATAATATTGGTACTTTTCGAACATATTTCACATCTAAAAACTGCCTTGAATAGGAGACAAAATATTTTAGTAAGTATTTTTCTCGTATAGTGAGAATGTTTATAACAGTGCCTCGGGAAATTTTTTATGTGAATGGGCAAACCGAAATAAAATTCAACTGCTAAGTCTGAAGACCTCTTTATATTACAAACACAACATCTTAAGCGATTGTGACGATTTTCGCTTTTGCATCAAAACTCATGAACATGAGTAAATTCATTGCGACGCGGCTACAAAACCATCTTACCATCTCTAAATTTGAAATTGCATCTATTGCAAGAAAATAAAAAAAGGTGTAAGTGCCAAGTGCTCGTGAAGTTTGACCAAGATTTGCAAATTTTTACTTAATTTTTTACATAGTTTCAAACATTGTTTTGAATAGAATAAATTTCAGCAAAATCGATATTTGCAATATGTTATTAAGATTAAGCCACATTGAAAATGAAAACCACTTATATTTATGTTCAGGTGCTATTGAACTGCACAGCAGTGTACATCTTTACAGACTTTGATTTCGGTTTTGTTTTCTCGTAAGTAGTTAATTTTTTTTTTCTAAAGGAATATTGTTTGCTGACTCAGCTGGAATGTTATAATTCGTGTATAAAATTATAATGGATTACTAGCAGATTCAAAACCATTATATATATTAGACTGAGTCGATTTATTAACCGATATCGCGCCATCGATTTTTCGATAGGATTTGGGCTCAGGAAAAAAGTTCCACTACGCATACCCAAAAAAATAATTTTCGAGCCTGCGAAAAAAAATGGCGAAGGGTAAATTTTTCGAAAAACACTCTCCAAACCCCAAAAAATATTTTATTTTTTTTTTTCAAAAAACTGTTATCGCCAACGTTTTTAAAACAGTTAAAAAAATATATTTTTTGAGTTTTGGGGAGTGTTTTGGTCGAAAAATTTACCCTTTCGCCATTTTTTTTTTTTGCAGGCTCGAAAATTACTTATTTGGGTATGCGTAGTGGAACTTTTTTCCTGAGCCCAAATCCTATCGAAAAATCGATGACGCGATATGGTTAACTTTCGTCCATACAAATCGACCCAGGTTAATATATATATTTCTCTTTTAATTGTAATGTAAAATTGTAGCTCATTCTACGGTGCCCGGTGTTGTATTTCATCTTATATTTTACTTGCTTTATATTGTGTCCGTTCATGTTTGTCAGAGAATTTCAGTACAAAGTTAGGGAATCTTGCAATGAATTTTTGAGTAAACTCCCGTGGGGCTAGTCTTGAAACTTGGAGGATTCTTCATAACCCAATTGCAGTGTATCAATACGAAAAAACGGCACTTAAGAACTCAGACGTATGAAGAAAAGGAGCACGAAAAGGCTTTCAGAGACATCCACAGAGATTGCCCGGTGAATCCCATTCTTCTCTCCTTCTTGAGGAAATCAACCTCCACAGGAAGACGGGCACCACTCTACCTCAACTTCGATCTGTATACTGCAGTAGGTCAGAATTCCTGCTCGTATCTCGTTCCCGCGTGACGCCAATCATCTTTTCAATTGCAATGTGGAACCAACGCCACTAACACTCTTATCTCTCTGGTCTAACCCTGTTGATACAGCAAGTTTCCGCGGACTCCCATTGAAGGATATTGAAGACAATTTGGATGGGACGAAGCACTGATATAACAACAACAACAACAAGAAAAAACTGATATTTTAAAAACTCAAAATTTGATGCGCGCGAGTTTTAAATAACTCTCCGGTGGGGTAGGGATTTGAAAACAAAAACATCTTCTAAATGGGACAGGAATCGAAATATTTAGAAAATCCTTTCAAAGCATGTTGAATCTTGCGATCCATTTTTCGGTATGTCACTTCTCACACAGCTATAACACAGCTTGAAACCTAGCACGTATGGCGTTTTCTTTTATGAAAATGATGTCGCACTGTTGGTTCTTCTCAGCTCTCTCGAAAATTTTTCTGATCTTTTCATAAAATAATTATCACTTAATAGGAAAAAGAGCATGATTACCTAAACTTACTTACTTACTTAATTGGCGCTTAACCGTCTAAACGGTTATGGCCGTCCAACAAGGCGCGCCAGTCGCTCCATCGCTCCGCCAACCGGCGCCAATTGGTCACACCAAGGGAGTTTAAATCGTTTTCCACCTGGTCCTTCCAACGGAGTGGGGGCCGCCCTCTACCTCTGCTCCCATAGGCGGGTTCCAATAGACACACTTTCTTGGCCGGAGCATCATCTTTCATTCGCATAACATGGCCTAGCCAGCGCAGCCGCTGCGTTTTAATTCGCTGGACTATGTTGGTGTCTGCGTATAGCTCGTACAGCTCATCATTAAATCTTCTTCGGTACTCGCCATCGCCAACGCGTAGAGGTCCATAAATCTTTCGAAGAACTTTTCTCTCGAACACTCCCAAAGCCACTTCATCTGCTGTTGTCATGGTCCATGCTTCTGCCCCATATAGCAGGACGGGTACGATAAGTGACTTGGTGCTGGCCTGACCATCTCGGGAACGATTTATACGGCCACATTGAACCTTCAGGCCATCCCTCCCTCCCCACCCCCAAGTTCCATTAGGAGCACATTAGTTAAAAGGGTGTAGTTTCAATCAGGGCCCGTTTCACAAAACATACAAGTCTTGTAATACAAGTAAATTTGTTCTGAAAAGAAAAATTTGTCCGAACAAATCTGTGGTCACAAGCAATAATCTCCTAAGTCCTATCCTTTTACATGGGACTTAGGCGATTATTGCTTATGACCACAGAAATTCACTTGTATTGCAAGGCTTGTATTTTTGTGAAACGGACCTCTGGATATTATATTAATTTAAACTCTTAACTATTCAGACTTAACAAGGACAAACTATCTATTAACTGTTCAGCGAATATATTTTTATTTTAATACCTCAATATGGCCTTAACTTTATGAACAATTTCACGACTCGTTGTTTGTGATAACATTCAAGACCATAAGCGCGCAAATTTATAATTGAAATTTTTTTTTATTTTTATTAAAGCAAATTTAGTGAATATATTTAAGGTTATATAAATTGGATGTCTTTAATCCACTTTACGTTTTCGGTAACCACGGATTCGGATGATTCAGTTGTTAATCAGCTAAAACTAGATGAAATTTTAATACTGTCTAATGTTCGATAACTACTCTGCCAGCACGTCATACAGCTGCACTCTGTGTTCATACAGTTTCAATCACAAAAATAGCAGCAAAAATTAAGAACACGTTTTATGATTAACCTTTTAGGTTTTATTTATAGCTATGAAAACGACTTTCAAAAAGTTTTCGATAAAACTACAAGTCTCGAAATTTGTATTGATTTTTGCCATTTTTATCGGTTTTTCGAAATTTTCGATATCGAAAAAGTGGGCGTGTTTGTAGTCCGATTTCGTTCATTTTAAATAGCGATCTGAGATGAGCGCCCAGGAACCTACATACCAAATTTCATCAAGATACCTCCAAATTTACTCAAGTTATCGTGTTTACAGACGGACGGACATGGCTAAATGAATTTCTTTTTTCACCCAGATCATTTTGATATACAGAAGTCTATTATATCTATCTCGACTAGTTTATGCCGTTACGGATTACCGTTATGCGAACAAAGTTAATATACTCTGGGAGCTCTACTCAGTTGAGTATACAAATAGGTAGGTACCTTGTGTGAGGACGCAAAGTTTCACGTTTTTTTGTGGGTCTGCTTGTAAAAAATATGACCAGGAATCACGTGTTTCAACAATATATTACGTAAACGTAAGTATTTGATGAAATTTGAACTTCTAGCCGTAAAAAAGGAGCAAAAATTACAGTTTATATGGGGTATATAATATATACCACAGATCTCTATGATTTTTTCAGACAACAATATATGCTATATACGTAAGCTTTTGGTGAAATTTGAAGCTTCTAGCTGTTAAAATAGGGCTGAAGTTGCGAAAATATATATATATTCTATATATACCACCATATATGTATATACATTATATACAACCGATCTCTATAATTTTTTCAGACAACAACATGCTATATACGTAAGCATTCGTTGAAATTTGAAGCCTCTAGCTTTTAAAATGGGGCAGTAATTACGAAAAGTTTCTTATCTGAACAATCGGTTGTGGGGGATATATACTATATATAGACCGATCTCATCCATTTTTCAGACAACAATATGTGCAATATACGAAAGCATATGGTGATGTTTGAAGCTTCAATCTGATAAATCGAGGAAGATATGACAAAAATCCTCTTTCTGAAAAATCGGTTGTATGGAGGATATATGCTATAGTGGTCCGATCCAGCCGGTTCCGACAAAGGTCTAATTGGACACCTAAATACACCCGCTCACCAAATTTTATCAAGATATCTCAAACATTGAGGGACTAGTTTGCATACAAACAGAAAAACGGACATGGCTAAATCAACTCAGCTCTTCATCCTGATTATTTCGGTATACTTAATTGTGGATCTATCTATGTTCCATTAAGGACTTACAATTTTGAGATTCATGCCAAAGTTAATATACCATTTCATTTTCATGAAAGGTATAAAAAAACTCAAAGAAATAATTGAATTACTCAAGAGGTTAGAAATATAGCGAGATAAATAGAAATTGAAAAAAATTTAGCCAGGAAGGGTCAAACAAGGTGATAATAGTCGCGACATTACGACACATAGTCATAGGCAAAATAAAATGGGTTTTAAACTTAGTTTCAGCTTTTTGACATAATTTTCTATCCGCTATCTGTCAAAGAAGCTACAGCTAAATTTAAAACCTATTTTATTTTGACTATGACTATGCGCCTATAAGTTTTACAAAATGTGTGGAACTCATTTCCATGCCATGCACTGTACAATTTTCCCACTATTATCAATAATATTGGTACTTTTCGAACATATTTCACATCTAAAAACTGCCTTGAATAGGAGACAAAATATTTTAGTAAGTATTTTTCTCGTATAGTGAGAATGTTTATAACAGTGCCTCGGGAAATTTTTTATGTAAATGGGCAAACCGAAATAAAATTCAACTGCTAAGTCTGAAGACCTCTTTATATTACAAACACAACATCTTAAGCGATTGTGACGATTTTCGCTTTTGCATCAAAACTCATGAACATGAGTAAATTCATTGCGACGCGGCTACAAAACCATCTTACCATCTCTAAATTTGAAATTGCATCTATTGCAAGAAAATAAAAAAAGGTGTAAGTGCCAAGTGCTCGTGAAGTTTGACCAAGATTTGCAAATTTTTACTTAATTTTTTACATAGTTTCAAACATTGTTTTGAATAGAATAAATTTCAGCAAAATCGATATTTGCAATATGTTATTAAGATTAAGCCACATTGAAAATGAAAACCACTTATATTTATGTTCAGGTGCTATTGAACTGCACAGCAGTGTACATCTTTACAGACTTTGATTTCGGTTTTGTTTTCTCGTAAGTAGTTAATTTTTTTTTTCTAAAGGAATATTGTTTGCTGACTCAGCTGGAATGTTATAATTCGTGTATAAAATTATAATGGATTACTAGCAGATTCAAAACCATTATATATATTAGACTGAGTCGATTTATTAACCGATATCGCGCCATCGATTTTTCGATAGGATTTGGGCTCAGGAAAAAAGTTCCACTACGCATACCCAAAAAAATAATTTTCGAGCCTGCGAAAAAAAATGGCGAAGGGTAAATTTTTCGAAAAACACTCTCCAAACCCCAAAAAATATTTTATTTTTTTTTTTCAAAAAACTGTTATCGCCAACGTTTTTAAAACAGTTAAAAAAATATATTTTTTGAGTTTTGGGGAGTGTTTTGGTCGAAAAATTTACCCTTTCGCCATTTTTTTTTTTTGCAGGCTCGAAAATTACTTATTTGGGTATGCGTAGTGGAACTTTTTTCCTGAGCCCAAATCCTATCGAAAAATCGATGACGCGATATGGTTAACTTTCGTCCATACAAATCGACCCAGGTTAATATATATATTTCTCTTTTAATTGTAATGTAAAATTGTAGCTCATTCTACGGTGCCCGGTGTTGTATTTCATCTTATATTTTACTTGCTTTATATTGTGTCCGTTCATGTTTGTCAGAGAATTTCAGTACAAAGTTAGGGAATCTTGCAATGAATTTTTGAGTAAACTCCCGTAGGGCTAGTCTTGAAACTTGGAGGATTCTTCATAACCCAATTGCAGTGTATCAATACGAAAAAACGGCACTTAAGAACTCAGACGTATGAAGAAAAGGAGCACGAAAAGGCTTTCAGAGACATCCACAGAGATTGCCCGGTGAATCCCATTCTTCTCTCCTTCTTGAGGAAATCAACCTCCACAGGAAGACGGGCACCACTCTACCTCAACTTCGATCTGTATACTGCAGTAGGTCAGAATTCCTGCTCGTATCTCGTTCCCGCGTGACGCCAATCATCTTTTCAATTGCAATGTGGAACCAACGCCACTAACACTCTTATCTCTCTGGTCTAACCCTGTTGATACAGCAAGTTTCCGCGGACTCCCATTGAAGGATATTGAAGACAATTTGGATGGGACGAAGCACTTCTATAACAACAACAACAACAAGAAAAAACTGATATTTTAAAAACTCAAAATTTGATGCGCGCGAGTTTTAAATAACTCTCCGGTGGGGTAGGGATTTGAAAACAAAAACATCTTCTAAATGGGACAGGAATCGAAATATTTAGAAAATCCTTTCAAAGCATGTTGAATCTTGCGATCCATTTTTCGGTATGTCACTTCTCACACAGCTATAACACAGCTTGAAACCTAGCACGTATGGCGTTTTCTTTTATGAAAATGATGTCGCACTGTTGGTTCTTCTCAGCTCTCTCGAAAATTTTTCTGATCTTTTCATAAAATAATTATCACTTAATAGGAAAAAGAGCATGATTACCTAAACTTACTTACTTACTTAATTGGCGCTTAACCGTCTAAACGGTTATGGCCGTCCAACAAGGCGCGCCAGTCGCTCCATCGCTCCGCCAACCGGCGCCAATTGGTCACACCAAGGGAGTTTAAATCGTTTTCCACCTGGTCCTTCCAACGGAGTGGGGGCCGCCCTCTACCTCTGCTCCCATAGGCGGGTTCCAATAGACACACTTTCTTGGCCGGAGCATCATCTTTCATTCGCATAACATGGCCTAGCCAGCGCAGCCGCTGCGTTTTAATTCGCTGGACTATGTTGGTGTCTGCGTATAGCTCGTACAGCTCATCATTAAATCTTCTTCGGTACTCGCCATCGCCAACGCGTAGAGGTCCATAAATCTTTCGAAGAACTTTTCTCTCGAACACTCCCAAAGCCACTTCATCTGCTGTTGTCATGGTCCATGCTTCTGCCCCATATAGCAGGACGGGTACGATAAGTGACTTGTTGAGTATGATTTTCGTTCGCCGAGAGAGGACTTTACTTTTCAATTGCCTACTTAGTCCAAAGTAGCATTTATTGGCAAGATTGATTCTTCGCTGGATTTCAGTGCTGATGTTGTTGCTAGTGTTGATGCTGGTTCCCAAATAAACGAAGTCTTTTACTATTTCGAAATTATGGCTGCCAACAGTAGCGTGGTTGCCAAGGCGGGTATGCGCTGACTCTTTGCTGGATGACAGCAGGTACTTCGTTTTGTCCTCATTCACCATCAAACCCATCTTTACCCCTTCTTTTTCCAGTTTGGAGTAAGCAGAACTAACAGCGAGGGTGTTTAGGCCGATGATATCAATGTCATCAGCATATGCCAGCAATTGCACGCTTTTATAGTATATTGTTCCAATGCGGTTAAGTTCTGCAGCTAGTATAATTTTCTCCAGCATCAAATTAAAGAAATCGCACGATAGGGTGTCACCCTGTCTGAAACCTCGTTTAGTTTCGAACGGCTCTGAGAGGTCCTTCCCAATTCTGACTGAGCTGATGGTGTTGCTCAACGTCATTTTGCATAGCCGTATAAGTTTTGCGGGGAAACCAAATTCAGACATAGCGGCATATAGGCAGCTCCTTTTCGTGCTGTCGAAGGCGGCTTTAAAGTCGACGAAGAGGTGATGTGTGTCGATTCTCTTTTCAGGAGTTTTTTCCAAGATTTGGCGCATTGTGAAAATCTGGTCGATGGTAGATTTACCAGGTCTGAAGTCGCACTGATAATGTCCAATCAGCCGGTTCACGGTGGGCTTCAATCTTTCGCACAATACACTTGAAAGGACCTTATTTGCGATATTAAGAAGGCTGATTCCACGATAGTTGGTGCATTTTGCAGTATCCCCCTTCTTGTGGACTGGGCAAGGAACACTTAGATTCCAACCGTCGGGCATGCACTCGTCCGCCCATATTTTGCTAAGAAGCTGCTGCATGCGCCTTACCAACTCCTCACCGCCGTACTTGAATAGCTCCGCAGGCAATCCATCAGCGCCCACGGCCTCGTTGTTTTTCAATCTGGTTATTGCTATTCGAACTTCGTCATAATCGGGCGGGGGGACATATATTCCATCATCATCGAGGTTCGAGGGGATCGGGTTCTTCATCTCTGCGCGGTGAATTGCTGCCTCCATTTAGGATAGCAGAGAAGTATTCCCTCCATAATCTAAGCACTCTCTGGACATCAGTTACAAGGTCGCCGTTTTCATTCCTACAGGAGTTTGCCCCGGTCTTAAAACCTTCCGTCTGTCGCCGTATTTTTTGGTAGAATTTTCGGGCGTTATTCCTGGTGACTAGCAGCTCAAGCTCCTCGCACTTACGCCTTTCTGCTTCTGCTTTTTTCTTCCTGAAAAGGCGTCTCGCTTCCCTTTTCAACTCACGATAGCGTTCACACACTCCTCTTGTCGCGCTCGCTTTTAACGTAGCCCTGTAGGCAGCGTCTTTTCTTTCGGTTGCAACGCGGCATTCTTCATCGTACCAGTTGTTTTTTCGTGGCCGCCGGTAACCAATTTTTTCCTCGGCGGCAGTACGAAGTGCTTTGGAGATATGCTCCCACTGCTCCTGTATTCCTTCAGGATGAGTTGTGCTCTCAGAGAGCAGGTGTAGAGTCGAGTTGCGAAATCATTGGCAGTCTGTTGTGATTGAAGCTATTCGACGTCTAGCTTTCCTAGTGTTTTTTATTCCTTGGTTTTAGCCGCGTTGAGGCGGGTGCGTATTTTGGCTGCAACGAGATGATGGTCCGAGTCGATGTTAGGTCCTCGGGTCGTGCGCACATCTAAAACACTGGAGGCATGCCGTCCGTCTATCACAACGTGATCGATCTGATTGCGAGTATTTCGATCAGGAGACAGCCATGTAGCTTGATGTATCTTTTTATGCATGAACCTCGTGCTGGCTATGACCATGTTTCGAGCACCGGCAAAGTCAATCAGCCTCAGTCCGTTAGGAGAATTTTCATTGTGTAGGCTGAACTTTCCGACTGTAGGGCCAAAAACACCTTCTTTGCCCACCCTGGCGTTAAAGTCGCCAAGCACGACTTTTATATCATGACAGGGGCAGCGCTCGTATGTGCGTTCTAATTGTTCATAAAAAGTGTCTTTCACCTCATCGTCTTTCTCCTCTGTCGGCGCATGGGCGCAGATGAATGATATATTAAAAAAGTTTGCTTTTATTCGGATAGCGGCGAGACGCTCGTCCACAGGCGTGAACGCCAGCACTTGGCGACAAAGTCTCTCTCCCACCACGAATCCGACGCCGAAACTGCGCTTATTCGTATGGCCACTCCAATAGATGTCACAATTTTTGATCTTCTTTCTTCCTTGCTTCGTCCAACGCATTTCTTGGATGGCGGTGATGTCAGATTTTGCTTTGACGAGGACATCAACCAGCCGGGCATCTGCACCAATCCCATTCAGGGAGCGGACGTTCCAGGTACATGCCCTCAATTCATTGTCCTTCAAACGTTTGCCATGGTCGTCATCAATAGAGAGTGTATTTATCCGAGGCTTGTTGTTATATTTCATTGGAGTATGGTTTTACGTGGCGGGTCCCAAGCCCAGCGCACAACCCGCTCAGCGGGGGTATGATTACCTAAAAATTTAGACTTTTTGCAGATCGCCAAGTACCCTAGCTCAAAAGTTACAATTTAAGAGTGCAACATGAGGGTAACATTTTATCCAGATCGTGTCACCATATCTAGACTTATTAAGAAAGTCTAAACAGAGCATGTGGAATATTGCGATCGATTTTTAAGTAACTTCTGATTAAACTAGAAACTTTAAATTTTACACTTAGATCGTAGCACCGTGACAGTGCAAAAATAAAAAATGTCCTCTAGGTGACGTACGCGGAGAGGTAATAACAAAAGTCATACTAGGTTTGGGAATCTGTCGGTAGATTTTTATGTAACTTCGCGGATACCGTGAGGCTTGACATTTGAAACAAAGCTAATTATAAAGGTAGATCGCAAAGAGCCATCAATACCAGAGACATAAATGTATAGAGAACCGCCAACAGAATGAATATTGAGAAACAGTAAACCATCAAATGGCGGGTAGGTAATTCACCATTGGGGAAATGTGGCATGAAATTCGTCCATTCCAACGCTAGAAAACCTTTATTTGATATAATAGTCACAATTTAACTGTTTTTTTTTTACATTTTCAATAGCTGTTTTGTGGAATTTTAACGCAAACACCGCGTTTTTACTAACCTTCAAGTAGGTAATGTGGTGAATTACCTACCACCAGCTTGGCAATTTCTATTGTTGTCCGTCGTTGGCGGTTCTCTATACATTTACGTCTCTAATCAACACCGGTAACACTCCACGAACCCTTCGTTCGGTCCATAATTGTTTAACTGTTATTTCTCTTGCTGTTGTGTATTTTTATACACAGCTGTACTTGTACACAGGGTATTATAACTTTGATTGGATAACGGTTGGTTGTGCAGGTATAAAGGAATCGAGATAGATATAGACTTCCATATGTCAAAATCATCAGTATCGAAAAAAAATTTTATTGAGTTAAAGGCCGTCCGTCCGTCCGTCTGTCCGCTAACACGAGAATTTGAGTAAATATTGAGATATCTTCACCAAATTTAGTACACGAGCTTATCTGGACCCAGAATAGATTGGTATTGAAAATGAGCGAAATCGGATGATAACCACGTCCACTTTTTATATATATAACATTTTGGAAAACACAAAAAACCTGATTATTTACTAAATAATACACCTAGAATGTTGAAGTTTGACGTGTGTACTGATATTGAGACTCTTGATAAAAATTTGAAAACATTTTTTTTAAATGACTTCATGTCTGGTCGATCCACGGTTACCAACCTTTTTCTGAATTCTGTACATCTGCTTTTAATGATCACCTACAAATTGACACTATGTATACTGACTTTTTCAAGGCCTTTGAAAAAGTGAGCCACACACTTTTAGTTGAAAAGTTGGCGCATCTGGGCTTTCACTTTACTTTTCTATCTTGGATAAAATCGTACCTTTTTTCTCGGCACTGCATTGTAGCCGTTGACAATTTATCATCTTATAACTTTATTGCCTCCTCTGGTGTGCCTCAAGGTAGCATTCTGGGACCCTTACTCTTTACCATTTTTATTAATGATATTTGTGAGTGTTTTACCTTCTCCAATATTCTGCTATACGCTGACGATCTTAAAATTTATTCCTCTGTTCGTTCTCTGTCTGATTCATCTAGAATTCAGAATGATTTAAACAACGTTGTTTTGTGGTGTGAAAAAATCGACTTCTTCTTAATGTTAGTAAATGTTTCCATGTGTCGTTTGCGAAGTATCGTTCCTCTATTCCCACCTCCTATTCCATTGGCAACTCTAATCTATCCACCCTGAATGAAATATCCGACCTGGGTGTTATTTTCAATGCTAAGTTTTCATTCTTGATCCATATCAATAGCACTATAGCAAAATCGTATGCTATGCTTGCTTTCATTCGTCGGTTTAGTTGGGACTTTAGTGACTTTAGTATACGCTGAAGCTCTTATACACGTCACTTGTTCGCTCCAAACTTGAATATGCGGTCTTCATTTGGAGACCATATTTTGATTGTCATATCAAACGACTTGAACGTGTTCAAAAGGTGTTTTTGCACTATGCTCTACGCTCATTAAATTTTATAGACCCACTTCCACCATATATTGCCAGATGCAAATTAATCAACCTGAAATCGTTAAACCCCTGAAGAACTATTATCTCCCTCTCTACAGTGTTCGACATTATAAATGGTATAATAGATTGCCCTCTTTTACTTGAACGTATATTTTTCCATGTCCGGCAGCGTTGTCTTAGGAATAACGATCTTTTTTTCCTTAAAACAAGTCAGAAGTAATTATGCTAGCAATGTACCTATCTATAGAGCTTTAAGGAAACTTAACGCTCCATCGGGTTCTTTTACCTCTGATTTATTTAGCTCTAAAGCCAAATTTGTAGCTTCACTACATGTAAGTTTTGATTAATGTTGTAATTGTATAATCGTGTAATATTTATATTGATCACTTAACATTTATTATTTATACTAAGCACAACAAAAAAAAATTCAAAATGTTGTCATTAGTCTGTAAGTGCACTCTCGTCATGTATGACTACAAATAAATAAATAAAATAAATAAATAAATGGGCGTGGCACCGCCCACTTGTGATAAAATCAATTTTACAAACATTATTAATCATAAATCAAAAATCGTCAAACCTATAGTAACAAAATTCGGCAGAGAGGTTGCCTTTACTATAGGGAATGCTTTGAAGAAAAATTAACGAAATCGGTTAAGGAGTGGTCGTGGACGAATAAAAAAAATCTATACTTTGCAAAACAGAGCTTTATATCAATGGTATTTCATTTCCCAAGTGGATTTACAAAAATAAATAGGAAAAAATTCAAATTTTAAAAAATGGGGGTGGCACCGGCCCTTTTATGTTTCGGGGGCCATAACTCGAAGAAAAATTAGTTCAGAATAGAACCATATGTACATACACTATGGAGCAAAAGTGAACACTTAAGAATCAATTTTGCAGGTTATGTCATACACAAAACGTAGTGTTATAATATGACAGAAATCAACCAGGTTATTAGCATTGCCATTGTTTCTGGAGCAAAAATTAATTAATAAACAAAAACAACAACAAATGCATTTAACACAATTCGTCTTTAAGTAAGGATAGGTATAGTGTTCACTTTTGCACTCATTCAAATTTGTTGCACTTGGATAAAGTAGGAGCGGCGTTAAATACCGTTATTCGGTATTTTACTAAGATAAGGGATTGACTTGGTATTTGCTATTCCAGCTATGATCAGTTTGTCCTAGTTCGCTGTGAAAAGTGGAAATATTAACCTTTATTTACAAAATGAAGCCGCGTAACAACAAAATGATTGCGGAGGTAGAAAAGCTGCTTCAACTGGGCAAGTCTACACGGGAAGTCGCAAAGAAACCTAAACTCTCCCAATCACAAGTGATGAAAGTGAAGAAATCTAAAAATTAGGCCACTCAGTATTGCAAAAATGGCCGATCAAAGAAGATAAAGAGTAACGAAGCGAAGCTTCTGGCACGTTTCTTAATGACCGGGAAAGCAAAAACAACAAAAGAGGCAGTGCAAAGTATTAATTGTGAAGCCAGTGTGTGGACTGTCCGGCGTGCGGGTAAAGGAGTTGGTTGCTTTCCTGCAAAAAATGCCCAACAAGCCTAAGCTTTCAGCAAAAAACCGATAAGCTCGGATAGCGTTTGCAGCACGTCATAAAAATTGGACTATTAATAACTGGATACGCGTTCTATGGTCAGATGAATGCGTCTCCACTCATTAATAGTCCAATTTTTATGACGTGCTGCAAACGCTATCCGAGCTTATCGGTTTTTTGCTGAAAGCTTAGGCTTCTTGGGCATTTTTTGCAGGAAAACAACCAACTCCTTTAAGCGCACGCCGGACATTCCACACACTCGCTTCACAATTAATACTTTGCACTGCCTCTTTTGTTGTTTTTGCTTTTCCGGTCATTAAGAACGTGCCAGAAGCTTCGCTTCGCTACTCTTTATCTACTTTGATCGACCATTTTTGCAATACTAAGTGGCCAAATTTTTAAATTTCTTCACTTTCATCACTTGTGATTGGGAGAGTTTAGGATGCATCTCTATAACTTGGTTTTCAACTCTTCTAAAGAGCAAGGTATAGGCAACACTTTCTGGTATAAAAACTTACTGCAAGATGTCAGAATTAATTTATATTATGGAAGTTCAGGGTTTTGTGCTTAATATTGGGAACTTTGCAGTAGTAAATGTAAGCTAAGGATCGTTATCAGCTTTTTTCATTTTACTTTCTTCATATTAGTTCATTTGATGTTTTTTGACAATTCCCATACAAAATTGGAGAATCTTGCAATCCATTTTGGAGTAGCTTCCTGGAGAGTCTTGAAACTTGGAACACACATCGGTACCCGACCTCAATTTAATACGAGGGAAAAAAAACTTTGCCAGGTGGTGCTGGGATAGTGAAAATTCTAAAAAAATGTCCGAACTTGTTTATTTTGCTTTCGAGTTTCAAGAACCTTCCCGATAACCCAGTGAGCTGAGAGTTTGAACCTAGCTTCGGGCTTTATTACGTTGTAATATTTATGATAAAAAAGAGTTTGACAGATGGGACAGGGATCGGGATATTTATAAAGTCCAATTACAACATGTGCAATCTTGTGTCCGCTATTTGAGTAACTTTCTGTAGAGCTAGATTCTTGAAACTAAGAACATACTCAGAATGCCATGACCATACAACATCAGGAAAAAAGTTTTCGCTAGGTGGTCCAGGGATCGTGAAAATTAAAAAAACTCTTCCGATCTTGAGAGCTTTGGTTTCGAGTTTTAGACCTAGTTTACATCTTCATTTTCGTACTTAGCTCTTAATCGTTAATTAAATAACAAGTTTTCTCTTCGATAATCGGTAATTATGAAGAAAAAGTTGAGAGGCCTATTTTTTTTTTTTTTTTTTTATAGAGAAAATACCACCTCTATAATATAATCTTTAATTAAATACAAATGTAAGGCGCGATAACCTCCAAAGAGATTTTAGGCCGAGCTTCTCTCCAATTTGCGTCGTGCTCCTTTTTTAATTTTCCCTGAAAATTGACGGGCAAGGCAGATGAATTTTCACTGAAAAGCTTTTCGTGGCAGAAATAAACTCGGAGTGCTTGCCAAACACTGCCGAGGGACGACCCCGCTTAGAAAAATTTTCTTCTTATTAAAAAAACTTGTTTCTAAAATTTTGATGTTGTTTTGCCCCGGGCGTGAACCCAGGATCTTCGGTGTGGTAGGCGGAGCACCACGGCGGCGGCCACGGAAGCACGAAATAAAAGTGAAACGTGAACATTTGACAGATAATAATCTAGTTCCTAGGGTTGGAACATATGTAAACGCGTAGATTATCTATTGAGAGTTTGTTGTAGATTAGTACAAACGCAGTCCTAAGGAACTTCCCGATAACCCAGAGATGTGAAACTTTGAACGAAACTTCGGGCTTAATTATTTTGTAATATTTAGGATAAAAGAGAGTTTTCCAGATAGGATAGGGACCGAAATATTTAGAGGTATTAAAAATTCAATTTTGAATTCTGGAATCTAGCAATCGATTTGAGGTGGAAACATGAAACCTTACATCAGGTCACCTTGACACTACACCAAAAGGAGAATATAAAAAGAAGATAAAAAATTTTAAATTACCACCTTTATATAAATGGCTCAGGAAAAACAATACATGTTGCGTAGAGAAGTCGAGGCCTACATTTGACTTGAAAAAGCTATGTACTAAAATCTAGACATTTTGTATGTTTATTTTCCGTTTTGGTCGCAGTGGAATTAGCTATTTGTACTAAAATTGTTTTTTTATAATAGCTGTATTTCGTTGCAAAATATTACAATTAAAACACTAGCTAGCTTACCGAATTGCACGGAAAGCAACAATAAAAAGTAATCGAGTTGAGTTGGCTAAGCGCTTTTAGTTGAAACCGCTTAGGTAATTGTCGACCTGATTGATAGTGTTGTATAGTGTTGCATATTCAAAAATAGGGCACTATTGTGAACGAGCGAATGAAATGAACATACGAATGTGCAGGTAAACAAAAATAACAAAATAACAGTGTGGCGGCAGGGTGACATACATACAAACAAACACACGCATTTCATGTATTTTGTTTTTGTAATTCTCTGGTTGAGTGTCAAACACATACTGCGCTAGAAGTAGAAATGTCATAGCAGCTAAAAAAAGTAACAATTAGCTGATAAACTTCCACCATCTGTATGGTTTTGGCAATAATGAAACTGTTTAGCTAGTTAAAGCGTTTTTTTCAAGCTCGCTTGAAAAAAAACACTTAATATAATTCAAACTTATCAACTGTTTTTGAACTTTAAATATAGCTGTATTTCGTTGCAAAATATTACAATTAAAACACTAGCTAGCTTACCGAATTGCACGGAAAGCAACAATAAAAAGTAATCGAGTTGAGTTGGCTAAGCGCTTTCAGTTGAAACCGCTTAGGTAATTGTCGACCTGATTGATAGTGTTGTATAGTGTTGCATATTCAAAAATAGGGCACTATTGTGAACGAGCCAATGAAATGAACATACGAATGTGCAGATAAAAAAAAATAACAAAAGAACAGCGTGGCGGCAGGGTGTCATACATACAAACAAACACACGCATTTCATGTATTTTGTTTTTGTAATTCTCTAGTTGCGTGTCAAAAACATACTGCGCTAGAAGTAGAAATGTCAAAGCAGCTAAAAAAGTAACCATCTGTATGGTTTTGCCATAATGAAACTGTTTAGCTAGTTGAAGCGTTTTTTTCAAGCTCGCTTGCAAAAAAAAACACCTTATATATAAATGTGGGGTTTCTTAAAATTAGCACAGCATCGCACACCTATGTAGATACAACTAAACGGCGATCAACTTAAAAAAAAAACATTACTCTAAGCTAAAACGTCACTGTTTGCTCCATATGCGCTAAATGAACTACTAACTACCGGTAGGTCGTGGTGATACTATTGCAACGATTATAAGATGTTTAAGAGTTAGATCATTTTATATTGACTGCTGAGTGGAATATCATCCTATCCTAGCTGATGTTAAACTGAACAACAGAGTCGGCAGCGGAATATTCTCATATAAGCTCAATCTTAGCGAGAGCTTACGGTTACCCGACCACTGCAGTGTTTTTCAGGCTGAACTTATAGTTATCTGGAAGCAGCCCTCTATCTTGCTAACCTGCAGGTGACCAATTCTATTTCAATTTTGTCGGACAGCCAAGCTGCCATAAAATCCCTGCAATGCAGTAACACCTCGTCACTAGTGGCGTTGAAGTGCAGAGAAACTCTCAACAAGTTAGCTGATAAATGCAACCTGAGCATTATATGCGTTCCTGGCCAGGATAAGCTAGCTAGGGAAGGCACCAATCTGGGCCAGCCCTCCTCTAAACACCTGCAAGCACTGCTTGCGATCTCTATTCACGGATCAAGCAGCCGCCAGATGGGCTGGATGAAAAGAGATCGTAATCGGTGATACTGTTAAACCGTATCTCTATAAGCACACTAGTGGGCCTTCTTACAGGTCACTGTCTCAACAAATTTCAAGATCCTTGGGAGTAGGTACAGCTGTCAGTAAATAGTTTAGCTTTTAGCAGTGCTTCGCCCCATCCAATGGAGGGTCTAACGCGAGTCCAAGGAAACTTGCTGTTTCAACAGGGCTGGAACATAATGAGAGGGGTGTTAGAGGCGTTGGACCCACATTACAATTAAAGAGATGGTTGGTGTCATGTGGGGATACATTCAAGCAGGGCATACATTTTGTATGTCGGGGTTGTTTCTGGATAGGTAAGAGTTTAACCTGTTACAGTATGCAGATCGAAGTTGAGCTAGAGTGACTCGCGTTTCCCTGGGGAGTGTGCGTTCCTCTTCCGCAAGTTTTAGGTACTGTTCTTTGAGTACTGGATTCACCGGGCAATTCCTGGCATAAAGGTCCAACGCCTGTTTGTGGAGTTCACTGAGGACCTGCTTGTGTTTTTTGGTTTCATATGGCTGAGTTCTCAGGTGCCGTATTTCCTCATAATGCTTACGGAGATAACTCCTTAAGCCCCTGGGTGGTGTTGGCTCATCAATCAGATGTCTGTTGGGATGCCCAGGTTTCAGGGTATTCAACAGAAACTGTTTGGCTAGCATCTCATTTCTCTCTCTGATGGAGAGTATTCTCGCGCATTATGTAGAAAGTGTTCATAAGAAGACAGCCCGTGGCGGTTCTGAGAGCAATATTTTGGCAGCCTGTAGCTTCTTCCAGTGATTAGTTTTTAGGCTTGGCGACCATATAGGGGACGCGTAGCATGCAATCGGCTGGCCAATTGCTTTGTAAGTGGTAATGAGCGTTTCTTTGTCTTTTTCCCAAGTACTGCCAGCAATAGATTTGAGGATTTTATTACGGCTCTGGATTTTCGGTACAATTGCGGTTGCATGCTCACCAAAATTTAGATCCTGATCATACATGGTAAATTTCAATTAGAATTAGCAATTGGTTTATATTCTCTAATTCATTAAACAATTAGAAATGGTTCACCTAATTCCCATTAGATAATTGAAATTTTTATTCTAATGGTAAATCTAATTGCAACTAGTTGTCATTAGCAATAAAAATGGTTTACCTTTACAATTAGAAATCTAATTGACTTCTGCTAATGCAATTAGATATTCAATTAGCTCGAATTAGAATCTAATAAAGGTAAACCAATTTTTTTTGCTAATGGCAACTAATTGCAATTAGATTTACCATTAGAATAAAAATTTCAATTATCTAATGGGAATTAGGTGAACCATTTCTAATTGTTTAATGAATTAGAGAATTTCGCAAATGAAGGTTAATTAGCAATCATTAGCATTATCTAATCATTACTTAACATCTATGATCCTGATCAAACGTCACACCCAAGATTTTGGGGTGTAGGACAGTCGGTAGCGTAGAGCAATCGACGCGGAGGTTCAAAATAGTCAACCTATGATACTTGCTGCTTCTAGATCCCGCAGTGCTACTCGTAATGGTTGGACTCTTAGCCTTGCGAGCGCAGATCACGAGTACAAGACGTGCTTGATCATTTCTTCCTCTAACCCGCTCATCCTACTTCTGCTATAACAGCAAGGCCTAATTTAAAAGCATATGACGCCAGAAGCCAGTGTTCAGTTAGAATACCCATCATAAGCCTACTGTCCCCTCTGTTCAATGATAAGAGTTACTTTGTTAATGTAAGGTTGTAAGACCTGCACATGATCTTCGACTCTTTACAGCCCCGCGCTTAGTTCACGCCTTTCCCGCTTGGTCGATAATGTGCAGCTCTCACCTTCTTTTAATTTCGCTCAATCTGATTGGAACGTCTACGATACAAGCTTTAGAGATCCGCTCTTTTTTTTCGTTCTCATGTATTCCCATATGCCTTGGGATCCAATATAAGTATACGTATTTTCTCCCTATCCCGTTTTATAACACATTTTTAGATGTTGTGCTATGAGAGATTATATCCTAAATGTCTGCTTGGCTGTCAATGTAAAAATTGACGGGGCAGGCAGCATTTCCCATTGTTTCGATGTGAAAATACCCCTCCCTGCATTGTGTCCCTGTCCACCGATGTGGCGTCCTCATATAGCCTCACCACGAAGTAATCTTCCTGCAATTAAGCATGCAACATATCCATCTGGTTGGGGGTGGACAGAACGAAAGCCCCGGCAATGTCTAAGAAGATTGCCAATAAGTACTTCTTGTATTTCAAGGCTTTTTCTATGTTTATAACCACCCTATCATAGGGTCCCTATGCATTGCCGTGTCTACTGACTTGACTTTGGTGTACGCATGTTGTGTCTTGGAGAACAGTTTTTCATCCATATGGACACACATCCATCAGCCTCTCAAAGGTTTTGAGCAGAAATGAAGTTAAACTAATGGGTCTGTTCGTGAACGTGCAAGTTGCGGAGATTGCGTCATATTTCGTCATATCTCCTACGTTCATGTTCACAAAGAAGTGTATATAATACTGTGACGAATATTAGCATCACTAAGTGATACTAGCATCACTAAGCTAATACTAAGCAGCTACGCTTATGTACGTAAACAAATAAATCATCATTTACATACATACTTACAAGGCAACGAAGAGATACAAACACATGTAATCATCAGCCGAAGTAGTACTCACGCATACACACGCATATGGCTACAAACTACAATGTATATGGCGGTAGCCAAGCATGAAGTTCGCGAAATTACTATACCTTAGGAGAAATGGGTGAACGAGGAAACCGAGAGTATAAAAACAGTTTTGATTTAAGCACGCTATTGGTTGTGAAGTATAAGTGTTATTGTGAAGTACGCTGAAAGTAGTATAATAAAGACCATTTTGCATTATTGAATATTGGAGTTATTTATTCAACCCTTTAGCGATTCGTACGTTAGCAGGTTTGGAATGGGCGGAATTCCCCGAAATCCGTTACAGTACTTAAGTTAATCCACATTAAAGCAACAAAATCTCATATTTTAGAATGTTTTATTATACTTTGAATTCCGCTATGTTTAAAATGATAGTAAGTGGGAAAATTTTTACGTTTTGTATATTTAGCTCTTCACCGACTGTTATTAGGTGATACGCCACCTAATAAGGTGCTTGAGATCAAAGGTGAAGCATTGTCGAGCTTATTAGTAATTGGCAGAGATGAAGGTATGGTTCTTTATTCACCACCTTTCAATTCATCCGATAAGAAGGCGTGCTATGAAATTGTGCTTCAACGTCACGTCAATGACTCCGCTAACACTTGTTTTAGTTTATATCGATCGCCATCACAACGGGACGCTGAAGATCGATTTAATGCATTCGTACATCGATTACCTGTATTTGTCTCAATTGTAAAGGAGGTAATTTAACATGCATAGTACGCATTTGATTTGATTAAAATTTGATATTAACATTCTCTTTTATTTCTTGCAGTTCTATAATGTAAATGGCATACAAAAGGTATGTGATGCTTTAACAGAAAATCCCGCATGGTCATTAGCTCATTTGGTCGCCTATTTTAACTTGGTCGATTACATAAGTAATCCTAAAGTGTTGGAGTTTATCGATTATGCTGATCATGTACATCTAATGTCACCATTTCAGGTATATATAAAAATATTTCTTCACCTTTTTACATTATCATATGTCTATACTCACTCATGGATAGACTTTGGACTAAACAACAAAAAATTCACTTTATTCATCAAGATAGTCTCCATTGAGAAAGATATAATCAGTCCAACGCTTTTTTAACATTTAAATACCTTTTTCCCACGATTTGGCAACGCCTTCAAAAAACGCATCAGTTTCGACAATCACTTCTTCATCTGACCCAAATCTTTTTCCATGGAGCTCGTTGTTGAGATTTTTTTAATAAATAAATATCGCTGGGAACCAGACCAATCCACAAAACAGCAATTCGAACTTCAATTTACACAATTTTCCATTGTTACGAAAGACTTGGGTGACGGTGCATTGGTTTGGTGAAAGAGCAAACGCCGCAACCATTGGAAAATAGCTTTCCCATACCCAAGCATTCGTACACAAAAAATATTATGCACAGGTTCTTTGGTATCTTTACGATGTCAGCAATCGCACTCAAGAAGAAACTGCCTTATTTGGACGAGCAGAGCTTGTTGCATAATCGGTGTCTGTACGACCGCGTTTAAATTGAGCATTCCACTAACAAATACCTGACTTTAGCGGAGCAGCTTTCGAAACTCCGTTGCATTCAAGTGGAATGGGTTATCTACTTCTCTAAGAAGGCATCTGTCCACTGGCGATGGACTTAATAATTCTTCATCTTGTGATAAAACGTACGCCAAGTACTCAAATGCCATTTGATTTATAAATAAAGCAACTTTTCGTGTTTGAAAGTATTTAATTAAAGTTCCGATTTTCTTTTTTAACTAAAATAGTCAGAAATATTAATTTCGTGATTTTTAAAGCAGCCAATTTACTTGCCGTTTATTTAACAACACAGCTGATCGTCGATAAAAAAATATCGATACAAAATAGTTACTGAATAACGAAAACGTTATAGGTATCGATTCGCAAATAAAACGATGGCAAATGTTGTTAAAAAAGTTAGTGATTCCACTACAGGTCTCCATAGATCTGCTATATTTATTGTAAGTTGCCCTTATAAATAAGAAGCGATCATATATGTTCTTATTTCCAGCTTGCAATAAAAAGTGGAAACATCGAAATGGTCAAGGCATTACTACCGCTTTGTAAAATGGAGCATTTAGATAACAATAGCAATTCCGTTTACCATTACGCTGCTAGTACAACAAAGGAAATTATAAACGTAAGTAAAATTTTGTTGACTATGTATACGTGTGCAATTAAGTTCCTGGAATCGAGTTATAATTTAAAAACTGCCACCACTTTTTCATTCGTCTTCATCTGTCTAATAGGGAGGATCTTCCTTTTAGTTAAAGTTCAAAGTTGAAGTAGATAGCAACAAAGTCAACAGTAAGTGGAAAGAGGTGTTTTAGAGAGGCTGCGGGCATGTTTTTTCGCACTTGCCAAGGATGTCTGGATCTTGCAACACGACAATGCACCAGCCCATTCCTTGTCCGTTGTGCAAGAACGTACCCCAACATTGCCTTATTTTCTTGTTTTTTGTTGACAAATTCCCGGTTACAAATCAATTTCAATGAAATTAGTCATACACCTTCTTCTCACCACGCGTAGTGTCTAAATTTTGTGCATTTTATCTTTACAAGTTACAAAGATGTCACGGTATATGTGCCTACAACACAAATTTTTGTAGGCGTGATTGTCCTCGGATTTTTGAAGTTTTTGCTGGAGCAGAGCAACTTTGAATTAGGGCCTCCGCACAAAAATTTCGTAACTTTATATATAACCCTACTGAAGATATCGCTAGTAAAAGAAGATGAAAACCAATTTTTTTTAAGTAGGCGGGACCATGTCCATTTCTCAAAATTTTCATGTTTATTGAGTTAGCTCCATGTGCTCAACTTCCATGTCAAATTTGAAGATAATAACTCAATTTGGTATCGGAATATCGAAGAAATTTATTTATAGGAAATATTTGATACGTAAAAAGTGGGCGTGGTTATATATCGATTACGACCATTTTTAGTTCGCTTCCCACGGCAGCCGGTTCCATGTACCGGAGCGACTTGGGATTTTTTTTTCCGACCAAGGACTGTCATTTCAGTGTAACCCCATTTAATTTGTTGCGTCCTTCCCGCCATTTTTAGTTCGATCCTTACTCGTGGCCAGAATAAATAGTATCAAAAAATTTGGCTTCAGTGCGACATGAGAAACTATCTCTTCATAGGATTTCAGAATCACTGTTACAGTATGCCAGAAGTCATATTCCAACTCGAGGTCTTATTATTTGAAAGAATTTTTATATCGTTAGCTTACTTAACAACAGATTTTCCGAAACTTCGTTTTCCACAGATTTTGGTATGATATATTCAAACACACACCCCAGTGTATTGAATGTGAAAATAAAATGTTTTTTGCTTCTCTTGTAAAATTTTAATTTTGTTGGTTAGGGGCCTTGCATGGTTCAACTATATGGTTGGCTCATCTCTACAGCAACAACATACCTTTGTGCAGATTGTTAAAATCTGCGTGTTGGTGTTAGGCGAATGAAATGGAGAGAAAACCTAAAACTTTTCAATTCTTGTGTGTTGTGGGAAAATAATGCGCCAAATTAGATACATTCACTAAAAAAATAACTTAAAGTGATGTGAAGCTATTTTTTTTATAAAAAAAGGACGTGTGGCACTCGGGGGTCTGCCGCGGTAAAGCTATTGCATATTATATTTCACTTTAACTTTACCTTTATTTTTAACTTTAACTTTAACTTTCACCTTAACTTTAACTTTAACATTCACTTTAACTTTAACTTTCACTTTAACTTTAACATTCACTTTAACTTAAACTTCCACTTTAACTTTAACTTTATGTTTATCTTTAACTTTCACTTTAACTTTAACATTCACTTTAACTTTAACCTTAACTTTAACTTTAACTTTGTAATAGACCGCATAGACAAACTCCGACTCGTGCGTACTGAGTTGGCCAAGAACATACAAAACGCTTTTGAGAAATCAGCTCAACGCTACAACCTCCGAAGCAGAGTAAAACCATTCAGGGTAGGTGAAAATGTATATCGGCGCAATTTCGTTCTGAGCGACAAAGCGAATAAGTTTAACGCCAAGCTAGCACCCGTTTTTGTAAAAGCTACAGTTTTCGCCACAAAAGGAAACTCCATGTATCAATTGCAAGACATACATGGTAAGATAGGGTGGTACCACGGAAAAGATATTAAGGAATGCAAGGGTTAAAACACAAGTTACCGTCAGATAATGTCCTATAAAACAACTAAAAAAGGACAAACCTATATAAATATCTATCTCCATCCCTATTTAATTATCTCCGTTTCGCATCACGCCACCTTTTTTTTACTTGTTTTTCCGTGCCTATTGATAAATCATTCAAGGTTCGAATCGAGCTCAAGGCCAGAACAATAATTTTATTCTAATGATAATTATTGTTATTTTTTAATTTTTCTAAATTTGAAAAATTGTATTTTGTTTTTGGAATAGTAAGTAGAAAATTTTTCAGACAACCTGCCATAGCTGCGCAGATATATCCATTTCGAAGGGTGCTAAGCCTTCATCATCAGTACGCTTTAGGCATGCTGCGCTAACCATTTAGCTATACAGCGGTGGTTAGCAATACAGCGGTGGTTAGCTAAATGGTTAGCGCATCATGCCTAAAGCGTACTGATGATGAAGGCTTAGCACCCTTCGAAATGGATCTATTTGCGCAGCTATGGCAGGTTAGTAAGTAGAAAATTTTTCAGACAACCTGCCATAGCTGCGCACATACAATTTTTCAAATTTAGAAAAATTATTGTTCTGGCCTTGAGCTCGATTCGAACCTTGAATTATTTCCAATTGCCATTAACGGGACTATTTTTCAAATGTTTTCCACTTTTCTACTACCGCAATATAGCAATTTTGTAGATTGTTAATTTGAATTATCACATACCTAGTAGGCTTGTTATTCAAAAGTCGTTCCGATTCCATGCCGTTCCTATAGATGTTCGGACTTAAACATAATAGTAAAAATAGTACCTTTTTTTCTTTAGTACTAAATTTAGTATGAAATCAAATTCTGATCTTTTTCTTTTTAATTGATTAGTCTTTTATTAAATAAAACATGAATTGTTAAGTTTGTAAGAATGGTCTGAAATTCGTTGTTGGTGTTGCTTTACATTGGGACATCTCATTAACATCTGAGAAGTCATGGTTGGGTGGGTTAAGAGCGGTAAGTAATTGGTAGGAGAACCGCTAAGCAAAAGACAAAGTGTTGTGTCGCTTTCTAAAAAGGTTAATCAACAATCATATTGAGTGATGAGGTAAGAAATTCCTTAACCCTTACGTGTGCGTAAATTTTTTCTTGTTAGGCCTTGGGTTTGTTGTTGTTGTTGCTGTAGCAATGCTCGCCCCACCTAATAGCCGCGACCGATCACAAATTGTCATCAATATCCTCTAACGGGAGTCCAAGGAAACTTGCCGTTTCAACAGGGGTGGACCATAAGGAAAGGGGTGTTAGAGGCGTTGGTTCCACATTACAAATAAAGAGATGGTTGGTGTGATGTGGGGACACATTGCAAGCGGGGCATACATTTTGTATGTCGGGGTTGATTCTGGATAGGTAAGAGTATAACCTGTTACAGTATCCAGAACGAAGTTGAGCAAGAGTGACACGCGTTTCCCTGGGGAGTATGCGTTCCTCTTCCGCGAGTTCTGGATATTTTTCTTCAAGTACTGGATTCACCGGGCAATTCCCGACATAAAGGTCCGACGCCTGTCTATGGAGTTCACCAAGGACCTGCTTGTGTTTTTTCGCTTCATACGGCTGGGTTCTCAGGTGCCGTATTTCCTCGAAATGCTTACGGAGATGACTCCTTAGGCCCCTAGGCGGTGCTGGTTCGTCAATCAGATGTCTGTTGGGATGCCCAGGTTTCTGGGTATTCAACAGAAACTGTTTGGTCAGCATCTCATTTCTCTCCCTGATGGGGAGTATTCTCGCCTCATTATGCAGATGGTGCTCTGGGGACATAAGAAGACAGCCCGTGGTGATTCTGAGAGCATGTTTTTTGGCAGGCCTGTAGTTTCTTGGGTTTGTCGTAACTGGTGGTTTGGTCGGTCGTTTGGTCAACGAACCCACATAAGTGGCTGAAGCTCCGGGACAGCTAGACGCACACGGGCAGACACCGATCATCTTCTTCGTGCCACCAGGTAAACTTGGTACAACTGCGAAACAATTGTCAACCCAGAGTAAGTATGCTTGTCAAAGGTTCCATAACAACTTTCACTTTAACTTTAACTTTATTTTTAACTTTAACTTTCACTTTAACTTTAACATTCACTTTAACTTTAACTTTCGCTTTAACTTTAACTTTATTTTTAACTTTAACTTTATGATAGAGATCCAATTTTATGTATTTGGCCTGTTGCTAACACCGAACTTTTTCGAACCTTTTTTGACAAATATCCGTTACAGTTTTTTTTTTGATTTAGTCGCCAAGCCCGCGATAAAATCTATGCAATAGCTTAAAATTTACCACCACGACAAAAAAGAATTGTCAATGTGTTGGTTACATTTTGCGTTTGCCATCTCCTTTTGACAACCCTATACCATTGACAAGAAAAAAATAAAATCAGCTGATGAGATGAGCCAACCATTTAATTGAGCCATGGGCCTTTGTAAATTAAGCTAACGATATGTAAAATAAATAAAAACAAAAATAATTTTTGTTGTTATATCGGCCTACTGATTTGTAAGATCGCGTGTTCGACACTATGACATCATTGCATTGAACAAGTCCAATTTTCACATCGTTTCTGCAACAGATGTCGCAGCGCTGTGTAAATCAATTGACAAGAAACAGGATAGAAGTAGGAGTAATTAAGGCAAACAAACAACCGCTGTGATAGCTGAATGGTTATAGCAGCGGCGCCTAAACGTTGCCGATGAAGGAATTTATCAGTTCCCGAAATGGATCTATACAACGAGCTTTGGCAGTTGTCTAAATTTTTCTTTCTTCTATTCTAATTTAAAAAGATTTTTCATTTAAGAAAAAAAATGTCATAACAATAATAATGATAAAATAATAATGATAAAATAATTATTGTTAGGCCTTGAGCTCGATTCGAACCCGCGATCTTAAAAAACAAAAATATTTTAAGACTTAAAAACTGAATTTCTGGTTTATAATTATTATATCAGGGATGTTCAAACAGTTTCATATTAAAGTGCAAATCACAATACATATACAAAATGATATGTACACTAAAACTTTTTTTAATTAAAAAAACAAAAAATTATTTTAAATGTTTAATGAATTTTGATAGTCCCCTAATGAATAAATTTCAAATTAAAAATTTGTTTGCTGTCAGTGTGTTTGTGTAAATTTGTATATCATACCGAAGCGCCTTTTCTTCATATGGAAGTGCTTTTTCTTTGCACTTTCATATGAAATGCGGTCAGTTTCATATGAATCGAATGAAAGAGGTTGAACAGCTCTGATTATATCAAGACTTTTATAAATAAAAGTCCAAATTAATTATTTTAGAGAACTCAAACAATGTAAAAAATTATAATAATAATTAACCGACTTTGGTAATTTTTATAAAGTGCAAATAAGTATAATGGTAAGAATAACCTCCATGCAATATTTCAACACGATATCCTTAACGGTTGAAAAACTTTCAAATTTTCTCTTCGAAATGTGGGCGGTGCCACTCCGATTTTCCAAAAATTTTCCAGATTTCTATTTCTTGTCATAAAATCAAGGCACATGTCAAGTTACATCACTTCATCGATCTTTCGTAATGGATTATCGCATATTTTTAATACTTCGAATTTTTCGATATCAAAAAATTAGGCGCGATTATAGTTCAATTTCGCTCATTTGCAATAATAATAAAACCAACGGATTAATACCCTCCAAAGCCCGCCCAACCGACACGAGGGGCGCATCCACATGACGCACGGATTTGTTTTTGTTTTTGCCGAGTTGTTGATAGGCGGAGGTTTGTTAAGCGTCGAGATCTAAAACTGCTCACCTACAGAATAAAAATCATCAGCTGAGTATTATATACATAACAGTAGAAAATTATACATATAGTAAATTGTTAAATAAGTTAAGGATTTAGCATATAAATATTTTTATTTTTTTTTTATTTTTATTTTGTTACGAGTTAAGATAGGATAGGACAGTTTTCCTTATAGTAAAAAGTGAATCCCTTATATCAAATGAATTCGAGTGAGAGTTAAAATCATAACACAAACACCGGAAAGGTTCATTTAATTCGAAGTTAGTTCTACACTGCCTCAAAAGAAGAGGTTTGTAATGTCTTGACGCTCGTGATGGGACATTGAAGTTTACTTCGTTCAAAAGAAAGGGGCTAGAAATTAGTCCATTCAGTAGTTTAGCCATAAATAATACGCCTAGCATTTCTCTACGGCTAGCGAGAGTTGGAAGATTGATAAGCCTTAACCGACTAGTATAAGGTGGAAGATTATATGCAGAGTCCCAATGAAAATTCCTTAAAGAAAAAAGTAAAAATTGCTTCTGTATTGACTCAAGCCTATCTGCATGAACTTGATATCGCGGATTCTAGACTACTGATCCGTATTCTAGTATCGGCCTAACTAATGTGGTAAAAAGGGCTTTGGTTACATAAGGGTCACTAAATTCTTCAGACCATCTCTTCACGAATGATAGAACACCTCTAGCCTTATTGGCAGTAGTCATAATATGAAGGTTGAAACTAAGTTTAGCATCCATCGTAACTCCCAAGTCAACAAAATATTTTACTGATGCAAGACAAAAATTATCAATTACGTAAGAGGCTCCGAGAGAGACACATGAACTTACATTTATTGATGTTCAGCGGCATTGAATTCGCGTTGCACCAAGCAACTAAGCAGTTTAAATCCGCTTGAAGCAATGGACGTTCTTCAATAGACTCATAAGACCTAAAAAGTTTTACATCATCAGCATACATTAAAATTTTGGAATATTTTATTATGGTACAGATATCATTAATAAATAGCAAGAACAGAATTGGACCGAGATGACTGCCCTGTGGGACGGCAGAGGGAACATTAATGACCTCTGAAAGAGTATTTTTAAAAATTACTTGTTGCATTCTACCGCAGAGATAAGAAGATATCCACTGAGTGGGACCTGGTTGGAAACCAAGTCGATCCAGCTTGTGGATAAGCAATGAATGGGAAACTTTGTCAAATGCTTTACTGAAATCGGTGTAAATAACATCGGTGTGAAGATTTTCTCTAAATCCATTAAAAACATGCGTTGTGAATTCAAGTAGTTTGGTAATGGTAGATTTTCCTCTACAGAATCCATGTTGAGAGTTTGCAATCAATGCAGAAATGGAAAATGTTAGCTGATTAGTAACAATGGCTTCAAACACCTTTGGGATGGCAGACAATTTAGCAATTCCTCGATAATTTTCTACGCATGACCTACTGCCGTTTTTGTGGAGGGGTATTAGAAAAGATTCCTTCCAAGCAAAAGGAAAAACTCCATGTTTTAGGGACATGTTGAATAAATCAGTTAGGGGCAGATAAATGTGTTCTGCACATCTTTTGAGAAAACATGTGGGAATTAGATCGGGACCGTATTTATAAGATTCCTTCAAAGAAGTTAAATATGTAAGAACCTCTTCTGGAGATATTGATGGAATATTAATTGCGTTAAGTGAATCAAGTTCATACGGGTATTCACTAGACAAAGAAATTAATTCAGCGGAATAGTTAGATTTGAAAAATTGTGCAAATAAATTAGCAATAACTTGATCGTCGCTAGAGAAATCATCACGGTATTTCATACCAGAAGGAAAGCCTTTAACCCTACGTTTAGACTTCACGAAATTATAGAAAGCTTTCGGATTGCAAGTTATTTTCTTTTTCATGGCACAGAGATAGGTATTTTAACACTTTTTATTTAATTCAAAATATTTATGATTCGATTCCTTTATTATCACCGAACTGTATTATTATTATTTTTGCCTCACAGTTACTAACCTCAAAAAGCACAGAAAATCTCAATCATATCAACTCAGATGGCTATCCACCATTACATTTGGCCTGCTTGTCAGATAAACCGGATTGTGTCAAAGCGTTATTATTAGCAGGCGCCGATGTTAATTTAAATGCAAAAAATATGAGTAAAGTATATAAAACTAGTACACCAGCATCTGTTGCTGAATTTCTCAAAACCAATGCCAATAAGCTTTATACACAAGATATGAAATATGGCGGTACTCCTTTGCATTGGTGTTCATCGCGTGAAACTTTACATGCTCTGATTATGCAGGGATGTGATGTAAATGCCACAAATTTCGATGGGCGCACCGCATTGCACGTCATGGTGAGACGACATTTGAACTTGTTTTTAATTTAATATAAATAATAATAATATAATATATATTCAACAGGTTGCACGAAATCGCTTCGAATGTGTTGTTGCTCTATTGGCTCATGATGCTGACATTGATGTTTTCGATAAGGAGGGTAGTACTCCTTTACATATAGCTATTGAAAAGAAATTGGTCCCAATTGTGGAATGTCTCGTTGTTTTCGGTTGCGATATGAATATCAAAAATAAAGAAGGCAAGACTCCGCGTCATATGGTTGGTAATGACTCAAACAGTGGCAAAGAAAGTGAAATTTTGTACATTTTACATTCAGTTGGAGCTAAACGGTATGTGAAATAAGCTGTAATGTGAAAGAGTTATATTATTTCCGTTACATTTTATTATATTATTTTAGATGTCCTGCAGCCAATACAAAGTGTCCGGCTGGATGTAACGCAACAGGGTCTTACAATGGTATACCACCAGAGTCGCCTGAGCCGGCCGAGCAGCGTGAGCATATTGAAAACATGCTGGCAGCAACTAGTCGGCAAGCTAAGGATGGACTTTTTGGAACATCATATAGTAACGACGCATCAACACAAGAGTAAGCTTCAAAACTTTCTGAATTTTTTTTTATATTTACAACAGTGCTAAGCATGCTTTCAGGTGAAACTTAGTATAGTACAGGCAATTGGTTAATTTTTCTATTCTGAAACGGAAACCAGAACCAGAACCACAACGTTATTTAAATCGGTTTACAATTGGGTTAAAATTATGGATAGTGAAATTCTGTATTCAAAATTATTGCGGTAATTGGGTCACGGGTGAACAAATTTAGACAGTCCCTACGTAATATTTGTGTACCGAGGTATATTTTTAAGACATTCTTGCGCTGAACTTAGAGAAACCAGGCCAGACGTCGATCACCTACCTTTCTTGGCAGGCTTCGATTTCGAAGCGCTGCCGCTCTCACAGGCAGATGGACCCTGGCTGGTGCTAGCCACCGACGCCAGGACTCCAGCTCGGAAAGCGCCTGGCGGCAGGGCCTCCGCATTCGCCGGACCTCTCCCAGTACCTGCCCTAGATGGGTCAGCATTGATGGTCGGTTTCGACTCCCTCCGCTTCCTATACCTACGGGGTTTGAACCCAGACTCCTGCGCTAATCCATCCAATTAGCCCTTTTGCTCCGCCGAGAGTTTTCTCGGCTACCAGGGACCTGTTTCGGACCACTCCTCGCCTGACCTTGGTTGGCTAGGGGTCGATTTCGACACTCGCTGCCAGCCATTGTCCGCCACGAGGAGGGCACCTCGACCATCCCCTGTCTCGCACCTTGACGACCCTCGCCGTCACTCCTAGCCTCTTGGTTTTTGGTGGTCGTGTCCATTCTAAAAAGTACCCCTCAAGGCCGCTATGCGGAGCCGAATGTGTAATCGCCCTTTAACGACTAAATCACGAACTTAACGTCGACGAACAGGGAACTTACTTTGAGGCCAGCCACGATTTTAACGGGACGTGTGCAGGTACTGCATTATCCTAACAGCCAAGGGTTTCACCCCAACCTACTGAGGGGCAGAATACCGCACCTGTGTGCCGATCTTGGCACTTTACAGAGTCCTCCCTCCCCTGAGCTCGGCACAATGACTCAGGGTTACAGGTTTTATCGAGCTGTCTTCTCTAGATCCGATTTTATCAGTATAAGCAGGGACACCTCGTGCAGGACTTGGCAACTCATCGCGCTTGACAATTGGTCTCTATGGCCTCTGATCCAGAGCCTGGTACCACAAATGTTATCCAAGCCAAGCACCTTAGCCCCCCAAATATTCTACAAACAATTAATTAATTTTCATCATGATTTCCTAGTTTGAAGAACTCTTAGCCAGCACAAAGTACAAGTTTAAAGTCATTTGGGCATTCATGTATCCTCTAGACATTGTAAGGACAGTATTGGCAGACATGAAGCTTGCCAGCTGAACGCCCTCTAGGCTTCTTTAGTCGTCCCTTTATTCTTACCAAGTGCTACCAACAAGAAGTTGTATTAGGGCCGAATTCGGAAAGATAATTATATTACACTGCCCAGTTTTCCTGCAAGATTCCCGATTTTTTTAGCGCAATATGACAATTTTTTTTTCTTTGATTTGGAAGCACGAATAGTCATATTCCGTTTATATGTCACGTAGTTAATATGGCAACCGACAACTGACAATGTAGCGATAAGGAAACTCTCCGGAGATTTTCGGGAGTGTTATCGATGTTGATATGTCCTTTGCCGAATAAAGATCCATTAAGGTACTAGCCCGACTGTCTCGGGAACGATTTAGTATGACCACATGGAACATTCTAGGCCATACCGCCCTCCCACTCCCGCCATGAGAAACTTGGAGTCGCCAAAGCCTCGGCTGCTACAGAAACAGGGTTCGCCACTGGTAGGTGAGGTTGACAATTAGGTTGGAGAAACTATAAATTGCGCCGATCTTGAAAGTGTTGCGTTACGCTACCCCTTGAATCAGTTTGGTATTTTATAGCGTTTTCTTTTCTGGCAAAAGTGTTACGCTTTTTGTACGCCGCGCAAAGGTTGTAAATATATTTTGTTCTATTCTGAAAAGCAGGTAACGCCTTTACGGGGTATTTCGTTCTTTTGTGAAAATTGTTGCCTGCTCGCAACGCAAAAGCGTTACACTTTTACACTGCAAACAAGTAAGGACGGGACTGTCTTCGGCTGTGCCGAAGACTTCATACCTTTCATGAATGGGGCCGAACAATAATCTTATCCCATTCGTAATCTCCGAATAATCGGATGTGTAAGGTAAGAAATATATAGTGAACAGATATCTACATACCTAAACGATTTTTAAGATAAATATAAAATAAAAAATTTGTAGGTACTTTGTGTTAGGATGCAAAGTTTCAGGTTTTTTGTGGTCTGCGTGTAAAAACTATGACTACGAATCACGTATTTCAACAATATATGACGTAAACGTAACTATTTGATGAAATTTTATGAATTTTGAAGCTTCTAGCCGTAAAAAAGGGTCAAAAAAATACAGTTTATATGGGGTATATAACATATGTACCACCAGACAACAATATATGCTATATACATAAGCATTTGGTGAAATTTGAAGCTTCGAGCTGTTAAAATGGGGCGGAAATTTCGCAAGGTGCTTATCTGAACAATCGGTTGTATGAGATATGTACTATATATACCACCAATCTCTATGATTTTTTGACACAACAATATATACTATATACGTAAGCAATCGGTGAAATTTGAAGCTTATAGCTGTTAAAATGGGGAAGAAATTGCGCAAAGTTTCTTATCTGAACAATCGGTTGTATGAGATTATATATACCACCGGTCTCTATGATTTTTTCAGACAACAATATATGCTATATACGTAAGCACTCGGTGAAATTTGAAGCTTCTAGCTGTTAAAATGCGGCTAAAATTGCGAAAATATATATATATACTATATATACCACCATATATATACTATAACGAATTTACTTGCAAATCCTCTTATTTGCCCTTTTGCTAAGTTCGAATCACTAAACTGTTGAATAAATAACTCCAATATTGAAGAATGGAAAAATGGCCTTTATTAAAGTACTTCACAATCACACGTATACTTTGCTACTCGCTGGCTTAATAACCAAACTGATTGATAACTCAAATGAAACTCCACTATTGGCCGCCAGATCGCGTGCTTAATCAAACTGATGGATAGCTCAACTCAAACTGAATTACTTCTTACTCGCCTGCCCCGCTTTTATAGTTTACGCTGTATACTTCTAGGCTCTTCGATTTCCAGAACTTACTAGTTTGTTTCGGCTACAAAATCGCCAGCCACAACTACATGCACAAATTATTCCTCTTTCTTGTGACAACTCAGATAAGATATATGCATGTGTTTGTGCATTGCCGCTCCGCTGCTCGTATACGTACATATGTGTAGACGCAATTATTTATTCGTTTATGTAGATACATAATGATTGAATTATTGATGTGAATGTTTGTAGTTTACAGTCTCTCGCGCATACATAGGCGTATAAGTAAATGCATCTGTGTGTGACTTATTTCGGTTGCCTTATATATGTGTATACATGATTTGATTACTTACTTACTTACTTACTTACTTACTTAATTGGCGCTTAACCGTCTAAACGGTTATGGCCGTCCAACAAGGCGCGCCAGTCGCTCCTTCGCTCCGCCAACCGGCGCCAATTGGTCACACCAAGGGAGTTTAAATCGTTTTCCACCTGGTCCTTCCAACGGAGTGGGGGCCGCCCTCTACCTCTGCTTCCATAGGCGGGTTCCGATAGAAACACTTTCTTGGCCGGAGCATCATCTTTCATTCGCATAACATGGCCTAGCCAGCGCAGCCGCTGCGTTTTAATTCGCTGGACTATGTTGATGTCTGCGTATAGCTCGTACAGCTCATCATTAAATCTTCTTCGGTACTCGCCATCGCCAACGCGTAGAGGTCCATAAATCTTTCGAAGAACTTTTCTCTCGAACACTCCCAAAGCCGCTTCATCTGCTGTTGTCATGGTCCATGCTTCTGCCCCATATAGCAGGACGGGTACGATAAGTGACTTGTAGAGTATGATTTTCGTTCGCCGAGAGAGGACTTTACTTTTCAATTGCCTACCTAGTCCAAAGTAGCATTTATTGGCAAGATTGATTCTTCGCTGGATTTCAGTGCTGATGTTGTTGCTAGTGTTGATGCTGGTTCCCAAATAAACGAAGTCTTTTACTATTTCGAAATTATGGCTGCCAACAGTAGCGTGGTTGCCAAGGCGCATATGCGCTGACTCTTTGCTCGATGACAGCAGGTACTTCGTTTTGTCCTCATTCACCATCAAACCCATCATGATTTGATTATTGACGTAAATACTGCTTATCGTGGCTCTAGCATTGCCTTAGTGATGGGATAACTTAGTGATGCTAATATCCGTGCAATACTATATATTATACCACCGATCTGTATGATTTTTTCAGGCAACAATATATGCTATATACGTAAGCATTCGTTGAAATTTGAAGCCTCTAGCTCTTAAAATAGGGCAGCAATTACGAAAAGCTTCTTATCTGAACAATCGGTTGTGGGGGATATATACTATATATACGACCGATCTCATCAATTTTTTTCAGGCAACAATATGTGCAATATACGAAATTATATGGTGAAGTTTGAAGCTTCAATCTGTTAATTTGAGTAAGATATTACAAAAATCCTCTTTTTCTGAAAAATCGGTTGTATGGAGGATATATGCTATAGTGGTCCGATCCGGCCGGTTCCGACAAATGTCTAATCGGACACCCAAATACACCCCCTCACCAAATTTTATCAAGATATCTCAAAAATTGAGGGACTAGTTTGCATACAAACAGACAGACGGACAGACGGACATGGCTAAATCAACTCAACTCTTCAACCTGATTATTTCGGTATACTTAATGGTGGGTCTATCTATTTTCCTTTAAGGACTTACAATTTTGGGTTTCGTGACGAAATTAATATACCATTTCATTTTCATGAAAGGTATAAAAATGGCGGTGTTCCAGTGCAACTCTGCTAAACCAGCTGATCGTGAAAATTTGTTTTCGTAACTTCACATACATATTTTTAGCGAAGAAAATTGAAATGAAGGAAATAATTGCTAATGAATTATCATTGACAGCGCTTTTGTGAAAATCAGCTAATACACGGAGTAGCCATTTATGTTCTTTGCATACACTATAAATTTTGAAAATTTTCTAGGGTTGGAGTTACTCTATTAAGGCTTTACCATTTACTTAGAATTTATTTCAGAAAAGAAAACGCTGCCTCTTACGACAGGCAAACATGCGCTTCGCCTACACTTACACATCCTCTATGTGGTGATTGAAACCACTTTTAATTTTATATATGTATAAAGAACTTTTATTCAATAAAGAATACGTCTAAATGTAGATATGCGCCAATATCTTTTTAAATTTTTCACCATAATGAAAATTTTTTAAAGATGAAAAATCAATATTGAAAATTTAAATATTGATAAAACATTTTAAAATTACAAAGTTCAAAGCATGACGGAACGATACAAGGTGGCAGCATGGGACAGCTGATTATAAACTTTTTTTATTTGGTTTGATACATAAACTTCCGGCGCGTACGATTTTGACATTTGTCCATCGAATTTACAAAAACAAAGTACATGGAATTTTTATTTATGTTTGTAGGTATGTCACCATGCTGCCACCTTGTATCGTTCCGCCATGGTTCAAAGTAACTAAAATACAAAGTTAAATAAAAATAATAAAACCGTACACTATACACCATTTCCAGGTGGATTTTAGATAGGGTTAATTGGAATTAAGAATAGTCAGTTGAACTTTCGAAAACATCAGTTGGATTTTAGAATTGTCAATTGGATTTTCGAAAGCGTCAGTTGGATTTTAGAAAACGTAATTTGGATTATAGAAAACTTCTAAAAGACTAAATTGACTTCTTCTGAAATAAAATTGCCCCTTTTCTAAAATCCAATTTTTTTTAACATCAATTTGAAAGAGTGAAGAAGAAGCAATTTGATTTTAGAAACATCAATTTGAAAGAGTGAAGAAGAAGCAATTGCATTTTGGAAACTGTAAATTGGATCTTAGCGTGAATATAGTTTTTTATTTACATTACTTAAAATCCAGTTTGCCTTTTCTAAAATCCATTTGGTTTTTACCAAAATTCAATTCCCGTTTTCTTATATCCACTACGCCTGCATTTACATTCCACATAAGGCCCCCCTATATAGCACAATTCTTACAATGACTACACTTACGCGCACGCCTACATCTTACGTTTACAATCAAGATTCCCCCATACCGTGAGCAAAGATGTCTACACATCAAAGACTTTTTTTTATATAACTTTTGGGGGTTTTTACTAATATACATTTGTTTTTATAATCCAGCTGTTATACCACAGATTGTTATATGCTGATGCTTTCAGCCGGTCTGAGTCTTTTCCTTAGTATACATATTTTGATATTGTTTTACAGACCGACAATAGTTATCGATACCGAAAAAGAGCAAAAAGGGCAAAGTATAATGGATGCTTTACTTGGCATGTTTACCACTAAAGTAAATAATGAAAGCAAAAAGGGTAAGACCAATTATTTTTTTTTTTTAATATATTTACAACAGAGATGAGCACACTATTACACGCGTGTGGGAGTTTTGGAATAATATTTCAGTCGTTGTTCAGTGCCTGAGCCAGAAGGTTGGTTTCTGCTGGATCAATGGCTGAATTGTATATATTATATGTGCGCAGGAAAACCTTCGCTCATTTGGTTTAAAACCTACGTATTTAGTCTAAAATTGTAAGCATCTTTTTTGTTATACACAGCTGTACTTATACACAAGAGTCGAGATAGATATAGGCTTATATCAAAATCATCAGTATCGAAAAAAAATGTATTAAGCCATGTCCGTCCGTTAACACGATAACTTGAGCAAATACTGAGATATGTTCACCAAATTCGGTATACGGTGTTGAAAATGAGCGAAATCGGTCCATAACCACGCCCACTTTTTCGATATCGAAAATTTATAAAAATGGAAAAATTAAATAATTTAAAAACAAATGCCGCTAAGCTAATGAAATTTGGTAGGTTGATTGGTTTTATGACGCAAAACTTAAATTCTAAAAAAATTGGAATATGGGCGTGGCGCCACCCTCATTTAGAAGAAGAAAATTTGAAAGCTTAAAAACCGTGAATCAAAAGCCGTTGAAAGATATTACATTGAAAATTGGCAGAGACACTATCCTCGCCAAATTATATAGACTGAGTGAAGATAATCAAAATCGGTTAAAGACCACACCCAATTTTCCTAAAGATCTAGCCTTAACAAAGTTTGCAATAACGCTATAGTATTTAACCACATTTGACTTATATTCTATCTCAGAAGTGGTATGGCGGAGCTAAGAACAAAACTTAAACAAATTTTGAAAATGGTCGTGATCCGCCCCTTTTTTTGTTACTCTTTCCAAAATACTTTTAATGCCACAAGTCGACCAAAAATCGCCCAATCCGAACGAAATTTAGCATAAACATTTTTTTAATAGCTACAGCTGTTAAACTGCATTTTTATTCGCTCAAGTTCATTAGTGGTAGCCTTTGTATCCTTTTTGCTTCTTTTGAACGAAAATGAGTTCAGAATAGAACCAAATAGGCATTATTGCGCAGCCTTCAAGCGTTTCCAGTGCACAGCTGAGTATATAATGTTCGGTTTCACCCTATCTTACACTTTCTTACTTATTTTATTTTGGCCATTTAAGCCAACAGTAATATCTATCGTATATTAATACCAAAACACTTCTTTGAATGCTGTTGTGTTCTAGACCGTGTTGGTCCGCATGCAAAAAATAAGTTGTGAAAGTCCGCCCCTAAATTTAAAGCTTATGTTGAGAGGGTTTCGGGAAACGATATTTTGATCTTTCGAATTACAGCAGAAATTATTTTTTTTTTTTATAAAATTTTTGATTTAGGCGAAGGAAATTTCTTTGTTTTGTACTTATTCAGAGCTGTACTGGCCGTTAAGTTTAAATCAAAAAACTTAATTTTTCTTTTCTAACTCCGACGCGTTTCGACACGATATTGTGTCCTCTTCAGAGAGTAATTATCTTTATTTAAAACAATAAAACACAGTTATTTAATATTTAAAACACTTATAATTTTTCACGTACATATCTTAATATATAGTTACCCAATTTTTTAACGGGTGAAATTTATTTACATTTATACAAAAATTTAAACACAACATTTAAAATCAAACATCCACACTCTATCCCAGCTGTTCGTCATTTGTTTTGTATCACAGATTTGTAAGCGCAATTTATTCCATCAACATCTTCTTTGAAGTTCATTGCACATTGTATTTGTTGTTGGATACGAAGCCCTTCTATTGTTAGTATTTTCTTCGTATTTCCTTCTATGTCTAATATTTGCGCGTTATCAAAATTAGCTGTATGATCGCTTTTTGTCAGGTGTTGAGCCAACACAATGGACATCTTTTTGTTTTTCGCATCTGCTTTGTGCTCGTTAATTCTAATTCCCAAAGCTCTCTTCGTTGCGCCAATGTTTACTTTATTGCAGTGTTCTTCGTCTTTACCATTGCAGTTAATTTGATATATTACGTTGTGTTGTTGGTCTTTCTTTATTTTGTCTTTGATTTTTGTAAATACTGATCTGAGTGTGTGATGTGGTCGAGAGGCAAAGTTTATTTTGTTGTTGGGTATGTATGTGCTTAATGTTTTGTTATCTGTTAAACCTGGTAGGTATGATATGCCAGTAAATCTTTTGGGTTGTATGTTTGTTGTTGCATTATTACTGCTTCTTTCATTTCTATCAATATTTGTTGTAATCCATTTTTCTATAAGTGCGTTAGGGTATCCGTTTTTGTATAGAATACTTCTAATTTTCATGTTGTTTTATTGTCTGAATTCCTGGTCGCTGAGTTTATAAATTTTGTCGATAAAGTTTTTGGCAGTATTTCTTTTCTATGACCAAGGATGATTTGAATGAAAGTTGATCATCCTGGATGATGGCACAGCTTTCGAGTAGCAGTTCGTTGTAATCACGTTGTTGAGCCGGTATATTACCATATCTAGATAGGCTAGGCTCCTGTTTTGTTCCTCTTCCATAGTCAATTTGATTTTTGTGTGCTGAGCATTAAGTGTCTTGAGAATAACCTCCACGTCCGATTTTTTAATTATGGCAAATACGTCGTCTATATATTTATTTATGTGTTTTATGTGTATGTTTTTCGACTTAAGTTCTGCGATACTGTCGTCCAGTATTTTGTCTAGAACGATGTCCACTACCGTCGGGGATAGGGGATTTCCCATGGACATTCCATATATTTGTTGGTAAGTGACTCCATCAAAAACTATGTAATTATTATCACGCAGACAAAACTCAAGAGCAGCTTGAAATTTTTTCTATGGAATTGATGTTTGGTTTTGTAGAATTGCCCATTGTTGCATTATATTTCGGATCGCTAGATGTATGGGTATGTTGGTAAAAAGTGATACCACATCAAAAGATGCTAATATTTCATCCTCTTCTATTGAGATGTGCTCGAGGTTCTCCTTTAATTGTAATGAATTTTTGATGTTGTATGCCTCCGAGACGATGCTTTTTAATATTTTTCCTATAAATTTTGCCAATTGGTAACATGGAACATTCAGTGATTATGTAATGGGTCTTAGTGGGGTATTTTGTTTGTGTATTTTAGGGAGTTCGTATAGTCTTGGTGCTGTAGCTGCATGGCATGTCAGTTGGTGCTTTAGCTTTGCGTCAATACTTTTTTGTGTGTACATTTCGTTTACGAGTGCATTATTCTTTCTTAACAATTGTTGCGTCGGGTCACTTCTCATAGTCTTATATGTTTGTTTGTCACTTAAAAGGTCTTTCATTTTATTATTGTATTCGGTTGTGTACATTATTATTACCGTTTTGTTACCTTTATCTGCATTTGTGATAATTATTGATTGTTTGTGCTTGTTAACTATCTTTTTTGTTTCTTCAAAAACTTTCAAAATTAATTTCTCTTTAGGTCCGCATTTTATTTTGTTTTTTGTAACTGCTTATTCTACTCGCAATATTGCACCTAATCGTGTCCTTTTCCTTTTCATCCTCGATCATTTGTACGCCTTGTTCCATATCGGCAATCAAATGTATTGGCGAGAAAGATTTCTTTGATACTGGTAACACAAACTTGTTCCCCAGTGATAATAGCCAGCGGCACTCTTTTGGTATATTAATGCCCGTTTGGTTGATGAACCAATCCTCGTTCGAAAGTAATCCAAATTTCTCAAAGTTTCTCTCTATATGTGTTTGAATTTTAGAGTTAACTTGCTTGTCTGTAATATTTTTAAAGTCTCTTAAATGTTGTTTGTGGTTTTCTGTAATTAGGCGGAAGTCTTTTTTATCAAGTCTCTTCCGTAGGTCGTCGCAGATGTGGCCAATAGTTTTGAGTAACATTTTTATTCTTATGTTTGTTTCTTTTATTTCCACGTTTAAAATCCTTGATAGAAACTCCGTTTAAATTTTCTGTGCTTCTTTCTTAGTTTTTTCCAATATGAATCCCTGTATTAATTTATTTCTTTTACCTTTTAAGTGAGTCGGCGTAATTCCATAGTTGTTGTAGTTTAGGAGGAATTTGAGTCTTTGCTGTTGCTTTGCGAGCCCTTTGGTATTTTTGTTGTGTTGCTTTATTATGAGGCAGGTTTCTTCATTGTATTTGTATCGTATTTGTTGGAAAAACATTTGTAACTCGCTTATATGACATGCCATTTTTTAAACTAATACGTCATTATTTTGGTCTTGGAAATCTGCATATTTGCTGTCAATGTCCTTCGAGCTATGAAGTCGTTTTCACGGATAAGGTCACTTAATAGGGTTTACCCCCCTTAAAGTATACTTTTTGTTTTACCAGACGAATTGACTTACGGAAATGGTTCAACAGCAAACATGTCATAAATTTGAAAATACTTTCGTCTGGTAAAACAAAAAAACTTTGGGTTTGTCGCAGAACAAACAATCTGAGAAAAAAGAAAACAGGCAGTGTAATTTAAAAAATGCCGTTACAGGCACGTTTTTCTATAAAGAGAATAGACAGAAAGAAGAGAAGAGAAGGGAATGCATTGTAATTTAAAAAAATGCCGTTACAGGCACGTTTTTCTATAAAGAGAATAGACAGAGAGAAGAGAAGAGAATAGAAGAGAAGAGACGAGAAGAGAAGAGAAGAGAAGAGAAGAGAAGAGAAAAGAAGAGAAGAGGAGAGAAGAAAATAAAACAGAAGAGATAAGAGAATAGAAGAGAAGAGAAAAGAAGAGAAGAGAAGATAAGAGAAGGGAAGAGAAAAGGAGAGGAGAGAAGGGTATGGAAGAGAATACAAGGGAAGAGAAGAGATGATAACAGAAGAGGAGGCGCTTTTTTCAATAAATTAATGTATATTTAAAAAAATTAAAAATTGTGTGTTTTTAAAAAAAAGAAAATTTAAAAAAAGAAATTTTTTATTGCAAATTTTCGACTGCGGCGCTTTTTTCAACAAATTGTATATATTTAATGCAAAAAAAAACAGAAAATCTGGATTATAAAATTCAACACCAGCTACGTTTTCTACATTATTTAGCCCAGAACACCTTTCTGCATTGCTGTGTGTGCACAAAAAAAACCATGCAAGGTTTAACAACCAAAAAAAAATTTCGCTTAGATTTTTTGTAACATCTTTTGATAGAAACAAAAGTGAGAAATTTCGCTTTCACATTCTTAAAGCGGAGGATTAAACGCGAATTTTCATACCCTCACCGATAATTAATAATAAAAAGGGTTACCTAAATTCATTATAATTTGTAACTGTTTTTTGCTAATATCTCTTGACGGAAATAAAAATCTTAATTTCCGCTTCCGGATTATTAACACGAAAACGCGTCTTTTGATACCACACTCGAAAATTTTGGCCCAAAATTAGGTGAGGCACCGCCATCTAGTATGTTATCCAAAACAACAATTTCGGCTATATTGCGAAGGTACAAAACAATATTTCTTTGTATTTTTCCGAAACCCTCTCAACATAAGCTTCAAATTTAGGGGCGGACTTCAACAACTTTTTTTTTTTTGCGACCCGGTCTATTGTGTTCCTCCATAACTTAAATCGTAGTTTTAAAACCTAAAACTTGCTGTTATTAAGGACGCTAAAGTTTTTCATGTATAGCGAAGCTTTTTCCACAATCGCATTTTGTGAATATATGTATATGTGTGCTCATCACTGATCTAAAACATATCAATTAAATTATTAAAAATGCTTTAGTCTCGACAAGTAACAGTTTGGAAGGAGATGGTGGCAGTGGAGATGCAGGAGCTGGAACAGGTACAGCAACTCCAAAAACACCAGCTTCTGTTGGGAGCGACTCTAGTAATAAAGGCGAAAAACCATATGGACGTGGTCGTTTGTTGTGCTTAGATGGTGGCGGTATCCGTGGTCTAGTGCTCGTACAAATGCTACTCGAAATAGAAAAATTAGCTCAAACACCAATTGTACACATGTTTGATTGGTTTGCTGGTACTAGCACCGGTGGCGTTTTGGCACTTGGACTCGGTTGTGGTAAAACATTGCGTCAAATAATGGGTCTATATTTAAACATGAAAGAACAATGTTTTGTCGGTTCACGTCCATATCCAAGCGAATTATTCGAAAATATTTTAAAATATAATTTAGGCGAATATACAGTAATGACCGACATTAAACATCCGAAAGTTATGATAACTGCTGTTATGGCTGATAGAAAGCCGGTAGATTTGCACCTTTTTAGAAATTATCATAATGCCAGTGATATTCTTGGAATTGTAACACCTATAAGTAAGTGGCATTCATGTTGAAAATTTGTTATTTTAAATTATACATATCTATATTCTTTGTTTAATTATTATATTAGATAATCGTCGTGTGCCACCGCCTCCACCGGAAGAGCAACTTGTTTGGCGTGCAGCTCGAGCTACTGGTGCTGCACCATCGTATTTCCGGTTCGTAGATTTTCGCTTTTGCATCAATATTGCATTTAATGAAATAAACCAGTAATATTTCACTCAATTAAATGTATATTTTTTAAAGTCTAGAATATTAATGTTTATGTTCTATTTTCGAATGCTAACCATGATATTTATCGTATCACTAGTTCGTGAGTTGAACCAAATTTCTTATCAGATTAAACAGCTAATTTTGCTTCATTCTTTTGTTAAGTTGTTTTGGTGACCTTTATTGGTTCATCTTTGAGTTAAGCTGGCTCAAGGACATGCATAATTAAAAAACAAGAAGTTCTTGTAAAAATCGATAATCGAAATATATAATTACACCTGACCTCGAGCCAGCTTAACTCAAAGGCTCATTCTTTTATGTTTCTTCTTACTTTCGCATACATAATTATAGAGTAAATCTTTAAGCGTAATTATACATTTTTTCTCCTTAAATTGTTGTAGTGCTTTCGGCCGTTTTCTCGATGGTGGACTGATCGCCAACAATCCAACTTTGGACGCTCTGACAGAAATACATGAATACAATATGGCCTTGCGTAGTGTTGATCGCGAAAAAGAAGCAGTACCGGTAAATTAAAAATGTTCATAATTAATTTGTTAAAATTTAGAAGAAAACCAAAAGTACCTAGAAATGTAGAGAACTTAAATAGTGTAACGAATTTACTGCAATTCCTCTTATTTGCAACCTTCTAACACTGATACTTCACAACCAATAGCTTGCTTAAATGAAACTGATTGTCGTGCCTCTACTGTTGCGGCTTTTTATACTTTGTGATTTCTCGTTTGCATCCTTCTAAGCTCTTCCAGAATTTACTTAGTTACTGCTATATAATTATAACTACAGATGCACATGTATAGCTCTCATATGCACTTGTATTTGTGACACTTCCACAATTATAATTACATACTTTTGGCAGCATCTTAGATAAGATATCTGCATATGTGCGTTGCTTCTCCGCTGCGTGTACGTACATACATATGTGTAGACATAATGATTGAATTATTGATGTGCATACAAGTCACTGCTTAGCATCGGCTTAGAGATGATGGTATCCCTTAGTGCTGCTAATATTCGTTACAATAGTATGCACACAGTCATTTTACAGGCCTCTAACCATTGCTCTGCAACCCTACGCGTTCACCTGATAACGCGAATTTTTTATAGTTCAGCCAGTGTTTTTGTTCTCCTCGTTTCGGATTTTGAAAGTGCTCTGCATTATTTTTGTCTTGAAGTTTGTCTCAATGCTTGGATTGGCTAGTCCCGCCCTTGCGAAAAAATTAAATTTCAAGACTATCTATTTTATGAAAAAGCTATTGTTATCGGCTCAAGGAATTAATATAAAACCTGTAACAGTACTCATTAATACTGAGATTCATCTCTTCAAAAAAATAAAAAATTTTAAAGGCATATTTCCAGAGTAGCCAGCGTAGGCAGTAGTGCGGTTTTCTTTCCTCGCTATGCTTCCCATATAAGGTCTTAATAGTATTTTACAACTGAAATAAGTGTTATGTTTCAGTGTTGTAGGAAATTATTTCATAAATTGTGCAGATTTTTAAAAGAAACTTGGGAGGATATGTTAATTATTGTTCTTTTTACAGGTATCAATTGTGGTGTCATTGGGAACTGGTCTGATCCCAGTTACTGCACTCAAAGACATTGATGTATTCCGACCCGAAAGCATATGGGATACTGCCAAATTAGCTTATGGTATTTCAACACTCGGTTAGTGCAAAACACATTCCTGCTCCATATATAAACAACAGACTATTAAACTTCTCCATTCTTAAATCATTTAGGTAATTTGCTTGTTGATCAAGCTACAGCCTCCAATGGACGCGTTGTTGATCGTGCACGCGCTTGGTGCAGCAACATTGGTGTACCATATTTCAGGTAATATACATATACACATCCAAATTGTAGCATATATAGTGTTGTTATTTTTTGAAAAAAGGCTCAAAAGTTTCGTTTGTACATACAAAGTAAAATGTTAAAATAAGAGCTCTTAAGTCGGTTTCATCGTTCAATCACTCATCACTATTCAGATAAACAGTGATATTTAATAATTTGGGAAAAATGTAAACAACGTGACATCAGGACAGACAAGGCGAAAGTTTCGATTATACCTTGTAAATCTCTTCAAAGCCTTTTTCCCATTCTTATCTTGTTCAATGCTGAAATAACATTTAATTCATTAATTAATTGCTTAACAATGTTAATTTATGATTTTTTATGCTAATGGGTACATTTAAGCATAGTTTTTTAAAAATACTGTCAACTGCAAGACAGTTATAATTTGATGCAACTTATAATCGCAACGCGACAAAAATTTCCTCGAACTTAACTACATGATCAGTAGATCTGTTGCAATTTTAAGGTTAAGAAAAGTTTTTTTTTTGGATTTACGCAACATACGTTGGGGGTGATTGCTTTCGACTAAACGATAATGCCATATCAAAATGTATATGAAATGATATTGGTTTTTAATAGGCACCACGCCAATTTTTAAATCTCATTTCGAGAATTTTCTTTTATCTAATTATGTGTTGTATCAATATGTTGCTTGTTGCCACGTTTTTTCACTATCCCGTTATATTCCGTTATGTATATAACCACAAAACAGTATGGTTTTTAATTTGCACCACGCCAGTTCTTAAATCTCAATATTCCTCCGTTATACACAAAAGTTTCGTTATTCACAGTAGCTCCGTTCAATGATACTCAAACTCCGTTATTTCTCATAAAAAAAGTTAATTCTTTGGTTCTTTATTGGCTACACGGCAGGCACAAAGTCAAAAGCAATTAGGTTTTTAATTGGCACCACGCCAGTCAGAAAGTCCGCGATAATTCGGTTTTTTAATCAGTAATATATATTTCAAAAACATTTGTGACTTCATGTTGGGAGGACGGAAGCTATCCTTAAGACAGGTCCAAGGACGCTCTGCCCATCCCAACGTCACACGTTCACGATTCACGAAGGAATGTTTCGAAAACTTAAAAAATCTTTGCGCTCTAGTTCACCTTGTCAAATTTTTGTGAGATTTTTTTACTATGTAAAGCTTCTTTCAATAACGAAACAACAAAATGTAAAGAAAAATAATATAGTCAAAATGGGAAATAAGCAGTTAAATCTTACCGTCATTGCCGTTTTCAAAGTACTTAAGTGTTAATCTTAGTTTAAACGTCCAAATTGGCAGAGTAAAACTAGGTTTAATTCTATAAAAAACTGTTGCTTGTAGCATCAATCATTTATACTATTGTTTGCAAAAGTCAAAGTATGGCCATTTTACATGACAGAATGTTAAAAACCCGATTTTAAGGCAATTTTTTACTAGAGGAATGATTTTCAGTATTATTATTCACTTAAGGAATAATTTGAAATTTTGTTATTACAAAAGAGGAATGCTCTCAATTTTTTTTATTCCACGTGAGGATTGCAAAAAGGAATATTAGTCCGGAATAACAAAGTGTTATTTCGTGAATGGGAATGTATGGATTGCATTCCACGGTGATTGTATTCCTTAACAACTCTGGCCAAGGAGGAGAGAACAACTAGATTTCGATAAAAAAAAGGAAAGTCCTAAGAGGACTTTCAGGGCGGCACCGTTTTCAAAGCATCAAATGATTTTCTGCCCCTTTTACAGCTATTCACAAAAGAGAGTAAAGAGACCAAAGAAATCTAACATATGGGCGGCTATGAAATCCATTTTTTCCAAAAGATTTTCATAAATCCATAAGAACAATGTCTTTTTATTGTAATTTTTGCCAAATATAACTGCCAAGCATTTTGCAAATAGTTATGCTGGCTGGCAACGGCACAAAAAATGCTGCTGGTAACCATAGCGGTGGTTGTGTGCGTATCGGGTGATTGTCGCTTGCCCGGCCACCACACAAGCAGAAAGCATCAAGCGCCATTTGTATTGAAAATTCGTAGCGTGTGGACGTAAACATGACATTGTCATCGGATGACGATTTTTTATTGCTTGTAAATTTTGCGAATTTTCATAAAAATGTTTGAACTTTTTTCTTAGAATTTTTTCGAGTATACAGTTTTGTAGCTTATTCAATTTTAATATAATAAGATGCTAATCTTAAGCCCCTAAGAAAGTTACCTGAGTTTTGGCATTTTTTTTCCACCGAAAAAACCGCAACGTAAAATCTTTTTCTTCCGCGAACTTGCTCATTTCATGTGCTCACAAAATTTACACACTAATGCTTGTCAATCACGTTGGCCACGATCAAATAGACCAGCTGTCAAGCGAAAAAATCTAAAAATTTAGATTTTCATCAACGAGAAGCCGACAACAAGTACGTGTGAGCACGACTACCGTCGATCGCGCCGATTGCTATGATAACCACCCGTTGCTATGGTTACCAGCAGCATTTTTTGTGCCGTTACGAGCCAGCAATACGTGCTTCTGATAAGCATATCTGGGTTAAGCAAACGACAAAATAACTGTTTTATTGCGTATTGAACCAAATCAGTTGAATTAAAAAAAAATCATTGCGAGTTTTTTCTAATTTTTAATTATTTTGAGGAATTTTTGTTCGGTTAATTGTTTCTTTAACAAAAAACGCTAATTTGTACAAATTTGTGTTAAAATACATGAATATCCTACCATAATACCGCCAGAAAATGCTTTGCTGAAAGTAAAAAGCAACTCCAGTAGATTTGTATTATCGCGCAGCTTTATTTTATGCTCCCCGGTTGCTGCTTCTGTGGCATCAATTCAATATTTTTTTTCTCCATCACGATATTAAATGCAATGCTGTGTTTTGTTCATATTTTATTTCTCAATTTTAAACAAATTTGCCACAGTAATTAAACTTTTCAATTGATTTAGCAACAATATAAATGTGCAACAAATGTCATTTGACAGCCGATCTCGAAATTTCGAAAATCCTATGTCCCAATTATTGTTCTCCCTAGAAGAAGAAATTTGGAGGAAATTTTCCGCGGTAATAAAAAAGGCGCGAGAACAAATTTCCGAGAAAATATCGTTAGATTAATTCACACAGTTCATGACCAATAAACTTAAAATTTTACAGGAGAAGCAAAAAACATAATTTTTTCGCATTCACTATATGCAAAACTTGCTGTTTAAAACTATTTATTGGTTCTAACACTTTCAAATTGTTTCCTGGGTGGGGTGTAATTTAATATATGTATCATACCAAAATATCCGAAAAACTTAGTTTCAAAAAATCTGTTACAGCCTTTGTGAGTTAAGCCAATTTAGAGTTGGGCATAATTGGCTACAAAACGGGTTGTACCGAATAGCGCAGACACGCACCTCTATTGGTCATTATGTATAACCTATAGCTGCTGAATCCGTTGCTATGAATAGTGGACACACACTTTTCAGTCATAAAAGTGAAGAATAGTGTAGAGATAAAATAGGTTAAACTCTTACCTATCCAGAATCAACCCCGACATACAAAATGTATGTCCTGCTTGCAATGTGTCCGCACATCTTACCAACCATCTCTTCAGTGTGGAACCAACGTCTCTTAACACCCCTCTCACTATGGTCCACCCCTGTTAAAACTGCAAGTTTCCTTGGACTCCCGTTAGAGGATATTGATGACAATTTGTTATCGGTCGCGCCTATTGGATGGGGCGAAGCACTGCTATAGCAACAACAGAAACACATCTCAGTTGTCACTTAGTGAAATGCATATTGAAATTTATCATTAATAAATATTTGCGCAACAATTTCATAAGTGTAGATAAAGTTATGCACTTAGCAGTCCATATAAAGTTTAAGTGCATATGTATATGCAAGTAAAAAAAACACAGCTAATATGTTTATTAAAGACTAATACTGTTTTCACACAGAAACTTAATGATCTCATTTCACCTGCTAATGAAAGGATGAGACAGACAATCATGGCGGAACGATACAAGGTGTGAGCATCGTGACATACCTACAAACAAAAAAAATTCCATGTACTTGTAAATTCGATGGACAAATGTCAAAATCGTACTGCGCCGGTAGTTGATGTATCAAATCAAATAAAAAAGGTTATAATCAGCTGTTCGATGCGGCCACCTTGTATCGTTCCGCCATGCAGACAATGACATTTACTTTGACAAATGACATTTTTAAGCACTGAACACACCAAAAACTAAGAAGGGGAAACGGAAGCGGAACGCTGCCAACAGAGTTGCATTGTGCTTTTGACTTCATTAGGCATTCGATTAGCTACTAATGAAATAATAATAGATTCGAATTTTGTAGGGAAGATTGAGCTCAATAAGCGTCTTAATGTAGAAAATTGCCTTTATTATTCAATAAGCCGTCTGTGTGAAAATAGTATTAGGCCCATAATCATAGTCGAAATAAAATAGTTTTATTGGTTTAAACATGGTTCTAAATTAAATATCATTTTAAGTCTGATATAGTCCACTTAAACACTATTTTATCTCTAAAAAAGTATTTTAAATTATGTTTTAAGTTGGTGGTCTGCTGTCAAAAGTTGCGAGAAATTAAACAATTTGCTATTTAAACGCGATGAACTTAAATGGAAATGAAAAAAGGCTTCCTCGACAAGCAAATATACGTCAGGAGCTAATTTATTATAGCTAGAATGCGTATTAATATGTTTCTGACGAAAATTACACAATTTTAAAATGTGCGATGGTTACTTGGCTCCACATATGCGAAATCTTTAATTAAGACTATTCCGCATTCAAAGATATTTGTGAGTTTTGATATTTTAGTACCTTTTGAGGAAAAAGTAGCATCCTATACTGATTTTGGGATTAAATTTAGAAATAAATACTCAATTATTTACCACAGGCGTCGATTTTTAATACATGTCAAAAAATTTCAGGGAGGTGTCAAATAACGCGTTTTAATTTCGGAAGCAATAACCCGCCGCAAAGTAATACTCGTACTCTGTCAAGATATTTTTGCAAAAAAAAAGTTCAAGACTTTCATGTGGTTGATGGAATTTTAGTGATATTGGTGTACACACGAAAAAATTAACTAAAAAGTCGTTTTGCGCTGATACAATTTTCACCAGTTTCGTAGCCGTTTGTGGGTAATTACTCGGTTTTTTGTGAATATCTATTAATAAAAGAACAATTTCTTATTTCTGACTTCTCATTATTGAATTACATTACAGAATTCTTGAATTCAATTCTACTGGCATTTACTTTTGTGTCTTCTATTCCCCTTTACATTTGCCAATTCCTCTTAAAAGAAAGCGTGAAATAAAACACGGAATACAACAAGAATTAGCAAAAAAATTTTTAAGAACTGCTTGGAACGGGCGCTGCTGAACTACTTCGCTCCTTTATCACCCTCTTCGTCTATGTCATGATCGAGTTGAGTTCAATGATTTTCTAATGTAAAATGGACTTACACTTTGCAGGTCCATGTACAATGGCTCAACATTCTAGGTCACTTCTTTCCTATGGAAAACTATACCAAACTCCCTTTATTTATGTTGACTTTGCGAAGACAAACCTAAATTTGGTTTATCCTGATTATCATTGAATGTCCTGCATACTTATTAGTATCGAGGTTAGAGATATCCCTATTCGGTTTCGGGTATATTAAATTAAACTGCTTCAACGGTTAGAACCACCTAACAAGGTTTTCATCACTTTGGCCCTCACATCTGTCTTAATGCAAACAACTTTTCTTCACAACATTCTTACAAACGATATAAACTATTCAACATGAATACCAGTGTATGAGTGGATAGTTGTTGCTTCCTTTGCTTTAAGGAGCCCAAATCCGCTTTAACTACCTATTCGTTTATGTTGCGAGATTTAAGTAATTATTTAAGAACGAAATTAAGTAAATTTTCTTTAAATAAGTATGTTCATGTTCAATTAAAAGATTGTGCATTCAATTTTAAATTGAGGACTGATAAAAAACAGCGATTTTTTACAAAACGTTTGCTAATAACTTTTAAATAGAATTGAATGATAATTGTCCGCCACCGGATTATTATCAAAACGCGTTTTCAGGTACTCCTTTTGGCAATTTTTGTGCTATTGTAAGAGTTTGTGTCAAGTAAAAAATTATCATTTTTTATACATGGATTCAAGTAACCACGTTTGTAAGGAACAGTGTGAACTTTTAAAATTTCTAAAAAATTTCTTCATAGCGCCAATCAATACCTTTTTTCATGCGGATACCCTGTCCATGCTTATTTTAGCTGAAAACTGTGTTTAATATATCTACGACAGACCAAAATTTTAAATCCCATTTTTAATTTAGGCAAGATTTTAACTAAAGAGTATTTTAGTCAGCGACTATGATTACGGGCCTTAAATTTTAGTATATCAATTTTAGCACCAAAACTATACTTTTGAGCCTTTTGGGATTTAAAGTGATGTAAAATGCTTAAGTGTAATTATGCAAATTTTAGTTGAAGTACCAGTATTAATTAAATATTTTTGTATTTCTTATCAGATTCAATCCACAGCTATACGAAGATATTGCCATGGATGAAAAGGATGATCAAAAGTTAATAAATATGTTATGGCATGTCAAAGCTTATATGCACAAAAATCGTAATAAAATAATAGAAGTGATAAATCTTTTAAAATAGCCTGTAAGAGTGGTTTAGATCGCTCTAAATAATCTCATACAAATGAATACTTTATTGTGCTAACCCTATTCGTCCGGAAATTTTTATAACTACTGTAATATCGAACGTTTTAACTTTTGGGTTTTTATGTTTATGAATAGTCATTTTATTAAAATGTATTAACAATCTCAAAACACACAAAAAGTAGGTTAAACATATATCACTTGTTACGGTGTGAATTCACAAATAACTAAATTTTTGGCATCGAATATGATCATGAATATAGACATGAATATAGACAATTGAACGATCGATAGTGAAAAGGGAGATTTGCATTAAAAATGAACATATCGCTCATTTACTTCAATAGTGTCATAACTCAAAAAACATGATTTTTGAGTTAATAACATATAAACGTACCCAATATTATGATCTATGTTGTATAAAAAAATCTTTGTGATCATTTAAAAATTTACCACGTGCTATAAAAATGAAAATATGCGCTTATATACGCAACACATAGCAGTTGAAATATTTGATTGGCTCTCCTGGAAAATTGTGTTTTTTGAATTATGACACTATTGAAGTAAATGAGCGATATGAGAAACTTAAAAACATATCCATAAAAAGGGATATACAAAAAAGTTCAGAAATAATGAGAAAACATATATAAAAACTATAGCTGGTGTCCATTTTCACTGAACTTTTTTTATATTTTCTTTTTACGGTTATGTTTATCGGTTGCTCTTTTATTCACTCTAAATAAAAATATATTTTTTTTTTTGCCGGCCATTCAATTGGAAGCCTAAAATTTATCCAATTTATATTTAAACGTATGTGCTAATAAATTATACATAGCTCGAGAACTTTTTATTCAACAATCACCCTTAAGACGAGTGTCGATTTTTTAGGCTGCACTTTAAAGTTGTCTTGAAACATTTATAGCCAATCGCCCAAGCGCCTCTCCTTAAACTTATTATAATTAATTTTAAGTAGCGAATTGGATCCTGGTATCATTAGCTCCGTATCCAATGAGTGTTCGCTTTTATGCTATGTACAAACACACACCAAATTGGCAATTTATACCATTTGGGCAATTTATTACGCCATTTATCATATAATAAATTGCCAATTTAAAAAACAATTGCGTAATAAATTGTTTCAAAGTGCAAATGCAACCTTGTAAAGTGTTTTTATTTAGTAGATTTAAACGTCAGTTACGCATGGCTCAACTATATGGTTGGCTCATCTCATCAGCTGATTTTATTTTTTTTCATTTCACTGGAGTGGGGATTGTCAATAGTAGATGGAAAACTCAAAATGAAACTAAAACATTGAACACATTTTCTTACAGCACACAAAAATTTCAAATTTTTATGTTTTCATTCCATTCCATTCGCCTAATATCAACACGCACATTTTGACAGTATGAACAAAGGTATGTTGTTGCTGTAGAGATGAGCAAACCAGCTATCAAATTACTATTGTGTAAGTTAAATTGAGTTGTATGAACACCACTCAATTTAAATCGAAATAGCCTTAGTTTATTTTTCTGTTTTAACACAGTATTAACTGTTGAAATTTCAAAACTTCCACACTGCCGTCCATAGAAAAAAGGCAGTAATGTATAAAAAGTGAAATCGGAGAAAATTGAATTTTTATTTGGTAAATTTAAGATTTTTCAAGTAAACATCAACATTTAAACCTTTTTTTATATTTCATTGTAGATTTTTAATAATTTTTTCTTTAGTCAATGAGTAAACTGTAATTGCAGAAATAAAGGAAGTAAAGTTTACTTACTGCTGTAAAGTTTACTTACTGCCTTTTGCTATGGACGGCAGTATAATCACTAGTTAAAGCTGCAGACATTGGAGCTTTATCGGTAACCGTATCGGTAACTTTATAACAGCTGATTCGACCAACCTTATGGGAATCAATGCAATCGATTATTGGTGCCGCTAAGGTCGTCACCGTATCGTAGCCAACCAATTGGTTTTTGGTTTTCCGTCGTAACGATAAACAGCTGATTACGTTAGCGATACGACTACAGCGATACGACAAACGGCACCAATGACTCCGCTTTAAAAAGAAATAACTCAAAGTTTGTTTCAATACAAAATGTCTCATATAAATATATGTAATTTATCTGTTTAGTTAAGCAAATGGAATGTTATAGACTGCATGTTGTACAAAATAGAACCAAAAAATTGTATCTTCAGACATAAAAACATCTCCTCTACACCTTTTCCAGTTTAAGTTCAGAAATTTACAATTCAAGTTCAGAAAATTGCAATTCAAGTTCAGAAAATTACAATTCAAGTTCAGAATTTCCAATTTAAATTCAGAAATGTACAATTCAAGTTCAGAAATTTACAATTCAAGTTCAGATTTTCCAACTCAAGTTCAGAAAATTGCAATTCAAGTTCAGAAATTCCAATTTAAATTCAGAAAACTACATTCAAGTTAAGAAAATTACATTTAAAGTTCAGAAAATTACAATTCAAGTTCAGAACATTACAAATTACAGTTCGAATTCAGAAATTTATAAGTAGGGTGTTAATTTTCAAAGGTTATTTTAATTAATTAATTTTATACTTTAATGTTTCTTGCGGAAGTGTTGATGCTTCGTTGACCATGTTGCCAAAATGGTGGTTGAATTGTAGTTTTCTTCAAGGTGTGTACATCCCGAACCTTGAAATCAAATGGAGGATAATTCTATCCAACAAGTGCATGATGACGCTACGGCCAAGAAGGTACTTCAGTCGAAACAGCAGTTGGGAAGCAGTGGAAGAGAGAGACCTCCACAGAGTTGCGAAGGTGGAGGAAGACTTGACCTCTCATGGTGCTCCCAATTGCCGTCAGTTACCGCGAAACAGGGAAAGCTGGCATGCTTTGTTACGAAACTGCAAAAATCCCGATTCCCAATTCATGATGAATGATGATGATGGCGGATAAGTTGAGATATATTGACATATGGCGCCAAGATCTATGCAGACAGTACCTATACGTTACTTGCGGGAGTGTGGACGCTCCGTTGATTGTTTAAGTGGTCATATCTTCGTCGTCACTGCTGTCATACTCAGTGCAGATCAATGGTTGTGACGCTAAGAATATAGCTGGGTGGCATTGCAATTGCTTCTTATGAACGAGAGTTTTTTCTTCGCTAACTCGCAAAATTGATTTAAACGAGTTAAGATGTACAATGCTTCCTTAACACATAGATAAAATCTTACATACATTTATTTCCATTGGATGAAAAAAAAAATACCCGACAAATTTTCTGAACTTGAATTGAAAATGCTGAACTTGAATTGTAATTTTCTGAACTTGAAATGCAATATTCTGAATTTAAATTGAAATTTTCTGAACTTGAATTGGAAATTTCTGAAATTTAAATTGAAAATTTTGAACTTGAATTGTAATTTTCTGAACTTAAACTGGAAAAGGTGCAGCTCTATTTCTATGTAAATTGAAAATACTAAATACTTATGTATGGAGCATTTACTTTTAAGCTGCATACAACGCTTAATGAGCAGATTTGGAACTACCGAGAAGGCGAAATTTGCGGGAAATGACTAAAAACCCCGTCACATAAGCAGTTTTTCATAAACATAGGTGCGTTTAACACAATCTTATGCAAGATGAGTATTTTTATGGAGAACGATCGAGCGACACTGACATGAAAAAGTAGCCAACTTCCAACTGTTGTTGCAAGCTAAACATAAGATGAAGAATGCGACATTTGCTTTGGCTAAGGGTGCTTTCACAATTTGCAAGTGAAATTATATTTCCCACTCGTTGGTACTTTTCTAACATTTTTCACAGTTAAAATCTTCAATTTAACAAATGAATTGGACACAAAATATGTAAGCAAGTATTTTTCTTGTATAGTAAAAATATTTATAACAGTGCTTTGCGAAATTTTGTATGTGAATGGACAAGGCGAACTAAACTTCAATTGCTAAGTCTGAAGTTCTTTTATATTTACAAACCCAACATCTTGCGTGATTGTGGCGATGTTACTGGCATGCAAAAGCTTGCGTTGAAAAAATTGATTATGGCTCGGCTCTAAATAAATGAAAAATTTAAAACTTGGTACAAAGGTTTACGGAAAACTTAAAATGGTTATTTGATAGTTAGATGCGCCAGATACTTGTCGTTTTAGAACTGAATTATATATAAAAAAGTTATTTTAAGGTTGAACTTATTTTGTGATTTATCTTGTAAACATATTTCGGCATTCACAGGGTCTTCTATGCACCATATGTGGTACTCGTATGCTTTAATCAAATTTTATATTGAAAACCATAGAAAATTCAAATTTTAAAATATTGCCCAATTATATTTTTAATAGCAAAAAGTCTTGCGCATTAATTTTATGAATTTTCAAATGCCTATTCGAGTGGTTTACAGTGTAACTCTTTATAATAATTATTTTTTAAAGAAACCAAAAAACTGGTGATTATAAAAAATAAATTCCAAATTGTGCTTATCAAACGAAAGCACACATTCTGTTTATACACAAATATACACATGTATGGACGAACGTTAGGAATGAACAAGAAAAAATTTAATAAGTATTTAGTTTGAATTATTTTTAGTATGATTATTTTATATTTGTATTGTATTATACCATCCAAAAAAATATTCATGTATGTTTATTAATAGTAAATATTTACCACTTCTGAAAATAAAATCTTATAAAACTTCAAACGAGCAATTCTTGTATATTCGTATATTTGTATGTTTGTATAGCCGAACGATCTTGGGAACGGCTCAACCGATTTAAATGAAATTTGGCACAGAGATAATGTATCGCCTTCTAAGACTTTCTACCTAGGTGTCGCCACTCAGAATGTTTCACAAGGTTGCCATCTATTCGAAATTAGAAAAAAAATTGCATGAGGTATGCCGATATGGGTATCAAACGAAAGGTACTTCACTCCGCATTACAATAGGGTCATTTTGAGTAGGGTAGCAATTTAGGGTTGCCACCTATTCGAAATTAAAAAAATTTCATGAGATATGCCGATATGGGTATCAAACGAAAGGTATTTCACTCCGCATTACAATAGGGACATTTTTATGTGGGGTAGCACTTTAGGGTTGCCACCTATTCGAAATTAAAAAAAAATTGCACGAGATATGCCGATATGGGTATTAAACTAAAGATATTTCACTCCGCATTAGAATAGGGACATTTTTGAGTAGGGTTGCCATTTAGGATTGCCACCTATTCGAAATAAAAAAAAATTGCATGATACATGCCGATATGGGTTACAAACGAAAGGTATTTCACTCCGCATTACAATAGGGTCATTTTTGAGTAGGGTTGCCATTTAGGGTTGCCACCTATTCGAAATTTAAAAAAATTGCATAAGATATGCCGATATGGGTATCAAACGAAAGGTATTTCACTCTGCATTATAATAGGGACATTTTTGAGTAGGGTTGCCATATAGGGTTGCCACCTATTCGAAATTAAAAAAAATTGCATGATACATGCCGATATGGGTTACAAACGAAAGGTATTTCACTCCGCATTACAATAGGGACATTTTTGAGTAGGGTTGCCATTTAGGGTTGCCACCTGTTCGAAATTTAAAAAAATTGCATAAGATATGCCGATATGGGTATCAAACGAAAGGTATTTCACTCCGCATTATAATAGGGACATTTTTGAGTAGGGTTACCATATAGAGTTGCCATCTGCTCGAAATTACAAAAAAAATTGCATGAGATATGCCGATATGGGTATCAAACGAAAGGTATACCACTCCGCATTGCAATAGGGAAATTTTTGAGTAGGGTTGCTATTTAGGGTTGGGGTAGTTAGACGAAATAATACAATACTTACTCATATTCTATTAAAGCTTTAAAGGAGAACATTGAAGTTAAAAATCTTTATAAAAAAATCTTACACATGATTCGACTTAATTTTCTTAATTTCACACACGCTAATAAAATTGAAATGCAATATCAAGGCACCGTGGCAAATTCTAGCAAAATATATTTAAATGCATATTTTTGGCAAATATGAAGTGAAGAATTGCAATTTCTCACAGATTACGATTAGAAAGATTTCTCACCATAGCAAAAAGATATATCACCATGGTAATTAGCTACCGTTGAACACTAGAGGCATATGTTCAATTTGAAAACGACATCTAACCATTTAACTACTTACCAACAGATGGTGCTTAGGGAAGTAAGTTGACATTTAATTAAACTAACTGATAGTTGTCATTCGTGGAATTTAAAAGTTTTTGGAATGTAATAAAATTGTGAGACTTTCATAGTGTATAACTAAAAAATGTTTGAAATTAATTATTTCGGCGCATGAAGATACTCGACCTAAATAACTTAGTTCTCGATTTCACTAATTGTCATAACAATCCCTTATACTATTTAAAATTTTTCATTCCAGTTCATTTTGCGGTTAGTGTTTGAAATGTTTTTGAAATCTATATTTAAGGAAATCAAATATTGGTAAGTAAAAGTATGTAATATATGTACATATAAAAAAAGTTGAGTTTAATTAATGATGACATGTAGAACAAAGTATGTTACAAGCCAACCTAATACCAGAGAATTTAAATGTTTAAATTCTCTGGTATCACTTAGTGATTATAATATTCGTGACACTGCCCTCCACCTAAGTCGGATCGTCCCGATCAGACAAATCTCCTGATCTAAACTCTGCTAGCCTCTCCAAATTAACCATTTTCATTTTGGTTCGTGGTTTGCCGATGGTTTGTATGCGGTAAACTACATCGTTGATTCGCTTTAAAATTTTGTATGGGCTTCCCAATTACACTGCAATTTCGGGAACAAACCTTTCTTCCGTTGTGGGTTATATAACAGCACCAAATCGCCTTCCTGAAAACCTTCCGAATTAATTGCTTTATCGTATCTGGCTTTCATCTTGTCACTCATAATCTTTGTTCGTTGTCTTACAAGATCGTGTATTTCTCTCATCTCTTCTTCCAAGACACTAGTGGATTTCTTGGCATTTCTCTCCGCATCGGCATTAATCCCAAACTCCAAATCGGCTGGCAGTCGAAGGTCATTGCCAAAAATTACTTTTGCGGGGGTTTGGCCCGTTGTCTCATGCACTGCCGATCGGTGAGCCATCAAAAATAATTGTATGTGCGTATCCCACTCTTTATGGTACTTGTCGACTACTTTCTTTAAGTGCTCCTTCAAGGTTCTATTGAATCGTTCCACCATACCATCGGACTGAGGATGCAATGCAGTTGTCCGTGTTTTTCGAATGCCCAGTTTTTACACATTTCTTGGAACACAGCTGATTCAAAATTCCTGCCTTGGTCAGAATGTAATTCCATTGGTACACCATACCTTGCAACCCAATTATTTACAACCAAGACTGCAATTGTTTCCGTTTCTTGATTTGGTATTGGGTATACCTCTGGCCATTTGCTAAAATAATCCATAACCACCAATACCTATTTGTTTCCGCTGTTGCTAGTAGGAAATGGACCCGCGACATCTAAAGCAATCCTTTCAAACGGTGCACCTGAGTTATTTTGCTTCATCTGGCCATGACTTCGTGTTCTGGGCCCTTTGGATCTGCTGCAAACCTCGCAATTGGCAATCCACTCAGTGACCGACTGCCGACAACCAACCCAATAGAATCTCTGTTTAATCTTCTCGAGCGTTTTCGTGATTCCCAGATGACCTCCACTTGGACCATTATGTATCAGTAGAGGTATTTATGAAAATGTTTAATGCACTCTACCAATGCTAATAGCTCTCTCCGTGTAACGCAATAGTTCCTAGTTTTGATAAAACGCCTCATATAGCATATCCAATCGCATCGGTATCTAGAATAAACGTTGCTCCTGGAAGCGGATATGCCAACATTGGGGCAGTGCACAACCGCTCTTTCAATGTTTGGAAAGCCACTTCCTTTTCCACTGAAAAGCTTTATTTTTCTTGTAAGCTCGTGAAGGCTATGGGCTACGCTGGAAAAGTTTCGTACAAATCGGCGGTAATATGTCCACAGCCCAAGGAAACTTCTTAATTTATGCAAGTTCTGTGGTCTTGGCCAATCTTTTACAGCTTCTATTTTTTCATTCGCAATACAGATTCCCTCTGTCGTTACTTTGTGACACCCAAATAATTTACTTCCTTTTTAAACAACGAACACTTTTTGGGACTTAGTTTCAGACCAGCGCCAGCTATTCTCTGGAAAACTTCCTCTAAGTTTTTAAGATGTTCATCAAAGTTCTTGCCCAATGGGTAGATATCCTTTTTCGTAACGTCGTTCAACTTGCGGTAGTCCACGCAAAACCTCATTTTTCCATCCTTCTTCTTCACAAGTACCACGGCTGAGCTCCATGGACTAGCTGATGGTTCGATGACGCCGCTGTCGCTCATTTCTTGCACGATTTGACTTAAAACTTGTCAATTTGATGTTTCACAACTTTGGTGCGGCCTGGTTTGGAGCCATCCTGGTCAAATATATTCGCGTAGTTTAGGAGCAGTTGTTTTGCTTTACTCTGATAATCTTCCTCTATCTCCTCCGTCCATGCCATGATGTCATTTGAAAGATCATTGTTGCTGGTTGGGACGTGCTCCTGGAGCTGCTCACAGTTAATAATTACATCAGCCTCTTGACATCTTCCCAATATAGCTCCTTTGGTAAGTTTGATTGGTGAATTGAACTCATTGAGTACTCTTATCGGAATACGTCCATCTTGTTTTGTCATAGCCAGGGTTTTTCCTACAAGAACATTCGGTGTTGATTTGTTTGCTGCTTCGACAACCCACAATTTGTTTGTCCCACAATCTCCATCAATCTTTGCCCAGATGACTGCTTCTGATTTTGGTGGTATTTGCAGATTCTCTTCCACCATCACTCGTTTACTGCTGTAGCCTCTCTCGTAGCCGAAATTAAGTGGCACATCCATGTTCTTATATCGCATCATCTTTCTTTGCATATCGATCTTGATACCTTGGTCGATTAAGAAGTCCACTCCGATTATGATTTCATCAACAATCTCCGCAACTATAAAATTGTATACTCCCGTGACGTTCCCAATTGCGACTTCACATACTACTTCTCCTAAGACCGTGGTGTCTTCTCCAGTGGCTGTACGCAATCTTGCTCCATGCAATGGTCTTATCTTCTTGTTGACTAAATCCGCTCGAATAATGGAATGAGATGCATCCGTATCTACAGTCAGTAAACGTTCCTTTCCATCCACATGTCCTCCTACAGTAAGATTGTTTGACCTTCCGATTTGCGAGATAGAGATTATGGGGCATTCAATTGAGGGAGCCAGCTGTCGCCCCTTGCGGCTGACTCGCTTTAGTTTAACGATTGAGTGGATTTGGAGATTTGCTCGTCTCCTTCAGCTCTGCGTTTACGGCCGCCCACATTGCTGGAATTGTTAGGATTGGTACTGCAATAACGTGCAATGTGCCCTGGCTTCCCACATTTAAAGCATTTGACGGCACCATCGTTTTTCTGCTGCGTTCCTTTTAATGCTTCCAAAATTGTATCTACCCAGTCTGGCCTTTCCACTTCCACGCGATGAGCTTTGTATGCGGGCTTACTCAAAAGTGACGCTGTTTCCTGAGTCAATGCATGGGATACCGTTTCAGAAAATGTTTGATTTGGGTTCGCGTATGTGGTTCGCTTCGTTTCGACGTCCCGTATGCCATTTATAAAGCTCTGAATCTTCACTCTTTCCTTGTATTCCACGGGTGCATCCGCATTTGCAAGATGAGCCAATCTTTCAATGTCCGAAGCAAACTCCTGCAAAGTCTCGTTAGCTTTTTGGTACCGGTTTTGCAGTTCTATTTGGTAGATCTGTTTCCTGTGTTCGCTTCCATATCTTCGTTCTACAGCAGCCATCAATGCTTCGTAACTGTTACGTTCGTACTCTGGGATGGTCTGTGGGATCTCAGCAGCTGGTCCTTTTAAAGCCAGGAACAATGCTGCAACTTTATCTTCGGCATTCCAGTTGTTCGCTGCTGACGTCTTCTCAAATTGAAGCTTAAATACCTGGAAAGGAACAGAACCATCAAACGTTGGTGATTTTACCTTCAGAGTATACGCTGAAGTGATTGGACGGTTCAATTGTAACTCCTGAATCCGATCTTTCAAAGCATCCATATCAGCCTCCATTTTATCTTGTCGTTCACCCTCCAACTGCGATGATATGCGATCCTCTTGCGCTTTCAACTGCTGAGCCAACTGAGATATCGTATATGTCTTCCGTTATTCCAGTTGAGATGCCATATTTGTGGATATTTGTGATGAAATTTCTGTTATACGTGTTTCTTGTGCTTCAATCTTGGATGTTATACGGTTCTCCTGCGACTCTAGTTGCGATGCCATATATGTCTTCTGTTCTTCCAGTTGAGATGACATTTGCGACGACATTTCTGAAATACGCGTTTCTTGTGATTCCATTTGAGATGCCATATATGTCTTCTGTTCTGCCAGTTGAGATGACACTGTCGATGTTTGAGCAGATATTGCCGCCAAAATCATGTTCAAGTCTGTGCTCGTAACTGTCTGCGATGTTTCGGTTTTCTCCTCAATTTTTGTTGTTGTCTCGTCGCCATCAGGGTGAAAGACATAATCGTCCACATTAATTCCCTCCGACTCCATTACCTCTCGTAGCCGTGCTTGAAGTTCGACCTTATTGCCGGTTGTATTCAATCCACGGTTCTCCAATTCCTTTTTCAGTTGATGGATCCTTAATTCACTTAACTTTGCCATGTCCAAGATGTATTCGCAATCTTCGGAATTTATTCAACAATTCCTCTTCTGACACCAATTGTAACAAATTTACTGTAACTCCGCTTATTTTCAACTTGCTTCTTACGTTCGTATCGCTAAATTGTCGAATAAATAAATCAAATATTTAATAATGCAAAACGGTCTTTATTAGACTACTTTGAATAACACTTATGTATACTTCACAACTGTTATCGTGTTTAAATCAAACTCAAGTCAGACTACTCCGCTTTTGCCGCTTTTATACTCTTTTCTGCATCGTTGGGATATTCCAGATGTTTCTCCTTGTAGAATGTTCTACTTGTTTGCCCTAGTAATTGAGCTACATATATGTATACCCATTTGTAGTTTATAGACCCTCCCATAGGCATATGCGTGTTTATATGCGAGTAATACTTTGACTGTTGACTAACTATGTACATCTGTGTGTGAGTTATCTCTTCGCTGCCTTGTATGCATGTGGGTAAACGACGATTAATGTGTTTATGGGTATTTCCCCGCTGCGTGTATGTAAATGTTGCTTGTCGTAATGTGTCCATAATGATTTATTTATTTACGCACATACTGCTTAGAATCACCCTAGCGATGTGATGTGAGTATCACTTAGTGATTCTAATATTCGTGACAATATTCTTAAATTTTAAGGAAAAGGATTTCCTAAATTTTTTATTACACTTTACCATAATGTTAAGAGGACATATTTTGTTCATAACCAACACTTTAAAATGTCAAACAACTTCCAAACAGATGATAAAACACGTTGAGCAAATGTAGCGATAAATATTTCTACTCAGTAATTTTCAACCGTTGAGTGGATCGTCAGAAAATTATCCCTCAAGACTACTCAATAAGGCATCGAGTCCCGGGAATACCGATCCCGAACTCCGGGATGTATAGCTGTCTGCTATCAACAATTTCCCATACTAGTGTCAAAAAAAAATTCAAAAATAAAATTCAAAAATTACAGCCTCTAGATAATCCCGAGATTTCGGGACTGTCATTTTCAAATCCCAAAACCCCGGGATTGCATAAGATCTTCGGGATTCAATGCCTTGCTGCGCAACATTTGTGTTTCATTGTTGCTGTGTATCAACTCTGTAGTGTTTCCGGAAGGGTCAATTGGATTTTGGAATGGTCAATTGGATTTTAGGAAACTAGGACTAGAAAAGTGAAAACATTCCAAATTTTCTTCTTCGAAGTATAATTGGCGCTTACTAGAAGTCATTTTATACCGTCACAAAAAAATTGGGAATAATAGAAATCAAGGCGAACTCAATTCAGTACCAGGTTGTGCTATCCCATCAGCTGATTGCTTCTTGATATTTTCCATACAACGCCTTGGTACAACAATAGCCGTGTTTTTTAACACGCGTATATCCGTTTACGCTTAAACTTTATATTGACTGCTAAGAGACAAACTATAAATACACCTCTGAAATTGCTGCGCATAAATTTTGTCCTACTAAATTTCAATACGCATTATACTCAGATGTAACTGAAATATGTGTCTTTGTTTCACCCTGTACACTAATTCTATGTATTATATGTGTGTCCACAATTCATCGCAACTGATTCAGCTATATGTTATACCCTATGGCCATCAGAGCGTTGCGTCTCCGCTTTTCGCTACACCCTGTTGCTGTAGCTAGTTGTTTTACCACAGCCGCTAGATGGGTCTCCTAAGCATTATCTAAGCGAAGATAGGCGTTTTTTAACACGCGCAAACGAAACGTATACGCGCATGTTAAAAAACACGGCTAATATGTCAGTTAATCGAAATTAATGCTAATTGTCTCTTGACAGGATTCTGCACGGTAAATAGCGTTGAATTCGCTTTTCCATCATCTTGTATAGATTCGTTTTCAGTGGATGTATTCGGCTATATTAGAACGCAGACTTTCCGACACTGGCCTGCCTCAATGGATTTACTATAACAAGATTGGTATGGCTGTCGTTTTACCATCATATTTAATATTAGACCGTTGAGAACTCCTTTTCGGGAAGGTGGTCTTACGACCAATATTATAAACTTAAGCAATTTTACCGAAGAAGGTTACAAGCGAGTGTGGACTACAAAACTCGAGAGCTGAAATGCTGAAATATAAGAGAAGAATTGGATTCAAGGGGCTGTGTAGACCAACTCTCTGTTTCCAGTACAATGTATAGCTTTTCCAACCCAAATGTCAACCTAACTTAGGTACACGTCGCGAACCCCGTGTTTTTCATGGAAGGAGGGTTTGCATGACCTAGATAGTAATGGATAGTAATTTTTCGGTTGTTTGGAAATATCTTTTGATAGAAGCTGGCGCAGGAACGAACATTTTGAAGCATGGATTAGCAGTTGTGAGCAAAAGTAAAAAAAAATAAAAAAGCAAAGCAAGAACATAATCTCAGTCTACACTGACGCTTCCAAAATGGAGTGCAGTGTGGCAGTGCGTGTCTTCTGGGGATATATTAAGGTGTGGCTGTCTGTCCGTCTACGCCATTTTGCTAGTATCTTCCAAGTGGAAGTTCTGAGCATAGAGAGCGCATGTACGCTCATGTCGCGGGCATTGGTGGGAGGACGCACAGTGTGCCAAGCAGCGATCATGGCGCCTAGCCCCCAACCCCCATCACTTCGTCTAAGGCAGTCGGCAGATGCAAGAGGTCGCTTCAAGCCACAGCTAATTTCGCAAACACAACCCTCGTATGGGTTCCTGGTCACAGGAACATCGAGGGCAACGAGAAGGCAGACGAACTTGCAAGATCAGGGGCACTGCTGGAGGCTGCGGAGGCGGTCGAAATCGTCCACTTACTTTAATGAAAAGAAACATACATAGTAGATTCAAGGAGTTAGCAGTCAACCAACTGGTACTCCTCGGACAATTGCAAATAACCAAGCAAATATTGCCAAATTACGATAGTAAGAGAACAGAAGACCCACCCAATATGTTAAGGAAAGAAATTTGTATGATCAATGCCACAATCACGGGCCACTTCGCCTGCATGCTGAAGGAATGGGGATCCCTTTTAACATCATTTGCATGAGCTGCGACGAGAAAGGCAGCAAATAAAGAGTCACGCACAACCTGTGTGAATACCCAGCTCTAGCGCACACTAGGTTTCTAACTATGGGAAGTTATATACTGCCAGAAGGAAGCTGCCCCCAGCGGGTTCGGGGGTCAGAATATACCCATGTACCTTGCTTTTAATTCGATGGAATAATGTCAAAATTGTACTTTGCCTGAAGTGGAAGTGTCAAATCCAGTGGAAAAAACTAGCAATCGCCTGATTTCCGGCCGTCACTTGTATGGTCTCGCCATGATGTCACTTTTAATATACACCCAGGATCGTGAATCTGAAAACGGAAATATTGCTCCCGTGAAGAGATATTTTCAAAAAACAATTAAAGTTTTTTATGTTAACATGCCGTTTGACACTTCTGCCAATATTTTTGGAAGTGTATTAAGAGTGGCATGCTGTCAGCCGCTGTGGTGTGGTGGTAGCGTGCTCTGCCGAAGATCTTGGATTCAAGTTCCGGGTAAAGCAACTAATCAGCTGACAGATGAAATCACGATAGTAACTTGAGGGCTAATTAAACTTCATTAACCCTAACGCCATAGTCGTAACCATACTTATATCCATCTCCATCTCCAATGTGATCGACTAATGGTGCCTTAACCTAAAAATCGTGAAAATTTCATAAAAATGAAGAAAACGTAAAAAATTACAAACATATTCCACAAAAAATAATTCTCTTAGTCATAACGTATCCAAAAGAATGAACAAAAGCTACAAAAATTTATTAAATTCACCAACTCAAATAGTTTTAAGTTATGGATATGGCGAGAAAGCAAAAACCAATTGGTTGGCTATGGTATGTTTATGGCGTTAGCCTTATGGTATGTCACCATTAATCGGTTACATTGATTTCCATAAGGTAGGTTCGATCAGCTGTTTTATCTGGTTATGGATTTATGGTTATAAGTCACCATTAATTAGCCCTTTAAAAGCTAATTAAACTTCCTTAAGCTGGAGACAGTGGTGCTTTATCGGTAACCGTATCGGTAACCTTATAACAGCTGATTCGACCAATCTTATGAGAATCAATGCAATCGATTATTGGTGCCGCTAAGGTCGTAACCGTATCGTAGCCAACCAATTGGGTTTTGTTTTACCATCGTAACTATAAACAGCTGATTACGTTAGGGATACGGATACAGCGATACGACATACGGCACCAATGACTCTGGTTTTAACCATAGCGCCATAGTCGTAACCATACCCATATCCATAACCATTTCCAATGTGAACGATTAATGGTGCCTTAACATAAAAATCGTGAAAATTTCATAAAAATGAAGAAAACGCAAAAAATTACAAACATATTCCTCAAAAATAAGTCTCTTAGTCATAACGTATCCAAAACAATGAATAAAAACTAAAAACAGTTATTAAATTCACCAACTCAAACATATTAAGGTTATGGTTATGGCGTTAGCGTTATGGTATGGCACCATTAGATTGCATTGATTTCCATAAGGTAGGTTCGATCAGCTGTTTTATCTGGTTATGTTTATAAGTCACCATTAATTGGCCTTTTAACCCTAACGCCATAGTCGTAGCGATTCCCATATCCATTACCATCTCCAATGTGATCGATTAATGGTGCCATAACCTAAAAATTGTGAAAATTTCATAAAAATGAAGAAGACGCAAAAAATTACAAACATATTCCTCAAAAATAAGTCTCTTAGTCATAACGTATCCAAAACAATGAATAAAATCTACAAAAAGTTATTAAATTAACCAACTCAAATATTTTTAGGTTATGGATATGGCGAGAAATCAAAAACCAATTGGTTGGCTATGGTATAGTTATGGCGTTTGCGTTGTGGTATGGCACCATTAATCGATTATATTGATTTCCATAAGGTAGGTTCGATCAGCTGTTTTATCTGGTTATGGTTATAAGTCGCTATTAATTAGCCTTTTAACCCTAACGCCATAGTCGTAGCCATACCCATGTCAAAAGTGATCGATTAATGCTGCCTTAACCTAAAAATCATGAAAAAAAATTAAGAAAACACAAAAAATTACAAACATATTCCACAAAAAATAAGTCTCTTAGTCATAACGTATCCAAAAAAATGAATAAAAACTACAAAAAGTTATTAAATTCACCAACTCAAACATATTTAGGTTATGGATATGGCGAGAAAACAAAAACCAATTGGTTGGCTGTGGCATGGTTATGGCGTTAGCGTTATGGTATGGCACCATTAATCGATTACATTGATTTCCATAAGGTAGGTTCGATCAGCTGTTCTATCTGGTTATGGCTTTATGGTTATAAGTCACCATTAAGGGCGAATTAATGGTGACTTATAACCACAAAGCCATAACCAGATAAATCAGCTGATCGAACTTACCTTATGGAAAGGAATGTAATTGATTAATGGTGCCATACCATAACGCTAACGCCATAACCAATCAATTGGTTTTTGGTTTCTCGCCATATCCATAACCTAAATATATTTGAGTTGGTGAATTTAATAACTTTTTTTAGTTTTTCTTCATTGTTTTGGATACGTTATGACTAAGAGACTTATTTTTTGTGGAATATGTTTGTAATTTTTTGCGTTTTCTTCATTTTTATGAAATTTTCACGATTGTTAGGTTAAGGCACCATTAATCGATCACATTGAGATGGTTATGGATATGGGTATGGTTACGACTATGGCGTTAGGGTTAAGGAAGTTTAATTTGGCTTTTAACTGGCCTTTTAAAAATCAGGTGACCGTGTCTGTAGAAAAGCGTTGCTTCCAAATTCCAAGAACCAGCAATCAGCTGGTGGGATTTAACCAGAAACGATATAATATAGAGACATTGCATAGACGAAAAATCGTATGAGGCAAGCTTCACAAAATTCTAGTAGGTCACATTCACCACTTACCACAGCAGAATTTGTTAATAATTTATATTAATAATTATTTGTACACTTTTTATTCAGCTAATGTGTTCAGAATTTTAACTTTTACTCACTGAAACTCCAATCAGTGTATTTCTGTGCTTAAATTATGTTAAAAATTGTGTTAAAGTTTTTGGTGTGATGAAAGTGACCTACTAGAATTTTGTTACGCTCCGCTGCTTTCCACCGAAGTTCGCGCCTGCAACATCTTTATTTTCGATAATATTTGACTTAACTATATGATTGGCTCATCTCTGCAACAAATAGGATGTCAAGTCAAAAGAAAATTTTCATTGATTTCGATTAACTGACATATTATTGTACAATGCGTTGTATGGAAAATAATCAAGAAGAGACAGTCAGCTGTTCAGATAACAGCACATAATTTTCCATACAGCGTCTTGTACTACAAGATGTCAGTTAAGCCGGAGTCATTGGTGCCGTATGTCGTATCGCTGTATCCGTATCCCTAACGTAATCAGCTGTTTATCGTTACGACGGTAAACCAAAACCCAATTGGTTGGCTACGATACGGTTACGACTTTAGCGGCACCAATAATCGATTGCATTGATTCTCATAAGGTTGGTCAAATCAGCTGTTAAAAGGTTACCGATACGGTTACCGATAAAGCACCAATGTTTCCAGCTTTAATAGAAATCAATGAAAATTTTCTTTTGACTTGAAATTCTTCCGCGCGGCGAATTGGTTGAATTCGTTTTGCCACCACCTACTATAGATTCGCCTTGCTCAAGGCTTTGTATGGGAAATTATGAAGAAGAAGCAATCAGCTTTTGTGATAGCACCAAGGCAAATTCATTACAGGTGATGTTATCCCATCAGCCGATTGCTTCTTCTTGATAATTTTCCATACAACGCCTTGTACTGCAACATGTCAGTTAATCGAAATCAATGAAAATTTTCTTTTGACTTGACATTCTTCTGTACGGCGAATTGGTTGAATTCGCTTTGCCACCACCAAGTATGGATACGCCTTGGATAGCACCACCTCTACTGAATTCGCCTTGGCCTAGCTTGTGTGCTGTGGCAAAATAATTTCGCCTTCGGAAAATATCAAGCATCAGCTGATGAGAGAAACTTCCTTGTACTGAATTCGCCATGCACTTCATCTGAGTTGCACTTGCCTTGTCATCATTGTAAATTTTACCAAGTAGCGCAACTAACAGCTGATCGGTGAAAATTCGCACATTCACACGCACAGTTTTCGACTCAGTTTCAAAAAAAAACTTTAGATTATTTAATTCAAATTTTAAAGTAAGATAATCCTTACAAATGTATGTATACAGAATATATATGTCGTTTTTGTTGTTATTAAAACAATAGTTTTATTTATATTAAAGCTTTTATAATTTTTTTTTTAACTTTGAAAAATATCCGAACACCATTCCTTCATTATATGACATTCGACTGCCTTCCACTCTATTCGCAACATAACCTCCACTTAAGCTGCCAAACTTTATAGTAAAGAATGCTTGTCATCTTTTCTTGCCTCATCCACAATGCTATTATCCCGGCTTTTGTAATAAGATATAAATAATAAACAATTGGTTTTTCTATAGCAATTAAAAAATGTATACCTCAGCGAAGAAAGTAAAGGGAATACTTTCCTCACGTGAGATACGCAAAACATTTATAGACTACTTCAGAATACAACATGACCACAAATTTATACGTTCCAGTCCGGTGGTACCATTTTGTGACCCCACGGTGGCATTTGTTAATGCAGGCATGAATCAAGTAAGTGTTTAAATAATTTAATGCCATACACTTACTATACAACTAATGTTTACAGTTTAAATCAGTCTTTCTGGGTAAAACACAAGCATCATATCCTCGCGTAACCAATTCACAAAAATGTGTGCGCGTTGGAGGAAAGCACAATGATCTCAATGTTGTGGGACAAGATGGCTATCACCATACATTTTTTGAAATGTTAGGAAATTGGTCGTTTGGCGATTACTTTAAGGTAATTCATAATATGAAATAATTACATAACTATACATGATTTATATCAGCGGGAGGCTTGCGAAATGGCGTTGGAACTATTGCGTGGTCCATATAATATAGATCCTAGCAGGTTATATGTAACATATTTTGCAGGCGATAAAGTTCTTGGTTTGCCTGCCGATTTAGAATGCCTTGATGTATGGAGGAGTTTGGGGTTTGTAGCTAATTTTTTGTATCAAAATATCCAAATATAGCAAATGGATATACAAATATGATGGCCTAATTAGGTTTCCTGGTGAAAGGGTTCTGCCATTCGGATGCAAGGAGAATTTTTGGGAGATGGGAACAACGGGTCCATGTGGACCATGTACAGAAATACACATAGACCATTGCTCAGCAGCAAACATTACTCATGAACGTGCGAAATTCGTTAACGCTGATAAGCCGGATTTAACAGAGTTATGGAATTTGGTTTTTATACAATACAATCGGTAAATAGTTATGAGTTTGAAGATTTACATAACTTATAACGTACATTTTATTTTAGCAATGATGATGGTTCTATTACACAGTTGCCAGCTCGCCATGTTGACACTGGAATGGGGTTTGAGCGATTAACTGCGATTTTACAGCACAAATCATCCAACTACGACACGGACATTTTCACACCAATTTTTAACGCAGTTCAACAGGTATGAATAAGAATTTCTTCTCACCTCGCTCAACCGCTCTCTCCTGGCAAACGGTTCTGGAATACCATATTATAAAACTTCTTTAATGGATCCCTACCTTAGAATTTATCATGATAGGTGTTTTTATCATAAAACTTATTTCAGAAGCTCCCATATTGATTGGCAAATTTGCACATGGGTTTCGTATCTTCACAAGGATTTTTATTTATTTTTTTTTTTTTTGAAAGAAGTTTTTCTACAAAAAAGATTCATTGCGAATTTTGGAAACCAAACGGTAGTTAAGAATTGGTTTGTCAAGAGATATTTGCAAAAGAAATAGAAAATTTTCATGTGGCTGCTATAATTTCGATGATTTTGTTGTACCCATAAAAAAAATTGCGAACACAAGTGTTTTACCCAGATATAGTTTTGGTCTCCAAACCGGTGTTGGACCTACCCAGGATAATTTTTTATAAGCGCGGCCAAAGCCCGCCAATGCAGAGAGGTGTTCTGCGTAATAATACTATAGATCTCACCCCTGGTTTCGGAGCGCTCCGGGATAATTTTTCGGTCTTTTGTTAATATCTTTGGTAAATCTATACGAAAGCATGCCACTCTTAATACACGTCCAAAACATCTAAAGGGGAATCAAAAACGCGTTTTGGATCCAGGTTCGCGAATCCGAAAGCTGAGTCAAAAATTTTAGGTTTGTCAACAGATTTGGCAAAAGAAATTGAAAATTTTCATTTGGTTGTTGTAATTTTGATGATTTTGTTGTACGCACAGAAAAAATTGTGAACATAAGTGTTTTGCGCGGATATAGTTTTGGTATATGCTGCAGAAGCATGGGCCATGGTAACATCAGATGAAGCGGCTCAGGGAGTGTTCGAGAGAAAAGTTCTTCGAAAGATTTATGGACCTTTACGCGTTGGCGATGGCGAGTACCGAAGAAGATTTAACGATGAGCTGTACGAGCTCTACGCAGACAGCACCATAGTGCAGCGAATTAAAACGCAGCGGCTGCGCTGGCTAGGGCATGTTATGCGAATGAAAGAAGGCGCTTATAAAAAATTACCCTGGGTGGGTCCAACACCGGTTTGGAGACCAAAACTATATCCGCACAAAACACTTATGTTCACAACTTTTTTTGTGGGTACCACAACATTACAACAACCACATGAAAATCGCCAACTTCAACTGCAAATATCTCCGGACAGAGATAAAGTTTTTCTTTTCAGGATTATTGTTCTCGAGATTAATACGCGTCTTTTGACACCTCTCTCAATATTTTTTTACGCGTATTAGCAGTGACATGCTGTCGTAAAGAATTACCACAGCGAAAAACCAAAAACCAATTGGTTGGCTATGATATGGTTATGGCTTTAGCGTTATTGTATGGCACCATTAATCGAGTACATTGATTTCCATAAGGTTGGTTCGATCAGCTGTTTTATCTGGTTATGGCTATGACCATTAGCTGGCCCTTAAGCGCCAATTAAGTAAGTAAGTAGTTTTGGTCTCCAAACCTGTCCTGGAGCCACCTAGAATAATTTTTTAAAGGCGCGGCCGAAGGCCGCCAATTCGGAAAGGTATCATGCGCAAAAATACTATGGAGCCCACCCCCGGCGTCGGAGCACTCCGGGGTCATTTTTCGGGTTTTCGTTAATATCTTTTGAACGATCTAAAATTTTTATTTTCCACATTCGGATTATTGTTGTCGAGATGAATACGCGTCTTCTTTTCGATATTTTTTTGACGCTTATTAGCAGTGTCATGCTGTCGTATAGAATTACCATATATTTTGAGAGACACAAGATTTTTATACTCAGCTGAGCAGAGCTCACAGAGTATATTAATTTTGTTCGCATAACGGTACCCCGTAACGACATAAACTAATCGAAAAAGGAAATTCATTTAGCCATGTCGGTCCGTCCGCCCGTCTGTCCGTTAACATGATAACTTAAGTAAATTTTGAGGGATCGTAATGAAATTTTGCATGCGAGTTCCTGGGCACGAAATCGGACTATAACCACGCCCACTTTTTCGATATCGAAAATTTCGAAAAACCGAAAAAATGGATAATTCATTACCAACGACGGATAAAGCGATGAAACTTGGTAGGTTTTTTGACCTTATGACGCAGAATAGAAAATTGGTAAAATTTTGGACAGTGAGCGTGGCACCGCCCACTTTTAAAAGAAGGTAATTTAAAAGTTTAGCAAGCTGTAATTTGGCAGTCGTTGAAGATATCATGATGAAATTTGGCAGCAAAGTTACTCCTATTACTATTTATGTTTTAAATAAAAATTAGCAAAATCGGATGAAGAACACAAGAAGAAAAATTTTAAAAGTCAAATTAAAAAAAAAAATTTAATAACTTTACAGTATATAAGTAAATTATGTCAGCATTCAACTCCAGTAATGATATAAATACAAAATACAAAAATAAAAGAAAGTTTCAAAATGGGCATGGCTCCGCCCTTTTTCATTTAACTTTACTAGAATATTTTTAATGCCATAAGTCGAACACAAATTTACCAATCCTTGTGAAATTTGGTAGGGGCATAGCTTCTATGACGATAACTGCTTTCTGTGAAAATGGGCGAAATCGGTTGAAGCCACGCCCAGTTTTTATACACAGTCGACCGTCTGTCCTTCCGCTCGGCCGTTAACACGATAACTTGAGCAAAAATCCATATATCTTTACTAAACTTAGTTCAGGTACTTATCTGAACTCACCTTATCTTGGTATAAAAAATGGCCGAAATTCGACATATCCGGTCATACCACGCCCACATTTTCGATATCGAAAATTACGAAAAATTAAAAAAAATGCCATAATTCTATACCAAATATGAAAAAAGGGAGGAAACATTGTGATTGTGTTGTTTTTTTGGACGCAAAATATAACTTTAGAAAAACTTTAAAAAATGGGTGTGACACCTACCATATTAAGTAGAAGAAAATGAAAAAGTTCTGCAGGGCGAAATCAGAAGCCCTTGGAATCATGGCAGGAATACTGTTCGTGGTATTACATATACATATAAATAAATTAGCGGTACACGACAGATGATGTTCTGGGTCACCCTGGTCCACATTTTGGTCGATATCTCGAAAACGCCTTCACATATAAAACTAAGGGCTACTCCCTTTTTAAACCCTCATTAATACCTTTAATTTGATATCCATATCCGTACAAACACATTATAGAGTCACCCCTGGTCCACCTTTATGGCGATATATCGAAAAGGCGCCCACCTATAGAATTAAGGCCCACTCCCTTTTAAAATACTCATTAACACCTTTCATTTGATACCCATATCGTACAAACACATTATAGAGTCACCCCTGCGCTATGTATGGCATGTGATGCTGCCATTCCTAGAAGTCGCGGAAAAGCACAGCGCACTCCGGTATATTGGTGGAATGACGAAATTGCGGAAGAGCGTAGAAAATGCCACAAAGCACGAAGAATAGCGCAGAGGGTACGTTCATCACCACGATATGCAGAGCTACACAGCACCTATGTCGCACAAAGAAAGGCACTTAAAAATGCCATAAAAAAGAGCAAGAAGTTATGCTTTAGGGAACTGCTGGATAATGTCGACCTAGATCCTTGGGGATCAGCCTACAGAACTGTGATGGCCAAAGTTAAAGGACCGATATCACAGCAACCTACGTGCCCGATACTGATGAATATTATTGTTGAAACACTTTTCCCAGCGCAAGATCGCTGGACTTATCCAAGCGAGGATTTAGAAAGTACGGATATTCCGCAAATTACAAAGCAAGAGGTGCCGGACGCTGCAAAAAGAGTTGCTGATAACAAATCCCCAGGACCCGACGAAGTACCAAACATAGCCCTTAAAGCCGCGATTACAACTAGGGCTACATTATTTACTGATCTTTTTAATTTTCGAGCGTATAATTAGTGAGCGCCTACAGCTGACTCTAGAAAGACCAGGTGGCTTATCGAATAGTCAATATGGATTTCGCAAATCAAGATCCACCGTAGATGCAATACAAACAATCGTCAATATAGCTAGAGAAGATATCTCTGGAGGCCAAAATAAAAGGAAGTTCTGTGCACTGATTATGTTGGACATCAAGAATGCTTTTAACACTAACACTAACAAACTGGATGCAGATAATGGCAGCGCTGCAAAGCTTCGGCACTCCAGCTTACTTACGCAGAATTATAGGTAGCTATCTTAAAGACAGAGTACTTCTTTTTGACACGGATCAAGGAGCAAAAGAGTACAAAATCACAGGAGGCGTCCCACAGGGATCTGTTCTCGGTCCAACGCTTTGGAATGTAATGTATGACGGGGTGCTTAAGATTGATCTACCAGAAAACACGCAAATTGTGGGATATGCTGATGATATTGCAGTGGTAGTAGTGGCCAAGAAACTGGACCTGCTTCAAGCATTATGTAATGACGCCGTAGCAAGAATAAAGGAATGGCTGACCAATACAGGACTGGAGTTGGCTAGCCAAAAGACGGAAGTGGTATTAGTAAGCTCCAAACGGTCGGCGAACGAGTTAGTCTTAACTGTCGGGGATCATCAAATCACCTCAAAGGATTCCTTAAAATACTTAGGAGTGCACATTGACTCTAAGTTAACTTTCAAAGAGCACTTCAGAGCGGTAGGGGAGAAAATTACCAAAGTTAATGGATCACTTATGCGAATAATGCCTAACATTGGTGGTCCGAGCGAAGCTATACGTCAGCTATTGTCCACAGTAACCAGCTCAGCAATACTATACGCAGCACCAGTGTGGTATGGATCTAAACAGACCCATCAAAAATATATATTAGCAGCGTACCGACTTGCTTCTTTAAGAATAGCAAGTGCTTATCGGACGGTGTCCGACGACGCGATCCTGGTTCTAACCCGGAAAATCCCAGTGGACTTACTGGCAAGCGAAATGGCCGATCTGTATAACACTAATATCGAGCGACCATCTGAAGAAAACAAGAAAAGAGCAAGGACACAAACAATAGCTAAGTGGCAAGAACGGTGGGAGGCCTCGAGTAAAGGGCGTTGGACTTTCACACTAGTTTGGAACGTATCTCAATGGAATGAGCGGAAGCACGGCGAACTGAACTACCATCTCACGCAGATAATGAGGGGACATGGCGGTTTCAAAGAGTATTTATGGAAGCGTAGGATAGAGGAAGATCCTCATTGCCCAATGTGTACCACAGAGTTAGAAAACGCAGAACACGTCATGTTCTACTGCCCCCGTTTCCACGAAGAAAGACTCACCTTGCATGGAGTCTTTGGGGAGGAACCTACCACGAGAAATTTAGTTTCACATATGTGCAACAGGAAAGAGTGCTGGACTGCAGTGAGCAAAATGGCATTTATAGTAATGACACGCCTGATGGATGCTGAGAGGGAGCGCAGAGAAATGCGCATGCGAAGCAGTGGCGATTAAATGGACACTCAGAGCAAATAGCGGGAACCTGGACGCAGGGACAACAGTAGGCTCTTAAAAAATGAGAAATATGGAACGCCACCCTGAAGTAATGCGAACGTGGTGCCGGGGTGGGCGACGGTTCCAGAACGGGGCTGTTTTTTAGTCTACGGAAACACGGTTGCTGCGACGGCAGCAATTATGGTGCATTAGGCATTTTTCAGCCTCCCCGCAAAAAAAAAAAAAAACAAAAAAAAAAAGTCACCCCTGGTCCATCTTTATGGCAATATCTCGAAAAGGTGTCCACCTATAGAATTAAGGCCCACTCCCTTTTAAAATATTCATTAACACCTTTCATTTGATACCCCGTATGGCGATATCTCGAAAAGGCGTCCACCTATAAAACTAATTCTCACTCCCCTTTAAAATACTCTTTAATACCTTTCATTTGATACCCATGTCATACAAACACATTCCAAGGTTACCCTAGGTTCATTTTCCTACATGGTGATTTTCCCTTATATGATAGGACGAAGGAAAATCGTTCCAAAAAACGTCACCCTTGGTCTACAATTTGGTCGATATTTCCCAAACGTATGTGATATGGAATTAGAAACCACTTATAAACCATCTACGAAACCAATGCAGCCAAGCTCTCAGCTGAGTATGTAATGTTCGGTTACACCCCAACTTAGCCTTCCTTGCTTGTTGATTTTGTTTTCGGTTTCGGATTCGCCTGTTGATATTTTTGGATGTATATTAAAAGTGTCATGCTGACGTATAGAATTACCCGAATTTTTGTAGACTATTTAATTCGGTAAAGATTGCTACAAATTAAGTTTTTATTAGAGCCCGACTGGTTTTTTCCAAATGTCGATGCTTAGTGGCAGATAGCTGATTCCATTAAAATACAGTAGTAACTCGGTTTGTGTACGTACTCGGTACTTGTACACCTCGATTCTTGCAACATAGAAAATTTTTCCATTACATACTCAGTACTTGCGACATTCAAAAAAATTGAACTCGATACTTGCGAAATTGCCTTGTTTCTTTTGGTAACGGTTCCTTAGATTCAATAAAATTCGGGGAAGTCCCGATTTATTTCGCTACTGAATTGCTGTGATTCGCTAATTCTAATTACGCACGTGTATTTTGGGACATTTGAATCAGTTTTAACTGGCGTTTTATTGAGTGGTGCGGTCTCATAATAGCAGCGAAAAAATCTACGTTGCTTACAATACAACAAAAAGCTGACATTTTAAGGAAGCTAAGTCGAAAGAGACTATATCAGCTTACAATATTTGCTTAGAATGGGCTGATGAAAATAACGCATCTTTAGACGATGTTATGACGCTCCAGAGACTTAAAAGCAGCGTAATAATGAACAAGCGAGCTTGCACAAAACAAACAAAAATTTAAAATTTTTTTAGTCCCACATAAAGTTTGTTAGTCTTTCTATATTTATGTATATGAACGAATGAAACTTAAGCGTTTTGAATTAAAATACATATTAAAAATAATAAACTGTAGAGTTTAAATTGAATAATTTCTACTCTCGTTGAAATGAAGAAAATCGAAAACTGGTTTGTTTCGTTTTAATTATTTATTATTGTTCAGAAAAAATGTCTGTAGGTTCACAAAATGTATATTTTCACAGCTAAAGTAAAACTATTCGTACAAAATCGTTTAGCGAACTTCGGAAAATGTCTTCTGCTTTGCAGCGGCCAACCATCGCTGTCCACACTACAACGCAGTCAACATTGTCTTTAATTCCAATTCTTGGAATTGGTACTTTGTACGGCGAGCTTAGCGCTTACCACGTACTCCGTATTTCATCCAGAATATAAAATTCCACTTATCAGAATTTGCACTTTGTACGGCGAGCTTAGCGCTTACCACGTACTCCGCACTTCTACTGATAAGTGTTCTTACCGCCGATCGCAAAACGAAATGATTGAAAATTAAGAGTGCGCAGCCTTTTTATAGTCTGCGCCAGAGCAAAATTATTTTAAGGCAATCCTGTTAAGAAAAATGTTATACAATGCAAATGCAAAAGAAAGAAAGAGACAAACATAGTTCTTCAGTTATACTACTACTACCATGGTAACGAAAGTTTTAAAGTGAAAGGAGTTTCCATACAGTTGTCTTATAAAATACTTCAAATATGTTATGCTACGTTATCTTGCTACGTTACAGTCTCCCCCTTTGGCGTGACTAACTCGTCTCGAGGGCACGACAACACTTGTTTAATTCTTCTTGGGTCGTCCTCGTCTTTTCAAAGGCCGTACAGGTGTTGGAGACTCATCTTGATTGCCTTGATTGAATTTTGTAAGTGAGGAAGCATGGTAAGTTCCCAGCGATAAATTTGGGTTTTGTTTAGAAGCGATTTCATACGACGTTGAGCCAACTTTTCGGATGATAATATATGGTCCGTCCCTTTTCGGGACAAATTTTGATGTGAGGTTTTTCGATGATTGACTAAGAGTATGTGTAGTGACTAGTACTTCTGTACCAAGTTCAAAGTCGTCTTTAGGCGTCTCCGCTGATCAAAGTAGTCTTTGTTTTTGTCTTGCATGTGATGTTGTGTTTCTTTTGCACGTTTCAATTCAGTGCTGATTCTATTGAGATATGGCGTAATTTGTGGAATAAAATTTTCGGACTCCGCAATAGCTTTGACGTCATGTTGTACGTCATCGAGAGTGCGTAGCTCTCTTCCGAAAGTTAAGTATGCTGAAGTAAAGCCAGTACTTTGGCATCTGGCAGTATTTAGTGCGAATCTGATTGATGGTAGATTTAGATTACACGTATTATGTTCATTGCCAACAAGTATTGCTAATTGTGTTTTGATGTCCCTATTCTTACGCTCGACGGGATTAGCTTGCGGGTGATAGACCGGTGTGAACTGTTGCTCAATTCCCATGCAATATGAAACTTTTTGCATTATGGCTGATATAAACTGGACACCATTATCAGATTTTAGTCGACGGGGAATCCCATAACGGAGAAATATTTCGTCAATTAACGTTTTTGCACAACATTCCGCGGTTGCTTCTTTTAGAGGAAAAAGTTCTGTCCATCGTGATGCTACGTCTTCGGCTACCAGTATCCACTGGAAGCCATCATGGGTTTTTGGTAGAGGACCAAACAGGTCAACCGCGACAACTTCAAATCGTTGATTGCTGCTGGTAGTTTGAAAAAGACCCATAGGTTTTAGATTAGTTGCCTTATACCTCTGACACTCTGTGCAAGCTTTGACATGCTTTGAAATATCAGTTCGCATACCTGGCCAAAAATATCGGTTAGCAATACGATGAATGCTTCTCTCTATCCCATAGTGGCCGGCAGTACACTCATTATGGTATTTCTTTAAAAGTTCCTCACGTTCTTGCTGTGGTATTACCAGTTGAGCGTCTTCTCTATCGTCGTTAAAATAGCAGAACAATACCCCATCAAACAGCAAATAACCTCTGCTTGACCAAAATGTTAAATTTTCGTCTTCAGATTCAATTGACGATATAATCTTTTTTAAGTACTCGTCTTTCAATTGATCATCCCGTATTTCTTTGGAACTCTTACGGGGAAAGTCTATTTGAAAAGCACATAAACCATTTTGTTCAATTTGGATTTGGTTCTCATCACTTGTCGGACGGGATAGCATATCAGCGAGGGAGTTGGTTTTCCCAGGGGTGTATTTCACTTTGAAGTCATACTGTTGAATTTGCAATGCCCAACGTGCTAGTCGACCAGAAGGTGACTTTATTGTAAGTAACCATTTTAAAGGTTGATGATCTGTTACCAAAATAATCTCAGAGTCTTCGATGTAGCCGCGAAACTTTGCACATGCCCACACTATCGCTAGTGCTTCCCGTTCTGTAGTAGAATAATTTCTCTCAGCTGATGATAATAATCGGCTCGCATATTCAATCGGATGTTCATTATCCTCCTCCCCCTGGAGTAAAGCAGCTCCTAACGCATAAGCGCTAGCATCGGCTTTGACATAAAACGGCATATTGTCTTGAGCTTGTTTCAATATTGGTGCTGATGTTAAAACTTGCTTAAGTGCTTCGAATGCTTCTTTTTGCCTTGCGGACCAAGACCATTTTGCATTCTTTTTCGTAAGCTCAGTTAATGGTTTCGAGATTTCGGCATATTTACTTATGAATCTCCTGTACCATGAGCACGTCTGAATAAATGAAATTAATTCTTTAACATTTCTCGGTGCTTTTCTTTGGCTAATGGCGGCTGTCTTCTCCACATCAACGCATATGCCATCAGCTGTAATAACATGACCTAAATACTTTACCTCGTCCCAACAAAGTTTACTTTTAGCATTATTTACCCGTAGGCTAAATTCGTTTAATTTAGAGAGGACAATGTTAAGATCCTTTAGGTGCTCTTGAAAAGAAGACGAGCCACGATCAAATCGTCTAGATAAACTAATAGTTGAACCTTGGGAATAGAAGCCTTAAAACGGTCCATGAGACGCTGGAAAGTTGCCGGTGCATTACGCAAACCGAATGGCATTCTTTTAAATAAAAATGTTCCAAAAGGGGTAATAAAAGAGGTTTTGTAAGAGTCTTTATCATTTACTTTTATTTGATAATAACCACTTTGCAAATCTAAAGTTGACATATATTTAGTACTTTTTGCTGCATGTAATATGTCATCCATACGTGGTAACGGATACCTGTCAGGTACGGTTACTGCATTTAGCTTCCTGTAGTCAATACATGCTCGGACTCCGCCGGTTTTCTTTGGTACCATTACAACGGGGGATGCCCATGGTGATTCACCTTCCATGATAATATCAGCATCTATCATTTTTTCAACTTCTGTTTTTAGCTCACGTGTTTTCGCAAAAGAAAGACGATAAGGTGGACTAAAAATTGGTACATGATCGCCTGTGTCAATTTTGTGCTCTGCGTACGGCGTTGGTTCAGAAATGTTGCCAAATGCTTCTGCATTGGCGTGAAGAACTGCATCGAGCTCCTGCTTCTGTTCACTTTTGAGACTAATCCCATCTGTGGATTTTAACAATTTAAAACCGAATGAACCCAGTCTTACGAAGTCATCGTCGTCATCTCTTTTATTATATATCATACTTGGAAATAGAGATGGTCCTTTCTGCCTCTGTGGGGTTAGCGCATCGGCTGGCAGTGAATCTTTGAATATGGCTTGGATTGGACCTGGCGAATAGTCATTTCCTGGTATGTCTGGACCATAATACTCAGGATCTGAAGCATGTGACTTTGGAGGAGGGGTGTTAACTGGAATCTTGCGTTTAGGGGTAATAATACGCGCTACTTTAATGGTTTCGATCAGGTTTACTGGTACGTTTTCACCAAAATCGAATTGTTGCGTAGGGTTGTCTTCGAAATACCAATATTTCTGCCCCATATTTATTACGAAATTTTCTTTTTCGAGAAAGTCGGCTCCAATCAACGTGCGATTATAGTCTGCCTCTGGCAGTATTATGAATTGGATGTTTAAACACCGACCGCCAATTACGATTTTGCATATAGTCGCCAAATATTCTTTCCTTGACACGATTCCATCCGCTAAAGCGATGTCGCAAGTAACTTTTTCATACTTACACCCCTTGAAATCCATGACGCGTTTGAGATTAGCGCTTGCCACACTTGTACGAGCTCCAGTATCGAAATACGCTTGTCCCGGTACACCGAACAGCTCCACATTTACCACTGGTATGTTTCTACCAACATTTACGGGGGATATTGCGTTAAAATTCACCACCTTATTAGATGACGATTTAATTTTACTGCACACGGTACAGTTTGCGCGTGTTACGCCAGGTGCATTGCATCCATAGCATGCAAACTTCGGTTTAACAGCTATTGCAGCGGCAATTGTAGCGGTATTTGCGTCAGACGTGTCCGATTTTTGCTTTTTAAAACAAGTTTCACGCGTATGTCCCTTTTTATGGCAAAAAGTGCATCGGGAAACTTGATCCTGTACTTTTCTCGAGCTTTCACGTTCGCTCAAAAACAATTCTGTTTCTCGCGCTTCTTTGAGAAGTTGCTCATATGTATTTACCTTATGACGGCTTACTCTCTCCCGGATAAAAGCACTAAGCATGCCAAAAACCATATCGATTTGATCAGCTTCTGCTGGAGCGTTAGGTAATTGAGCGAATAATGCTCGCTTTTTCCGGATAAAGGTGTCCGTCGGCTCGCTCTTCTGCTGCTTACATTCGAATATGTCACAATATATTCTCCATGCCGGTTTTGCGGGACAGAAACTTTCGCGTAGCATGCGAACTACATCCGTGAATGTGGATACTTGATCCTTCACACCGCGCCACCATTCCGCAGCATCACCCTCGAGCAACATAGGCATTCCCGTTATTGCGTCGGCGTCGTTAATTTTTTCTACCATTTTAAAAGTAGAAATCGCTGCGATGAACTCTTCGACTTTGATAGGGCTCCTCTCGCCATTGTATCGAGCTTTGCAGGTGCTAAATGTACCCACACGTGTATTAGGGTTGTTCATTGACATCAGTAGCTCCTTAAATTGTTCATTAGAGAGAGTCGCCATTTTGTTAAAACGTGGACTTCTTCGTGGTAAAATTTTGAAGAAAAAATTCAGCCAGTTGGGCGCCAATTGTGGAGTTTAAATTGAATAATTTCTACTCTCGTTGAAATGAAGAAAATCGAAAACTAGTTTGTTTCGTTTTAATTATTTATTATTGTTCAGAAAAAATGTCTGTAGGTTCACAAAATGTATATTTTCACAGCTAAAGTAAAACTATTCGTACAAAATCGTTTAGCGAACTTCGGAAAATGTCTTCTGCTTTGCAGCGGCCAACCATCGCTGTCCACACTACAACGCAGTCAACATTGTCTTTAATTCCAATTCTTGGAATTGGTACTTTGTACGGCGAGCTTAGCGCTTACCACGTACTCCGTACTTCATCCAGAATATAAAATTCCACTTATCAGAATTTGCACTTTGTACGGCGAGCTTAGCGCTTACCACGTACTCCGCACTTCTACTGATAAGTGTTCTTACCGCCGATCGCAAAACGAAATGATTGAAAATTAAGAGTGCGCAGCCTTTTTATAGTCTGCGCCAGAGCAAAATTATTTTAAGGCAATCCTGTTAAGAAAAATGTTATACAATGCAAATGCAAAAGAAAGAAAGAGACAAACATAGTTCTTCAGTTATACTACTACTACCATGGTAACGAAAGTTTTAAAGTGAAAGGAGTTTCCATACAGTTGTCTTATAAAATACTTCAAATATGTTATGCTACGTTATCTTGCTACGTTACAAAACTTATTTTCCAACCAAATTCTTTCATAAAATTGCCTTTTATTTCATACGAAAAAAACACTTGGTACTTGCGACAGCCTCGAGACTTTCACCGAGCCCGGTTTCCATTACGTGCAAAAATCGAGTTACTACTGTATTACAAAGAAATTTAGTAATTGATGAACACAGTTTATTTATGTATCTACTACACAGTCAAACTAAAAATAGCATTTTAAAAGAAAAAGTAAAATGTTTCCGTCAGTTGAGTGATACAAAATTTTTTCTGTGATTCAATGACCTTGCGGAAAACACGCTCCCTTTGACGGCCATCAGTCAGGATTGCGAGGGCAGCAAAGTGATTGTCAGTATATTTTTTATAGTATTCCCACTTTCCTTTTTTAAAGTTTATGAATGTGTTTTTTTCAGTGGTGATGAATTTGGCAGATCGCTTGAGCAAAAGAAGTATGAGTAGGTGTTCGGAAGTCAATGTTATCATCGGCTGCTAGTTGACGCAGTTAACGAGTCCTGCGCTCACGATAGAGATGTCTGGCGAACTATGACAGCTTCCTAGTATACGTGTGCGAGCGTACCCGTTAATCGTGCAGAGCGTCGTTTCTTCTATTTGGTCCGCCAGCATCTCACCTATTCTGTCCGCTTGTAGATAAAATTCCATATGTGGGCATTGAAATCACCTAGAATTATGCGATTTTCACCGGTGAGTAGTGCGCTGATGTCAGGGAAGTATCGACTGGGGCAGCAGGTGACGGGAGGGATATAGATGTTGATAATTTCTCAATTTGCATAGCCTGATCGGACACATATGTCTTGACGTTCCAGGACGCTGTCCCTATTATCGGGATCAAATAGATTATATGGCACCCAGTTGTGGATGATAAATGCGAATCCGCCTCCTTTTCCGCTCTCGCGATCTTTTCTGTGGACGTTGTACCCATAGCAGGTCTTCAAAGCAAATCTTGCCCTGAGTTTTGTCTCTTGGATCGCAGCAATGCGGATGTTGTGCCGCTTCATATAATAGACTTTCTCCGTTATCTTCCTAGTTAATCTATTACAGTTTAGCTGCAGTATTCTGAAGTGCAACGTGGAAGACGTTGCCACTATGGGGGTAAATGACGGCTGACTGCCCCTGAATTGAGGGAGGCTAGGTCTTAAGTGCTGTTGGTGCCCTGGGACTGGGCGTCTTTGAGTAGGCATCGGAGTACCCTGTTTAGTTGGGTTTGCGGCCCGGCAACATGGAGCGGTGAAACCCGTCGGGGGTTGTAGTCGCTGAGACCATAACATCTAAGAAAGTGGCACCGTCCAAGGGAGGAAGTGCATTGGGCAGATGTCGCAGGCATATATACATATTCTGTGCTGGTAAACGGTGCACATAGTGGTTGGGACTAAGAATCTGTTTCCCTGACCCCAGCGTTTAAGGGGCTCAGAACACACCCGCGGCAAGTATGCCGGTCGTAAGGGGCGACTAAAATTACCTAATTATCCAGGGTTTTCCAGCGCAATTTATAGCTTCTCCAACCCAATTGTCAACTTCACCTACCCGTGGCGAATCCTGTTTCTTTAGCATCCGAGGCTATGGCTCGGACTACGGGACGCCCGTGAGTATGAACAGCAAGTTGTCACAAAAGTATTGAAAAATTACGGGGTCGACGAATGTTGGGATCTAGCCCAGGACATTCCGTGCGTGGTAACCATCCTTTACACGTGAATCACTGGCAAGAGAGTGACCGTCCTAAAAACATTCGTTTCCGACACACGCAGCAAAACCATTTTTCTTTACCGGGATCAGGCATTGGCTCGATACTTTCCCGGAACAGGAGAATATGGAGCAGTCCCGCTGCAAAGATCTGCTGAGAGGATGACAATTTGCGGGAGGCAGGCAACAAATTAAATGGAGTTACACTGAAATTACAGCCCTTGGTCGGAAATAATCCCGAGTCGATCCGGTGAACAGAACCTACTGCCTTGGGAAGCGTGAAAAAATATATTCTTCTCCACATGTATTCAAGTCATTAGAATAACATATTGTAACGAATTTAGAGAAACTCCGCTTATTTTACACCTTCTGCAAACGTTCGAATCGCTAAAATGTTGAATAAATAACTCCAATATTCAGTAATGCAAAATGGTCTTTATTAGATTATTAGTACAATTATACTTCACAATTACACTTCAGTTTGCAACTGATAGCGTGTTTAAATCAAACTGATTACTCAGCTTGCTCTGCTTTTATATTCTCTGTTGCCTTGTCCGCATATTTCTACAAATGTCTAGATGTTTCTTCTTCTAGAATCTGCTACTTGATTACCAGCTATATGCGTGTGTATTTGTAGTTTATAGCCTCTCGCATAGCCATATGCGTGTTTTGTTATGTGAGTACTACTACGGCTGATTTTTACATGTGTTTATGAGTATATCTCCGTTGCCTGGTATGTATGTGTGTAGATGATGATTGATTTGTTTACGTGTACATACGAGTGGCTGCTTAGTATCGGCTTAGTGATGGTAGTATCGCTTAGTGATATTAATATTCGTCACAATATAAGGCATAACCACCCTTGACTCGGACTAAATAAAGCTATACTTCAAATGTAACCTGGCTGAGCACCTCGTGTTCATTTCACAAAAAAAAAAAAATTTTCTTCTTGTGTTGTATGTTTTGTGAAACTGACTGCTGGTTTAATACTTTTGTATTAAATCCTATAAAATAATGGCAATACACACTTTTTATATCTTTCTCTTAGATTACGAATGCACCGCTCTATACTGGCTCTTTTCCATCTATGACTGACAACGCTACTATAGATACTGCTTACAGAATTTTAGCAGATCATGCCCGCATGATAACAACATGTCTGGCAGATGGCATGTTACCAGATCAAAAGTACTTTTTATTAAATAAAAGACAGAATTTTTGTTTCTAATCTCTTGAAATATTCGTCTTTTATTTAGCCAAAAACTCCGTAGAGTTCTACGCAAAGCATTTACCATAAGCGAAAACGTATTTGGAAATGAAAAGTTACTATCATACCTTATACCTATAGTTGTGGAGACCTTGGGTACAGCCTATCCTGAAATGCATAATAAACAAAATAGCGTACTCGAATTAATAGCGCATGAACAAGAGGTATTTAAAGCGCTACGTGCCTGCTCGTCAAAAGCATTTGTTGCTGCTCTAGCTGAATTTCCTAATTTACAAGATATTGATCTAATGGAATGTCCTGGATTTGTGCCGGCTTATAGAGATTTTCAGGCAAGAAAAGAAACATTTCAAAATAATATAATTCCTGGTAGTTTTCTTTACAAACTTACCGATACTTATGGATTGACTGAAGAAAACTTTAAAAAATTGGCTGAATTAGAAAATATGGAATGTGATTTGCATGGTTACCTTACGGAAATGACGAATGCTAAATTCAAATCGAAAACTTCGTCAACAACAAGTAAAACCGCTTACAACAAAGATAAACTAGAATTGTTGAGATGTGATAATAAAACTCTTACAAATTTAACACAGAAGTTAAATGCAACAGATAATAGTTGGAAATATAACTATGTTTACGACTGTGATAGTAAAACATATAAAATTGCCGCACTTTCAGCTCGTCTAACCGGTCTAGTTTATCGCGGAAGAGCAGTAGATACGCTTGTATTAGGTGAAACCACATCGGAAGATGACTTACTTTATATTATAACAGATGCCAGTAATTTCTATTATGAATCCGGAGGCCAACAAGCAGACAGTGGTGTAATATTACTAACATCCGCAAACGATAATACCACAACAAACGATAATACTACACTTGAATTGCCTGTGGTGAATGTTGATTTTATAAACGATTGTGTTGTACATGTGTGTAGATTACCCAAAGTCGAGCAGAAGTTAATACTTAAAACGAACGCTGAGCTAAAGCTTGTAGTGGACGTAAATCTTCGTCAAAGGACAATATGTCATCATACAGGTTAGTTTCCAAAAAAGAGTTGTGAATGATCCGCCCGTACAATATATATCAATGCAATTGGGCTACATCTTAGTCTAATTCATAGTAATAATAACTCTTTTGATCAACTTATCTGGGGTCAATGGCACCGAAGCCCAAAACATGCTATAGAGAATAATTTTAACCCTCAAATTATATCTAAAAACATTAAATACAGCACACTGACAAGAATGTGAAACGATCTATAGTTTCTATACTCAGCTGAGCAGAGCTCACAGAATATATTAATTTTGTTCGCATAACGGTAATCCGTAACGGCATAAACTAATCGAGATAGATATAGACTTCTATATATCAAAATGATCCGGGCGAAAAAAGAAATTCATTTAGCCATGTCCGTCTGTCCGCTCGTCCGTCTGCCCGTTAACACGATAACTTGAGTAAATTTCGAGATATCTTGATGTAATTTGGTATGTAGGTTCCCGGGCACTCATCTCAGATCGCTATTTAAAATGGTAGGTGGGTTGACCCTATGACGCAGAATAGAAAATTAGTAAAATTTTGGACAATGGGCGTGGCACTGCCCACTTTTAAAAGAAGGTAATTTAAAAGTTTTGCAAGCTGTAATTTGGCAGTCGTTGAAGATATCATGATGAAATTTGGCAGGAACGTTACGCCTATTACTATATGTGTGCTAAATAAAAATTTTCAAAATCGGATGACGAACACGCCCACTTTTAAAAAAAAATTTTTAAAGTCATATTTTAACAAAAAATTTAATATCTTTACAGTTTATAAATTATGTCAACATTCAACTCCAGTAATGATACGGTGCAACAAAATACAAAAATAAAAGAAAATTTCAAAATGGGCATGGCTCCGCCCTTTTTCATTTAACTTTATTAGAATATTTTTAATGCCATAAGTCGAACAAAAATTTTACTAATCCTTGTGAAATTTGGTAGGGTAGATTCTATGACGATAACTGTTTTCTGTGAAAATGGGCAAAATCGGTTGAAGCCACTCCCAGTTTTTATCCACAGTCGACCGTCTGTCCTTACGCTCGGCCGTTAACACGATAACTTGAGCAAATATCGATATATCTTTACTGAACTTAGTTCACGTACTTATCTGAACTCACTTTATCTTGGTATACAATATGGCCAAAATCCGACTATGAACACGCCCACTTTTTCGATATCGAAAATTGCGAAAAATGAAAAAAAGCCATAATTCTATACCAAATATGAAAAAAAGGACGAACATGGTAATTGGATTGGTTTATTGACGCAAAATATAACTTTAGAAAAAACTTTGTAAAATGGGTGTGACACCTACAATATTAAGTAGAAGAAAATGAAAAAGTTTTGCAGGGCGAAATCAAAAGCCCTTGGAATATTGGCAGGAATACTGTTCGTGGTATTACATATATAAATAAATTAGCGGTACCCGACAGATGATGTTCTGGTCCACCCTGGTCCACATTTTGGTCGATATCTCGAAAACGCCTTCACATATACAACTAAGGCCCACTTTCTTTTAAAACACTCATTAATACCTTTAATTTGATACCTATATCGTACAAACACATTCTAGAATCACCCCTGGTCCACCTTTATGGCGATATCTCGAAAAGGCGTCCACCTATAGAACTAAGGCCCAATCCCTTTTAAATAATCATTAACACCTTTCATTTGATACCCATATCGTTCAAACGTATTCTAGAGTCACCCCTGATCCACCTTTATGGCGATATCTCGAAAAGTCGTCCACCTATAAAACTAAGGCCCACTCCCTTTTAAAATACTCATTAACACCTTTCAATTGATACCCATATCGTACCAACACATTCTAGAGTCACCCCTGGTCCACCTTTATGGCAATATCTCGAAAACGCGTCCACCTATAGAACTAAGGCCCACTCCCTTTTAAAATACTCATTAACACCTTTCATTTGATTCCGATATCGTACAAACACATTCTAGAGTCACCCCTGGTCCACCTTTATGGCGATATCTCGAAAAGGCGTCCACCTATAGAACTAAGGCCCACTCCCTTTTAAATAATCTTTAACACCTTTCATTTGATACCCATATCTTACAAACGCATTCTAGAGTCACCCCTGGTCCACCTTTATGGCGATATCTCGAAAAGGCGTCCACCTATAGAACTAAGGCCAAATCCCTTTTAAAATACTCATTAACAGCTTTCATTTGCAACCCATATCGTACAAACGCATCCTAGAGTCACCCCTGGTCCACCTTTATGGCGATATCCCGAAATGGCGTCCACCTATAGAACTATGGCACACTCCATTTTAAAATACTCTTTAATATCTAATTTAATACCCATGTCATACAAACACATTCCAGGGTCACCCTAGGTTCATTTTCCTACATGGTTATTTTCCCTTATTTTGTCTCCAAAGCTCTCAGCTGAGTATGTAATGTTGGGTTACACCCGAACTTAGCCTTCCTTACTTGTTTTTTTTTTTCAAGAGGTGGGAGGGGTTGTTGCTAAAACTATAGTAATATTGCCCTAGACTTATCAAAATTGGTATATAGCTATTTTAGATTGTGGACTATATCGGAAAAGGTTTGGGATTTTTTTTCGGAATCAATTCGTGAGTATTTCGCTATTACTTCGGATCTATGTGCGGATAATTTCTGGAACGTGATGATTTACGGAATCTTTCGGCAATATTTATTATCGGGATAGTTAGTTAGTCGGTAGGTTATTATCGGGATAGTTTCTTTGTGACTTTTTCAGTACAGTTACGTGTTTTTTTTTCAGGATCATTTCCAGTCTATTTAGTTATTAGTTTGCACCGTTTCGATATTATTTAAGGACCATTTCCGAAGTATTTTGAAGGAAGATCTTCGCACTGTTTCGTGATCATTTCGATACTGTTTCTGGGATAAATTTAGGATTACTTCAGAATAATCTGGAACTACTTAGGGTTAGTTTTGAAATTTTTTAAGACATAATATCGACACTTTATCAGGATAACTTCGGATTAATTTTAGCACAATTTTGGTATTGCTTAATTTGTCATAACGCCACTCTTTCCGAACCACTCGGCATAACTTATAAGTTGGATTCGAGAATATTTAGGGAAAAGTTTAGGATAATTTTGAAATAATATCCGTATAATTTTTAAACTCTCCGGCACATTTCGCGACCCCTTTTCTATTCATGAATTTTTTCTGAAGTAATGGTATACCTCCAGAAAGTGGCTAGATTCTAGAAAGCTCTTGGTATTTTCCAAGAGAACGGAGTTTATTTATAACATTAGTCCTGGTTTTTGGGTTTTCAGTTTGGTCGTTAAAAAACTTCGAGTAAAACTATGGACTCATTCAGTCCATGTGAGGTCCTTATGTATCCCGCTGGAATGCGCTTTTCTTTCAAATGGGTCATATACACAAGTCTAGTTCCAAGCAGTTTTGGATCAACGAAATTAAAAAAATTTTAATAAGAAATAATGTTCACAGCTTCATCTACGTATTATAGCTTCCCTCTTCGCTTTGACTTTGTATTCAGCCTAGTATTGTGATTTTTCTGAATATGTACTACAACAAGCTAGGGAATAGCAGCTATTTACATTTCATATTATGATATAAATATGTTAACATACCTATTTAGTTAATTTGTTAATAAAACATATTTTTTCTAAGCAACACACTTATTAAGTGCTGCTATCCGTTCGCTGTTCAACAAAATCACATACCAAGTCTCCAGTGCTGTCACAACAGATCATTGTAAACTCGAACTCAGCTTAATGGGAAAGCGTATTAACAAAGAGGACATTTTGCGATTAGAAAATTTAATCAAGTAATTTGAACTCACTACATACACAACGATTTTATACTACTCCATTTCCAGTTGTAAATGAGAAAGCGTCAGATATAAATGCGAAAGCGTCATATGGAAATGAGAATAGTCACTTGTAAATGAGAAAACTGTAAATGAAATTTCGAAAGCGTCAATTGTATTTGAGAATAGTTAGTTGTAAATGAGAATAGGGAATTGTAAATGCGAAAGCGTCATTTGGAAATGAGAATAGTCAATTGCAAATGCGAAAGCGTCACATGGAAATGCGAATAGTCACATGTAAATGAGAATAGTCAGTTGCAAATGAGAATTGTGAATTGTAATCGCGAAGGCGTCATTTGGAAATGAGAATAGTCAATTACAAATGCGAAAACGTCACATGGAGATTCGAATAGTCACTTGTAAATGAGAAGAGTCAGTTGTATATGATAATTGTGAATTGTAAATGCTAAGGCGTCATTTGGAAATGATAATAGTCAATTGCAAATGCGAAAGCGTCATGTGGAAATGAGAATAGTCACTTGTAAATGAGAAAGCATCAAATTAAAATGCGAAAGCGTCATTTGTAATTGAGAATTCGTACTCAATTATAAATAAGCAAGTACCTTTTGAAAATGCGAAAGCGTCATATGGAAATGAGAAAGCAGATCCAAACTAATTGCTTAAATAACTTAAAACCGTGATTAGCTTTAGGATGGTATTTACCAACTATTTACTTCACTAAAATAACACTAGGTATAAATAAGGCTTTGTTAATTATTCCAATTATGTCCATCGGAATTCGGACTCCTTATGCATTTGAAGTTCTTGTACAGTGGTGCGAAATAGCTAATGGGAGGGAACCATTACATTATACTTTTACATAGAATTGACAAATTTTATTCTTAATAACAAATAAGTCTCTCGAATTTTCATTTAATGATTTCTCATGCAAAATTTACTTACTTTTCTCATTTCTATATAACGCCTTCGCATTTACAATTGACTATTCTCATTTACATATGACGCTTTCGGATTTTTAAGTGATACTTTCTTATTAATGATTTACTACGTATTCTCAAATACAAATGACGCTTTCGCATTTTCATTTGATGCTTTCTCATTTACAAGTGACTATTCTCATCTACATATGGTGCCTTCGCATTCACAATTCACTATTCTCATTTAACGCTGACTATTCTCAATTACAAATGACGCTTTCGCTTTTACAATTGACTATTCTCAATTCCATATAACGCTTTCGCATTTACGTTTGACGCTTTCTAATTTACAACTGACTAATCTTATTTACAATTTACAAATCTTATTTTCAAACTATGCTTTCTTATTTTCAACTAACTATTCTCATTTTCAAATGACGCTTTCTCATTTCCAAATCACGCTTTCTCATTTACAACTGGAAATGGTGTAGTTCTAACTTAGTCTTGTGTATTCAACTTTTCAATGACAGCCAGACTATCCAATCAAAGGTGCCAGTTGATGTGAAAAATGTAATGGCTAGTGATGTATTACAGCAGGATGATATTGTAATGGTGCCTGGAGAAATATATCCCGAGACTGATTTGCGTTTGATAAGCATAAAGTGTGACAAACCTCAGCTACTCTCTAAAGAGCTGTGTTGTGGAACGCATGCAACGAATACACGCGAGCTTGAATATTTTAGCATTACAAATTTTCGACAAACCAATCGCGCCAGATATGCCTTTACAGCAGTCGCGGGAATAGCTGCAGAAAATGTAAGATATTGCTTTACAGTCTTATATGTTATAACAAGTATTTTGCTGTTCCATGGAATTTATCAACGATTTTACAGGCCTTAAAGACGGCGGCACTCTTACAACATCGCGTTGATATGTTGAATGAACAATTTAAGACTGATCAATTAACAAATGCAACAGAAATCGAATTACAAAAAATACGTCATAATTTAATGCACACTGAAGCTTTATTGCCGTATGTATTAAAAATCAATACGTTGGAGCGCATTAATAATCTACTGAGAAAGCTTAAAGAGACTACACGCACAACATTAAAGTAGGAATACAAATTTTTAAATTAAAGTTTTAAAATTTTCAAAATTGCACCTTTTTTTTATCAATTACAGAGAATTTGTTGAAGTTGAAATGAAGGCATTATTACAAGAAAAATGCATTGAAACGCATCCATTCATTGTTCATTACATCACAAGCTCCGTATTGGTTGAAGAAGTGCCATTGCAAAAAGCGACAAAGTTATGCACTGATCGACCCATACTCGTTGCCAGCATGTGTAATAGCATTATCAAAGCGCGTTGCTGCGTACCTAAGGTAAGAAAATAAAAACAAGTATTGTTGTTTACTCCACGGGCAACGAAAACTAGAACAGTTGAAGTTTCGATAGAAAACTAATACAAACCAATATTCGTTTAAAAGACGTACATCATCACTTAGATGCGCCTAGGCGATTTCGCGATAACTTTCGCCAATCGGAAGCACCTACAACATATATTTTTCATACGGATTGTATCCGTACCTTCCATGTCTCTAATGGACGTTTGTTTAGAGCAATCACCGGCTTCAATTCTATCTAAAGTCATCGATTTTTCTTTTCCAAATACGATTGGGACAAAATTTTAGTAGCGGACCACCTAAAACCACCTTTCCTTGGATAAACAAATAGTTACATACCTCTTTTGCAAGACGATTTTTGTTGTTATATCCCCCTACTGATTTGTAAGATCTCGGGTTCGAATCGAGCTCAAGGCCTAACAATAATTATTTTATCATTATTGTTATGATAAATTTTTTTTAAATGAAAATTGCAGTGGCATTTGATTATTTTTATACTCAGCGTGCTTTGCACACAGAGTATATTAACTTTGATTGGATAACGGTTGGTTGTACAGGTATAAAGGAATCGAGATAGATATAGACTTCCATATATCAAAATCATCAGTATCGAAAAAAAAATTGATTGAGCCATGTCCGTCCATCAGTCGGTCTGTCTGTTAACACGATAACTTGAGTAAATATTGAGATATCTTGACCAAATTTGGTATACGAGCTTACCTGGATCCAGAATAGATTGGTATTGAAAAAGAGCGTAATCGGATGATAATCACACCCACTTTTTATATATATAACATTTTGGAAAACACAAAAAACTGATTATTTAGTAAATAATACACCTAGAATGTTGAAATTTGACGTGTGAGACTTGATAGAAATTTGAACAAATTTTTTAAAATGGGCGTGGCACCGCCCACTTGTGATAAAATCAATTTTACAAATATTAATCATAAATCAAAAATCGTTAAACCCATCGTAACAAAATTCGGCAGAGAGGTTGCCTTTACTATAAGGAATGCTTTGAAGAAAAATTAACGAAATCGGTTAAGGACCACGCCCACTTTTATATAAAAGATTTTTAAAAGGGTCGTGGACGAATAAAATAAGCTATATCTTTGCAAAAAAGAGCTTTATATCAATGGTATTTCATTTCCCAAGCGGATTTATAACAATAAATAGGAAAAACTTCAAATTATAAAAATGGGCGTGGCACCGCCCCTTTTATGACTAAGCAATTTTCTATGTTTCGGGAGCCATAACTCGAAGAAAAATTAACATATCGTAACAAAATTGGGTACACATATTTTCCTTATAGCAGAAAATATTTCTAGTAAAAATGGACGGGATCGGTTAAGACCACAGCAACTTAAATATAAAACAAGTTTAGAACGGTCGTAGACTAGAATAATAACCTATTACTTAGCAAAAAATAGTTTTGAATCAATGATATTTCACTTATCAAGTTTTATTGTAATAGGAAACGGGGAGACATTTTTTTTTTTAACGGGCGGTACCACGTGTTATGTAGAAAAGTAATTTATCTGAAATGAAATGTACAATTCAAGCTCCGCTGAGTATATAATGTTCGGTTACACCCGAACTTAGACACCTTTACATGTTTACACTAACTTTCTGATTATATTTAATCTATATACATATATAAAAATGAAATAATGTTCGTTCCTGTCCATGTTTTGGGGCCGATACGAGGCCAATTTTATTCGTTCTTCTTTCATATTATAGGGATCAAATAGGGGCAGGTTTTTAGCAGAACAAAATTTTAAAAAATGTCTAGGGTCCTGAGATATAGGTCAAAACGTGGACCCAGATAACTACACGATGTGTTTATATACTATGGGTACCAAATAGAAGCTTCTGATGAGTACTTTAATGTGGGGTACTTTTGGTACCCCAAGAATGTTTTTTTTTAACGGGCGGTACCACGTGTTATGTAGAAAAGTAATTTATCTGAAATGAAATGTACAATTCAAGCTCCGCTGAGTATATAATGTTCGGTTACACCCGAACTTAGACACCTTTACATGTTTACACTGACTTTCTGATTATATTTAATCTATATACATATATAAAAATGAAATAATGAAGCTTCTGATGAGTACTTTAATGTGGGGTACTTTTGGTACCCCTAGGTGACTAGGGTCTCGAGATATAGGCCAAAGTGTGGACCCGGGTACCCCAAGAATGTGTTTATACAATATGGATATCAAATGAAAGCTGTTGATGAGTGCTTTAGTACATGACAATTTTTCGTACCCCTGGGTGATTAGGGTCTCGAGATATAGGCCAAAACGTGGACCCGATACCCCTAGAATGTGTTTATACAATATGGATACCAAATTAAAGCTGTTGATGAGTTCTTTAGCAGAGGGTAATTTTCATACATTTGGGTGACTATGGTCTCGAGATATTGCCCAAAATGAGGATCAGAATAACCTTAGGATGTGTTTTTACATTATGGGTATCAAATGGAAGCTGTTAATGAGTACTGCAATATGGGTATCAAAAGGAAGCTGTACAGATGAGTGGTAATTTTTCCCTGGGTGACGAGCGTCTCGAGATCATTTCATGTGTACAACATTTTTTGAATAAATATGCGAATTTTTCGATTTTTGTCGTGCTTATAAGTTGCAAATTTTTTTCGAAGGAGAGTAAACATAAACACCGAGGTTTGTACACTGTTTATGTCACTATGTCACATTTCGTTGCTGGCTGAACATTTCCACTGCTTTGTATTTGTTATACAAATGACGCTTATGTTCCGTTAATTTTTATGCAGTTCAACTGTGAGCAGTGTTCGGACTTCTATCACTAAAATAGTAGATCTACCACCTTTTTTCCTGAAATATAACTTCTACCACGCAAGCTTACACCCCTATTCTGCATTTCGATTACGTTCCCGTTCTACGCTCCGCTTTAATCGAAGTTGGGTATTCTGCATTACGACGGAATCGTAACGAGAAGAGGAAGAGCAAATGATTTTTCGAAATCAGCTGTTTGTGCGGAATGTGTGAACATTGGAACAAAATAAATTAAAGAAAATTTGTAAAAAAAACACTGAAAAACGTTTATGTTTTATTATCCACGACATTCTGTACAAAAAAAAGCAATAGAATATATTGCCGCCGTGTTATATTTTTTGAGTGAAGTGCTTTTATAATTGTAAGTGCGTTTTTGTCGTTCTTTTGGTCAATTCCCTACCGTGGACACCAAGTTTTGTTAAAACGGATTCCTGCACGAATATAGTTGACATTGCCTGAATTTTATGGATGTTAATTTCATTGCACTGGCCTAAAATACTTTATGAAGATTTATTTATTCTTTCCTTAACAAGTTTTACTTACTTTTTTGTTAAAATTATGTTATAAATTAATAAAAAAATAAAAAGAAAATATTTCATATATTTTTGGTAAGCTTTTCCGATCTATTCGAGAGTAGTGCCAATATAAAAAGAAAATACTTTTCCGCCAACTAATTTACAACTTAGAAAAACGGAACTACGATCGAAATGCAGAATACGCAAAATCGAACGATTCGAAGTTGGATCGAAAGAGATTGGAACACAGAATACCAAATTTGCTAAATCGAAAAAATTCCAATCCAAGTCGAAATACAGAATAGGGGTGTTAAAAATAGGTGGTAGATTTCTATAGAAGTTTTCTGAAAAAACCTTATTTTTTCCACAATTATTGGGGAAGAAAATCAATGCAGTTGAGCGGTTTTGTAAAACTCAAAATAACGTCTAGCTTAGCTCCGATTATCATATTAGCTCTCTTACTTTAGGTTTTTAGTACAAAACTGCAACGTACACCTATCTATATATGAAAAAAGTGGTGGTTATTCATTATATCAAGATATTTAAAAAATAACCGAAATCTGCCACTTTTTTCTCAAATCAACCATTATTTTTTGGAAAATCTACCACTAAGCAAAATTTTCAAGTCCGAAAACTGATAACGATACCGATTTCGAAAACATCTGGAATGGCAAAAGTTCTTAAAGTATGTAAGCTCATCGTATGGGATGAGTGTACTATGGCACACAAGAAATCATTGCAAGCACTTGATAGAACTTTGAAGCTAAACAGTCTTTGGAGGTGCCATGATTTTATTGGCTGGAGATTTCAGGCAAACATTACCTGTGATCCCAAAATCCACGACTGCAGATGAAATCAATGCATGTTTAAAATCGTCGTATTTATGGAGACATGTAAACACGCTTACACTTACTACAAACGTACGTGTTCAACTACAAAACGATCCGTCAGCAGCTGAATTTCACAGCCATTACTGAAAATCGGAAATGGCCAAATGTCTGTCGATATAACAGGAATGATTACAATGCCTAACAATTTCTGCACTTTTGCACGGTCTAAAGAGGCATGGATACAGAGTGTATTACCAAACATAGTTCAACATTACAAAAACAATAATTGGCTATGCGAAATAGCAATTTTAGCTGGGAAAATGATATAAATGCAGCTATTCTGGATCAAATACCTGGTGACATAGTTGCATATAAGTCAATGGACACTATGCCGTTTGCGTGCTACGCGTCCCCTATATGATCGCCAAGCCTAAAAACTACCCACTGGAAGAAGCTACAGTCCTGCCAAAATACTGCGCTCAGAACCGCCACGGGCTGTCTTTTTATGTCCCCAGAACACCATCTACATAATGAGGCGAGAATACTCCCCATCAGGGAGAGAAATGAGATGCTAACCAAACAGTTCCTGTTGAATACCCAGAAGCCTGGGCATCCCAACAGACATCTGATTAATGAACCAGCACCGCCTAGGGACTTAAGGAGTCATCTCCGTAAGCATTTTGAGGAAATACGGCACCTGAGAACTCAGCCGTATGAAGCAAAAAACCACAAGCAGGCCCTTGGTGATCTCCACAAACAGGCGTCGGAACTTTATGCCGGGAATTGCCCGGTGAATCCAGTACTCGGGGAACAGTACCCAAAACTTGCGGAAGAGGAACGCATACTCCCCAGGGAAACGCAAGTCACTCTGGCTCAACTTCGTTCTGGATACTGTAATAGGTTAAACTCTTACATATCCAGAATCAACCCCGAAATGCAAAATGTATGCCCCGCTTGCAATGTGTCCCCACATGACACCAACCATCTCTTTAATTGTAATGTGGAACCAACGCCTCTAACACCCCTTTCATTATGGTCCACCCCTGTCGAAACAGCAAGTTTCCTTGGACTCCCGTTAGAGGATATTGATAACAATTTGGGATCGGTCGCAGCTATTAGGTGGGGCGAAACATTGCTACAACAACAACAACAACATTAGATTTTCAGTTATACAATCGACAAAAAACTGCTACCAGTTTTAACAGGCTGCGGCTACATATGAGTATGCCTCTTCCACCAGTACGTAACTATCGAAGAAGTACCAAAAAGGAATTTGTATATAGTTAGGAACTAGTGAAAAGTTTAAACAGCGGGACAATTTCCACCGCCTAGGAGATCGCAATGTTAAATTCACCAGTTGAAAACATGTAAAAGAGATAGATAGCGAACTATTAGTGGTTCAGAATGCAGTAGAAAAGCACTCATTTTGAACTAGAGACTCTCCATACGGGATAGTTTCTGTGACTTTTTGTTTCAAATCGGTATATTAGCCGTGTTTTTTAACACGCGCGTATACGTTTCGTTTGCGCGTGTTAAAAAACGCCTATCTTCGCTTAGATAATGCTTAGGAGACCCATCTAGCGGCTGTGGTAAAACAACTAGCTACAGCAACAGGGTGTACCGAAAAGCGGAGACGCAACACTCTGATGGCCATAGGGTATAACATATAGCTGAATCAGTTGCGATGAATTGTGGACACACATATAATACATAGAATTAGTGTACAGGGTGAAACAAAGACACATATTTCAGTTACATCTGAGTATAATGCGTATTGAAATTTAGTAGGACAAAATTTATGCGCAGCAATTTCAGAGGTGTATTTATAGTTTGTCTCTTAGCAGTCAATATAAAGTTTAAGCGTAAACGGATATACGCGTGTTAAAAAACACGGCTATTATTTTTCTTAGTTATGAGACATTTTTTGACTGGAAGTGGGGGGAACCGTAAAGTAACCATGCCTATCATTTACTTGTTAAACATTTTATTAAATTCAAATGGTATTTCAGCACCTCAGTAATCTCTGTTGCTAATATATGTATGTAAATTTGAACATTTAAGCATTTCAAAAGTTTTCAAATTCAATTTCCAATGCAACATTCGCGGAAATCTCTACATTCACTTTTAGTATGGTTATTGAACCCCAAATTCCGACGATACATATATGTATAGACCCACAAAACTTGATGCTAGAGGTCAATGTAATTTTTCGCTACTTGAAGAATTAAATTTATTGGCTCTTGTATGTTGGTGATATAACTATTGACGTAATATTTCAAGCAAATATTTTGTAACATGAAAGCAAATATTCTACTTTTTGCGACCTCAAACAATTAAAATTTTTTAAATATATTTTTTAAATACAAAAAAGGTTTCAGTGCACATACAATTTTGTACATGTATTGTGATTCGCATGATACAAAAAATGGAGGTAGTTCTATTTCGTGTGACGTTAGCCACTTGACTTTTGCGGGGACAATGACAATTTCACCAAAAACTAGCTACCAGATGGAAAAATTTTGCGAATTTTTTTAATTTTGATGGATTTCATATTAACGAATACGACTAAATTACTTTCATAGTTATTTTAAATAAAAAAGAAAAAAAAAAATAGCCACATGCCTTCGAAATATTAGAATAGGTTTTTAATAACTGCCGAAAATTGTTTTGGTGGAAGAAACATGGATCGAAATATGCAAAGCAAGGGAATATAGTCTTCTTAAGTGTCCGTACGTACACGTTTGTCAATTGCTTGCTCAAAGGAGGTCCTTATAAACCGACACCGCAATTTCTTGACAAATTGGCTACAAGTACAAATTTTTTATTTTTTTTATTTATTTCATAATTCAAGCGCTGCGCTTTAGGAAGGAATTGTTAAACCATTTTTTAGGGAGAACATTACCCTGTAGCTCTGCAGGTTACCCACTAGTTATGAGAGTGTTTTTGCCCGTTGTACCAGGGGTCACCTTGGGGCAGCCATGCCTCTACACATTCTGTGCCCTTTTAGCATTCACATAGATGTGCAGACTTTGGAGGAACACTTTTTCTCCACATGCCTTGAGAAATATCCACTGTAGGGGCACGATAATAGGGCCATGCTAGATGAACAGGATTTTTCGTGTATTTTTTTTTCTGTCTAGGGGTCAAGCTGCCATATAGATATGAGTCATTAACCAACGTATGAGTCATTATCCACTATTTTTCAATAAACTTGCATGTTTTACTGTATTCTCAATCGATATATATGCACATAAATCGTGCTAAAACATATTATTATTGTCTCAGATGGTCATTTCGTTTTCATCCTAAAGGAAATTTCCATCTAGAAAACCCACAATTTCGCCCTAAACAGTAACGGTATGGCAACGCTTCTGGCAAAACAACAAATATTATGAAACTTCAAAAATCCCCAAATACGTCAAAAAATTTTGAGTGGAACTACCTTCTTTTTTGTGTCATGGTGATTCGCACTTCCATATAAAAAATTTTGAGCAGCACTGGTTATCATGGTTTCAGTTACCATAGGATTTTTTTCTAAAATTATGGAAAATAAAAAAATGGAAGAATTTGATTGACGAAATATGTATGAAAACTTGCAACTGATATTTTTCTGTGCGCTGCTGTATAAACAAAATTAGCTTCTTGGTCCTTTTAAACTTTTCTTTCGGACGAGACCGGACCTACATGTTTTTTGCGACTCAGAACGGCAGCTGCAAAGCAGATGAGCTTTCACTCTAAATTTTAGCGGGAAATAAAATTTGGCACAACTTTCTAGCTTTGATAATATTATACAAAAAACTATTTTCTTATTTTATTTTATATTTATTTTTATAGAAATTTATTAGCGATCAATTTGATGCAGAGCAATGGCTGAAAGAATTTGCTGTACCCTTCAAAGCGCAAGTCGCTGCGCCAAAGGGTCAAAATACTGCCGAGGTATGCAATATGAAAGGTAAAAAAGTATCTACACAGTTCGAGGAACAACTTGAAGAAGCGACAACTAGAGCAAATAAATTTGCATCAAACCGTCTTTTGTTGTGACTTCATTATTTTTATTGATTTATTATTATAAAATTGGTACATTGTACAGTTATTAACAGTTATTAACAGTCTATTTATAGTTTAATATTTAAGGTCTATATTTGGTTACTTTAAACTTAGTTGGAAATATATGAGCATAAATAATACGTTAAAATTAAAATAGCTTAAGATAATATTTATAACTGTAATTATTATTATTATTTTTTTTTTCAAATATAGACTCTTAATAACAAATATGTTTTTAATAAAAACTAACATTACGAATGAAAAAAAACATTCTATTCCCTATAGCAATATATTGGACTTAATTAAACTTATGCATCATTATTATTATTCAAGTTTAAACCTTCAAACTTAAGATCTTCCTCATATTCCTCCTCGTCATCTTCGTCATCTGAAAGAAATAGGGTAATAAAAAAATAAATAAATTTTTTGGAGTATATTTATTTAATACGCACTAAATAAACAAGGAAGGCTAAGTGTAACCGAACATTACATACTCAGCTGAGAGCTTTGGAGACAAAATAAGGGAAAATCACCATGTAGGAAAATGAACTTAGGGTGACTCTAGAATGCGTTTGTACGATATGGGTATCAAATTAAAGGTATTAATGATGGTTTAAAAGGGAGTGGCCCTTAGTTGTATATGTGAAGGCGTTTTCGATATATCGACCAACATGTGGATCAGGGTGACCCAGAACATCTGTCGGGTACAGCTAATTTATTTATATATGTAATACCACGAACAGTATTCCTGTCATGATTCCAAGGGCTTTGGATTTCGCCCTGCAGAACTTTCTCATTTTCTTCTACTTAATATGGTAGATGTCAAACCCATTTTACAAAGTTTTTTCTAAAATTATATTATTCGTCAAAAAACCAATCCAATCGCCATGTTTCATTCCTTTTTTCGTATTTGGTATGAATCAACGACTGCCAAATTACAGCCTGCAAAACTTTTAAATTACCTTCTTTTAAAAGTGTGCGGTGCAACGCCCGTTGTCCAAAATTTTAAAAATTTTCTATTCTGCCTCACAAGGTCAACCCACCTACCAAGTTTCATCGCTTTATCCGTCTTTGGTAATGAATTATCGCACTTTTTCGGCTTTTCGAAATTTTCGATATCGAAAAAGTGGGCGTGGTTATAGTCCTATTTCGTTCATTTTAAATAACAATCTGGGATGAGCGCCCAGGAACCTACATACCAAATTTCATCAAGATACCTCAAAATTTACTCAAGTTATCGTGTTAACGAACAGACGGACGGACGGACATGGCTAAATGAATTTCTTTTTCGCCCAGATCATTTTGATATAAGAAGTCTATATCTATCTCGATTAGTTTATGTCGTTACGGATTACCGTTATGCGAACAAAATTAATATACTCTGTGAGCTCTGCTCAGCTGAGTATAAAAATAAAGCACTAAATGCGAGAACTGTTACTTTTTAGATGATGAATACACGTAGGACTACTTCATATCAAAACCTCCCAGTTGAAGAGGTTGGCACACTCCTCAATTGAGGTAATCTAAGTGCTTTTAAAGAAATATAGTTACAGCTGAAAACGCTGGTACGAATCATTTGTTTACGCTCTTATTTTTTCGCTCTCACGAGGGATATATATATCTCAAATTTGTGGTGGCAACAATCACAGGTTAATCCTTCGCGTCAGCTGAAGCGGTGCTAACTAAAACGAAAAACGGCGGTAAACTTTGTTTTGACCCACAACTGCTAAAATGCGTTGAAATGATTTGGGAAAAATATAAAAATATAAAAATACGTGTTTTATTGTACATATATTTAGTTCGAAGGCGGAGAGGTACGTCCGACATGTAGGACAAGCCCTATCCACTACATGATGTTAATTTGTATACCCTAAGTCCAATTCGCTCAAATTTCAAAAGAAACTTTGGTTTTCACTGTAAGTTAAAAGCGTTAGGTCTAAAAATTTTCTTTGGCTTTCAAAGTGCTTCGGTACTTTGAATAGCTTTTCAGTTTTTGGATATACAGATTTTAACATTTTTCCCACTTTTTTGCAAGTGCCTTGAAAGCGTTATGCTATTCATCTGAAATCGATTAAATGAGAAACACACTGTCGGTCTGTTCTGGGGAGCGAACAAAAACCTTGGTGGCTTCGGTGATTACATCCGACAGTCGTGGATAGTTCTATACTATTTTTGGATTTTCATAGTTTAAAAGAAAACTTAAAAGTATATAAAAATTAAAAATAATTACCATGCTCCCTACGCTTTCGCGCGTAAGCTCGTTTCGTCACTGGTGCTTGGTCAGTTTCACCATGTAATAAAGAATTCCGATACAACACCAGCGGTTGCCACTCTTCAGCTCTGCTCGATGGCATACCCGGTGATATGCGGCGATCCAAAAAATTCAATATAACCTTTTTATCTTGTTTCAACAATTTGTTATTGAACTCATTTAACACTTCAAGGAATAATAGACGCGTTGGTGGCGCTACTGGATCCTCGGGTACATCGCCAACCGCAAATAGTATACCAGCGCGATGTAAAGCAATAACGGGTTCACGATTTTTAATAGCATCGAAACCAAAAGTCAATGCAAAACGTTTTGCTAATTCTTTGAGATCGGAAAAATCATGTGCATTTTTGAACATTATATCATTTTCAAACTGTTGTTGCAGCTCTTTAAACATGGCAATCAGGCTGAGAAGCAAAGTCAGAGCGAAATTAATTTTGTTTATTTCACGAGCCTTACCAAGTGTAGCTTTTATAATATCGCCATACTCATTGTAACACTGGAAATATACAAAAAAAATTTTAATTAAAAAAATGTCTTAGTACATACTATTTCGAGAAGAGTATTCAAACAAATAAAAGCAAGCGTTTGCTATTTTATGGAGTTTCACGTTCCGGGAAAAATTTGAAAAATAGTCTTCAGGCATACAGTGAGGTGTCTACAACATTGGTGATTTCTTACAAGCTTGCTTTTTTTTTTTTTTTTTTTGGAATTTGGTTGCATTTCTTATATTTGAAAGTCCCAAATCCAGGTTATTGTCCAAAATATGTAATGATTAATTACTGGATTAACTTTCCAATGTGTATGTGTAACTTTGGCTCCACTAGTACACAAGGGTAATACCATCGAGGCCAGAACCCTGTGTAGCAGCTTTCTATTTGTACTATTTCGCAGTGAGCGTGTCGATAATTAAAAACAATGTAAAATGTATTGATTTTGAGATCCACAGGGCGTTGTAGATGAAATAAATGCAAAATGTATTGCTTGGTGATTTATATATGTGTTTTCTCCTTCATGTCCTTTTTTGAATTCAGCTGTTAGTTTTATGATGAATGCAATGAGGATTGCAGTTGTATGAAGGGTGCAATGACCCTTTGCTTTCTTTGATGATTGCAATGACAATTGCAGTTATTTAATGATTGCAAAGAAAAGTTGCGTTTTGATGAATGCAATGAAGATTGCAGTTTGAAATTCATGTAAAATTGTCTCGAACAAGTTTTATTCATAAAAAAAATATTATTATGAGTAAGGTGGAATCGAGATTTGTGTACAAAAAACATAAAAACATATAAGACGAACACAAAAATATAAACAAAGTAAAAGTTTTAATGTGTATTTATGATAGCTGCTTTTATTATTATTGTTATAGATTTTTTATTTATATTAATTTATTTTTCAAAATGTAAGATCGGCTTTTTGGAGAAAATTTACTAATTGAGTGATTTTGGCGTTGTGTTTGTCTTTAAAGACTTCCTTAAAATTATGTACTTCATTAAAGACATTGAAGGTGACTCTAATGTTGTTCAAAAGTGGACAGAGATTGATGCTCATAGCAATCTGTATCACCGCAGCGACATAGAGACGAGTTTGTAGCTTTGATCTTGACTAAATATTTCCTATTATGTATGTCCGGTTAGAATACGATTTAAGGTTTTGATATCTTTTGGGTTAAATTTAAGATTCTTGAACCAAGCAAAATTTCTCCTAGAAGGGAAGATGGTGGCATACAGATTTTGGTTTGTATTGGAGTAATTTAAAAAATTTTGAAAAGACTGGTCGTATATATAATTCTTGATACGTTTGCAAGCTTCATCTATCGTAAGTTTTACTGTTTTACAAGAGCTGTTTATAATAGCTGATTTGGCTATAGCATCCGCTTTTTCGTTGCCAAATATGTTTTTGTGACTGGGTAACCATCTGATATGTACATTGTTGAAGTTGTGATTTGAAATTATATTAAGAATTTTAGCTGCAATGCTATTAGTAGATGTATGTTTTTTAATGTTTGGCATGCTATTAGGCTATCTGCAAAAATAACGACGGATGAGTAGTTGTTTCGTATTGAAATGTCGATGGCTTCTTCTATTGCGAGTAATTCTCCAAAAGCTGAGGATGATTTAAATGGAATATGGAAAGAGTGTTCGGTGTCTGTGTTAAGTAAATAAATTCCACAGCCTGTTTTATCTTCTCCTACTGAGGCATCTGTATATATTATATTAAAACGTGTACTTCTGTATTCTGCCAGCATTGATGAGTGCTGGTAAAGAATTTCTTCTTTGTGTCATGTTAGATTTGTTAGTATTGGTAGTTTTTTCAAAAATGACAAGGTTGGAGATCGGGGGATTGGGGTGAACCGCATCAATGTCATCAAGGACGTTGGAGAAAGTGTTGTATGCAATTGCGTAACTAGTATTGAGGTGTGAGTTAGATTTTATAGTTTCTGCTATTGGATTGTTAAATGCAATTAGTTTCACTACTTCTTTGGCAACTAGCCATAGGGCTCGTTCATTCGGAAGTAGTTCATTAGCTAAAGCATATATTAATGGTATTGGTGTTGATGGCGTTAGACCTAAACATCTTCTCAAGATTTTGTTTTGTAAGACTTGTATATTATGAAATGATGCATTGGCACTATTTGCAAGTGTGGTGCTGCAATATTCAATCTTTGATCTGACCATTGCTTTGTAGATATTTAATGCCTTTTGTGGGTGTAACCCTGATTTGATGTTGGTAATGTATTTAAAAAGTTTTAAGTTGTTTGAAGATGATTCTATTACTTTTTGATAGTGTGCTTTTGCAGTTAAGGAACTGTTTATGACTCTACCTAAAATTGTTGCTGATTTTGTTTGTTCGAGTGTTGAACCATTTATGGTTACATTGACTTCCTTCGTTGGACCTTTGGTTATATGCATGACTTTAGTTTTGCTAGCATTAAAATTCAGATTAAGAGTGTTGCAATTTGATGCAAAGGAGTTAAGAAAGTTTTGAAGATTGGATTTTGCATTTTCTAATGTAGATCCTAAGGATATGAAAAAGAAATCGTCAGCAAATTGGTATACTTGAATATTTTCATCTTGAAGATCATGGAGTTTGGCAGTGTATATATTAAATAAAAGTGGTGAAAGGCAGCTGCCTTGAGGAAGACCATTGAAAATTTCAGTTGGTTTATCCCCAATTTTGAGAATCCTATAGCTAAGGAAGTTTATTATCCATTCAGTATATAACTTTTCTAAGCCGATATCAAAAAGTTGATCTTTTAAAATATTTATATTCACACAGTTACATGCATTTGAAATGTCAGTTGTGCAAAAAATTATATGTTTATTATCACTTTTGAGTAGAGTGATTTGATGTATTATGTGATTTAAACAGGTTGATGTGGACATGTTTTTCCTGTAGGCAAAGGTTGTGGGTGCGAGTATTTTGTTGTTTTCAATGTATAAGTTAATTCTATCTTTAAGACAGGAATTGATTATTTTAAGAAAAACTGTTATTAAGGCTATTGACCTGAAATTTTCAAAATTGTTGAGATCTTTACCTTTTTTGGGTATAGGTACTACTTTAATTTGTCTCCAGTGTTCTGGAATGGTATTAGAAATAAAAATGTCATTCAAACATGTTTTGATGTTGTTTAAGGTTTTATCAGGAAGTGATCTTAACATCCTGTACGATATTTCATCAGCACCGGCTGCTGAGTTTATGTTCTTTTTGAAAAGTGTTTCTTTTATTTCCTCAAATGAAAACGTGAGATTGGTATTTGGTTCTACTTCATTGTTAAGAGGTAGTCTTTGAACCTGAACTGGTACTTGTTGATTAAGCATATTTAAAAAATTTTGGTTGTTGGCTTCATTCCACATGCCTACTTCTATTTGATTAAAATCTCCCCTTAATGACTTGACAAAGCGCCAAGATTTCTTTCATATATTGGTATTTATTTCTTCTGTTTTTTTCTTGAAATTTTCTTTTTTGGCCTTTTTAACTGCCTTTTTCCATTTCTTTCTCTCAGCTATCATATTATCCATATTTTCCGGACTCGGTAAAGCTTTTACTTTCTGATTTGCTATTCTGAGAAAGCGATAGCTCTTGTCAAGACTTTCGTTCCACCAAGGTTTTGGTTTTCTGGTGTTATCAATCGTGTAAGTTGCTTTTCTAATTTCATCTTGGATTTTGTTTTCTAAGTCCATGATTGTAGTATAATTTTCAAGACCTTTCTAAAGATTGTAAAAGTTTATTTCTAGCTAGAAATACCGATTTTTTGATTGAACAATGGTCAGTTTCAATTAAGATAGGTATATGGTGACTGCCTCCTATTCGTGTTATGTCAACTTTCCAGGAGCAGTGAAAGGTGCTGTTTATAAAAGAAAGATCTAGCACTGACGTGTTCATGGTGCGTGGATCTATTAAGAAGGTATGATTGCCATTATTTAAATGATGAAAATTGGATTCTTGAATCATACTAACCAAATGTTTACCCTTATAGTTGTCAATTCTATCACCAAACAAGGTAGCTCTTGCGTTGAAATCCCCAAGAATGAAGGTGTTTGAAAAAGGTTCTAGAAATTCCAAAAGTCTGTGAATTTCTGATTTAAAATTTCCTATAGTGATATTAGGAGGAAGGTAAATTGAAACTATTGTGATATTAGGTTGAAGATTTGATGTTGTTATTATTAAAATATCATAGTCGGTATTGTAAGTTATTTTTTTGAATTTGATATATTTCCTAAGGGCAGTGGCAACGCCACCGTACCCATCGTTTCTATGTTTTTTAATAATATTAAAATTTAAAAGTTTTCTATGTGTTGATTTTGTTGAAAAGAAAATTTCGCTAAAAGTTGCAATTTCTATATTATACGTGTTTATATAATAATCTATTGTATCTATATTTTCCTTAAGGCTTTGACAATTATATTGCATCATCTTCATGATTAGAATAAGAAGAGTTTAAAGATTGTACGTTAGAATTTTCGCGACTCATTACGAGAGCCTCGAAAGTGTTTTTGATTTTTTGAATTTCTTGTAAGGTACCAGAGCTACCTTGTTGTTGTGAGAGTTTTTGAGTGATATTGATAATTTCACTCATTAGTTTTTCATATTGTGTAACCAAGTTTTTTTGGTAATGAAAAGAGTTAAAAACAGGAATGATTTGTGGTTTTGGATTTACCGTTTTGTAATTTTCCCTTTTTGGTTTAGCCGGACTGAATCCTTCAAAAATAGCTGAAGCGATTGTTTTTGCCGATTTGTCTGGTACAGCGACTGTTACCAGATATTTAGTCATGTCGCAAATCATGGTAAGTGCGAACTTGTTACCATATTTGGACTCAGGTAGGGGTCCTATTGTGTCAATTACTAGTATATCAAATGGTTTACAAGGAGTTGATGTTAAACCAAGTTTTTCTTTTGTTGTAGGTTTAACCCTGTTTAAGAGACAATCCTTACAATTTTTGATATATTTCGATATATCACGAGTCATGTTCTTCCAATAAAATTTTGTTCGCAATTTTGCGTAAAGTCTTTTCATTCCGCAATGTCCACCGGAAATGGGATCATTATGGTAAATTTTCATAAGTTTTAATTGTGTATCTTCATCTGTTACTGTCTCCACTGGATCTGTTAATATAATTTCTAATGATTTTAAAATTTTATTTCCAATATTTTTGAAATTTGTAATAGTGTAATGTTCGAACATAATATCGTTTTTAGGCCATTCAATTTGCTTAATTTTGCGTTTGCCGGCTTCTGATTCAAGCCTCGAAAGTAATTTCTCTAAAGTCATTATTTCGTTAACAAGCTCAAAACTAAGTAACTCGAGTTTCTTATGTTTAATATGCGCAAAAATTCTTAAACTTGTTGTTTTATTATTTTTATCGTACGTAATTGCAGATCTTATTCGTGGAACTTTTTTCGAAAAATTAAATGAAAATTTGTCGTAGCCATGTAAAGTAAGTTGTTTTTCATCGTTTTTGTCTGTTTTCCTATGTAAATTTTTGTCGTTTGCCTTTTTTGTCATGGCTCTTGTCTGTACTGCCAAAATTTGTTTGTTAGCTTCTTTAATCTCATCGATTGTTATACGCGATAGTGCATCAGCACAAACGTTTGATTTACCTTTTATATATACAATAGTAAAGTTATATTCAGATAGTTCCAGTCTTATTCTTGAAAGTTTTGAAGATGGGTCTTTCATATTGAATAAGTATACTAGAGGTCTATGATCTGACTTTACAATGAAATGGGTGCCATAAACGTATGGTCGAAATTGCTTGATTGCAAAGTAAATAGCTAAAAGCTCTAATTCTATAATGGGCTTTTTCTGTTCGGCTTTATTAAATGCTTTAGAAGCGAAACAAATTGGTAAATCACTACCTTGTAAAAAATAGCGCCACATCCAGTTGTGGAAGCATCAACTGTAATAATGAATTGTTTAGTATATGGATATTGAAGTAATTTTGGTGAAAGTAACGCTGCTTTCTAAGATAAAAATGCTCTTTCGCACTCTACATCCCATACAAATTCAACTCTTTTCCTGCTTAATCGGTTCAGAGGCGCTGCCAGAGACGCAAAGTTAGGTATAAACCGTCTGTAATAGTTTGCAAACGCGACAAATCGTCGTACCGCGTCTTTGTATACTTTTTAATCGCGTTTATCTTAGAGTCGTCTGGCAACAAACCTTTGGCTGAACATTTATGACCTAAAAATGTAACTTCTGGTCGTAAAAAGTTGCATTTATTTGGGTTAAGTTTGAGATTAAAAGATCTACAAGTATCGAAGACTTTTGAAAGATTTTTAATGTGGTGTGCTTCGCTACACCCTATGACGATAATATCGTCGACGTACAAAAATGCGACATTGGGTGGTATGCCCGAAAAAGCTATGGTCATCATTCGCGAGAATGAATTAGGTGCTATATTTAAGCCGAATGGAAGCACTTTCCATCTAAATGCGCCACGGTCAGTGCTGAAAGACGTAATGTCACGAGAGTCAGGATGCAAGGGGATTTGATGAAATCCTGAAAAAAGATCTAATGTGGAAAAATATTTTGCTCTACCGAGATTGTCTAAAATATCGTCAACTCTAGCTAGTGGGAATTTATCAGCAATGAGTTTTTTGTTTACTGCGCGAAAATCTACGCACATACGATATGCTTTTTGACCATTGGTATCTTTCTTTGGGACTACAATCAAAGGACTATTGTAATTCGAATAACTAGGTTCAATCAAATCATTGTCTAACAATTTATTTACTTGTCGATTTATTTCTTCGCGTTGAGAGTATGGCAATCTATAGTTTTTAACATATACCGGATCGTTGTCTGTCAATCTTAGTTTTTGCTCGTAAAAGTTATTTAAAGTCATTTTGTCCGTGTCAAGAGCGAAAATGTCGGCATAATCTATGCAAAGGTCAATTAATTTACTATGAGCATGTTGAGGTATTTGATTTTTCAAAATCGAAATTAGTTTTTTGGTACGTTTGTCTTCTGTTTCTGTCTTGTTAATTGTATAAACATTGTAGTTTGAAAGTTTTTCTGTCCCAATACTTTCTCTTTTGAAATACTTTATATCATCTGTGGTATTTATGACTTTAATTATTGGGTTACTGGAATTAACAATGCACCTAGCTGTGAAAACACCTCTTTCAAATTCCTGCGAGTCTACGAAAAGTGGTTCGGGTGAATCTCCTAAATCAAAAAGTCTGAATATTTCACATCTTGAATGATACAACTGTCGCTTTCTGTTCCGTGTAGGATTGGTATCGCGACTTTTTCATTACCTACCCAAAAGGAAATACTATTTCTTTCATAATTAATAATGCATTTGTTAATTTTCAGAAAATCTTTACCCAGTATGCCATCGGATGGAATATTAAAATCTTCATTTACTACATGTAAAGTATGTTTAATAGAAAAGTTTGAAAATTTTAAATTTGCTGTAATTTTACCTAAAGTGGAAACTGAATTGGAAGTGACACCGGTAATGTTAATAATGTCGTTCGTATTTAAGGAAATGTTACTGTCTAGACATGATATTTTTATTAAGGAAATGTCGGCTTGAGTGTCTACTAGGAAAGAACAAAATTTTTGTGACTCGTTTAGTTGTAATTCTATGAAATCTGAGTAATTTAAATTTAAACAAAAGATGCCTATTGGTGAGGGAAGTTCGCTTACTGGTTTAGTTCGTCCTCCCTCAGTGTTCGCTCCTGAGGGGCGCTGGCGTTTAAAGCGCGAACGTTTGCGTTTCGACCTCTACCATTGGCTGATCTCGAATTGTTACCTCTATTGTTACCATTATTTGTATTTGAATTGGAATTTGTAATTGGACGCGTATTATTACTGTTCTTATTCTGGTATCTATTTCCGTTATAATTTCTATATCTTTGATTATTGTTACCGTTATAGTTACTATTGTATGAAAATGAATCATTGTTTCTATAACCAGTATAGCCACGGTTTGGGTAAAAACCTCGATAACTACCACGTGAATTTCTAAATGTACTGTTACCACGTGATCGAAAAGCTAAAACCTGACGCTCAGTTACTTCATTGTTTTGTTCTACAATTAATTTTGCTACCACGTCTTTCGGATCAGTAAATGCTGTTGAGGCTAGAATGGTTTTTACTAAATTTGATTTTGCATTTAGACGACACACGTTAACAGTTTGTTCGACTGCCATTTGATGAGCTTTCGTTTGAGTGATCCCTTCAATAATAAGAGAACGCTCAAGTGAGTCAGCTAAATCTTCAACTTTTTTGGCAAAATCTGCATAATTGTTACCGTTAACACGCAAAGCTGCAATTCTCCCTGCTACAACTTTCGAGTTGTCTGGTTTTATCCTATTACGTAGAGCTGGTTTAATTTCATTGACTGTAGTTACTTGTGTTGGTATTGCTTCACGAGCTTTACCCTCTAATTTTGATTTTAAGAACGCTATAAAAGTATCGGTTAAATCTGCAGTAGCGAATTGTTCGAGTAATGCAATTTTGTCTATGAAAGAATCAAGTGCTAGTGGATCACCACTGTAGTTTTCTCTAATAGAATTAGCACATGTGTTAATAAAAATTCTCTTTTCCTCAGGTGTTGTCATGATTTGATCGTTAAGATCTGGAGCTGAATTAGCAGAAGATGAGGCCACGTTTGTACTAATTGGATCGTTAAGATCTGGGTTTACGTTAGTAGAAGGGTTAAATAAGTTTGTACTATTTGGGTCGGTAGGATCTGATTTTAACGTAGAAGAAGTTAAAATTTCACTATTTGAATCGTTAGAATTTGAAGTTAAATTAGAAGTTAAATTTTTAATGGAAGAATTTTCGAAGCCTGGAAAATCTGTTGATAAAGAGAATCTATTTTCCTGGTTTGTGACTTTTTCGGTCGAAGATGAAGCTAAACTTTCGTAGCTTGAGCCTGATTTATCTGAATCGGATTCTGAATCTGAAGTTTTTTGCACTTGTCTACCACTTCTAAGGTTGTACATATGAAATTACTAAAGCACTTGTTTGAATTTATATTTGAAGTTAAATTGTTGAGGAAAAAGAGCGAAGGAAAAAAAATTAAAGAAATATTTAACAATTTATTAGAAGAATTAATTGAAACTGCAGTAAATTTTTATGAAAAATTTGTAAAAAGTAATTGAATTCAAAATGGCTCAAAAGTATGTAAGTATTAATTGGTAAAAGTCTTAAAATGTACTCACGGACGCACCGCTTTATTCAAAAAAATCTCAATTTGGTTTTTCACGGAACCACCGCATGTATTAAAAATTGAATTGGTTTTTCACGGAACCACCGCATGTAATAAAAATTGAATTAGTTTTTCACGGAACCACCGCATGTAATAAACAAAATCTTAATTGGTTTTTAACGGAACCACCGCATATTGTCAAAAAAAATTACTTGGTTTTTAACTTAACCCACCGTATGTATCAAAAAAATTAATTGGTTTTTTCGAAAACCACCCTAATATCAAAATCCAAAATTGATATGCTATTGAAACAATCCAAGTTAATTATATGAAAAGCGAATGCATTGCATTTAATTGTAATTAAAATGTTTTATATAAGTATATATGTTTGAAGAAAAAGACCCGTAAGCAATAATAATTTTAAATACATACATATATATACTTAATTGTCGCTGCTGCTAGTTTCCGTTACTGCTGCTGCTGCGCTGGCAGACCTGAATCGCTGCTGGTGTTGTTGGTGCCACTGGTGGTGGTGACAAAATGGCGTTCTATTTGGTGGAATGGTTTTCGTGATCCGTTATGCGTGGCGTGGCGTGATGTGAGTGCCGTTAGGTACAGACCCGCTGGTATTACCAAGCTAATACTTTAATTTGGTCGATTAGATTTAGAAATTATAGTTTTAATGAAATTTATTTTAGAAATTAGTAGTTTGGTTAAATTAGGTTTAGGAATTACAGATTTATTTAATTGTATTTAGAAGTTGTAGTTTTAATTTAATTTAGAAAATTTGTTAAGTTTGCTTTAAAAATTGTTGTTACATATATTGAATTTGGTTTAGAATTGTAGCTTTTGATTTAAAAAAATTATGAAATTAAATTTAGAAGTTATATTTTTATTAAATTTGATTTAGAAATTGTAGATTTAGTGAATTTGATTAGGAAAATTATTAAATTTGTGTTGAAAATCGTAGTTTTATTAAATTTGAAATTGGAAAAGTGTTAAATTTGTTTTTTTTTTTTTTTTTGTTGGTTAAATTAGATTTTGAAATTGGGGTTTTATTAAATTTGAATTAAATTTGGATGAAAATTGTAGTTTTAATGATTTGGCTTAGGAAATTGTTAAATTTGGTTTAGAAATTGTATTTTAGTTTATTTAATTTGATATTGAGAATTGCAATTTAGCTTTATTAAATCTGATGTGAAAATTGTATTTTATTTTTATTAAATTTGATATTAAGCACCACGCACTTTATCCTTGCTTTCGCACACCACGCACATTATCTTTTCACCGCTAGCCAAAGACTATACTTATTTAAAAAAATTTTCCACACTCACCACCAGTCCTTCGTCGAAAATCCGGTTGCCGTCCTGTCACGGTCGCCATATAAGATAACTACGGTTATCTTCTGCTACCCAAGAATTAGGTGGAGATTCATGTCGTACCCGGCCATGCACACACAAATATTATCGAAAAATAAGTGGGGTTACCTTCTACCCTTTAGGTTAGCGCGGAGGGCGCCGCCACCAAACTGTTGGTTCTGTAGAGTTTATGATGATTGTCTGGGCGGTCTTTTCCGCCAGGTACACATTAGAAATTAATTAAAACTCTACTTTTTTTTATTTTAAAATGTATCTGGTTCATTCTTACATACTACATTACAATATCTCATGACGTATTATGTTTATGTTTTATTCATTCTGTTTTAATATTCACAATTAAATATCATTGTGAGTAACAATGTTGAGATGTTGCCAGATGATTATTAAAAAGTTAATTTGGGGGATTTTATCCTCACAACTATAGAGATATATGATTTTTTAGTTAAATGCCTATTTATATATTTATTTGTGTCTAAAATGTAATTATCCTGCACTAAAACAGGAAAATATTCTTCATCTTCACTTAATATATCAAAACGATTTGTATTTCTTGGGAAGTATTTGTCTAACACTTCCTTTCTGGACAATTTTTTAACCGTTTTGATGCGGTTCACCTCCAACTCCTTTTGCCAATGTGGGCAATTATTTTTATTTTTGGCTGTATGTCCCTCCCTGCCACAGAGAATGCAGGTGTTATTGTTACATTCGCCATTCTTACACTCACCTTTTCCGCATTGAAGGCATCTTTCTTTGGATTTGCATCCAAATTTGGTGTGTCCTAATATGCCACATTTGCTACATTGTCTCAATGTAGGTACGTAAAACTCGACTGTTAGGCGAGTATATTCGAAAAGGATTTCTTTGGAAATTTCATTTCCCATAAAACCTATCTTTAAAGTGGATGTTGGTATGTAGGAATAGCTATTGGGGTCTTTGCGCGTGAAGCGCTGTACTGATACTATAGGTACCGAAGAGATTGAATTTTTGAGTACATCATATTCTGTGTAGCTTTGTGGAACCCCACGTACTACTCCATATATTTCCAGTGCAGTCCTGGGAATGAAAGGTTTTAGTCCACGTTTTCTTACTCTATCATCGATTATGAAGCTATTTACTGCATATGTGGTTTTGAAGAATACTTTATAAAGGGATTTTCCTATTGAATATATTAAGTCAAGATCTTTAATGCGCAAATTCTTTATTTGGCTGTATAAAGTTAAGCCACTCGTTACTTTTTCATTTTTCATGTCGTGACACTCTGTGGTGTCCACAAGTACAAAAATTTCTCCGCGAAAATTTGGCGGGATGTTATTGTTGGTTTTACCGCTTCTTTTTTTTCTTATTTTGACTGAACTTTTCCAGCCAAATTGGAATTCACCGTTATGTTTGCTGTATCATTTGCTGTCTCCATGTTGCTGCTTTGTACAGTTACATCGGTTGCTAATTGGTCATTTTCCATTTTTTTCATTTCCACTAAACCATTTGGTGATAATGCATAAAAACCTGTTGCATTGGTGTTCTCCAATATTTTAGGCTTTTTTGCCGTAGTGGCTTTGTCTTTATCTTCACTAGAAAGTGACGCCACCGACTTTTGTGCCGGTGACGCCATTTTCCGTCTAAACGCACTTCATTCCTCTTTTTTGAAGGCAATATGCAGCCTTTTTTTCCACAACACTTTAGAAATGATTTGTCGACAGTGCTTAAGGCACTTAATGCCGTTTTATTTTGAACAAAAATTTCACAAATTTCTTTAAGGGACGCCAAAATCACTCACCTGATTGCAGCTTTTGTTATTTCTGAAAATTGCATTAATTAATGCGTTTATATTTAAAATCAAAATTTCCGTTAGATTAGCACAGAACACTAAAATGTTTAATCACAAAAAAAAATGCGCGCTCGAGACCACACAGACTCGTGTCCAAAATCGGAAACTTGAACAACCTTGCTTGAAAAAAAACGGTTCAACTAGCTAAACAATTTCTTGATGGCGGAACCATACAGGTTGCTAAAGAAAGTCAGGGGCCAAATCGCAACATCCGTGATCGTATAACTCGTCACGTAAAAACATGATTTTCGGATTATGACATACGTGTACGTACTCGATCGTAATTTTGGATCGCAACATACGTGGCGAGTGAGTGATCGTACACGTTACGTTCCACTTTCATTCGAACACAAACTGACGATCGTATACACACAAATGTCATTGAAAATGGAAGAAAATTGTTAAAATAGATGAATAAATAAAATATAATAACAAATCTGAAACTCTTATTATTGACAAGGGTTGAATTCAACAAGCTTAATCCAAGCCAAAAGGAAATATTCGCGGAATTCATGGCGAGACACCCGCTTTGGTATCGGCTTTCTTCAAATTTAACTTCAACAGAAAGTAACTAAAAGCTTCTTAAGTTAACCGTAATCTCTTCAAGAAACTGCAATAATTTTTTTACAAAGAAATAATACATAAGTAAAAGATATGTTTACGTTTCGTCGATAAGTCCCAAGGGTTACTGACGCTCTTCGGACTATCTTTTCATCGCCTTCGCTATTACTGGAGCTCAAACAAAACAATAAAATTGGGTCCACCGCAATTATTTACTTTTTTTTATATTTTTGGTAAGAACAATTTTTGTTGTTATATCGGCCTACTGATTTGTAAGATCGCGAGTTTGAATCGAGCTCAAGGCCTAACAATAATTATTTTATCATTATTATTGTTATAATATATTTTTTCTTAATTTAAAAATTAAATTTTCAATTAAGAAAAAATATATTATAACAATAATAATGATAAAATAATTATTGTTAGGCCTTGAGCTCGATTCAAACTCGCGACCTATTTTTGGTAAGCAAATTGATAGTTCAAAATCTATTGTGATCTGAAAATGCAATCCAACCTAATGTGGATCCTAAAATTTATTGTGAATTGAAAAGAAATTACGCTCCGTTTGCTATCGTATGTTATAATCCCATTTTGTTTATACGTTTGACGTATCACGTAATTTTCTTTCGTATGGTTGCCGATCCGTGATCGATTCGAGCCCTGCTTATTGGTACTTTTGATCTGCTTTTACACTTCAATTTCTTGGGCGCTGTGTTTTTGACACTAAACCAGAGAAGTACAAAAAATACAGGGAATGTGTGTGTTTGTTTGTATGAATGTCACCCATTGTGAATTCTTACAAATGAAACAAGCTGACAGGAAGAATGGCTGTCGCAAATGGCCGGAGAATGGAAGAAAGTGCCTATGTTAAAAGAGACTACATATTATTATTCGTTTAAAAAATATAATAGCAGGCAGTCAACCAAATATAAAATATATAAATAATTCAATATTCCAGTCGTCTACAAAAATCTTTGAAAAACACTATAGAGCAAATCGTTTTAAGTAATCCAACTATGACTTAACAGGTAATCCAGGCTGCTTACTAATGTGACCTTTTTTTCAAACATTCGCCACTTGTGTGAATGCACAATGATTTCACCCTTCCGCCACGCTGTTATTTTCGTTTATCTGCATATTTGTTTGTACATTTCATCGCTCGTTCACAATAGTGCCCTTTTTTGGTCTCCTGTTGCTTAAGCGATTTCATCTCAAACCGCTTAGCCAACTCCCCTAGCTTACTTTGTGTTTTTGCTTTCTATGCATTTCCCTAATCTATCTAGAGTTTTATTTCAGCTAGCTTGCAAAGAAATTCAACTGTTATTGGGCTGCCATTAACTACCCATAAATGATCCCGAAATTGAAAGTATAGAAAATAGTCCATTAATAATTACAAGTAAGGAAGGCTAAGTTCGGGTGTAACCGAACATTACATACTCAGCTGAGAACTTTGGTGACAAAATATGGGAAAATCACAATGTAGGAAATTGAACCTAGGGTAACCCTGGAATGTGTTTGTATGACATGGGTATCAAATGGAAGGTATTAAAGAGTGTTTTAAAAGGGAGTGGGCCTTAGTTCTATAGGTGGGCGGCTTTTCGAGATATCGCCATAAAGGTGGACCAGGGTTGACTCTATAATGTGTTTGTACGATATGGGTATCAAATTAAAGGTATTAATGAGGGTTTTAAAAGGTTTAGTTGTATATGTGAAGGCGTTTTCGAGATATCGACCAAAATGTGGATCAGGGTAACCCAGAACATCATCTGTCGGGTACCGTTAATTTATTTATATATGTAATACCACGAACAGTATTCCTGCCGAGATTCCAAGGGCTTTTGCTTTCGCCCTGCAGAACTTCTTTATTTTCTTCTCCTTAATATGGTAGGTGCAACATCCATTTTACAAAGTTTTTTCTGAAGTTATATTTTGCGTCAATAAGCCAATCCAATTACCATGTTTCATCCCTTTTGTCGTATTTGGTATAGAATTATGGCATTTTTTTTTTCATTTTTCGTAATTTTCGATATCGAAAAAGTGGGCGTGGTCATAGTCGGATTTCGCCAATTTTTAATACCAAGATAAAGTGAGTTCAGGGTGGAGCCGTGTGTAGAAGTCCACAAAAGTGGGGAAAGCTTCTGACCGCCATTCACCTTGGAATGGCCAGAGCGATTATTTTGCATGCGGTTCAAGCAGCTCACTACTGCCGGTCGCTTGCGGCCAAGTATCCTCTGGGTAGCCGCTTAACATCCATTTAGCGGTGAGCTAATGTGAGAAGGCGACAACCTGGCTAGGCCACTCTGACATAATCGGTTTAAGGGCTAGCCGGGGGGGAGATCTCATCGGCAGCGTCTGTACACCTCTAGGTGCGGCTACAAGCGGGCGTCTGTCTTGGAGCAAGCGGCTCGCTATATAACCGTGCAAGTAATATTTTCACCCCCGCTGAGCGGGTTGTGCGCTGGGCTTGGGACCCGCCACGTAAAACCATACTCCAATGAAATATAACAACAAGCCTCGGATAAATACACTCTCTATTGATGACGACCATGGCAAAAGTTTGAAGGACAATAAATTGAGGGCATGCACCGGAAACGTCCTCTCCCTGAATGGGATTGGTGCAGATGCCCGGCTGGTTGATGTCCTGATGAAGTTCAGCCTACACAATGAAACTTCTCCTAACGGACTGAGGCTGATTGACTTTGCCGGTGCTCGAAACATGGTCATATCCAGCACGAGGTTCATGCATAAAAAGATACATCAAGATACATGGCTGTCTCCTGATCGAAATACTCGCAATCTGATCGATCACGTTGTGATAGACGGACGGCATGCCTCCAGTGTTTTAGATGTGCGCACGATCGGAGGACCTAACATCGACTCGGACCATTATCTCGTTGCAGCCAAAATACGCACCCGCCTCAGCGCGGCTAAAACCAAGGAACAAAAAAAAAAGAAAAGCTAGACGTCGAAAAGCTTCAATGACAGCAGACTGCCAATGATTTCGCAACTCGACTCTCACACCTGCTCTCTGAGAGCACAACTCATCCTGAAGGAATACAGGAGCAGTGTGGGCATATCTCCAAAGCACTTCGGTACTGCCGCCGAGGAAAAAATTGGTTACCGGCGGCCACGAAAAAACAACTGGTACGATGAAGAATGCCGCGTTGCAACCGAAAGAAAAGACGCTGCCTACAGGGCTACGTTAAAAGCGAGCGCGACAAGAGGAGTGCGTGAACGCTATCGTGAATTGAAAAGGGAAGCGAGACGCCTTTTCAGGAAGAAAAAAGCAGAAGCAGAAAGGTGTGAGTGCAAGGATCTTGAGCTGCTAGCCACCAGGAATAACGCCCGAAAATTTTACCAAAAAATACGGCGACAGACGGAAGGTTTTAAGACCGGGGCAAACTCCTGTAGGAACGAAAACGGCGACCTTGTAACTGATGTCCACAGAGTGCTTAGATTATAGAGGGAACACTTCTCAGCTCTCCTAAATGGAGGCAGCAATTCACCGCGTAGAGATGAAGAACCCGATCCCGCAATCGATGATGATGGAATATATGTCCCCCCGCCCGATTATTTCCAAGTTAGAATAGCAATAACCAGATTGAAAAACAACAAGGCCATGAGCGTTGATGGATTGCGGAGCTATTCAAGTACGGCGGCGAGGAGTTGGTAAGGCGCATGCAGCAGCTTCTTAGCAAAATATGGGCGGACGAGTGCATGCCCGACGGTTGGAATCAAAGTGTTCTTTGCCCCGTCCACAAGAAGGGCGATACTGCAAAATGCACCAACTATCGTGGAATCAGCCTTCTTAATATCGCATATAAGGTCCTTTCAAGTGTATTGTGCGAAAGATTGAAGCCCACCGTGAACCGGCTGATTGGACCTTATCATTGCGGCTTCAGACCTGGTAAATCTACCATCGACCAGATTTTCACAATGCGCCAAATTTTGGAAAAAACCTGTGAAAATAGAATCGACACACGTCACCTCTTCGTCGACTTTAAAGCCGCCTTCGACAGCACGAAAAGGAGCTGCCTATATGCCGCTAGGTCTGAATTTGGTTTCCCCGCAAAACTTATACGGCTGTGCAAAATGACGTTGAGCAACACCATCAGCTCAGTCAGAATTGGGAAGGACATCTCCGAGCCGTTCGAAACTAACGAGGTTTCTTTAATTTGATGCTGGAGAAAATTATACTAGCTGCAGAACTTAACCGCACTGGGCCAATATTCTATAAAAGCAAGCAATTACTGGCATATGTTGATGACATTGATATCATCGGCTTAAACACCCGCGCTGTTAGTTCTGCTTACTCCAAACTGGAAAAAGAAGCGGTAAACATGGGTTTGATGGTGAATGAGGACAAGACGAAGTACCTGCTGTCATCGAGCAAAGAATCAGCGCATACGCGCCTTGGCAACCACGCTACTGTTGGCAGCCATAATTTCGAAATAGTAAAAGACTTTGTTTATTTGGGAACCAGCATCAACACTAGCAACAACATCAGCACTGAAATCCAGCGAAGAATCAATCTTGCCAATAAATGCTACCTTGGACTAGGTAGGCAATTGAAAAGTAAAGTCCTCTCTCGGCGAACGAAAATCATACTCTACAAGTCACTTATCGTACCCGTCCTGCTATATGGGGCAGAAGCATGGACCATGACAACAGCAGATGAAGCGGCTTTGGGAGTGTTCGAGAGAAAAGTTCTTCGAAAGATTTATGGACCTCTACGCGTTGGCGATGGCGAGTACCGAAGAAGATTTAATGATGAGCTGTACGAGCTATACGCAGACATCAACATAGTCCAGCGAATTAAAACGCAGCGGCTGCGCTCGCTAGGCGAATGAAAGATGATGCTCCGGCCAAGAAAGTGTTTCTATCGGAACCCGCCTATGGAAGCAGAGGTAGAGGGCGGCCCCCACTTCGTTGGAAGGATCAGGTGGAAAAGGATTTAAACTCCCTTGGTGTGACCAATTGGCGCCGGTTGGCGGAGCGAAGGAGCGACTGGCGCGCCTTGTTGGACGGCCATAACCGTTTAGACGGTTCAGCGTCAATTAAGTAGAGTTGTGCTTTTTCGTTCATTTCAGAGATTCGAATATTTCGTTCTTTTTCTGATGAACGAACAAGATGTTCTTTTTGTTCATCTGTTCCTTTTTTTTAAGTAAATTTGTTCACTGCTGCTCGCACCACCCACGAAAAAAGCCACCAAGTATAGATGGGGGTGTGTATGCGGCAATGCTTTGTGTAGGTATATTTAAATGTGTTATGAATAAAGTAAGTTAATATATATATGTATAATTAACTTCAAAAAAGTTAAAAATTTCGGAAGATCCAGAAATTGAAAGAGTACAGACACAAATTGTAAATATGAACTTTTCAAGTTTAATAAATGTAATAATTAGTTTCTTACAAAACTTTTTTCATAAATAGTCCATACATAAATTGGTGTAGCAGTGCCACACACAAAGATGACCACACATATCTTTAGTGTAAGTGGCATTATCGATATTCGTGCTCACTGTGAATTTCTGCGTATGTATGTATGAATTTACAATCTTCGCGAACGAGAAGAGAGAAAGAATAACATAAGATAAAACGAACTAAAAGAACAAATGAACTAAAAGAACAAATAGAACCGAAATCGAAGATCTAGTTCACTTGTTCAGTTGAGAGACCCGGTCAATTGAACAAGTTCAGAACGAAACGATCCAACTCTACAATTAAGTAAGTAAGTAAAGTGAGTTCAGATAAGTACGTGAACTTAGTTTAATAAACTTATTATTAAGAATTCATGGGCTTAACATCGGTTTATAATAATTGAATATTCAATTATTATGTTTTTCTAAGAGAAACTGAGTTTACCTATTTTTGTTGTTATATCGGCCTACTGATTTGTAAGATCGCGGGTTCGAATCGAGCTCAAGGCCTAACAATAATTTTTTATCATTATTATTGTTATGATAAATTTTTTCTTAATTGAATTGAGTTGTCTAACTGCCAAAGCTCGTTGTATAGATAGATCCATTTCGGGAACTGCTAAATTCCTTCATCGGCAATCTTTAGGCGCCGCTGCTATAACCATTCAGCCATCACAGCGGTTTTTTGTTTGTCTTCATTAATCCTACTTCTATTCTGGTTCGTGCCAATTGATATTCACAACACTGCGACATCTGTTGCAGAATGGATGTGAAAATTGGACTTGTTTCTTGGCAATGCTGCCATAGTGTCATATTTTATTGACACTTTTTTCCCCGTGCTCTGGGATGTATTAGCGATTTTTGTTGTTATATTGGCCTACTGATTTGTAAGATCGCGGGTTCGAATCGGGCTCAAGGTGTTGTGAATATCAATTGGCACAAACCAGAATAGAAGTAGGATTAATGAAGACAAACAAAAAACCGCTGTGATGGCTGAATGGTTATAGCAGCGGCGCCTAAACGTTGCCGATGAAGGAATTTAGCAGTTCCCGAAATGGATCTATACAACGAGCTTTGGCAGTTGCCTATTTTTTTCTTTCTTCTATTCTAATTTAAAAATTTTTCCAATTAAGAAAAAATTTATCATAACAATAATAATGATAAAAAATTATTGTTAGGCCTTGAGCTCGATTCGAACCCGCGAAACTGAGTTTAGTTTAGTAAAGATATATCGATTTTTGCTCAAGTTATCGTGTTAACGGCCGAGCAGAAGGATAGACGATCGACTGTGTATAAAAACTGGGCATGGCTTCAACCGATTTCCCATTTTCACAGAAAACAGTTATCGTCATAGAATCTATACCCCTACCAAATTTCACAAGGATTGGTAAATTTTTGTTCGACTTATGGCATTAAAAGTATGCTAGACAAATTAAATAAAAAGGGTGGAGCCACGCCCATTTTTAATTTTCTTTTATTTTTGTATTTTGGTGCACCATATCATTACTGGAGTTGAATGTTGACATAATTTACTTATATACGGTAAATATATTCAATTTTTTGTTAAAATTTGACTTTTAAACAATTTTTTTTCTTTGAAGTGGGCGTGTTCTTCATCCGATTTTGCTAATTTTTATGTAGCACACATACAGTAATAGCAGTAACGTTCCTGCCAAATTTCACCATGATATCTTCAACGACTGCCAAATTACAGCTTGCAAAACTTTTAAATTACCTTCTTATAAAAGTGGGCGGCGCCACGCCCATTGTCAAAAATTTTACTAATTTTCTGTTCTGCGTCATAAGGTCAGTCCACCTACCAAGTTTCATCGCTTTATCCGTCTTTGGTAATGAATTATCGCACTTTTTCAGTTTTTCGAAATTTTCGATATCGAAAAAGTGAGCGTGGTTATAGTCCGATATCGTTCATTTTAAATAGCGATCTGAGATAAGTGCCCAGGAACCTACATACGAAATTGCATCAAGATACCTCAAAATTTACTCAAGTTATCGTGTTAATGGACAGACGGACGAACGGACATGGCTCAATCAAATTTTTTTTCGATACTGATGATTTTGATATATGGAGGTCTATATCTATCTCGATTCCTTTATACCTGTACAACCAACCGTTATCCAATTAAAGTTAATATACTCTGTGTGCAAAGCACGCTGAGTATAAAAATATAAGATATTTTTCGTTAATTAATGTCGAAATATACTCTGAAAAATCATCAAGTAGTCCCGATATTAATACAGCCTTCCGGAAATTAACTAAAATAGTTTAAAGAATATCTATTACTTAACTCTAAGTGTTTATTTTAATTTTAATTTATTTATCAGTCTACAAATTAAACAATCATACAGACCAAATATACATGCACTTAATTTAAAGATGTAATGTACGATATAAATAACATATGCAATATTTTAAAATAATACTTAAACAGTATTTAATTAAACGCTTGACAATTTCAAATTCAAAACTTAGAAGAAAGCAGAAGTTATAACGTAGTAAATGAATTCTTGTAAGTATCTGAAAAAGACCTCACACAGAGTACTCATGATGAAGCTGTTTCCCGGAAGGGGCACGCGAGAATTTATGAAATTGACAACAATAGAGCAAATTAATAGTAGACAAAATTTAAACAGAATAAATTTGAGTACATTAGGCCGAGTCGATTTGTGGGGAGGCAAAAAAATCGCCCATTGCTCTGTGAAAATCATATTCTAGGGATCAAAATAAGAAACTTTGCCGAAGGAACTATACCTCTAAAACAAATTCTGATGCCCCCCCCCCCCCCCCCCCCCCTTTGGGTCGTAGGGGTAAATTTGGAAAAATCCCACTGAAATGCCTGTTTTTTCTTTTTGGAGTTTATTTTTCTCTTTAAAAATTTATTTAGTCAGAAATTAAAAAAAAATTATTAGAAATTAGCGTTTTTACAACCACCTTTTAAAACCAAGGCATCACTGTGATGCATTTGCATAACGTAAACATAGTTGTGCGGGTTTTTTATTCAACAGTTTTAAAAAATGAAGGTATCACTGTGACACAATTGCAGATCGTAAAATTGCTTGTGTTGTTTTTTTTTAAGCCACCACAAGACACAGCAGGTAGAATTGAAATTGCCCCTACCCAAAAGTTCGACTCAGGGGGGGAGGGGGGGGGGGGGGGGGGGGGGGGGACATCAGAATTCGTTTTAGAGGTATAGTTCCTTCGGCAAAGTTTCTTATTTTGATTCCTAGAATACGATTTTCACAGAGCAATGAGCGATTTTTAAATCGACCCGCCCTAGAGTACATACATATAAAAATAATGATCAAGTTTCAATAACTGGTACTTTTTTATTTGAAATAGAGGGTTGAACAGTATTTTCGCGGTTTAGCGTTCGTTGCTTCATTTCAAATTGCAAATTTAATGTGGTTAAAAGAAATTTTTTAATACTAAAAATCGAGTCACAGGCGTCAAAATGTTTACAGTGTTTATTAAAATCATGGCATAAACAGCGAAATGGTTCGTGCATTTCATAATTCGATCTGCATGTAGCTACAAAAATTGAAATAAAATGTCTAGATGGCCTAATTGGAACGTTAAACTTGATTTCACCAAGCAAAAATGGACTATTTATTGACCCTCTTATTAGTTTTACAATAAATAAAATGCCAAGCATCTCCCGGCGGCTCTGTAAAGTGGGTAACTGTAATAGTTTTAACCGGTTGCAGTAGGGGGGAAGATTTTTTGAGGGATGCCATGGTGTGTTTAAAGCAAAAAGCAAAAATTTTTTCTGGACCGATTCCAGCTTGCAGAATGAACCTGACAACGCAGATTCCAAATTATTGAAGCGTATTCCAAAATAGGCCTGACCAACGATATAAAGAGAGTTTTTGTAACGTATTGATCATTGAATTCTTTGGACCAACGTTTAACGAAAGCCAAACTACCTTTAGCCCTATTCACACATGATTCAATATGAAATTTAAAATCCAGTTTTGGGTCCATTGTAACACCTAATTTAATAAAGTTAGTGACTTGCTTGATTAAAAAATCGCCAATGGCATAATCATGGGATTGGAAGGACTTCCTTGTAAAACACATGAACTTACACTTCGGCAGGTTTAGTGACAAGGCGTTTACATTACACCAATCAACTAGATTATTCAAATCAGCCTGAAGAAATACCCTATCCACGGGTAAGCGGATGGGCATTATAAGTTTTACATCATCAGCGTACGTCAACGGCTTGCAGTGCTTCAAAGCACTTGTAATGTCGTTAATGAACAGCAGGACCAATGTGGCTGCCTTGTGGAACCCCAGAAGATACGTTTATCAACCGACACCAGCAATTATTGAATATATCTGTTTGTTTTCTTTCCTTTAAATAAGAAGAACCCCAAGAGAGGAACAATGGAGGAAATCCTAACCGATCAAGTTTGAATAACAGTATGGAATGAGAAACTTTATCAAAGACCTTACTAAAATCAGTATAAATAACATCAACTTCACAACTAGTCTTAAAACTGTTGGATACAAAGGTTGTAAACTCAAGCAAGTTGGACGCCGTGGACTTACCCTTGCAAAAGCCATGTTGTAAAAAGTCAACTAATGAAGATACTCTAAAAGCAAGTTGCTTTTTGATAAACGATTCAAGTAGCTTAGGAATAGTGTTGAGCTTAGCTATTCCTCTATAATTTATAACACACGTTCTACTTCCATTTTTATGCAGTGGTATTATGAATTATTCTTTCCACTTCTTGGGAAATATCCCTTGCTTCAGGGAGGCGTTGAACAAACAGGCTACAGGTAGATATAAGTATCGAGCACAAGATTTCAGCACAACTGACGGAGTTTGATCCGGACCAGCAGAGTAAGAAATTTTTAGAATTTCCGAGTGAGTTAAAACATCATCAGTACATATAAATGGGACTACCTGGGAATTCAGGGGAGACAATTTGAAAGGATAATTTAATGGCGGGTAATCAGAGGTATTTGAATAATTAGATTATCACTTCCAAACGTAACGCCGGCTTTTGTTTCTTTGCCTACTCTGAATTATGGCTATTTTTTACTCACCTTCACATAATGTTTAAATATGCCAGCTGCACTTTTTGTTGGTATAATATTGTAGACGATCAGCTTACAAAATGACGCCAGGAAATTGCGTTTTTTGTGTAATTCTTCGATGCGTGTCTCGTCTTGAACAACTGCAATGAAATATACGCACTTTAACTTAAAAAAAATTAAGAGCTCTTAGATACCTTCTTGTTTGATAGTAAACACATAATGCTGCACAAAGTTATTTAATATCAATTGCTCATCCAACGTTGACTTATATTCCAAAGCACGTATATGCTCATTCTCATTTTTCGAAAGTTGATCCGAAAATACAATTAATAGATCACATATCGATTGATACGCCTACAAATATAATAATAAAATATATCGTTTGTTTATGTAATCAAGATTAGACGTGAAATAAAATAATTAAATAAAAAAATTTAAGTTAAACGGTTTTATTGAAAACAATACTTACATTAAGTAATAATATTATTAAAGCTAAACAATAATTAGGTAGGTCCTAGGTACTAGTCATCGCACTACTCATCAATCTAGGGCGTTGATCAGACAATTAAATAAAAGCGTTGGGCGCGTGAAATTTCTAAAAATGTGAGGCGTAGCATAACCTGATTAAGGTTCACTTGGTCTTACTATGACTATCAATATAAAAAAAAGACAAAGGAACGCTCATAACCACATACAAAGCAATTGGCCAGCCGATTGCGTGCTACGCGTCCCCTATATGGTCGCCAAGCCTAAAAGCTACCCACTGGAAGAAGCTACAGGCCTGCCAAAATACTGCTCTCAGAATCGCCACGGGCTGTCTTCTCATGTCCCCAGAACACCATCTACATAATGAGGAGAGAATACTCCCCATCAGGGAGAGAAATTAGATGCTAACCAAACAGTTCCTGTTGAATACCCAGAAAACTGGGCATCCCAACAGACATCTGATTGATGAGCCAACACCGCCTAGGGGCTTAAGGAGTCATATCCGTAAGCATTTTGAGGAAATACGGCACCTGAGAACTCAGCCGCATGAAGCAAAAAAACACAAGCAGGTTCTTGGTGAATTCCACAAACAGGCGTCGGACCCTTATGCCAGGAATTGCCCGGTGAATCCAGTACTCAAAGAACAGTACCCAAAACTTGCGGAACAGGAACGCCCCAGGGACACGCGAGTCACTCTAGCTCAACTTCGACCTAGATACTGTAACAGGTTAAACTCTTACCTATCCAGAATTAACCCCGACATACAAAATATATGCCCCGCTTGCAATGTGTCCCCACATGACACCAACCATCTCTTTAACTGTAATGTGGAACCAACGCTTCTAGCACCCCTTTCATTATGGTCCACCCCTGTTGAAACAGCAAGTTTCCTTGGACTCCCGTTAGAGGATATTGATGACAATTTGTGATCGGTCGCAGCTGATAGGTGGGGCGAAGCACTGCTGCAACAACAACAACAGTAGGAATTAAATAATATCCATACGTCAGTTCTTGAAAAGTGGAACATAGATCAATAACTCCAGGTAGTATAACCGGCCTATCCCAGAATTCGGTTGAAGAACGTCCTATCTCAGATTTTGCTTCAAAAACGCCCTATATGAGCTTAAATTCAATACATTTTGACATTAGCTCGGGTTTTGTTGAAATAAATACTGAGAGGACGTTCTTCAACAGAATTCTAGCGCGTTTTTGAAACAAATTCTCAAATAGGGCGTTATTCAAATGTTTTCTGAGATAGGGCGTTTTCAAAACGGCATCCGAGATAGGGTGACATTACAGTCAGGAGTCGAATTAGACTGAGGCCCACTTGCAAAACAGCAAGTTCTTTTTTTTTAGCTAGGAGTTAATTTAAATAATTTTTCAAAAATGCATGAGTTTACTCCGACTACGAATGGCATCTGCCTGCCAAAAATGCACTCGGAGTGCTTGCCACAGTCACTGCCGAAGGGCGACACAGCTTAGAACAACTTCCTTCTAATTGAAAAAAATTTGTTTCTAAATTTTTGATGTTGCTTTGCCCGGTGCGTGAACCCAGGGTCTTCGGTGTGGTAGGCGGAGCACGCTACCACCACACCACTGCGACCGTCTGAAAGTTTATTAAAATCATATTGTGACGAATATTAGCAACACTAAGGGATACTATCATCTCTAAGCCGATACTAAGCAGTCACTTGTATGTACATAAACAAATCAATCATTATGTCTACACATATGTACATACAAGCAGCGGAGAGATACGCACAAACACATGCATATATCTGAGACACTCACAAAGTATGCAATCATCAGCTACTACTTCGCTCACATATACACGCATATGGTTACAAATACAAGCGCGACCAGGTAGAGGATTCTAGAAGAAGAAACGCCTAGAAGTATGCGAACGAGACGGCAGAGAGTATAAAAGGCGCGAAAGCTGAGTAAGCAGCAATCAGTTGGACTAAGCACGCTATCAGTTGTGAAATATAAGTGTTATTGTGAAGTAGTATAATAAAGACCATTTTGCATAAATAAAAAATAAATAAATAAATAAATATTGGAGTTATTTATTCAACAGTTTAGTGATACGAACGTTAGCAGAAGATTTGGAATAAGCGGAATTGCTCTAAATTCTTTGCAATATATATATTTCAAGTTCATTGAAACCTACTACTACCTCAAATGGAATGAATTTCCACCTTATGTGTACATTTATACATATAAACACAACCAATATTTATACTGACCGATTCTTGAATTTGTTCTGTCGGCCCATCACGTGTTAATTCAAAACAAGCTGCCATATATTTGACGAAATTTCCGCGCAACTCAGAGCTCACCATAGCAATATTACTACTTTCGCATTGATTTTCCACGTAGTATAATCCCCAACTAATTGAAAAATAACACGCTTCAATACAATAAACTAACGCCTCATTGGGTAGCGCGCGTGTAGGTAGATTTTTCTTAGATTGGCACTCTTCAACATCTTGAAATAGTGACTCAAATAAATTCCAAGGATTAAGATTATGTGAAGCGTATAAAATAGATATGACTTTTAAGGAAATTGTAACATTATAAATCTCGTCTTCATTTGGTTGTTCTTCACCTGAAATTTATAGAACAAAAAATATTTAAGAAATATGCACATATGTATATTGAATGTTAAAACACTTATTCACCAGCTATTAAATTACGCCAATCATCGATGGCATCTTTATATTTATTAACTGCGTTATCAATTATATTGGAACGCGCAACATCGCAACGTGTGTAGGTAGCGCTACCTTCGCTGCATAAGTACTCCAACGTTTTGGCACATGTCTCAAGCACTTCACGATCCGTATGTACCGACATTATATAGCTCATTTTATCTAGCAAAGCTTGTAAGTTTGATTCTTGACGATTTGTTGTATAAATATCTAATTCAAAATATTGTGGTATTGCTAACAGATTTGCCAACTTCTCGCTATCGGCTTGATATTTTTCTAGTAATGGCGGTAATGTAATTATAAAATGTTCAGTCAATCGTACTTTTTCATCTTGTATTGCTTTTAGCTCTTTGGAGCTTAATGTGATTTTACGATTACTAGCGCGTCCTACAGGTGCTTCACCCGTTGCTGATTGTTTTACGCTACTAACCATTATTTCGATTAGTGTTGACTCTTGCTTATTGTCTAAAACTTCTTCGTTAAAGCCAGGCTCTTCAAGCAGTAAATCCGTCATACATTCCCAGTCTTTTACCATGGCATTATTGTCTATGAAGGAATCTACTAAATAAGCACCATGTTCGTGTAGTTCGGATTCAATAAAGAATTGTACTAAATCTCGTATTAGTGGTGTATTTGGTAGCCTTATTTTACCACGTCTTGTTTTGGTTTCTTCCATATCGGCAGTTAAATGAAAGAGACGTACATTCAAAAATTCGGCCGCTGCCTGCGCTACACCACGATGTGATGAATATACCAGCTCATACACTATTTCACAATCTTTATCGGCTAAGATATCAGGATGTATTCTGCAAAAAATGTACATGTATTATTTCAAATAACCGCGTTTTTTAAATTTTAAACGGCTTACTTTAGAATACTGATTACTAGTTTAACCGCGTGTACCGCCACTTCAAATTCTTTATCCAGAGTCATAGCTACAATGCGGTCTTTAAATTTAGATGTAAACAACTCAAGTTTTCCTTTCAGTTCTTCTTTATCGTATAAGGGTAACAGAGCTTGTAAGCAACGTAGCCGAACTTCTCCAACTTTGTCATGCAAAGTCCAACCAATATATTTTAAATATGAATCGTCGAGAAAATTTTGCGGATAGTTCTCCATCCAGACACCAATTTCAGCCATACAAATTGCACGTATGTCTGGCAATGTGTCTCTGAAATGTATTATATATATATGTTAGTGCGGTTCAAATTGTATGGGGAAAAATGGGGGAAAAAAACTTCAGGTGCACATCCAGTTTCTGAATCTATGGGACATACTGAGTAATATTGTCCATGGGACCATAGGTCTGAAATGAATTTCGAGTCTCCCTAATTTTGTTAGAAAATTTTATATCCCAAATCAGAATCCGATTTTCATGTATTTTATTTGAGAGCCGCTATTCGGATTGGGATATAAAATTTTCTAACAAAATTAGGGAGGCTCGAAATTCATTTCAGACCTATGGTCCCATGGACAATATTACTCAGTATGACCCATAGATTCAGAAACTGGATGTGCCTTTTCAACAATAAATTTGACCCACCCTAATATATGTGCTTTTATATTTTATTGTACAAACTTGTTTACGAGTGGACTAACAGAAGTTTGATTAGTTGAGCAGAAAAATGTATTTAAGTCACCGACTAAATGAATTTTTCTTTGCATCCGCTTATGTAAAAAATTTAAAGTTTTTTTTACCAATTTTTGTTGTTGTGTTGTTTTTTTTTACCTGTATCGATGCACAAAAACAGACTTGAACATGTATGTCAACATATTTTTTATCTCGTCCATATTCTCCTCAAGCTCAGCGCGCTTGGTCATCAAAGATTCCAACCGATCCGAGGCGCGGCGGTCCCGTGACTAATTTAGAAGTGTTTATAGAGAGAGTGTAACTTTAACAGGTGAACTATTATACCATATACATACTTTAACTCTTTCAGCTTCATATTGTTTTGCAGCATTTTCAAAATTATTTGAAACAAGCAACGCTACATCCACCAAGGCTGTCATCAATTTCATGGCCGCCAATGTTGCTGTATGACGAAAGGCACGTACTTGCGAATCAGAAAGACCCGTCAAAAGTGATATAACATTGTCCATAAGAAATTGATCGTATATTATGGAGTATTGGCATTGTTTTACCAAAGTTTGTACAAAATCACAAAAATTCATTTTAAATTTTTTCCATTGTTGACCAGGCATTATTAGTGGATATTCACCGCTCTCCTAATTTTTTTGATGTTCAAATCATAAAATGTTAAAATTCGTTATATAATTTTGCATAAGACAATTTATTTATTATCAAAATATTTGTGCCCGAATCAAAAGGCAGGGCGTTCCATTCGACCTATTGCAAAACCGCCAACCAGTAAAAATATCAAACTATTATTGATATTGTGACGAATATTACCATCTCTAAGGTTATTAAATAAAGGCCAAACAACAGAAACATTAAGCAAGCTACATAAACACATTAATCATCATTTACCCACATACATACAAGGCAACGAAGAGATAACTCACATACAGATGTAGTCATCGGTGGAAGTAGTGCTCACATATACACGCGCACATGGCTATGCGAGGGGCTATAAACGTGTATCTGTAGTTCAGGGATAACCAAAATTAAAACTGTGGCTGTATTAGTGAGAGCGCGATGATCGTATGAATCACTTGATGCACGATTCATTCGCCTATTAGCAAGCAACGAGGCAACATCGTATGCAAGAATTTGTTTATTTATGCGACACCAACAATCGATGTTGCTCCTCTGCTTGTTGAGCGACAACTAAAGACGAAAGAGAATAACAATACGTGTGAAGTGGCGCCAATAATTATTCAACTAAATGGTTATCCCTTCTGCAGTTTATAGCTGGTAACCTAGTAGAAAATTCTAGCAACAAGTCTAGACATTTGCGCACAGAGTATAAAAGAGCGTAAGCTGAGCAATCATTTAATCAGTTTGACTTAAGTACGCTATCAGTTGCGAAGTTAGATTAAAAGATATTTTTGATAACTGAATATATTTTCATTTTTTGATAATAAACAATAAACAATATATTAATAAAAAATTTAAAATATAACAAAGTATATTTATTACAAGTACATAAATAACCCTACATCTACTCCCCCTCCAGTGAAACGAAAAGTGTATATTGATTACTATAAGTTGTTATTGTTGTTAGTTTTTATTTGTTGTAGTAGTTTTATGTGAATTAATATTAGTTATTTATAATATAATATATATTGTTATTTATAATAATGCGATTGAAGAACCTAGGATGAGGTTGAATGCAACTTTGTGTGCATAATCATAAAAAAAAATTAAAAACTTGTATTATGCAGAAAATATGTTCAATATATAATTGTACTCTGCATAATGCCTATGTCCAAGTTGTTGATAAGGAATGAAAAGTTGATTCCTTTAATTGTTTGAGGGTGAAATTGTCATTGATTCATGTTATGTTAATGAGTATAAATTGATTTTTTAATATGATTTACATTTCAAGTTGAAATATTGATATTTAGGACAATATTTTGTTAAAATTTATTTTTAAAAAATCTTTAAGAGATTTTTTAAAATTGTAGAAATTTGTTTGATTTTTAAAAATTAAAGTTATTTCTTTTTTTTTTGTAGTGGATTGTATTATTTTCGATTTGAATATGAATTAATTTGCATTGCGGAGTTTGTATGTCTGTTGTTGTAAAATATTTTATATGTGCAGATGATATATATTCTTGAATATAAACTGGAGAAGAAGTGCGTATAATTAATATAAATAATAAATTGACTATTGTTTTAAATCAATTAATATACATTTTTAAGCAATGTAACATTAGTATTCTAAATGAAGTTATTTTGTTTACATTAAATTTTCATTTCATAATGTAACAAAATATTGAAGAAACAAACTTTTTAAAATAAAATATGAGTCTTAGTTGTCGAAAAATGCCAAAATTTTGAACAATACAGCTCACTAAATGGTAAGATCATTATACCGGTACTACTAATTTATGTGTTACATTTATTTTGATATTTTTAAATTTAAAAAAAGTTGAATTTTCAAAAATAAATTGTATATGACTAGTTTAGTAGATTATTAGTGGCAATTAAAAATATATGTGGTCGTAGACCAAAATTCGTAATGTTAAATATATATATGTATATATTTAATTTTTGATTTAAGTATCTAAAGAAAGCTTTGTATGTGATCAAAACGATTATTGTATATGTTCAACTCCCGTAACGTATTCAGAACACCAAGTTTAGTATAGCTTTTGAGAAATTGAAGCGATTCAGGCAATTTTTCGAGATTAATTTTAGATTTTTAGATAAATTAACGTATGTAGCTAATATGCTCCTCTGATGCCATTTGGAATACCTCATCAAGCGTTGTTGAAAGATATCGCATTGTCACATTAAGTGTGTATTTCTCATTTTGTATTTATCGGGAAATATTGCATTCTCATTACAGTCGTCAGTTGGACGACGTGGGTTATTCAAACTATCTGCACTCATATTATACGAACTATTTGGTATAAATGAACGATGATGAAGAATTTGTATCACTTTGATAAAAAAGTTGTTTTTCGATAGAGGCACACGCACGTTCACGTAATGTTCATAGAATACGCGTAGTATGGATTTAATCGGATTGCTGTCGTTTTGTAAGTTAACTAAATGTGCCAAGGAGGTCAATGACAATGGTAGATTAGTTATTGAATTATTTGTAAAATCAAGTTTTATTCAATTTTTTAAGAGCGAAATTTCATTCGGGATTTTCGTAATTTTGTTATCGCGTAAATCAAGAAATATATGTATAGGTCAGAAGGATCGTTGGTAGGATCGCCAGATATAGAAAATAATGTTTTTCTATCAGCCCAATTCTAAACGAAAATTCCGTGCGAGTTTTTTCCCTTCTCCCATTCCTCGTATTCTAAATAAAAATTCCTTGTGAGTTTTTTCACTTCTCCCTTTCCTCCTATTCTGAACAATGTTCAAAAAAGCGGAAACCGGTTATGGGAGAAAAGTAGGTATTATGAATGTGAGGGAGAGGGAGATTTCTCTGCCATTTCATAGGAGTTTTTTCACTAGTTAAATTAAAGGGAATACATCAAAATAGTTAAAGGAAATTGGTTATTTTAAGAAAGAACACTTATTTGTACAAATTTGTGCTAAAATATGTATTTACATTCTACCACAATATTCTCACTGTTAATACAACAACAACAACAACAACAACCACAATTTTCTTTATTTTAAGTCGAAAAATATATCATAAGCAACGGAAGAGCTCTTCGTATATTTGATGCTGCCATCCAGAAATTGCGCAAGGATTTTTTAAGAAGGCTTAAATAGATTTTGGCATATGGCGAAAAGCGAACTCAACTCGACTTGGCCGCCAGAAAATTGCTTTGCAGAATGAATGCAGGCAACTCCGGCGGATTTGTGTTATCCCGCTAGGAGAAAATAATTGGAGGAATTTTTCCGCGGGAATAAAAAATCCGCGAGAACAAAATTCCGCGAGAATATTTAGAATTGGTCTGTATATATTTTTGAAAAATTTATTTAAACATTATTTTTAAAAGATATTTTTGATAACTGAAAATATTTTCATTTTTTGATAATAAACAATAAACAATCTATTAACAAAAAATTTAAAATATATCAAAGTATATTTATTACAAGTACATAAATAACCCTACATTTTGTAATACAGAATATTGGAGTGTTTTATTCAACAGTTTAGCGATACGAACGTAAGCAGAAGGTTGCAAATAAGCGGAATTTCTCTAAATTCATTACAATATTGTGACGAATATTAGCAACACTAAGGGATACTATCATCTCTAAGCTGATACTAAGCAGTAACTTGTATGCACATCAACAAATCAATCATTATGTCTACCCATATGTCCATACCAACAGCGGAGAGTAACGCACAATAGAAACGCCTAGAAGTATGCGAACGAGAAATCACAGAGTATAAAAGGAGGTAAAGCTGAGAATCAGCAATGAGTTTGATTTAAGCACGCTATCTGTCGAGAAGTAGTAGTATTGTGAAGTACTTGAATAAAGGCCATTTTGCATTATTGAATAGTGGAGTTATTTAATCAACACAGTTTACAGTTTATTGATTCGAACGTTAGTAGAAGGTTGCAAATAAGAGGAATTGCACTCGTTACAATATTATAGAAAAATTGCTGTCCCTACTTGTCTGGAAAATTCTGTACAGAAATTGCCAATTTTTATTTTTTTATAAAACTTTTTCCTATTATTTGGTAAGTATTTTTTCCGGACTAATAGCTTTATTTATTCTGTAGATGAACGAAAAATCTGAATTTACTAAAAAAAAAATTTATTCAAAATCGTTTGTAGAGTTTGAATTTTGTTAGAAAGAAGCTTTGCAATTGGTCGTTGGCTGTTTTGGCGTTAGCGGAATATATATACCTCATCGAACTCCTCTGTCATTTTTCGTATAACAGCTGTATGTTCCATTGGATGTGGCATATCTTCGGATATTTTGCCTTTGCAACCACTTGCATTTATAAAAAATTGCATTAGCGCAATTAAGGCAGAATCACGGTTTTGTTTATATTTTTCAATCCAGTCATCAACAATGCTCTTCAAATTTTATATAAGAATATTGTATATATTTATAAGAATATTATATAAATGCTGGAATAATTTACCGCTATTGCTGATTTGGAATGTCGCACAATAAAATATAAACTGTTTTCATCTGTGGTCACGTCACGTTCCATATCTACTCGTTCTTGCTCCTTTTCAATATGCTCTTTACGAGGCCTCTCCGCACGCTCACGGCGTTCTCCTGGTGGCTTTCGTTGGCCCTGTTGTTTACGTTTGCGTGCTACTGGTGCCCAAAAATCATCTTCATCGTCGTCGATTATGGGCGGTTTGTCTCGCACTCCACCTCGTGCACGCAAACGCGTCATTCGTTTCATAGGACTATCACCATCTGAAGTACTTTCATTTAATAATTCCCTATATTTAGTATGTGGTAAATATATGTAACAAAAACAATAGAAATGGAGTATTATATTGAAAAATATACATGTAAATTACTAATAATATAAGTGTAAAAGCCAAGCTACTTGCAGCATTTGCATTTTTGATCTTGTCGCAATCATAAAAAACAAGTAAGGAAGTCCAAGTTCGGGTGAAACCGAACATTACATACCCAGCTATAACTTGAAATGCTGTGTTGTTTGTTTTGTGAGTTTAATAGTGTTACAAGGCTGCGCAATAATACATATAGCTCATTTACTTCAATAGTGTCATAACTCAAAAAACATGACTTTTGCGTTAATAACTTATAAACGCACCCAATATCATGATCTATGTTGTATAAAACAAGTAAGGAAGGCTAAGTTCGGGTTTAACCGAACATTACATACTCAGCTGAGATCTTTGGACAAAATAAGGGAAAATCATGTAGGAAAATAAACCTAGGGTAACCCTGGAATGTGCTTGTATGACATGGGTATCAAATAGAAGGTATTAAAGGGTATTTTAAAAGGGAGTGGGCCATAGTTCTATAGGTGGACGTCATTTCGTGATATCGCCATAAAGGTGGACCAGCGGTGACTCTAGAATGATTTTGTTCGATATTGGTATCAAATTAAAGGTATTAATGAGGGTTTTAAAAGGGAGTGGCCCCTAGTTGTATATGTGAAGGCGTTTTCGAGACATCGACCAAAATGTGGACCAGAGTGACCCAGAACATCATCTGTCGGGTACCGCTAATTTATTTATATATGTAATACCACGAACAGTATTCCTGCCAAGATTCCAAGAGCTTTTGATTTCCCCTGCATAACTTTTTCATTTTCTTCTACTTAATATGGTAGGTGTCACACCCATTTTACAAAGTTTTTTCCAGGCATGCTTAACCAACGAAACGATATCATTTCGTTACGATAATCAACGTTAATAAACGAAACGAAGTCATTTTGTTTCGTTTATTAACGTTAACATTGTCAAATTAACGTTAATTTGACGTTCTTAACGTTAATAAACGAAACGAAATGACGTTGAAATTACTTCGTTTCGTTTATTAACGTTGATTATCGTAACGAAATGATATCGTTTCGTTGGTTAAGCATGCCTGGTTTTTTCTAAAGTTATATTTTTCGTCAAAAACCAGTCCAATCACCATGTTTCATCCGTTTTTAAAGTGAGTTCAGATAAATACGTGAACTAAGTTCAGTAAAGATATATCGATTTTTGGTCAAGTTATCGCGTAACGGCCGAGCGGAAGGACAGACGGTCGACTGTGTATAAAAACTGGGCGTGACTTCAACCGATTTCGCCCATTTTCACAGAAAACAGTTACCGCCATAGAAGCTATGCCCTTACCAAATTTCATAAAGATTGGTAAATTTTTGTTCGACTTATGGCTTAAAAGTATTTTAGACAAATTAAATGAAAAAGGGCGGAGCCACGCCCATTTTGAAATTTTATTTTATTTTTGTATTTTGTTGCACCATATCATTACTGGAGTTTAATGTTGACATAATTTACTTATATACTGTAAAGATATTAAATTTTTTGTTAAAACTTTTACTTTTAAAATTATTATTTTTTTTAAGTGGGCGTGTTCGTTATCCGATTTTGCTAATTTTTATTTAGCACACATATAGTAATAGGAGATAGGCACGAACGTCCAAATTTCATCATATCTGCAACGACTGCCAAATTACAGCTTGCAAAACTTTTAAATTACCTTCTTTTATAAGTGGGCGGTGCTACGCCCCTTGTCCAAAATTTTACTAATTTTCTATTTTGCGTCATAAGATCAATCCACGTACCAAGTTTCATCACTTTTTCCGTCTTTGGTAATGAATTATCACAATCTTTCGGTTTTTCGAAATTTTCGACATCGAAAAAGTGGGCGTGGTTATAGTCCGATTTCGTTCATTTTAAATAGCGATCTGAGATGAGTGCCCAGGAACCTACATACCAAATTTCATCAAGATACCTCAAAATTTACCCAAGTTATCGTGTTTACGGACAGACGGACGGACGGACGGACGGACGGACATGGCTAAATGAATTTCTTTTTTTTCGCCCAGATCATTTTGATATATAGAAGTCTATATCTATTTCGATTAGCAAAATCCACACCTTACCAATCTGCAACGGCTTCGTCGCCTTCAGAGCTGTGTGAAAGACGATGCGGCTAGAGCATTGGGTTATTGGCCACAGTGACACAATAGTTTCGTTGACGCATGGAAACATTATGCATGGAATATGATAATGAATATTTGTGCCATGCAGGCCATTGCTCACCTATTCACGATTTACCAGTATGGTCACAGGCTACTAATGCATTGATTAAGGATATGCTTGATGTTACTAGAAATAGTATGCGGATAGTGGCAAGACAGTTGGGAGCTGAGGAACAACGCGATTTATTTATATTGAACTTTCTATAGTCCAGATTAGTTTAGATTGTTTCGGCCCACAGATCGAATTCCGAACTTGCAAAAAGATTTTTTCTCTTGGCTTGAGCGTCGCGGTAGCGGGCTGTTAAGCCAAGCCATACCGGCCGTCCGTAAGTATAGTGAGAAGCGCACAAACAATCCTGTCATGGATTAGCGCGCAAAGTTAAACAGTTCGTCCATGGTTAAGTACAAGCCATGTCTCAGCTGCTCAGGAGATCATGCATTCCACAGATGCCCTACAATTGGACACATGAGTCGTGACCAGAAAATTTAAGCGAACTTTTGAGCTGCGGTTATGTCAAAATTGCTTGCGAAAAGGACATACAGCTCGGAACTGTCTATTTAGTCGCTGTCCCAGGTGTGAAAGGGCACCCCATAATAGCATTATTTGTCCGAATTAGCTCCGAACTCCAAGGGGGAAGTTCCGCATGAGTTAATGGTAGCAACTGTGGAGGCGAGTTTCGATAAGGACCAATAGCAACCAACAAGCGATGTGGAAACTGGCCTCGGGGTTTCCAGTGCTGTTACTCCATCAGCATTCTGCGGACCTGTGAATAAGCCCGTCATAATGCGATCATCACCTATCAATCCTTGCTCCACTCTATTGGCTACTGCTCAGGTTCGTTTTGTAACGCAGGGTGGTATGACTATAAGACTACGTGCCATATGTGACACTGGCGCACAAGTGAACCTGATCAGCAAGGATGTCGTAGCTAATAATCAAATTTGCACGCATCGAACAAAGGTTGATGTTTCGTCGGCTATTGGAGCGCACTTTACCTGGACGATTTGAGCATCTTTGTCACTTGTCTAGTGGTTCCATCGATTTTAGGTAAAATGTTATTGCCTCAAACACGATTACGGAAGCAAGATTTGCCCATCGATATATCAACATTTTTGGCTGATCCAACTTTCGACCAACCATCACCAGTACAAATGTTTTTTCGGCGTGGGTATATGGGCTCAACTGAAAATGAGTATCAACTTGAGCACTTAGTACAACGTTTCTTTGAAGTAGAAAGCTTGCCAGGTGGAGTCATCAATTGGACGACGGAGCAAAAGGATTGGGAAACCAATTTCTTGGAGACCCACACATTCGACCCACAGGAGGGGCGCTATACTCTAGAAATTCCCTTACGACGCGACCCGGGATCGTATTGGCTCCAATCGAGTGACAGCGCTACAAAGATATTTACGATTGAAGCAGCGATTTAAACGAGAACCAAAATTGAAAGAAAATTATCAGATCTTCATAAATGAGTATATAGCAAAGGGATGGCTAAAGCTGGCAACAACTCCACCGGAAAGAAAACCCTGTTATATCCCCCACCATGCAATTACGAAGAAGTTTCGGTAGTATTCGACGCATCTTGTATCACTGATTCCGGAGTTTCATTAAATGATGTCCAAATGATCGGGCCTAAGTTTCAAAAGGATTTAACCGACCTTCTTTGGCGTTTTCGTTTGCACGTATATGGGGTAACGGCAGATATTAAGATGTTTCCGAAATAGCAGCGCAACATTGGGACTTGCAACGAATATTTTGGAGGAATGTGTAGCGTCATGTAGTGCCAGCCAACTAAAAACTAAAATAAAACTAAAAACTAAAATAGCTGGCATCACCCCCACATGCAACCATGCATGTATGCACTTGGTGTTACTGGGTGAGAGAGTCGAATGACGGAGAGAATTCTGATTGGCTGAATCTTCCGTTACTCGACTCTATCACGCCACTGCATCATGCGATTTTGCACTATGCACTTTTGGCATAGCGGCAGGGCTGCTTTGAAGCGTCAGCAGTTTTGAGTTTTTGGGCAGAGTTTGAAGTGAACCGGCTGCCACAATACACGCGAGAAAGAACGGCGTAGTTAATAAAACTAAGAATAAAATAACTAAGGACTAGGTTTATTAAAACTAAACATTTATTGTGCAAATAAAACTTAAAGCAACTTAACAAACAAACATAAGAGAACTTTAATAAAAAAGTAACTAAAATTAAAGCAAGTGCGGTGTTTATTTATTTTGCGTGTGTGGGCGCGCGAGGGGCTGTATGCCCAAAATTAAGTGGCATCGAAATGCCACTTTACAAATGATACAGGAGAGATAGCTGAATATTGGCTTACCAGAGTGACATTCGGAATGGCATCAGCGCCCTTTGTGCCGTCAGAGCGATGCAGGAACGTGCTAAAGATAACGTACATAGGTGGCCTTTAGGTGCACACGCTGTATTGCATAACTTTTATATGGACGATTGTTTGGTCGGAGCTGATACGGAGGAGGAATTGTTGCTCTTATACCAGCAGCTGAAACAGCTTTTAGCGGCCGGAGGTTTCGAGCTTACTAAATGGCAGTCTAACTCGGAAGATGTCTTACATTCCATTGGTTCGCAATTTGAAGTTGACGGTGAATAGCTGAATGCGCATATGGAAGCATCAGTGTTGGGCCTTAAGTGGATTCCTTCAACGGATGAGTTCACTTTCACAGTGAAATCACTGCCAGATGTAGATCCAGCTTGTTTGACTAAGCAAATGGCTTTAAGTATCACCGCTTGAATGTATGACCCGGATGGTTTGGCGTCACCATATATAATCAAAGCAAAGATTTTACTTCAAAGAATTTGGCAGGAGAAATTAGGTTGGGATACAATTTTACCTGAAATGCTAAGGATCGAATGGCAGGGTATTTTTTCTCAAATACACCAGTTCAGAAGCCTTCGGATACCACGCTGGATAGGATACGCACGACAATATGATTTGACTTTGCATGGCTTTTCGGATGCATCAACCAAAGCCTTTGGAGCAGCTATATATGCTGTAATACAATACAAGGGAGTAGTGACATCCAATGTATTGCTAGCGAAATCGAGAGTAGCACCCTTACGAACGGAGACCATACCACGGCTTGAGCTGCGGACGGCAAGGTTGCTCAGTGAGCTAATGCAGCGCGTATTGTCTATTTGTGAGGGTCATCACCGAATCATAATCAGCTCGATTAATTGTTGGTCGGACTCCATGGTAGTTCTACTCTGGTTGAGACGAGACAGCGGTAGCATTAAACAATTTGTGGCTAATAGGGTACGACAGATAAATAAAAATACAAACAATCGCGAGTGGAGATATGTTCCAACTGACAGGAACCCAGCTGATATGATTTCTAGAGGAATGGTGATGGATGAGTTAATCGGTTCTCAGCTGTGGTGGAATGGTCCAGAGTTTCTTCGTCTCCCAAAAAGCAAGCGCCGAAGCTTCCAGAAGGCAACCACGAAAAGGTCGAAATAGAAGTGAACAAGGAATACCACCAAGTAAAGGTAGACCGAGAAAATAGGTTACAAGCCAAAGCAAGTGCAGATTGGCTTATTTATACATAGCTCGGTCGACGCATTTGAAACTGTTGCATTGCGGAGCACAGCAGCTGATATCGACTTTCAAGACGCAATTATTGGATAATCGGTATACGAGCATTAGCTAGGTCATTGGTTAAGAATTGTATAATGTGTGAAAGACTGAGGGCAAAGCTGGGTGAACAAATGATGGGAAATCTCCCAGCTTGTAGAGTTCGTCCAGCCCGATCATTTCTGCATTCTGGGGTGGATTATGCAGGACCCATACAAGTACGTCCTGATCGTCGAAGAGGCAATGCGGTTATAAAGGGTTATATCGCTGTATTCGTATGCATGGTTTCCAAGGCGGTGCATTTAGAGTTTGTTTCAGACTTAACAACCAACGCCTTCTTAATGGCATTTATTCGCTTCACCTCACGCTATAGCCATTGTCTTCATCTATGGAGCGATTATGGCACAAATTTCGTAGGAGCTGAGCGAGAGCTAGGTCGCATGCTAAAGACTTGGAAAGATTCGGATATGTTTGAATCGCTATCGGCGCTACAAACTGAATGGCATTTTATTACTCCATCTGCCCCACATCAGGGAGGTTTGTGGGAGGCGGCTGTTAAGTCGGTGAAACATCATTTGCGGCGTGTTATGGGTGCTCGACTATAGACAATAGAAGCGATACAGACATTATTGGCAGAAATTGGTGCAGTCCTGAACTCACGTCCATTATGTGCCCAGAGTGCTGACCATCGACACTTGAATCCCCTTACACCTGGACATCTACTCATTGGAGGAGCATTGGTTCTTACTTTAGGAGAGCAAATTCCAGTGGAACGGCCGGAGAATCGCCTTAGCTATTGGCAATCTCGCCAGCTCATCACTCAGAGATTTTGGAAGTTATGGAGTAGTACCTATCTACATGAACTTCAAAAACGCCCAAAATGGCGAGGGGCTAGGCAAAATCTTAAGGTAGGTGACTTTGTGGTAATCAAAAACGAATCTACCGATACTATGGAAAATGGGACAGAACTACATCCAGGCACCGATGGGTTGGTGCGCAACGTAACTATCTGGACGGGTCATAACATCAGTCGCCCTGGTCAGGAGCTTTGTCTTTTACCAGTAGAACCTGTTAAGCCTCAAGAACGGTCGAGTTCAAGCGATATGACTCTATAGGAACAAGAATAGTAGGCATTGTTTAGATTGTAAAAAGAATTTTTCAATTTGTACAAAAAAGCCTTGATATAAAATTCAGAAATAAAAAATCAGTTCAACAGAAAATCGTACTTTTTTTGAGAAAAAGCAAAATACATTTCTTCTAAAATGCAGTTAAAAAGTTATAACAAAAATATTTTTTTTTGAAAAAAACCCAAAATTTTTTTTCGCTTTATTGTGCTAAATGGTATGACCGTCGCACTATGGCACCTGTCGCCTTTTGCGTTTTTTCTTTGCAAAATTTTTGAACTAATGAAGATATTTTAAAGATTCTTACTGCACCTGAAAGCTAATTATTTAAACTTTGTACAATTTATAAATACAGGGTGCCAGAGTAACAGGGTGCTTCACAATAATTCGTCAAAGTTGAAAAATTTTAGAAAAATACAAAAAAAAAATTGTTAAAAACTGCAGGACAAACTTTGAAATTTTTTTTATGAGGATGTATTTGAACATGAAATCAGATAAACTTATGATTTGTATGAAGGAGTGTGGCTCTACCCACTTGTGATTAAAAGTTTTGTTTTAGTAGCCAGGTTATCAATCTCCACCAAACTTGATGGACGCATTACTTCTTTTAAGATGTTATACTCTTATAAAAGTGAAATGTGTACGCCAGAGAACTGCAAAAATCACAATTTTCTTGATTTATTCAAACACTAAAAACTGCATTCACATTCAATCATGCAAATAAACACATAATTGAATAACTCGTAATTTAATAAACTTAGCATCTGTCTTTACAAGACTCTGTTAGCATGATTGTGATCGAATGACCGAACAGGTTTTGCGTACGATTGTATTGATCAAACGAAGGCAAGCGGAGAGTAAAATCAAATCACGAGAATTAGTATCGTTTAGTTCGGCAAACAAACAGAATCGTAAGCAATGTTTATATATATGTTTATATGTATATTTATACATATGTAGCTTGTCGCCGTGACGTAAGGGCAGAAGAATCATGCAAATATTCAGACGCATGGAGTTTTCATATTTGTCTTTTCATTCCAATGAATGTAATCGCCGTTGAGGCAAACGAGCAAACGCCTGAATTGATTATATTCACGCATGCAATAAGTTGGCTGATTTTAAATCAATGTCGATTATGTTCGTTTAAGCAAGTTGGATCATTGAACACGATCATGTTGCCGAATGTAATCGAATGTTGTTGTGTTCGATTTTTGCAGTTCATCGGTGTACGCTAGAGGATAAGGTATATAAACATTGCTTGAAAATTCATTGTATAAATTTACTTATATATTTTTGAAAAATTCAAAAACCAAATATTTTATTAACACTTAACTAAGAAAAATTATTAAAAGTTGTTCAATATTATTGTATTTGAGCCAAAGATGAACAAATAATAAATTTTTGAGCCCTGATAAACAGTTTGATCTTAATAACCGCTTTACCAATTTTATTGATTTCCGTAAAAATTTATTACTCTTCTGATAGCCAAAGCCTAAGCTTTAAAATAAATATACATAAAGGGTGCTTCAAAACTCATCTTAAAATTTGATAAATTTTAAAAAGATGTAAAAAATTAATGATTATAATTAATAAATAAAATAACTGTATTATTTATAATAAATAATAAACTTGTATTTATTGAACACCGTGGTGTGATGGTAGCGTGCTCCGCCTACCACACCGTATGCCCTGGGTTCGCACCCCGGGCAAAGCAACATCAAAATTTTAGAAATAAGGTTTTTAAATTAGAAGAAAATTTTTCTAAGCGGGGTCGACCCTCGGCAGTGTTTGGCATGCGCTCCGGATGTATTTCTGCCATGAAAAGCTCTCAGTGAAAACTCATCTGCCTTGCAGATGCCGTTCGGAGTCGGCATAAAACATGTAGGTCCCGTCCGGCTAATTTGTAGGGAAAATCAAGAGGAGCACGACGCAAATTGGAAGAGAAGCTCGGCCTTAGATATCTTCGGAGGTTATCGCGCCTTACATTTATTTTATTTTTTTATTTATTGATTTCTTGTCTTTTTCAATAAAATAACAAAACTAAGTACTAAATAATTTTTTTGTTGTGATATAAAAAGGTGGATAATTTATTTAATCTTAACGTAGTCTTCGTCACTTGAAAATATATCTAACAAGGAAACCATTTCTTAGCTATAGGTGTCTGTAAGATCCTTTTGTGATCTTACATGCCTTATGGATGATATGACTGGATCAGAAGAGATGGCCAACATGTTGAAAAGGTCCTCGTTTTGTCTAACTCGTGAGATTTTGCAAGCGTTAGTATTTCTATATCTTTTGTAGTCCTTGTTTTTAGATTCCTGAGCTTATTCAGACAATTCTCCTAATGGTAAACACTGGTATTCTATTAAATCTTTTCCATGGGCCAAAATTTTATGTACCGTTGGTGTGGACTTTTTCTCAGGATACTTTTGAAGCAGCAGCTCTGCAGTTTTCGATGCATATTCTCCAAATTTAGTTCCATTAACATTTTCATGGCAACTTAAAATATTTAAAATTACTCCCAATCGTTTGACAATATCTCTATCGACTCCAGTAATGCGAGCAGTCATTTCATCGTGTTCAAAAAATCTTCTTGATTTAGTTCGTCAATAATTGAATCATCAAGATTTTCAAAGTCTTTTTGACTCTTCTTACAGATTGGACATTTCAATGTAGATGATGTGTTTGTTAGTAAGTTTAAAACTTTTCCATCGACCATTGTTAGAAGAAAATCATGCTTTATGGTAATAACATCCCCGTCTTCGATTTCAATTATTGTTGGTTCTAATTTTGCGATTTGATTTTTTATATCACTCACTGTAGTTTTTATGAGTTAAATAATATCGGCCGGCACAATTTAACTGATGACGGCCGTGGATTTTTCCAATATTCTGAAGCTTCATCTTTTAAACGGAGGGGAACAATAGAAGCCATAAACATATTACCATTTGTAATTGTTCCATCGTCTACATTTATTCTTTGTTTATATGCGCTTTATCCTGCTGATCCATCACAGCCCCATTTATTTATTAATGTTAGGCTTTTTGATAGTTATTTCAACTTTTCTTCAGAAAAACTTTTCAAGAGTCGCATAGACGTATGAGCCATTAAGTTTTGGAGCTCAACTTCAGCTGATGTTTCGATTATTTTGGCTCTTGGAGGAACTGCTTATTTCTTGGCTTGATTGATTTGTTTGTATCCAGGGAAAAGAGCGGCATTATATTGCAATAATTACTCACGCAATATATTATATTTATCCTTCGATAACCCGAGATCAATAAAGAGCGCCAAAGACTATTCAGGAGTGTATCTCCTAGGTAGCGCATTTGGGGGTGTGGGAATGCTGTTTTGATCCTTCTCAGTCGCACTGGACTCGCTAACGCAACTGCTTCTATGCTATGAGACTTGGTGTTTTCTTCGTCCTTTTTATATTTAATAGCCAATGCTTCTGAAAAATGAGTCGTGGCGATAGTTCTAGTATAATCTCGCAGTTTCTTTTTCCTTGTGTAGGTCGAACATTCTTCTATGGGTTTTGTTGGTCTTCCTCTAGTTCGATTAGTTGATGTGCTTGGCATTTCTTCGTCAAAAAAACTTTTACCAGCTAGCCAGCTTTCATGCTTACTTATAAACCTTGAAGTAGAACGACCGACTGCTTGCCATTTTCTTTGTATTGGAATGTAGAGTAAGCCAATTTTTTCTTTCAAGTCTTCGTCTTCTTTGTTGCATGCTTCATTTGACAATTCTGTCATAATAGCCTCAACAAACTCCGCTTTTATCTTTGAACATTTGAACACCTCAAATTTGGAGTTTTCTAGAGACATATTAAAATTTGCCATCGAGTATATCGTACTAAAAAAATATGTGAGCTATGTTTATGTTTATTTAAATAAAGAGAATACTTTATTCTATAGACTTCAAAAAACGACTGATTTTGGGCGTTGTATTAAACATTGCTTTATAAACTCAAATTATGGAAAAGAGTTCTAGGTATATTATGCAGCTTGTAACAGAAAAATTTGATTTTATTAACAAATTCCAACAACAAAAGTGACCGTACTAAATTCGCCTCCTTCTTATCTATACCTGCTCAGGCGCGTATTTATACCCAAGGTTGTTTCACTTTATTTGATGTAAAAAGTGAAATCGCAGCTGGAAGCAGGTAGACCTTATGAATTCAGGTAACTGAATATTTAGCAAATACCTACTGCATATTTCACGGAGACCTCTTTTGTCCTTTTTTTATTTTCAATCAAAGTTTGAAAAATGTCCTAAAAATAGGCTTTTCGAAAAACAGGTAGATCTGACTCTTATAAAAAAAAAAAACAAACAAATTTATGTTTTGCTTCAACCTAGAATTAAATATCCTTTCGTTATAATACAAGAAAGCAGTAGCAACTTTTAACGGCTCTACCTCCCAAAATATCACCTTCTGTTTTATAAGACTTATATATTCGTAATCCCTGGAAAATTCTCTATTAAATACATGTATCAGGTTTATCGAACGCTGTCATGTAATTTTTGATTTTTGCCAGGCTTTTCGGGCAGAGGCGCCATAGTGCGTCGTTTGTCCATCTTTTGTTAAAAAGTTATAACAAAAATATTTTTTTTTTTTTTTAAAAAACCCCACCATTTTTTCCCCTTTATTTTGCTAAATCGTATGACCGTCGTTTGTCCATTTTTGTCCAGGAAACATTTTCGTTTGTCCATCTTTTGTTAAAAAGTTATTTCAAAAACAAAAAAATTCTATGTGAAGTTGGCACCTCCATTTGCGAGTAATTAAAAAAACCAAATGTCATTCGCTTGTACACGTTTGTCCAGGAAAAATTTTCGTTTGTCCACCTTTTGTTAAAAAGTTATAACAAAAATATTTTTTTTGTCGAAAAAACCCCAAATTTTTTTTCGCTTTATTGTGCTAAGTCGTATGTCCGTCGTTTGTCCATGTTTGTCCAGGAAAAATTTTCGTTTGTCCATCTTTTGTTAAAAAGTTATTTCAAAAACAAAAAATTCTATGTGAAGTTGGCACCTCCATTTGCGAGTAATTAAAAAAACCAAATGTCATTCGTTTGTCCAGGAAAAATTTTCGTTTGTCCACCTTTGGTAAAAAGTTATAACCAAAATATTTTTTTTTTTTCGAAAAAACCCCAAAAATTTTTTTTTCGCTTTATTGTGCTAAATCGTATGTCCGTCGTTTGTCCATGTTTGTCCAGGAAAAATTTTCGTTTGTCCATCTTTTGTTAAAAAGTTATTTCAAAAACAAAAAATTCTATGTGAAGTTGGCACCTCCATTTGCGAATAATTAAAAAAACCAAATGTAATTTGTTTGTCCACGTTTTTCCAGGAATAATTTTCGTTTGACCACCTTTTGTTAAAAAGTTATAACAAAAATATTTTTTGTATATATGGTAGCTGGTCAATTGTATTTAATATTATGTGTATAAATAGGCTATTTCTGACCACAAATAAAATATGTAAATTCAGTTTCGCTCCTGAAAAAGCTAAGGTGCATAGCGAAACGTTGAGCCGAAATAGTGGAGTTTTCATTTACTTTGCACTAACGCAAATTTGTGGTCAGAAATAGTCTATTTATACACATAAAAATATTTTTTTTTTCGAAAAAACCCCAAATTTTTTTTGTTCGCTTTATTGTGCTTAATCGTGTGTCCGTCATTTTCCAGGAAAAATTTTCGTTTGTCCACCTTTTGTAAAAAGTTATTTCAAAAACAAAAAAATTCTATGTGAAGTTGGCACCTCCATTTGCGAGTAATTAAAAAAACCAAATGTCATTCGTTTGTCCACGTTTGTCCAGGAAAAACTTTCGTTTGTCCACCTTTTGTTAAAAAGTTATAACCAAAATATTTTTTTTTTTTTTTTCGAAAAAACCCCAAAATTTTTTTTTCGCTTTATTGTGCTAAATCGTATATCCGTCGTTTGTCCATCGTTTGTCCAGGTAAAATTTTCGTTTATCCACCTTTTGTTAAAAAGTTATAACAAAAATAGGGGGACTCATGAAAGCATATAAACTTATAAGGTGTAAAATTATATCTATTTACACACGCTGTTATATGAACGCACCTAGAAATACTCTTGATAAACTTGATTGTTTATCAGCTGTATTATTGCCAAACAAAAACTTTTTGATTGTTTTACAAATTAAAAAATGCCAAGATTAAGTGAAAAATCAAAACTAAAACGTCTTTACTAAGATATTCTTGTAAATGACTTGCTGATGTTGGAGATTTCTGATGAAAATGCCTTCTGTAATGTCTGCAAGGTTGCATTCCTTTGAGTTTACCGCGTTTAGACAATGAAATGTGCGCGTAAATTTATACAAATTGTGTAAATGATTTTTCATACAAAAGTTGAATGTTCGTTTACGCACTAGATAAATTTATACGTTTACACACTTTATAAGGCATTTATACGGTACCATGAGTCACCCTAATATTTTTGTTTTTCGTTTGTTTGTTTAATGGTGTGTTCAATTTATACTTATTATTAAGAATTCATGAGCTTAACCACGGCTTAAAATAATTGAATATTCAATTACTATGTTTTTCTGAGAGAAACTGAAAAGAAGGAAAGAAACATTTACACTAGTTGGCGGCCTTCCGCCGCACTTATAAAAAATTACCCTGGGTTGGTCCAACACCGGTTTGGAGACCAAAACTATATCCGCGTAAAACACTTATGTTCACAATTTTTTTGTATGGGTACCCCAACATTACAACATGAAAATCGCCAACTTCAACTGCAAATATCTACGAACAGAGATCAAATTTTTCTTTTCCGCCTTCGGATTATTGTTCTCGAGATTAATACGCGTCTCTTGACACCTCTTGATCTCGATATTTTTGGTAGCGTATTAGCAGTCGACCCCTCAACTAGACTTACCTTTTTTATAAGCGCGGCCAAAGACCACTAACACAGAAAGGTGTTCTGCGGAAAAATACTATGGATATCACCCCCGGTTTCGGAGGTATCCGCGGGTCTTTTTCCGGGTTTTCGTTAACATCTTTTGAACGAGTTAAAATTTTTATTTTCCGCCTTCGGATTATTAACCCGAAATAGCCCACGATTACCATATGGTATCGCAAAAGGTGACGCTATATTTCCACGAATTAAATCTAAACTGCACAACAAATCGACAAATGAATAACGCTATTTTATACAGAATATCCGTGACTTTCCGAAAAACAAAGCTTTGGTCAGTCAAATAGTGAAGAAATCGTACGTCAAATTTAAGTGAGAAAAAGAAACGTTGAAAATTCCCGTTTTTCAATATGGCACGTCTGTAAGTACGCGATTATAATAATAATTTTTAAGAACATTTAAATTAAAACTATAAAAGTCGGTAACTAATGAAATAAGTTATTATATTTAAGTTAATTTTTTGCTGCTGGAAGTTTTTCTTCGTATTTCATGGGATTTTCTATGCTAGGGCACAGTTTTCTACGCGTATCAATGGCTTTTCTGTGCCTTTTTGTAAATTTATCTGATGTAATCAGCAGAATTTTTTAAATACTACAACTTTCAGAGGTTTATCGTCGCAACAAATACTTGATTACATTCAAGATATTCCAACCACTCTTTACAGCGAGCCTCCTGTAGGCGGAAACATATCTGGCGAAGAGGATCTGAAGATGATTGTATTGGAATCCTTGATAACGTATGCCCCGTTTTGATCAGAGCGTACATATTGTAGTATCATTGAATCGTAGCCGTTGTTCCGGTGAAAGATGCAAAGTTAATGGACGAACAGCATTATGAAATGCATCGTAGAACTTTGTGTGAAGTGTTTTGGAAGTTACCATACCAAACCATGATTTCAACCACCTATATTTTAGTTCAGAAAATGTCTTTCTATTATATTTTTTATAAACTTATTTTCTTTATTTACGGTTTAATAAAAATGTTCAAAAACGTCTATTATTTTTGAAATAAAATTAAAAAAACATGTCCAAAATAGTGTTTTCTTTCATCAAAAACCTGTACCCTAGACGACCCAGGACTACCATATGGTAACGCTAGCTTTCCGGATTTTTCGCAACAGTGAATTAGAAATGGACACCATATTCGTGTTTAGGTCGAAATCTATGATAGCTTCTTTCGAACTAAATACAAGACAAAAAAAAGTTATGGAACCACCGAGTTAATACTGATGTCAAGACGCGTCGTTTGATACCACTCTCGATATTTTTTGACCCGCATTCGCGGTGTCATGCTGTCGTAAAGAATTATCAAGTAACTATACAGAGGTATTGAAACGCTCAAATATGTATATGGACATAATGCAAAGCCACACTAGACGCTTACCCATGTTCCTCGTATTCAGGTGGAGGATCATTCATCCGAATTCGCTTTCCTCCTCGCCTTGCCATCATATTCAATGAATTCGATGTTTTTTTGAATTTTGGCTGGAAAAAACACTACTAAAAACTGAAAATGTAAAAAGAATAAATTTTTATTTATTTCAACATTTCTCTATTCTATGGATACACAAATCGATGTTGGTTATTTATCGATAATCTATCTATCCATCCAATAAGTCGATACGTGGGAAATGAGCAGCCAATTTAGCACAAATATCCCAAATATCACTACAGATAATGCGCATTAATGAGTTCAAAATTGCTTAGTTCTGCGCAGCTACGTCACTGTTGACGGGTTGGTTTTTATATAATGTGCCAAGATTTTCAAACTTTTGTTGATTTGTAGGTGCAGAGGGGGTCCTAAAAATCACCAAAATGGAATCCGCAGCTCTAAGAAACTCTCAGTTTATGAAATATTAGCTTTTTAATTTCCAAATTTAGTAAAATTTCAACTTAAGTCCTGCACTTAAAATCCGAAAGCAGACACTATATTTTTTATCTCGTTTAAAAGTTATTCGCGGAAAACCCTTCGGTACTATTGTCACTTTTTTCGTTGTTGCAATTAAACAAACGAAAACATATGAAGGTCGTGAACAGTGTTGCCAGCTCCGCAACAATATCTTTTTATCATGGTAGAACATTATAAGGTGGTGGCATGTCGACATAAATGCAAACAAACGTACACTATCAATGTATTTTGGGCCTAAGTGCAGAATACATACATTTGCCAAATTAAAAAATTTATATGAGTATCGGTAGTGGTGTTTATGGTGAGTTCAACCGTATAATTTTTTTGGGTGCAAATAATAGCTATAGGGGTAATTTCACGTCAAAAAGTTCGCAGAAGGGTGTACTACGCAGAAAGACATCACCGTGGCGGTAGCCACGGTTATACCATGTTACGGTCTGCTGCTACGGTCTACGGCTACGATCCACTTGGGAGCGTGTTCACGCGAACACACATAGTGATGTGGCGAAAGTTGCGATAAAAAGTATCGAAAAAAAAGGAAAAAGACAGACGGGCGATCGCTAACGAAAAAAAAAAACCACGAGTTCCGGAGGAAGAAAAAAGATCCTTTTCCTTTTTCGAGCTGAGTTGGTTAAACGTGGTGATTTTGTGCTCTTAAATTTTCCAATTAAAGGTGCGTGCACACGAAGCGGCGCGACATGTAGCGGCAGCGGCGCTTCACTTTTTTGCCTATTTGATCAACATTGCCGCTCATGGTCGCGTCGCGTAGTGCTGCTGCCGCTAGGTGTGAATTGTTCCATAAGAAAACATGCGAAGAATATTTTGCAGCGCAGTGTAGTGCAGCTCAGTGTGGCCTTAGCTTAAGGGCTAAGCGTACTTTAAATTGAATTGTTTTTAAGCCGATAAGCATTGTACATATGAAAACAATCCTATACTACTTTTCGAATATAAAACTGAATTAATTTTCTGCAAGCAACATTTGATATTATTAAAATCGCAATCGTGACGCATCTGGAAGAAATGCAGCGACAGTCAGCTCCGCAGCTACAAAGGAAACGAGTTAAAGGCACCATGGAATCAAAAGACTTATCAAAGGCAGTGTAAATAATCCTCCACTAATAACCAACATTTGTTCATCGTACACCAAATCTTACCTGCATTTCAAAGTGGTTAATTTACCTACATTTGCTATTCCGACTGTTTTACTACTAGCCGCAATTTCACTTTTTCGTTATGGCAACATACAACGGCCACCTATTATTGTGACGTGGTCTGCGCTGACTGCATGGTACCCCAAAACCACCACAAACTCCATACGCAGTAGCATATGAAAAAGCGCCAACCACCACCAACGGCGCCCACTATTATCACGAGCATCACCATCGGTAGTACCTTCCCCAACCCTTTTATTAGCGCCAACCACGAGCGCAAGAACCACCAGACGTACCGCCACCACCAGTTGCAACGCACACAACGGGGCCGCGAACATAGGTCCGAGGCCACTAATGTTAACACCTACAACAGGCGGTACCACCGACACCAATACTAGCCGCATCTTTATCAGCTGCGTCCATACCGGCGATAATAATACTAGCGTTTCTTTATTAGCTGCGTCCATACCGGCGATAACAATACTACCACATCTTTATCAGCTACGACCATACGGGCTACAATAAACCAGCTACAATGACAACCACAGGGCAGCGAACATAGGACTGCGGCCAGGCTAATTGCGACAACGAATATCAGCGGGTAAAGCGGTGAGTTCGTTCCATTACTGAACCAAATATACGTATTTGTAGCCTCAACCTTGTCTTTTAAAATTTTTTTTTGACTCTGCAACATTATATAATGTTAATATACAAACATATTCAAATTTAAGGCTATCACCCTAGTATAGAATTAAAACGAATATGAATACGAATGCAATATGCATAATGAGCGAAGAAAATGAAAAGATAAGAAAGCAATTCTTGTTATACGTTCGAAATTGTTGCATACTGAAAAATTTACAAAAAAAAAAAAACAAAGTATATCTTAATGGTCATAGATAGGCCTGTGAAACAAAAAAAGTGTTTCAGGTATTAAAATTTGCTTTACGTTACGGTAAAATTTTACTATTACTTTTTTAATTAATGCAATTGTTGCGGATATGATTTTGGAATGAGCAAAAAGTATTGATATTGTTTCGGTAAGGAATAAAGTTTTATTGGTAATTCAAGTTCAATTGCATTATCAGTTAAAACGCATTAAATTTATATTAAGGGACGCAAATAACGAGTAATGCGGATTAGCTTACATTATCAACAAAAAAAAGAATATGTATACATCTTTTTGACTGAGTTGAACTAAACCCAAAACAATACCAGCACTGACTGATACATGCAAAACAGTTTACGTTTCACCTGAACAAGTAAAACGATTTCATTAATTTTACTATAAGTTTAAAAAGTTCACGTTTTACCTGAACCTGTAAAACGATTTCGTTAATTTTACCATAAATTTAAAAGTTCACGTTCTACCTGAACAGGTAAATGACTCCGGTAATTTTTCTGTGAATTTAAAAGCTTACGTTTTACTTGAACATGTGAAACAAATTTTTTGACGAGTATGATTTACCCCAAATTTATTCTTAGTTGCGTTTATAACAAATTTCTTAGTACATAGTACATATTAGTGTCATTATACTATGTGTTATACCAAATTGATGTTTTGTTAAACTCAAAGTAAGTATAATACAACAACATATTAATTTTGTAAGGGGGCCCCAATTATCGGAAGCTGTATCCAAACTGTACAGCCCTAAGATAGGTTTGTGAATGAAAAAAGAAAAGGGCATTTAACCAAATTTCTACAAAAAAAAATTTTTTTTATTATATATATAATATATTAGATTATAAAAACAAACCAATTATTATTACATTCAATGAACCGTCACAAAACGCAGCTCACAATAATTTTTCTAAAAATTTACAAAAAAAAATAGAGTTCCTCCCCAATTAGGCACGCATTTTTGATTGCTATTTTTTTTTTTAATAAAAATATTTATAAGCATAAATATATATATAAAAAAAAGAAACCCTTGCAGTAAGATCAAAAGAAGTTTATAGAAGGAAATGCTATATTAGTAATAATGAAACTTGAATAAATTTGTTAACAATATGGGAATGCTGGCGTCGCCATTTATTTAGAAGGCACGTTACCAGGTAAGGGGCCACCGAAATTTAGGTGCGTCGGTGGCCATGGTTTTTTTTTGAGGGTGGGACATAGCACCGGGCGTCGCAACACCACCCGCGGCGCCCCTATTTATATTCGGCCCGTTTATTTTCCTTTTTGTTTTCCTTTAATTTTCAGCGGTTATTTTGATTTCAGAGTAGTAACCGGCCATGTCCGGTTCGGTAAATTTTCTTGCGTCAGTCTTTTTTTGAATTTGAATTTTTAAATGTTGGAATGTTAACGGTTTGTCCCTGGCATCCGGTTCGACCGGATGTCGTTTTAATTTGAATTATAAGCGTTTTGAGTCGGTCTCTGCGCTTCTGTCAGGGTTTTTGATTTTGACACTTTCAGTTTTGATAGGCATGATAGGAACTTTTTTCTGTTTATGACGCAGGAACAGTAAGGTTGTCAAGGACCCGCCCCAGCCGACAATGACTAGCCACTGTGCACCAACACATCATGCCGACCGCCTTCCTTACTGCTTCCATCGTAAATGCGTATCCATAACAACCACACACCTGAACTTGGCATGGCGTAGCCCAGGGTTATTTTTTATAAGCGCGGCCGAAGGCCGCCTATGCCGAAAGGTGTTCTACGCAGAATTAAAATTAAAATTTAAAAAATTTCCACCAAAAAAGAGCTTTTTCAAATTTTTAGTAAATAAAGACTAGAAAAGTTAAAGATATATATACATCAGATGAATTTAAAAATGTATAAGTTATTTTTCGATTTTTTAAAATTTGAAATCCATCCACTACTTTCGGAGGTATTTTGTACATTGATAGTGTATGTTTGTTTGCATTTATGTCGACGTGCCACCACCTTATAATGTTCTACCATGATAAAAAGATATTTTTGCGGAGCTGGCAACACTATTCACCACCTTCATATGTTTTCGTTTGTTTAATTGCAACAACCAAAAAAGCGACAATAGTACCGACGGGTTTTCCGCGAATAAATTTTAAACGAGATACAAAGATATAGTGTCTGCTTTCGGATTCTGAATATTGACGCAAATACGCGTCTTTTGATACCGCTATCGACATGTGCGACCTGAATTTTAAGTGCAGGACTTAAGTTGAAATTTTACTAAATTTGGAAAATAAAAGCTTATATTTCATAAACTAAGAGTTTCCTAGAGTTGCGGATGATAAATTTGTGATTTTAAGGACCCCCGCCACCCCTCGAAAAAAAAAAGTTGGAAAATCGTGGCACCTTATTCAAAATATTCCCCAAAACAGCTGATCCTTTGTTTACATTCGCATTGCACAATCTTCTGTGTGTGATTTTTGCAAATAACCTACCATGGTGGAACCATACAAGGTGGCAGCACGCTGACATACCTACAAACATTAATCAAATTTCCATGTACTTTGTTGTTGTAAATCGATGGACTAATGTCAAAATCGTACTGCACCGGAAGTTGATGTATCAAATCATATAAAAAAGTACAAACCAGCTACCACCGTGCTGCCAACTTGTATAGTTTGTTATGGAAACGCATTTTCGGTGGAAGCAGTAAGGAAGGCGGTCGGAATGATGTGGTGGTGCGCAATGGCTAGTCATTGTCGACTGGGGCGGGTTCTTGCCAACCTTACTGTTCCTGCGCCATAATCAGAAAAAAGTTCCTATCATGCCTATTAAAACTAGCTGTCAAAAAGCGCATAGACTACTCAAAACGCTTATAATTCAAAATAAAACAACATCCGGCCGAACCGGATGTCACGGACAGACCATTAACATTCAAAAAATTCAAATTCAAAAAAAACTCAAAAAAATCTAACGCAAAAGGAGACAAAGCTAACCGAACCGGAAATTACCGGTTACTAACTTATAAAATTTAAAACACAAAAACAAACGCTAAAAATAAAAATTAAAAAAAAACTGAAAAGGGAAAAGGAAAAAAAATAAACAAAAAGGGCCGAATATACATAGGGGCGCCGCGGGTGGTGTTGCGACGCCCGGTGCATTATCCCACCCTCAAAATCCATGGCCACCGTCGCACCTAAAATTCCGGTGGCCCCTTACCTGGAGACCCTACGTGCCTTCTAAATAAATATGGAAGTCAGCATTCCCATTTTTACAAAAATTTATTTAAAGTTCATTCTATGTATATAAAAGAGAATAGAAATTCAATTTAACCCTTACATTAAGCTAAAACAAGTTTTTGCTTTTCTTTTTGATTTTTGAGATTCTATTATTTTGACTTTTCTCACCTTCTTAGAGAAAATCCTCTTTGCAATTTGGAAAATAATAATACTACAATTTTTCGTAGTTTCCTATGCTTATCTTAAATTTAATTTTAATAATAGTTCTTAGTCACTTTAACTAAACCTCTTCAACAATATAAGTTTTTTATTAAGCGAAAAATTTTTTGTTTTTTGTGTTTTAAACAACGCTAGAAGGTTGCTTGAAAACATCCTAATTTTTTTTTTATAACAAATGTTTTATTATCAAAAACTTAAACCAATTAAATATTCTTGGTACTTATCGTTTTATTTTGGCGTGTTCACGCAAAAACTTAGAAAAATTCTGTTATTTCTATAAAACTTAAGTGCAAATAGTCATCGAAAATTTTAAATGGCCTGCACTTCTTTAAATTACTCTAATTATTGGATTGTTCGAACTATTCGATCAGATTCGCTTCGAATAATTTGAAAGTACGGATACTCGCACCCAACTACATTAAAACAATGAAACGGAGGAAATAAAAATGTTCTACTTATTGGGTTATTAGTACTTTAGGGGTAGGTGTTCGTATTTATGGTTATGTATTGGTATTCATATGTTAAATGCTACTAATTAAACAAAATCAATGCATGTATCGGTGTTGTCACTACGAATGTGTATATCAGCTGGGTAATTCCACGTAAATTTGACCAATGGGTGGTATATTTAGTGCTTCCGTTAGCTTCTTTCATAGCTGTACATTAGATTGTGAGACCCAAAAAAAATTCACGGCTCCCTCTCTTATTTTGTTTCAAGTCTTAACTGTGTCGCAGAACTATGACACTACTTATATGGTATGTTTGTTATGGATTCGCATTTACAGTGAAAGCAGTAAGGAAGGCGGTCGGCATGATGTTGTGGTGCACAGTGGCTAGTCATTGTCGGCTGGGGCGGGTCCTTGCCAACCTTACTGTTCCTGCGCCATAAACAGAAAAAAGTTCCTATCATGCCTTTAAAAAAACTGACACAGCGCAGAACTAATTCAAAACGCTTAAAAATTCAAAAGAAAACGACATCCGACCGAACCGGATGCAACGGACAGACCGTTAACCGAAACTAACCGAACCGGAAACGACCGGTTACTAAACTCTGAAAATCCAAAAAAATGCTGAAAATAAATACAAAAGGGTATAAACAAAAAGGGCCGAATATAACTTGGGGGCGCCACGGGTGTTGCTGCGACACCCGGTGCATATACCCACCCTCAAAAACCATGGCCACCGACGCACCTAAAATTCCGGTGGCCCCTTACCTGCTTTATACTATGTTCAAACAGAAAAATAAATTGAGGCTATTTCGATTTAAATTGAGTGGTGTTCATAAACTCTATTTAGCTTACACAATAGTAATTTGATAGCTGGTTGGCTCATCTCTACAGTATCAACATATCTTTGTTGAGACTGTCAAAATGTGCGTGTTGGTATTAGGTGAATAGAATGGAATGAAAACATAAAACTTTGAAATTTTTGTGTGTTGTAAGAAAATGTGTTCAATGTTTTGGTTTCATTTTGATTTTGCCATCTTCTTTTGACAATCCCTACCCCAGTGAAATGAAAGACATAAAATCGGCTGATGAGATGAGCCAACCATATAGTTCAGCCATGCATAACTGACGTTTAAATATACTCAATAAACACACTTTACAATGTTGCATTTGCAGTTTGAAACAATTTATTACGCAATTTTTTTTAAATTGGCAATTTATTATTACAATTTATTATATGACAAATTGCGTAATAAATTGCCCAAACAGTATAAATTGCCAATTTGGCGTGTGTTTGAACCTAGTATTACCCTATGCCCTCTAAATAAAGGGCGACGTCAGCATTCGCATTATAAATACAATGTTTATTCAATACTCATTATTAATGCCTTAAACCTTTTCTCTGAAAATTCATTGAATTATTAGCTAAATTCTAATATAAACCATACTCTCTAACAACAAAAGTATTCAAGTAATTTGTTACGGTCTGCTGCTACGGTCTACGGCTACGACCCACTTGGGAGCGTGTTCACGGGAACACACCTAGCGATGTGGAAAGGGTTGCGATGAAAAATATCGAAAAAGAAGGGAACAGACAGACCGGCCATCACTAGAAGACGGAAAAAAAAAGAAAAAAAAAGGAAGAAAAAACCACCACGAGTTTCCGAGGAAGAAAAAGCTTCCTTTTCCTTTTTGCTGGCGGTCTGAAGCGGTAGAGCACACAACCCTCGTGACCAAAAAGTGGTCAAGTGAAAAATTACAGGATACTTAAGTGCATCCACATATAGTTGGTGGAACTGACGAGCGCGTTCTCAAATACAGATAGTTCACCATCAAAATTTGGGCGGTTTATAGCAATCGTAAAACACTCCTCTACATATGTTCATCGTATTTTCGGAATTCCTCAAAGCCGTGCTTATATACATAGCCAAATTTTGAAAGGCTAAGGAGCTACATACGGGAAGTTTACATTTTAACATTTTAACCCGAAAATTGTCTCCGAAATGAGTGAATTCAATTAAAAACGAAGTAAGCTAGCCGGTGGCCACGTTGAAACCGTTTTAACCTACTCTCGGGACGTGCTAAATTCCCGAACATCGTGAATACTAATAAATAGTAATTGGAAGGCATCGGCGTTGCCTTCTCCGCGTATGCGAGGAGCGCGGGAATGTTGGAATATTCCCAACGATTGCCACGTAATATACACGGTTCCTCAACTTAGCAATAGTGGTGTTGGCTTAGCGGTGTCATTTCCATCCACACCAACTGCAATAGCACCAACCATATCCAGTGACCCCGGCACCGTCATATGCCAAGACGCCAGACGTACCACTCCTAGAGTGACATATCAACAAACACAGCGCCATTCACCACAGCAACATATTAATGATACACAACAATTGCAACAATTACAATTGCAACAACAAACGCAAAACCATCATCTAAACGAGCTGAGCAAATATTGGGTGGTGTCCAATGGTCAAGCATTGCCCTATAACATTCTACCTAATGGCACGATAATCACACCTCATCAACGCCAGCCAGCAACATCTGAGCAACATACGCACACTCAGCAGCAGCAGGTTCAGCAGCAGCAACAGCAACAACAACAGTACCAACACCAACTACAACAACAACGTTTGAAACTGGGTGAGTCCGTTCCAACTCGGTGAAATTGTATTATGTATCTATGTGAAGTGATAAAATTCGTCACTTACAGATTATCGTTTCAAATTTTTGTAATTCATTCCAAGCACGCTTAATGAACCTAAAGACCCCTTTCTGTGACTCGATTCGAACGTACGGTATATGAATTCGGACACTTTGGTGCTCTTAACTCTGTTGACCCGTCGGATAAGTGCAATGTAAAACCCGTTCTGTAATCTTGCGAATAAGAACCATTGTTCTGTAAAGCTTGTGAAAGGTCAATACAGTCAAGAAATAGAAAACCAAAATTATGAAAGTTTGAGTTCTGCAAATAATTTTATTCCAGTCGAGTTACAGAATAGTGTCACTAGTATATATAGTACCTTACATATTTGAATCAAATAATTTTATTCCAGTCGAGTTACAGAATAGTGTCACTAGTATATATAGTACCTTACATATTTGAATCAAATAATTTTATTCCAGTCGAGTTACAGAATAGTGTCACTAGTATATATATAATACCTTACATATTTGAATGTGTCACTCGGAACCATAAATTTTTTTTATACTTACCTGCGAAAGCCATGTAAATGGGTAATGCATTACACATTAGCGACATAGGCCTTTCTGCGAGAGTTATAACCTAGATGCAACAGGGGTTGGGGAGCGATGTCCTTTTGAACCCGGAACAATAAACTCGTTTCAGACGTTTTTTTTTTGTATTTTCAAATAACGTCGCGAATGAACCCTTGCACAAAAAAAAAGGAAGAAGAGGAAGAATTCCCCAAATTAAATGAAATACCTAAAAATGAATTTAATGTAATTGCACTAGTAATTAAAAACCAAAAGATATTTAGTACATTCAAAATATTTTCTACACTATATACGAAACCACTAGGCTGTAAGACATATAAGGAGTTGAATCCGAATAATTGTATGCGATGTAAATGTAATCCGGAATAAACGTAAACTCTAGCATCACATGTGAAACTTAGAAATTCTCGATAGAATCCTAAAAATTTAATGCATAAGTTATTAATTAGTATGAATTGTCAATAAATCTAAATTGTAAATGGGAATGCTGAGGTCTCCTTTCTTTTAGAGGGCACCTAAGGTATGCAGGTAAGGGGCCACCGAAATTTTAGGTGCGTCGGTGGCCATGGATTTTGAGGGTGGGACTAAGCACCGGGCGTCGCAACACCACCCGCGGCGCCCCCTATGTATATTCGGCCCTTTTCTTTTTTTATTTTTAATTTTTTCAGCTTTTTTGTTATTGGTTGGTTTTTCAGCGGTTTTTTTTTAATTTGATTTTCAGCGTTAGTAACCGGCCATGTCCGGTTCGGTAGTACTTTTTTGCGTCAGTTTTTTTTTGAATTTGAATTTAAATTTTTGGAATGTTAACGGTCTGTCCGTGACATCCGGTTCAGCCGGATGTTGTTTTATTTTGTATTGATAAGCGTTTTGAGTCGGTCTCTGCGCTTCTGCCAGGTTTTTTGAATTTGACAGCTGCTCGTTTTGATAGGCATGATAGGAACATTTTTCTGCTTATGGCGCAGGAACAGTAAGGTTGGCAAGGACCCGCCCCAGCCGACAATGACTAGCCACTGTGCACCACTACATCATGCCGACCGCCTTCCTTACTGCTTCCATAGTAAATGCGTTTCCATAACAGATGGCGCCCAACGTGGTTCCTGAGGCGCTGGGTGCGAGGGTCACTCCTGGTCAACTTGTGAAGTTGACCATCCCACCAGTCCGGGGTGAGCAGCCGCAGGAGCAGCCACCTGCGTTGCGGTGGGATGGTTTGACGGATCAGGGTGTCCGGAGTGATCATCGTCTCCGGTAGCTGAGGGATCCACGTGACTTAACGTCAGTTATCGGGATTTTTGTATTCACCCGTTGAGGCAGTGCTGCACGCACTTTATTTTTTTGTAAGTGGGGTTTTTTTTTATTTTCCCGGAATGTTGTCCGTTAGTCGGCTTTGGTACATATATGTCCGCTAACTGGGTTTTGAATTTTTTTTTGCTTAAAGTTAATAGTTTTTTTTAAATTTTTTTTTGCCGAATTTTGTGTCGTCAGTGTGAGTGCGTGTATGTATGTGGAAAAAGAACCCCGGCTCATCCCACGCCCCAGGTGGTAGTTTAGAATACCACCTGGACTGTGGAGGGTTGAGCTGGGATTCAGAGTGGCACTCCTTCCTGTCCCGCCGGACTGGGGGAGCGGTTCCGAAACCGCTCCACCCATTGCGGCGGAGGCAGGAGGGGTGCCCAGTAAAAATGAACGGGAGGCCTCAACACCCCCAACCAGTCCCAGGGGCAAGCCCCTGGAGACTGCCCCTGCGTTGCGGCTGGGCGTGTTGAGACCAACCCGTGTGTGCCTGGAGTGACCCTAGTGGCCTCAGACCAGTCTCGTAGGGGGACCTTAAGACCCCCTCGCACTGCGGTTGGGAGCACTAGGGCCAAGTATGAATGTGTTTGTATCAAATTTTTTTTTGCCTAGCCTACTGCCTTCTAATGATGGGATGTCAGCGTTCCCATCACCACCTACATTGTTCATATAAAATTTATATATAATAACCGTTTTCTTTTCAGCTTTTGAATTTTTTTTTTCTATTTTGGTGCGATCATTGATAAATGATTGCCTTAATTCTCGCACAATTTTTTTTATATATAGATATATAAACTTTTTTTCCTCTTTTAACAAACCATCTTCTGGGAACAGAAGGTTTTTTTTTCGGATACTATTTGGCAAAGAATTTTTTTTTTCTCTAACGGATTATGTCACGCGAGCAATCGTTCGGCCAACCGGGGCGAAATACTCCGTTCGGGAGTGCGGGAGGGTTCCGGGGAAACCAAAACCGGGGCGGTGCTAATAGGGGGGCTTTTTCGAAAGCAAGGCGTCCTTTGGTGGTGCATACCCCAGTAGGAGGATCCTACGGAAATCCCGCGGGGACTCATATAGGCTCGGGCCCGAACGACGACCGCGACAAACTGGACATACCTGTAAGCACCAGCAATTTAAATGCATCGCTGCTAAACACACACAACATCTCGGGGATAATGACCAATGTGTCGAACTATGCACCAGATGGAGCGGGTGCCTTACCACCAAATCAAGAGGTTGGAAATTTTGGGAACGCTACCAGCGATCAGGCGAACCTCCTAGGAATGCAGGACGAAGCCACTCGTGGAGGCTCGTGGGTGGACGTGCTACACCAACTGTTCCAGGCTTCGCAGGAGGAAATGCGGAGAGAGATGGGCTCAATTAGAGCCAACATGGCCCAGCTCAACGCCGCTCTCGAATCCACGCAGCAAGCACACCAGCAACACAGGAACGCAAGCAGGATGGACCGTAACCCATTGCCATCGGTAGTACCGCCAATGTACCCGACTCCAAGCAGCATAACAGTAAAACCGCAGGAGTGGAAAATCGCATTCGACGGCACTGGGAGTGTAAGCGATTTCCTCTTCAAATTAAACACCTTGTGTGAGCGCACACAATGCCCTGACGAACAAATAATGGCCAGTTTCCACTTATTCCTTTCGGGACGAGCCGAAGAATGGTACTGGCTGTTCACAAAACAAAACCCAAATGCGACATATGCCTTTTTGTGCTACTCCTTAAAAAGAGAGTTTGGCACCTTGAAAACGGACCACGAGATCATGATGGAGATCTCCATGCGCAAGCAAAAGGCAAGTGAGTGTTATGACGTGTTTCACGCGGACATAATCTCCTTGAACGCGCGCTTAAGGGAGCCGATGTCAGAGCTTCTACTGATTGACATAATAAAAAGGAACGTCAACAGTAGCCTTAAGCTAATGCTTTTTAATGCGGACGTAAGGAACCTCCATGATCTGCGCGATGTAGCACGCCGAGGTGAACAAGTGCTGAAAGAGAGCAAGCTGCTGGGAGCCAATTACTCAGGACGGCATGTAAGCGAGGCACGCGTGACAACCCCGGACATGAAGATGGAAGGCGAGGACGGCGAGATAGATCCCCAGATAGAGGCGCTGGAATATAGACGCAGCAGAAGACCGGACTACTCAGGAATCCAGTGCTGGAATTGCCAGGGAATGGGGCACTCCTATATATATTGCGAGGAACCCATAAAAAGTCCTTTTTGTTTTAAATGTGGGTATAAGGGTGTATTCACTCCTAAATGCCCTAGGGACCATCGCAGGCAGGGAAACCAGTACCCGAGCGAGAAGATGGGGGAACCTCGTTCGGCTTCATAGCTCCCACATCAGCCAGTGCTCGAGGCGTCGTCCCGTGCGCTGAACCAGAGGGCGAATCTCTGCATGGAGGTGGTGAGCTTCCGAGGTGCAGTAGTACCCTGGCAGAAGAACCCTCGACTGTAATAATAACCTTCCCCGATAGTACTGACGATTCGAATAGTTCTGAATCCGAGAGTCGAACGTCCTCTTTCACGATGGGCGAGCAAATCAAAATTCTGCGACGCCAGCATAGGGATGTCGCGTGCCAAACGCAACTTTTCCCAACCCTAGAAGAAAAGGAGGATGGGTATGAACAAATAAGACATACCATTTTTGACCAATATCCGGTATCGGACAATATTTTGAAGTGTAGGAAGAGATACCACAGGAGAGTACAGGAGCGTAGACTGCTGCAAGCCACCACGTTAACGCTTACAGAGGACGAAAGGCCTTTAGTAAAGGCTAGAATTAAAAATAGTTTTCTTGTAGGGTTGTTAGACTCGGGAGCCAACGTCTCCATCTTAGGGAAAAATGGAGTAGAATTCCTAGAGGATAGCGGCTTCGAATATCAGCCCTTACATGCGTTCGTATATACCGCGGGCGGCAACAAGCAAAAAATTTTAGGCTCAGTATCCCTACCGGTCACTTTTAAAAATATCACAAAGATTATTCGTTTTTACCTTGTTCCCTCATTACTCCAAGAAGCATACTTCGGGGTAGATTTTTGGAGAGCATTTGCGTTGGCTCCCGAAATATTCCCGAGCGTAGAGTGTTTAGAGACTAGGCTTGAAAAGGAAGAGGAACTTAACCTCCATGAATTGTCACCAGAACAGAAATCAGAATTGCGAAAAGTCATCGAGACGTTTCCTTCGTACGAGAAGTTAGGCCTAGGGCAACTAAATTAGTGGAGCATCACATCGACACCGGTGATGCTGTGCCTATAAAAAGCAAGCATTTTCCTCTTTCGCCGCCGAGGCAAGCCGAAGCTTTTAGAGAACTAGACAGGTTACTACAGTTAGGAGTTATAGAAGAATCCAACTCCCCGTGGTGTAGTCCTGTAGTACTGGTCCGGAAACCAGGCAAAGTCAGGCTGTGCATAGATTCGAGAAAGGTCAACGCGGTGACTAAGAAGGATTCGTACCCCCTGCCTCATATCAACGGCTTATTGAGCAGACTGAAAGATACGCATTTTATTAGTGGCATTGATCTGAAAGACGCGTTCTTCCAGATCAAATTGACAGAGTCCTCGAAGGAAAAAACAGCATTCGCAGTTCCGGGGAGGCCTCTGTACCACTTCAAGGTGATGCCATTTGGTCTGTGCAATGGACCGCAGACTATGAGTAGGCTGATGGACAAGGCGATCCCTTCGCGTCTGCGAGAGAACGTCTTTGTCTACCTGGACGATCTGATGGTATGTAGCACTAATTTTGAGGATCATCTAAAATTGCTAGCGGAAGTGGCGAACTGTTTGAGAGATGCAGGTCTGACAATAAATGTGGAAAAAAGTAAATTTTGTCAGAAAGAAATACGCTACTTAGGGTATTTGATAGGCAGCGGGTGTCTGAAGGTGGATCCGGGAAAAGTAGAAGCAATACAAAACTTCCCGATCCCTAAATCCCCTCGGCAAGTGCGTAGGTTTGTGGGCATGGCGAATTGGTACCGAGCATTTATTACCAATTTTGCGGACTTGGCAGGTCCCTTGACCGACTGTCTCCGCAAGTCAGCAGGCCCGTTTAAACTCACTCCTGAAGCTATAGAGGCGTTCGAAAAACTAAAAGTAGCCTTGAGTTCGGCGCCTGTCTTGGCCCAACCAGACTTTTCAAGGGAATTCGTGATACAATGTGACGCTTCCAAAATAGGTGTTGGCGGAGTATTGTTTCAGGTCGATGATGATGGCGCTGAGCATCCAATCGCATTCGTGTCGAAAAAGCTGAATAATGCTCAACGCAATTACACAGTAACCGAGCTGGAATGTCTTGCAGCCATAATTAGCGTGAAGCGTTTCCGACCCTATGTCGAAGGATTACCTTTTCGGATTGTTACGGACCACTCCAGTCTCAAGTGGTTGATGACACAAAAAGACTTGAGCGGGAGGTTGGTGAGATGGTCACTCTTACTGCAAAGATACGATTTTAGAATGGAACATCGTAAGGGCACCCTGAATGTAGTACCAGACGCGCTGTCGCGTTTTGACGTTGACGAGTTAACTTTCACTACCGCACCCGGAGAAATAGACTTAGTCTCTCCCGAATTTACCAGCAATGAGTATTTAGACTTAATTCGGACCGTCACCGAAAACGAGGAATCACTTCCGGATTTACGAGTGGTGGACGGTGTAATTTTCAAAAGAGTTAAGTTTCGTAAGGGGATGGAAGGGGAAGAAGACTCGCTGTGGCGTTTGTGGTTGCAAAAAGGGTTGACTGAGGAAGCAGTGAGATTAGCACATGACGCTAACCGGAGTTACCATGGCGGATGGCTGAAAACCTTAGAACGTGTTAGGCAGAAGTACTTCTGGCCGCAGCAGACTAAGGACGTCAGGGACTACGTCCAGCGTTGTGACACCTGCAAAACGGTAAAACCCACCAATCAGCAGTCGAGACCACCTATAGGGAGTACCTTTGAATCCGAAAGGCCATTTCAGCGGTTGTATTGCGACTTTCTAGGGCCGTATCCGAGATCTAAGCGGCGAAATCAATTTCTTTTCATAGTACTAGACCATTTTTCAAAATACGTTTGGCTAAAGCCCATGCAGAGAGCCACCACTGTAAACGTTATAAATTACTTCGCTTCAGAAATTTTTCCGGCTGTAGGGGTCCCTGAGTTTATTCACAGTGACAATGGTAAACAGTTCATCTCGAAGGAAATGAACCAATTTTTTGCAAACTACGGGGTGACGCACGTGAGGACGGGGCTATATTCTCCCCAAGCGAACGCATCCGAACGCGTCAACAGAGAAATTGTTTCTAAGATTAGGATTTTCCTGAAGGATAAACCTGACCACACTAATTGGGATAAGCATATACCCGAAATTTTATCAGTTTTGAGAAGTGATTTTCATACAGCGATTCAGTGTTCTCCGTACTTTGCATTATATGGCCAAAACATGGTCCAACATGCCTCAACGTACAACATTCTAGGGAAACTCGGCAGCCTTCGGGAAGACCAAGTTACGGTAGTAAGCCGAGCTGACAAGTTGACTAATATTCGCGAGCAGATCCGTAGAAATTTAGATCAGGCCAAGGATAGGGGAGTAACCACCTATAACAAGCGCTCTAGACACGTCAACTATAAGGAAGGTCAGGAAGTTTTTCGGAGAAACTTTGCCTTAAGTAATTTTAAACAGGGCATTAATGCCAAATTCCTACCCAAATACCTGAAGTGTCGCGTGCTTCGAAAAATAGGCAACGCATTGTATGATCTCGAGGACCTAAACGGGAAATTGATAGGTCGCTTTCACGCGTCGGACATTCGCCCGCAATGAACTAGAAAACGTTTCTTTTGCCAATTTACAATTTGATTTTTTTTTATACACCCACCAATTGGACCTTTTTTTTTGTCTGGGCGTTTTGGCGGTCGGGGACATCTCGCCCAGTATTCTCCCCGAGCACTGACCTCATAGGTTGTTCACACGCGTACTCACCGAGGACCGTGAACACCCTGGCAGTCCACGCTTAGGTCGGACTAGCCTTTCGGAGTTTGGACGAGTTCTCCATGTCAAAATGTCTATTTTTTTTGTCTTGCCTTTTGTGGGGGCGATAACCACTGAAACCTTTCGGAGTTTTGACGAGTTCTCCATAACAAATGTCTAATTGCCGCAAAGCCCTTTTAAACTAGGAAACAGAATTAATTCCCAAATTTGACTTAACTTTTTTTTGATGGACCCATGTTGCCCGGCTAGCTTCGTAGTAGGACTTTGAGACTCTTATCTCAGGGGTGAGTCGTGCCCCACGTTGCTTGTCATCGGAGATCCCTGGCAATAGCTTCCCACAGATGATCTGGTTCCCTGTTCGCTTCATCGTCAGGTCTTCAAAGCGAAGCAGGTTTGTTACGGTCTGCTGCTACGGTCTACGGCTACGACCCACTTGGGAGCGTGTTCACGGGAACACACCTAGCGATGTGGAAAGGGTTGCGATGAAAAATATCGAAAAAGAAGGGAACAGACAGACCGGCCATCACTAGAAGACGGAAAAAAAAAGAAAAAAAAAGGAAGAAAAAACCACCACGAGTTTCCGAGGAAGAAAAAGCTTCCTTTTCCTTTTTGCTGGCGGTCTGAAGCGGTAGAGCACACAACCCTCGTGACCAAAAAGTGGTCAAGTGAAAAATTACAGGATACTTAAGTGCATCCACATATAGTTGGTGGAACTGACGAGCGCGTTCTCAAATACAGATAGTTCACCATCAAAATTTGGGCGGTTTATAGCAATCGTAAAACACTCCTCTACATATGTTCATCGTATTTTCGGAATTCCTCAAAGCCGTGCTTATATACATAGCCAAATTTTGAAAGGCTAAGGAGCTACATACGGGAAGTTTACATTTTAACATTTTAACCCGAAAATTGTCTCCGAAATGAGTGAATTCAATTAAAAACGAAGTAAGCTAGCCGGTGGCCACGTTGAAACCGTTTTAACCTACTCTCGGGACGTGCTAAATTCCCGAACATCGTGAATACTAATAAATAGTAATTGGAAGGCATCGGCGTTGCCTTCTCCGCGTATGCGAGGAGCGCGGGAATGTTGGAATATTCCCAACGATTGCCACGTAATATACACGGTTCCTCAACTTAGCAATAGTGGTGTTGGCTTAGCGGTGTCATTTCCATCCACACCAACTGCAATAGCACCAACCATATCCAGTGACCCCGGCACCGTCATATGCCAAGACGCCAGACGTACCACTCCTAGAGTGACATATCAACAAACACAGCGCCATTCACCACAGCAACATATTAATGATACACAACAATTGCAACAATTACAATTGCAACAACAAACGCAAAACCATCATCTAAACGAGCTGAGCAAATATTGGGTGGTGTCCAATGGTCAAGCATTGCCCTATAACATTCTACCTAATGGCACGATAATCACACCTCATCAACGCCAGCCAGCAACATCTGAGCAACATACGCACACTCAGCAGCAGCAGGTTCAGCAGCAGCAACAGCAACAACAACAGTACCAACACCAACTACAACAACAACGTTTGAAACTGGGTGAGTCCGTTCCAACTCGGTGAAATTGTATTATGTATCTATGTGAAGTGATAAAATTCGTCACTTACAGATTATCGTTTCAAATTTTTGTAATTCATTCCAAGCACGCTTAATGAACCTAAAGACCCCTTTCTGTGACTCGATTCGAACGTACGGTATATGAATTCGGACACTTTGGTGCTCTTAACTCTGTTGACCCGTCGGATAAGTGCAATGTAAAACCCGTTCTGTAATCTTGCGAATAAGAACCATTGTTCTGTAAAGCTTGTGAAAGGTCAATACAGTCAAGAAATAGAAAACCAAAATTATGAAAGTTTGAGTTCTGCAAATAATTTTATTCCAGTCGAGTTACAGAATAGTGTCACTAGTATATATAGTACCTTACATATTTGAATCAAATAATTTTATTCCAGTCGAGTTACAGAATAGTGTCACTAGTATATATAGTACCTTACATATTTGAATCAAATAATTTTATTCCAGTCGAGTTACAGAATAGTGTCACTAGTATATATATAATACCTTACATATTTGAATGTGTCACTCGGAACCATAAATTTTTTTTATACTTACCTGCGAAAGCCATGTAAATGGGTAATGCATTACACATTAGCGACATAGGCCTTTCTGCGAGAGTTATAACCTAGATGCAACAGGGGTTGGGGAGCGATGTCCTTTTGAACCCGGAACAATAAACTCGTTTCAGACGTTTTTTTTTTGTATTTTCAAATAACGTCGCGAATGAACCCTTGCACAAAAAAAAAGGAAGAAGAGGAAGAATTCCCCAAATTAAATGAAATACCTAAAAATGAATTTAATGTAATTGCACTAGTAATTAAAAACCAAAAGATATTTAGTACATTCAAAATATTTTCTACACTATATACGAAACCACTAGGCTGTAAGACATATAAGGAGTTGAATCCGAATAATTGTATGCGATGTAAATGTAATCCGGAATAAACGTAAACTCTAGCATCACATGTGAAACTTAGAAATTCTCGATAGAATCCTAAAAATTTAATGCATAAGTTATTAATTAGTATGAATTGTCAATAAATCTAAATTGTAAATGGGAATGCTGAGGTCTCCTTTCTTTTAGAGGGCACCTAAGGTATGCAGGTAAGGGGCCACCGAAATTTTAGGTGCGTCGGTGGCCATGGATTTTGAGGGTGGGACTAAGCACCGGGCGTCGCAACACCACCCGCGGCGCCCCCTATGTATATTCGGCCCTTTTCTTTTTTTATTTTTAATTTTTTCAGCTTTTTTGTTATTGGTTGGTTTTTCAGCGGTTTTTTTTTAATTTGATTTTCAGCGTTAGTAACCGGCCATGTCCGGTTCGGTAGTACTTTTTTGCGTCAGTTTTTTTTTGAATTTGAATTTAAATTTTTGGAATGTTAACGGTCTGTCCGTGACATCCGGTTCAGCCGGATGTTGTTTTATTTTGTATTGATAAGCGTTTTGAGTCGGTCTCTGCGCTTCTGCCAGGTTTTTTGAATTTGACAGCTGCTCGTTTTGATAGGCATGATAGGAACATTTTTCTGCTTATGGCGCAGGAACAGTAAGGTTGGCAAGGACCCGCCCCAGCCGACAATGACTAGCCACTGTGCACCACTACATCATGCCGACCGCCTTCCTTACTGCTTCCATAGTAAATGCGTTTCCATAACAAATTTGCTTATATTTGGTTAACAAAAAAATATATATAAAGTTCTGTTTTGGTTATTATCATAAGGTGTTGCCCTTAAAGGGTATTGTTACGATAATCACTTATTATCTGCTTTTTTATTTATTTTTTTCCACTTACAAAAATTATTATGATGTTATAGTAGAACTTATTTTGCGGGTAACCTAATATCAAATTGGTATAATGCTAGTGCGCATAGTATAATGATAATAATATCTAATAGGTACTAAGAAGAGTGTTTACAAAAGCAATAAAGATGAAATTGCGATAGCAATATGTATTACGTGCACGTAGATTACTTTCGTCTTGTTGTTCGAAAGATATTGCCCTCAATAGGGATTCATATGTATATATATATATATATCTATATATATATTGCATTTGTAAGAAATAAGAAAAAAAAAATAAATTCAAAATCCTTTTGCCAATTCGTGCATAATCGACGAATGGCTTCTGTCGCAAAAAAAAATTCTAATGCTTAGGTAGGTATTAGGTAAATGGAATTATAATATATTATAATATATAATTGAATACAATTTTAGTTATATTTAAAGAGTTTTGTTCAATATAATGTATATAAGATGCATTCTCAAATAGACGGCGTATGTTGGAATTAGTGTTGAGCGTTCTAACAGGTAAGTGCTGCTAGACCTGACTGAGACAAAACTGCCTGTTTATTTGTGAACAAACCTTTAAAATGTGTAAATAATTTTGCATATTGAACTGTTGTTGCATTCTCTAATATCTTGTCAAATTGCAAAACATAAGTGTTCATGTAGTAATTCTTTTGGTTAGATAATTAATACAAGCTGAACTTAAATAGTGGAAATCATTTATGTGTAACTTTTCCTTTTTTTTTTATGATAAGTTAAACTATCCTCTCATCTTTTATGTTGATAATTCTTAAAAAATTTCGTAATTTTGACGAAAAAAGATCGATCCTTGTCGAATGGTTTACCCGGGCTGTATAAAACCCTCTAAGCACCACTTGGAAGTTCCTTTAACTACCCTGCAAAAATGTTCTCGTCATTCCACGCCGTTTGACTAGTTATTATACAGTCACATTTGCATGGGCGTGGGTAAGTTTCGTGACCAGAATTTTTTGTAGGGTAATTATATCTAAAGTTATACCTTGCTGGTACTTACATGGCCGACAGAGTACGTACCATGGGTCTCTGCCGGCGTGTTGTCGCTGGTGAAGTTGAATTTAGTTATTATACAATCACATTTCCATGGGCGTGGGTAATTTTCGTGACCAGAATTTTTTGTAGGGTAATTATATCTAAAGTTATACCTCGCTGGTACTTACATGGCCGACAGAGTACGTACCATGGGTCTCTGCCGGCGTGTTGTCGCTGGTGAAGTTGAATTTGCCGGTGAAGCCGAAGCTCTTGTTGGTTGTGGTGCGCGGTCTTGGTACTGTTGGTGGTTGTTGCGCTCTGGTCCGAGGTAATCGAATGAATCTGGTGGCGATAAAGCTTCGTGCTTGCCTTTACGATCTGGATGACTTGGCCATTTTGACGTTAGTTGTATTACGCGGCAGTGTACTGCTGGTCCTGGAGGCGGAATTGGGGGTCGGACGCTTTTCCGAAGGTGGTAGGGTACTTCGTAACGTAGAGAAAGGGGTTTATCTTCGGATTGCAATGGTTCTCATCAACATTTAGCTCAGTGTCGTCCGAATCCGTATCGGAATCACTAACACTTTCCTGACTAAGTGTGGCTGTGAAACGCCGACCTACTTCACTAGATATTATATACGTTGCGCTTGTGTCAACACGACACCACCGTGATAAGGTTTATTCCCAATTGATTGTACTTCTAGTAGTTGGGCCTGCAATTCCTCGTTGCGGTATTTTGGTTCTTCCACAATGCTCGTTGAATACGTGCACAGTCGGCTAGGGTGTTTGGCGATTCGTTAAATATAAGTGGGGATGTGCAGTTGACGTAGCAATAATGTTAATAAAGCAGTTGGCGCCTTGCTATTGAAGTTGTGTCAACCGATGTTACACGATCCCTTTTTTTTATATATCGCCAGGCCGCCACAATTTTAGCTGCAGCCAATCACACTTTTTTCCGGAAACTCATTTCCAATCTTTTTGCTAGTGATGGCCGGTCTGTTTTTCTTGTTTTCCGATACTTTTTTATCGCAACTTTCGCTCCATCACTAGGTGTGTTCGCGCGAACACGCTCCCAAGTGAACCGTAACGCAACTAATGGATGATCGGTGAAAATTCGCACATTCACACGCACAGTTCTTGACTCAGTTTCAAAAAAAACTTTAGATTATTTAATTCAAATTTTAAAGTGATATAATCCTTACAAATTTATGTATACGGAATATATATGGCGTTTTTGTTGTTACTAAAAAAATAGTTTTATTTATATTAAATCTTTTATCATTTTTTTTTTAACTTTGAAAAAACTCCGAACACCATTCCTTCATTATATGACATTCGACTGCCTAGTCCACTGCCTTCCACTCTATTCGCAACATAACCTCTACTTAAGCTGCCAAACTATATAGTAAACAATGTTCGCGAAAGTTGGCGCCAATTGTCAAACATCTGCTGTCAGCGCTAGGATGATTTAATTTGTGCAAAAACGTAATTACAATTAATTAGTGATAACTTAAAAATGCCAGAGTTAAGCGCAAACTTTTCACCAGAGCAATTAAGCAGTTTGGATGGCAGTGCATTCCTTTCATCACTTGAAGATCCAAAGTGTTGGAGAAGCATACCTCTACTTAACTATACCCCTTTGCACGAGCTGAAAGATATTAGCATAGTGAGATTTCGCGGCATGATTCAAGACATGTTAGATCCCGAAATGTACTTAGAACGTTATGAAGTCTTAAAAAAAGATGAAAATTCTGCTAGAATGCAGGAAGGCAAGTATCGTGATTGTGTCGTGCTGAACGAAGGTGAACAGGTAAATCACGATGCAAAAGCAAACGTGCATGGTGAGCGCCGCACATTATTCGTTCTATCCATACCGGGCTTGAACGACTGGTGTCAAGATTATGAATCTCAGTGTAGCCGCAACAGTTTGCCACAAAAACTTTTGGTTCCCGCAAATGCTTGTGTGGGAGGAGCTAAGAAACGATCAGCACCAAAAGATGAAGAGTCTATGGATATTGAAGTGGAGGCGGCAACTGAAAACGGCGATGTTGATTCTAATAAACGCAAGCGCACCGAAGACAATAATAATGCCAATGGATGTAGAGTAAATGTCGCACAAACATCAAATACGGTCATTGGTATGGAATACCATCTAAATTCTCCAATACCTGAACGTCCTAGCAAAGCGTGTATGATAAAAATATATGAAGACTTTGAGAAATATAAACTGAATACTATAATAGATGTTGTTGGCTTTCTATCTGTGAATCCCGCATTAGATGCATCAGCTATGGATGTTAATGAGTTTGATAATGTTAATGAAATTCACGCACAAAACCCACCACCATCACTAATTCCACGATTACATGCTATAGCCGTACACTCTCTACCACATCCCAATCCACTATTGGATGAGAGGTTGATTACACCGTTGCAGGAACGACAAAACCAATCAACAGATTTAAATATGTTGCATGTTGGTAATGAATTTCGTGTCTTTTTGAAACTTTGCTTATTCAATGATACTTGGGCAGCAGATTATTTACTATCACACCTTATGTCGTCAGTGTAAGTTTATCTAAATATTTGCTATTAATAGGCGACTTGAAGTAATATTTTTTTAATTTTATATATAGCTATTGCCGAGTTGATTCTCAATGTCTTGGACGATTTCTGGTAAACATATTCAATATACCTTTAAATCGTCTACCTAATTATGTGAAGCAAGTTTACGATTTATTAAATACAATTCTACCAGCCAGTCACTATATCACAATGACCGCAACAACAATGAATGACGCTAATTTTGGACCAAAGTAAGTCACCTTAATATGTTGTAGTATGAATGTATGTCCTGCAAGTAATATCCTTCCACATGACACCAACTATCTTTTCAATTGCAATGTGAATCCAAGGCCTTGTAACATCCATTTCTCCTTGAGCCAATGCTATTGAAACAATTACAATTTATGAGTGATCGCACCTATTGGATGAGGCGAAGCACTTTTAAAAGATAACGCTCCCCAGCGGGAACTTCTTTATCGTAGTCAGAAGAAATAGTACTAAAACGATTTGAAGCAACAAAAAACACATTAAGATGTAGAAAATTATTCCCTAGCTAAGCTTACGTTATTTATTTAATAATTTTTATACAATTTGAGGCGCTTCATATAAATGTTGAAACTTCCTCGGTTTCGGACCGTCTTAGTTTCCAGCTTTTTATAAGTCTGTAGCTCCTAGAGGAAAACCGAGGAACTCAAGACAGGAAAATTAAACTCGATGGCTGATCTACAGATGTTTATTTTTATTTAAATTTATATTTTACAAACAAATTAGCAAAATATGTTTGGAGGCTTATGCTTTTTGGTTGTGTAAATTATCGTGGCCTCGACCTCCTTTTCTCCACGCTTGGCGAGACTGTTACCTCCATACTTCCTCGGAGAACAGGGGCTGAATCGTTAATCGTATGTTATCGGATTAAATACGATACGAAAAAAACTTACTTGATACATCAGTCGTATAAGTTAAATGTGATAATAACATACGATAGCAAACAAATATCGATTTATTTTGGATGAATTGCTCTTTTAAGGACCAAAAGTACGTTGAATCATATTTTGAAGTTATAATACATAGAAAAACGTCGAATTGGTTGTAAAAATACGAAAAAAATATCAATTCAGCGGTTACGTTCAATTACTTGTTCACGTTTATCATCATGCTCAACATAAGAGCCGATTAGACTTTTATGATTCATATACTTTGTTTAGATGTTCTGAATAGATGCTGAGTTAAATTTGATGTTAAGGTTGTGTGTACAACACTTTATAAACCTTTTCTGTGTCCATTATTTTCAGGAAAGACTATGAAACAAACAAATTAGTTTCTGGTATGCTTCAATTAGCACCACAAACCCATCTTGTCATTGATGAAACACATACTAAATCGGAAGCTTTAAATAGCAACGGTATATTGTCCATGACACTACTGGGATATGTTATGCGACATCAACAGTTAAAATGTAATTTTCAATTCTATGAACTTGAATATGATGTGGATATACCAATATTGTCTCTTAGTGAAAAGAAAAGTGTGCTGCCAGTAAGTTGTATTCATTGGTGTATACTACAAATGGCATATTTCTAATTGTGTTTTGTATTAGTACGACGCATTTGTACCCATCGAATGTGATGAACAATCCATCGCCGTAATTGCGGAGTCACTAAATGCAGCACGTCACTATTTAAATCCAGCGCGCTTAAATCAATTTAGACGTTTTCTCACACTTGCAAAACTAGTGGAGTTTACTGTAGATGAAGCTCAAAGTGAAATGGTACAAAATGATTTTGTTGAAATGCGTAAAACGAAAGCCATACGAGATGCAGAAGAATTACATCATCTGCTAGTATTAGCGCGTCTACTATCCATTGCGCGTGGCAAAAATGTGCTTATAAAGGATGCATGGGAGTTGGCTAAACAGATGGAATCAACACGCCAGAAAAGATTCGAAAGCCTGCCTACCGATATTACAAGGAAACAGTAATTGAGAATCTTTGTTAAATTTTGAGCATATATAAATAAAACAATATTGTTACTTTATACTATATTCATGCCATATATATGTACATACAGGCGGACTACAAATCAAATACATATCTTTTCCGAGATGGTCCATGAAAACTAGGGCCACGAAGACAATCATGGTATGCAAACGTCTAGCAGGCTAATCATGGGGTTGTAGCCAACATGTACTAAGATGGATGTATACTATATCAACATTCAAGTTGATATTTTAAAAATCTTTTATTTTGATTTTAAGTATAAAAATTTATTTTTGTTTATTTTTGAGTTTAGATATTTTCCAACTAATTAGAATTTTCTTTTTTTGAAGTTATTCAAAATTTTAAGTTAACACGAAAACTTAATTAAAATTATTTTAAAAATTAAAGTAAAGAGTACAAAGTAGTTAACACTATATTTACTCCCCCTCCAAGAAAATTTGAAACAAACAAATTATTAATTAATATTAAATGTAACCTTTTTTTGTTTTTTGTTGTCTAATGTATTTGTATTTAAATTAGTGTTAATAAGTATGTTTGCTGGTTTAAGTAAATTAATTGAAATATTTTTAATATTATTTTTGTATTGAATTGTAAATGTTTTATGTTTCTTAGAGATAACTTTAAAAGGTCCTTCATAAGGTGATTCTAAATTAGATTTTCTAATTGTTTAGGAACGAAAAAATTTTCTTTGTTATGATGAAAAACTTTAGAACGAACAAGCGAAAAATATTCTCTTATTTTATGAAGAGCGTCATTAGAAAAATCATGTTCTTTATTACTATTTGAAATAATTAATTCACCAGGTATTCTAAGTGTTTGGCCATAAACAAGTTCAGCAGATGAACATTTTAAATCTTCTTTAATAGAAGTTCGTAAACCAAGTAGAATGAATGGTAAAATGTCGGACCAATGAACCGAGTCGTTTGATGCTATAATTGCTGCTTTTAAAGTTCGATGAAATCTCTCTATCATGCCATTTGCTTGGGGATGGTAAGGAGATGTATGAATTTTATGAGAACCTAAAAGTTTAGTTAATTCTGTAAAAAAATTTGAGGTGAATTGTGAACCTTGATCTACTGTAATATTTAATGGTATACCAAATCGTGGTATATAATTTTGAATAAAAGTTTTTACTATAGTATTTGTTGAAATATCTTTAAGCGGATAAGCTTCAGGCCAACGTGAAAATCTGTCAATAATTGTTAAAATATAACAATTTCCATTTGAAACTGGAAGAGGTCCAACAATATCCATATGAGTATGTTCAAAACGGCCTGATGGTATTTGAATTTTTTGGATAGGAGATTTAGTATGTCTTGAAATTTTGGATTTTTGACAATTGATGCAAGATGAAGTCCAATCATTAATCCCTTTACGCATGTTAGGCCAATAATATTTATTTTGAATTAATTTTCTAGTTGTTCTTATACTTGGATGAGATAATGAGTGAATTTTGTCAAATATAATTCTTCTCATAGAATGTGGAACATAAGGTCGAAAAGGTTGTAGAGAAACATCACACCATATATTTAAATTAATAACTGGAATATAAATTTCTTTTAAATTATTTTTAGAATTTTGATCAGAAATGGTTTTTTGTAAAAATATCAGTTTGCTGTTCTTTATATAAAGTTTCTAAATTTATATCTTGAGTTGAAATTGCATTTATTTCTGGAATACGGGAAAGTGTGTCGGCAACTATGTTGTCTTTTCCACGTATATATTGAATATCATTTGTAAATTGAGCAATATATTCAAGATGACGTAGTTGACGAGGAGATCTATCTACTTTAGAATTTAGAACATGAATTAAAGGTTTAAGATCAGTATAAATAGTAAAAGTTCTACCTTCAAGAAAATGTTTAAAATGTTTAATTGAATTATAAATAGCCAAAAGTTCACGATCAAATGTTGAATATTTAGTTTCTGTTGTAGTTAATTTTCTTGAAAAATAAGCTAAAGGTTCTAGTATATTATTGCTAGTTTGTTGAAGAACTGCTCCAATAGCAACATTTGATGCATCTACTGCTAATGATAAAGTACCATTTTTGTCGAAATGTGTAAGTAAAGTATTTTTAGCAAAAAGTTTTTTAACATTTTCGAAAGCTGTTGTGGTTTCATTTGTCCAATTTAATTGTTTGAGTTTGTTTTTAATTGCATGTGTTAACATTTCATGCAGAGGACTAAGTTCTGTTGCTAACATTTTAATATATCTGTGATAGTAATTTATCATACCTAAAAATTTTTGTAATTTATTTATAGAAATTGGTTTTTCAAAATTTGTTATGATTTCAATTCTATCTAAAGATGGTTTAATACCTTCGCCAGAAATTTCGTAACTTAAGAAATTTAATTTATTTACACCGAGAGTACATTTTGAAGGTTTAATATTTAAATTATATTCTTCAAGTCTTTTGAAAACTGATTTTAAATGATTTATATGTTGATCTTCATTATCACTGGCAATAAGAATGTCATCAATGTATGTAAATACAAAATCGAAATCAGAAAATACTTCATTAATAAAGCGTTGGAAAGTTTGAGCACTGTTTCGTAAACCGAAAGGCATTCTTACGAATTCAAACATTCCAAAAGGGGTAGTTATTGCAGTTTTATGAATGTCTTCTTCTGCCATTGGAATTTGGTGGTAAGCACGCACAAGATCAATTTTGGAAAAAAATTGTTTGTTTTTTAAATCAATTGTTAAATCGTGAATATGTGGTAAAGGATACCGATCTGGTGTAGTAATAAAATTAAGTCTTCGATAGTCTCCGCAAGGTCTCCAATCATTTGGTTCTTTTTTAGGAACGAGATGAAGTGGAGATGCAATAGGAGAATTTGAGGGTCTGCATATACCCGTTTTAACTAAAAATTCAAATTCAGCTTTAGCAATTTTAAGTTTGATTGGATCAAGACGTCTGGGTTTCGAAAATGGTAAAATACCTTTTGTTTCTATCCTGTGAACCGTATGGTGTTTAACTTTTTTAGTATAATCTGGTTCACAGGTAATAGACGGAAATTCATTAAGTAATTTTGAAAACTTATTTTCGACAATAGGAATTTTGAGTGAGAAAATATCAGAAAATCCAGAAGATCCAGCAACTTTAATTTTTGTAGTAGAATCCATTATTTCTTTATTTTTAATATTGACAATAATTCCGAATTTTTCTAAAAAGTTTGCTCCTAAAATTGGTGTATCAATGTTCGCAATAATGAATGGAAATTCAAAATCTCTTCTTAAACCTAAATCAATTTTAAGTAGTTTTGTACAGAAAGTTTCAATTGAAGAACCGTTTGCTGCAGTCAAAGTAAGATCCGAATTTCTTTTATAAATTTTAAATTTATAAAAAGGAATAACTGATACAACTGCGCCGGTATCGATAAGAAAATTAAGTTTATTGAATTTATCAAATATGAATAGGCGACGAGTAGGTTTAATAATAATTCCATTATCCGTCACCGTCATAATGGATTGTTTCAGTTTAAATTTTGTTCGGAATTTGAATTATGATTTTGATTGAAATTGCATGGGGGTATACATTTAAGAGCGTTATTCTTAAATTTTTTGTGATACCAAGAAATATTTGTTTGCAAATTAAAATTATGATTGTTTGAAAAATTTCTGGATCTTGAAAAATGTCGAGATTTAGATCTATTTCTATCTTTAGATCTTGAACGAATATATAATTCATTAATATCATTAGAAATTTTATTTAAATTTTGATAAATAGCCGTAGTTAATTCAGTTAAATTTTTAACGCATTGTTCTAAAATATTATTATTTATATTTGAGACTACAGGAGATTTGGAAGAATGAGGTTTATTGATTAAATCAAAAAGTTTGTCAGCTAAAATAATAATTTCATCTCTGTTTTGATTATTATTGGAAGTCAAATTAATTTGTATTTCTTGTGGTAATTTACGAATCCACAATTTAAAGAGTAATTCTTGGCTAACTATGGAGTCAGAACCTATAAGTGATTTCATAAATCTGAATAATTCAGATGGTGAACGATCACCAAGTTCAGTTTTTGAAAATAATTGTTCTAACCGTTTTTCTTCGCTAAGAGAAAATCTTGCACATAGAATTTTTTTGATTGTATCATATTTATTAAAAAGAGGAGGAGGGTTAATAACATCTAAAATTTTAGAAATAGTATCTCGTTGAAGAGTAATTAGAACATTTTGAAATTTTAAATTATCATCAGTGATATTATTAATTTCAAATTGTCCTTCAGTAAGTAAAAACCAGGCATCAGGACAATCTTGCCAAAATTGTGGTAATTTAATAGATTTGATAGAAGGAAAATTTGTAAAGTTATCTTGTGTTGAAGTATCTTGTGTTATATTAGAGTTGCTGTTTTGTGTTGTATTAATGTTAGAATTTTGAGTTGTATTGTGAGTCATTGTATTATTTGAATAGTTGTTGTTTTGTATTTCCGAATTTGTAAATTTACGGGTTCGTATTTGTGAACGTAGAACCATATGAAAAAAAAAAAAAATTTAATGAAAAATTTGAAAATTAGAAAATATTTAAGATTTTTTTTGGAAAGGGAGTTAACAATTTAAATAAAATATTTAATTTTATATAAAAAATAAGTAAATTTAAATAATTTATATTAAAATTGTTAAAATATAAAAATAATCTTAAAATAAATTTGAAAGTTAAAAGGTTTAAAATTTTAATTTAAATTATAATTGAAAAATTTTAAATTTAATATTAAAATAAACATTATACTTACATAAAATTAAATTTAATAAAAAAATATTAAAATTAATAAGTAGTTGATTGATGATTGTTTAAAAATTTCTTGAAATTAATATCTGTATTGTTTGATATCGTAATGCTTTTAAAATATGCAATGGCTTTGTTGTTTTCTTTGTAAATCTCTTAATTTTCATCGTGATGTCTTCATTTTTAATCTGTTCTTGTGTGTATTGCGTGCAAAATTGTTGTGGCTTGGATAACCCAATCGTTGTAAATGTTTTAATTTTGTTTACACACGTTTTTAGAGTTCTTTATTAATTAACAAATCGTAAACAAATTTTATTTTGTATTTTTTTTATGTTGCATAAAATTCATAGAATGCTTACTAGTAAATTTCTGTTATACGTACTTTTATGTTTTAAATTTGATTTTCAACACTTATTCTTTGTTTTAATGTTTCGTATATATAATTTACAGCGACTGTTATATGAAATTTGCACAGAATGTTGTTGTATTGCTTCCTGTTCACAAATGTATAGGGAACACAAACATAGTTAAATTATATGCACAAGAATTTCAATAGTGCTATTTATTAAATTTTTTTATTCAGTTAATTCTTCAGCGCGTACTGCATTATGCTATTTTTATTATAACAAATATGGAGGGATAGTTATGTACATTAATAATCCCAGTTTTCTTTAATTACATCACGTTACTATATATTGCGAAATCACATAAAAGGAAAATAAATTCGTCTATGATCCAAGTTGATTTTGGTTTTAAAGTTCGGTTTAAAGTTCGTTTTAAAGTTGTAGGATCATTGGTAGGATAGCCAATATATCAACATTCAAGTTGATATTTTAAAAATCTTTTATTTTGATTTTAAGTATAAAAATTTATTTTTGTTTATTTTTGAGTTAAGATATTTTCCAACTAATTAGAATTTTCTATTTTTGAAGTTATTCAAAAATTTTAAGTTAACACGAAAACTTAATTAAAATTATTTTAAAAATTAAAGTAAAGAGTACAAAGTAGTTAACACTATATTTACTATATATCAACATTCAAGTTGATATTTTAAAAATCTTTTATTTTGATTTTAAGTATAAAAATTTATTTTTGTTTATTTTTGAGTTTAGATATTTTCCAACTAATTAGAATTTTCTTTTTTTGAAGTTATTCAAAATTTTAAGTTAACATGAAAACTTAATTAAAATTATTTTAAAAATTAAAGTAAAGAGTACAAAGTAGTTAACACTATATATACCATGATAGTAAAACCTATTATAAACATATGGCTCGATAGCCTGGGCATCGAGAACAACTCGGGCGACGACGAGGCAAGCACTGTAAAAACTTCAGCGATTGACATGTATCTGCATCACGGGTGCTATGCGCACATGCCCTACAACAGAAGCTATCCTCGATCTAACGCCGCATATATCGATAGAGCAGTCAGTCAACCTGAACATCGCAAAGGAGGGCTCGGGCAAAGGCAAGGTCATATCGTCCCGAAGCATGGATGAATACAGAGAGAAGATCCCAATCTCTCAACTACCGAGGGATGATATCATCAGGCAGATAGTTTTTGATAAAATGTATAAAGTATAATTGGGAGACAATGGTACATGGAAGGAAAACAGAATTGAGAGCATTCAGCAGCTACACAGAATAGTATGGTATACCGATGGTTCGAAGACGCCTGAGGGGATGGGATCTGGAGTCGTTGGACCCAGAGCCAAGATATCAATACCCCTGGGAGCATACCCGAGAATTTTTCAAGCGCCATAAGCCGGTGCGCTGACCAGAACCTCAGCGCGGATACTCCAATGAAACAATTGTCATACTCAGTGGCAGTCAGGCCGCCCTCAAGGCGATCTCGGCGTTTGAAATAAAATCTGTACTGGTTGTTGTTGTTGTAGCGATAAGGTTGCTCCCCGAAGGCTTTGGGGAGTGTTATCGATGTGATGGTCCTTTGCCGGATACAGATCCGGTACGCTCCGGTACCACAGCACCATTAAGGTGCTAGCCCGACCATCTCGGGGACGATTTATGTGGCCACATTAAACCTTCAGGCCATCCTCTCCCTCCCCACCCCCAAGTTCCATGAGGAGCTTGGCGTCGCCAGAGCCTAGTCTATTAGTGAAACAGGATTCGCCGCGGATAGGTGAGGTTGACAATTAGGTTTGGAGAAGCTATATATTGCGCTGGCAACCTGAAGGGTTGCGCTACACACCCCTTGAATCTGGTATTTTAGTCGCCTCTTACGACAGGCATACCTACCGCGGGTATATTCTTACCCCCTTACCCGCTGGGGGTATCTGCACTGGTCCTTGCGTGCGTTGAAAAGCTAAATCAACTAGGATCACACAACGAAAAATTGTTGGCCTGGGTTCCTGGCCACAGGGGTTTTGAGGGAAATGAGCAGGCGGACAGCCTGGCCACAGAGGTTAGCAACGACAGGACCCATTGGGCCCGAGCCGTTCCTGCCAGTAGGCCCGCAGGAAATTAGGGGCCATCTATTTGTAGAAGAGAGGGAAAACAGCGAAGAACACTGGCGCAATATGCCAGGCCTAAGGCAATCTAAGTTACTGTTAGGGGGTTACAGTACAACTCGATATAGGGCATTAATAGGCCTCTCGAAAGACAACCTAAGAGTCCCAATAGCTATACTTCCATGACACTGTAGACTGAACAGCCACACGCAGAAGCTGGGCATAATATCGAACAACACATGCCGATTTTGTGGTCGATCAGTGGAGACGACGGACCCTATCCTTGTTGTTGTTGGTGTAGCAGTGCTTCGCCGTGCGACCGATCACATGCGGACCATATCCTCCTGGAGTCTGATGCAGTCTCAAGACGCAGGGCTAAGTTTATGGGCTCACCATGGCCAGATCATTCTCACATCAAATCCCTCAAGCCAGGTGAACTGCTAGGGTTCATCAGAGATGTCGGCTTGGATGAGGTGATGAGGGCACAATAGACCAATGGTCGCAGTGCGATCCACAATTAATTATCTATCTATCCGACATGGTCGTAGTTGGCGGGGGGCCTAGCCTAGAAGGTTCAATGTGGTAGTTGTAGCGGTGGTTCAATGTGGTCATGTTAATTGTTCCTGAGATTGTCCGGCAAAGGACCATAAACATCTATAACAAAACCTTCGGGGAGTATCAATAATATAATTATATATATTAATACAACAAAAACAAAGGAGTGCCTTTATTGTAGCAAACGCGTGGTAAGTTCTGCCTTCTCTCGCTTGGATAGATACGCGAAAAAAGAAAGAACATGCTCATTCCCGCATTGGCAGCCAAGGCACTGTTAACGGACCCCCGCGGTAGGTATGTCTGTCGTAAGAGGCGACTAAAATACCAGATTCAAGGGGCTGTGTTGGGAAACCCTTCAGGTTGCCAGCACAATATATAGCTTCTCCAAACCCAATTGTCAACCTCACCTATCCGCGGCGAATCCTGTTTTACTAACAGGCGAGGCTCTGGCGACCCCAAGCTCCTCGTGGAACTTGGGGGTGGGGAGGGAGGGGTTGGCCTGAAGGTTTAATGTGGCCACATAAATCGTTCCCGAGATTGTCGGGCTAGCACCTAATGGTGCTGTGGTACCGGAGCGTACCGGATCTGTATCCGGCAAAGGACCATTACATCGATAGCACTCCCCAAAGCCTTCGGGGAGCAACCTTATCGCTACAACAACAACACTGATCACGGGTATGAGCTCAACCTCCTAATCCAAAATGTTGTGCGGCCTGTGCCTATTGGTGATTTACAGCCAGGAGATATATTTGGCTGTTTGAGCATAGAATGCGTGTATAAGACGTTTGCTAGATCTGTCACTGTCGCTGCCTTCACACGACTGATGGGTGAATACGGAATAGTTTCACGATGCTCTACCTTTGACCTGCTTGACAAGCCAGTGGTTGTTCTTTGGGGAAGATTAAGTCCTTCCCGCGATGCCGATGGTGTGTACCTTAACTTAGACGCAAATCTATTCGAAGTGTGTTGGATCATATTTTCAAGTCCTTGGAGATATGACGCTGCGGAGTTTTGCATAACAGAGTAGCTAGAATACGTCACAATGCAGGGTGTCATTCATCAATGTTTGAAGTCCGGATAGTAACCATAAATTTGTCATTAATGTGTTTTTGGTTTAGGTAAAATAAAACAATTTTAAATTTTTAATCTTTAAAACTTTATTTGCAACTATAGTGTAAACCATATGTCAAACGATTATTAAATTGTTACATTTATCACATAGCCGGAGTAGCATAATCAGTTGTCAGAGGCGCAATAGCCAAAAAGCAGCAATAGTATGTCAAGATGAATTCAAATTAGACGAAAGCATGGAGTTACGAAAAAAAATTAATTGACCTCATCACCGTTTTATCAAGTAAACTTTAAAAATTGTCTGACCGATAAACACGAATTTTGATCGAAAAAAATTGTGTCATCTGTTAGCGAGACTTGCCCATATTGAATGGTGAATAAAAGGAATAGCAACATAAAGGCAACATTTAGAGACCAATTGCAAAGCGAGCAGCGGGGCATTCATATGGCTGAGCGGTTAAAGGCATTTGCCTTTACACTAGTATGAATGTATGTAGGGGATTCGAAAAGCTAGCTGCTGAAGAAGTTAAATTCAGAAACATGTCCTAGTAACGATCGCCGTTTGTAAACTTTGCAATTTTTCTCTAATATCAATAAAGAAACAAATTTTGATTACTTCGTTTTCTGACGTCGAGCTGTGGAAAATTTCCTTGTAATTATTGCGCAACTTATTGCGACAACAACAACAACAAACAATACGTAACACGAACGATGTCGTCTGTGGTTGCAATCTAGTATCTCTACCGCTCGTCTATGCTTTATATTCATGTAGCTCATACCAATTTCACACAAATAGGTAATGAAGTCATTAGTCAAGTTTTCTACTTTAGAGCTTATTGAACCCTTTATCGTATACAATTTTTTTAGAGCAATATTTGGGCGTTTTTTTTTTTCTAAAGCTCCAAACAACTATAAACTGAATTCTAATAAGATTATGTACATTTAATTAAATATTTCAACCAATATCGTATATTAACATCCTACATGAATTCCCCTTGCATAATGTATTAACTTTTTTGTATGTGTTGTTTTGTATTTTGGTGTTTCGTGTCTCGTATGCAATACGGCTTGTTTCCTCCTGGTGCATGGCATCAACCAACCCTCGTCAAGTTCCGTCCGCAGTTACCAAGCAGGAAAAATTAAGTTAAGTTTGTAACTCACATACCTGTAAGGAAGAAATATACATAAGTAAAAATAACAAAAAATAATAATTAAGTTTGCGCGCTTTCAGGAAAAACCATTTTTTTTTTTTTGCTATGTTGCAAACATGTTTCCGTTAATTAAGTGATAGAAATTTTGTTTAATGAACGGAGAGATAAGCCAACTGTCAAATGAAATAACTATACTTAAATTTTAAGGAAAATGACTTCTTAAATTATTTTTTACACTTCACCATAATATTAAAAGGAACAAATTTATTCATAGGCAGCAGTTTAAAATGTGTAAGAGATCCAAGAAAGACGACGTTGAGCAAATGGAGCGAAAAATATTCCTGCTTAGCAATTTGACGTAAAATTTAGTGGGTCCGTAACTACTCAACGGTGCGTTCAGAAAGTTATCACTCACGACTGTTCAATATTTGTATTTCCTGAAAGCGCCCATTAATTTGCATTGGATAATGCTTGTCTTCCAAACAAGCTAGGTCAAAATATTTCAAAATTAAATTTTAAAAAGTTTTAGAAGTCAGATAAATATTAGCCGTGATTTTTTACACGTACATAAGTCTACGTTTGCGGGTACAAAAAAACGCTTATCCTCACTTAGATAATGTTTAGGAGACCCATCTAGCGGCAGTGGTTAAATAACTAGCTACAGAACGGGTTGTACCGAAAAGCGGAGACACACACCTCCGTTGGCCATAGTGTATAACTAGAGTTGGGATTCTACCGGGTATTTAGCATTTTTATGGGTAAATACCCGGAATATTCCTTTTTTGTATGTTTTTTTTGGGTATTTAAAAATCATATGAATCGAGGCTGCTTGGAATTACAATTCAGTAAATTAATTTATACGTCATTTGAAATTAAAAAATTTTCGTTTTGATTTTAAACAAACAACCCAGACACTCGGAGTCAACAATTAGTCTGAAAGGAGTCTTAAACTTTGGACCGTTTGCACTCGTTAGGAACTCATTTAGGAGCCTGAAGCGAATGCTATATGCTCATATTTTGCCTCTAACATAAGTCTTATACAGGCCTCCTTCCGATATCATATATGAGCCTTATTGGCGTCATATACTGCTAATTTTGAGTATTTTAATGACACTACTTCAGGGCTTTTAGGAAGAATTTTTGACATACATATATCCGAAGCGGAAAACATAGGGGAGAAAATTGTTGTTATAAAACTCCCATGAGGATAAGATAGAAATAAGTATTAGTTGAATTAATTATTTACTTAGAATAAATTGTAGCAGACAAATTTCTGTGTTTTTATTCCGGAGCTGCCTAGTTTACTGATTTTAATATTTTTCGTTTGTTCTAATTTCATCAAATTGGAGTAATAAAAGGATCTAAGGTGATAGTATTTTTGAAGCTGATATTTTTCGAACCCATATTGAACTCCAGAACCGTAAGAAAATGTTTAAAGGGTACACATATTTACGCAAACAAAGATACCCCTCAAACATGTTCACGGCGCTTATAATTTAAGAATCCGAAATGAGTCCAAAATAAGTGGGCAATGTAGAAATCAGAAAAGCATCCAAACGCGTAGGAGGGTAAAAGAAAATTTAATTTTTGCCTTTTATTTAGCGGCCTAAAAGCTCCTAACCTAGCATGCAAAAATTATCATTTTAATACATTTGTTACATTTGTACATTATTGTTACACTTGCTATTCTTTTTTTGTATAAGCATCGACGTTTTTCCGTTCGTGGACGCTTCTCGACATTTTTAATGTGACCCCAAAGCTGTCACGCTCTGTCCCAGTGTGTCAAACTATATGACCCCAATAAACGCTGACGATGCCTAATAAATAGGCCATAAATGTAGACCAAAGTTTGCAGACGTTTGTGTTGACAACATTGATTTAAATAGTCTTCGTTAAATCAAAACGATATTTTAGAATGAAAGTCCACTTATTTTAAGTTGAAAGATGTTAACTGTTGTTTTCCGGCCTTATGATATAAGAGCTCATTATGGATGACCGCGTAGCTTCAGATTAGCTCAACTGTCCATTACATTAGGGTAGTAGCACACACGGTCATTAGTTGGACTGTCTTGGGAAAGCTTTTGCTTCACCACTTTGAGTGTTCTTGCGAAGGACAAAGCCTCACCTGGTAAATATATGTGCCTACGTATTCACATTTGTAAAAGGAGCCGTAACGTGTAGGTGATATTTAAACTTGGTTAATAGGCTATATCCAATGTGATTCACTCCAAGGGACTAGTTTGGGATAGTGCCGCCAACTTTAGGAAATGTCAAACCGGGAGGCTTTGATGTTGAAGGATGAAGTGTGAAAATCAAAATTAACATTTCAGACGCTATTGTATAAATAAATAAAATGTAAGGCGCGATAACCTCCGAAGAGATCTAAGGCCGAGCTTCTCTTCCAATTTGCGTCGTGCTCATCTTGATTTCCCCTACAAATTGGCCGGACGGGACCTACATGTTTTAAGCCGACTCCGAACGGCATCTGCAAGGCAGATGGGTTTTCACTGAGAGCTTTTCATGGCAGAAATACACCCGGAGCGCTTGCCAAACACTGCCGAGGGGCGACCCCGCTTAGAAAAATGTTCTTCTAATTTAAAAACCTTATTTCTAAAATTTTGATGTTGCTTTGCCCGGGGTGCGAACCCAGGGCATACGGTGTGGTAGGCGGAGCACGCTACCATCACACCACGGTGGCCGCCATTGTATAATTTCGCAAATAAACAACAGATGTTTGAATGTAAGCCCAAGTGATTTTCAAACCCTTCTCATACGTACATACATATATCCTCAACTTAAGTATGAGGTAAGAATCATTTCAAAGGGGTGTTTATGCCCCTAGAACCTACTAAAGGATTTTGCATCACTGATTTCGCTTATTCTTTCAGCCAATCCTAATAAAACTTTTTTAAAAATCGGCACCTTTTTTGGGTATTTTGCTTTTTTTACAACGTAAGGACAATTTGAAAACATGTTCGCCGTGGGTCATTTTATTTGAATTCATTATTCATTATTAATTTTTTGAAAAAAAAAAATAAAAATAAAATATGCAAAGTGAGCATATAAATTATTCTATAACTTTTCTTTTAGTGTTTTGTTTTAATAACTTGGTAAATTGGGCGATGCAAAGTCCTTAACACGAACATCGAAAACATCTGTTTTTTTTAAATAACTTTTGAACAGTTAAAAAGAGTTAAATTTCGCAATTAGTTTCTTATAATTGGCAGTGATGCGCATCCGTTGATACCACTTTCGACCATATCCGACCAATTTTCGACATGAACAATAAGTGACCTAAACAGTCTTAAACGAGAAAATATAGTAACGCACCGGACGCCGCCGCCGAATGTCTAAAATATCGGCGGAGTTTATTAGAGTTAAAAATGACGCCGAAAAGTTCCAGTAGAGTATAATATGAGCTGTTTAAACGCCTTTTAAGACTTATGTCCGAATCTTATTTAGGCTCAAACGATATATGTTAATAGGCTCATATAGGACGACCATTGCAAGAAGGAAATACATTGGTTTCGGCCTCCCAAATGAGCACATACCGACTGTAAACGCTCCAATTTAGATATTTTTTCGAATCTTTTGACTTAAAATGTTTACTGGGTAAACTTAAATTTTTGCAACGGCATGCATTATTGGCTAAATATTTTTGAAAAACGTTGGATTACAGATTAAAACCAATTCAACCGATAGCGTAATGGATATATTTGGGTATTTACGCATTTTTACCATATATAACCAATCTACCGGGTATTTACCATTTGGGTATTTACCCCTTCCCATCTCTATGTGGGTGTTTCCATGAAATGGTCCACTGTGACGTAAAAAATCAAAACGCTCGCAGAATTTTTATAGACACAGAAAATAGAAGAAAAATGTTGATATTTTACTATGCAAAAAAAATTTTCAGCTCTTTATAATTTTAAATTCCAAAAAAATTATATGCAAAACTTATAACTCTTTTATTCACTTTAAAAGCTGTAGAATGTATTACTTTTCATTGCTGCTGACGAAATAAATATATATGTAATATCGCAGTTTGGTATATAAGTAATTGATACAACTACAAATGAATATAAAAATGAGAGAAGAGATCAAACTGTGCATCAATAACGGTATTTTTTATTTCTATTTTGGCAATATTCGTATGTCACGAGCCTAATGCAAAAGAACTTCATAGTGCCATAATTAGCGCAATATCAGTTAAGTGTCTTATTATTTTGTTTGTTAAGCAAATTTATCTTAATATATAAAAAACACGTGTTACAGGTTTGAGGCCAATGGACTCCTAAACTACTGAACCGATTTTGAATTTGTTTTGCACCCCGTGTGTAGTTTAATCTAACTTGAAATATTGGATAGGTTATATCTCAGGTCATAGTCGCAATATTAATTTATTGCAATTTTTTTTATTTGTTTATACGTAATATTAAAATGTTACGTATACGCACCGGCACTCACATTTTCAGGGGTGCGGATATACTTCCGTGTAATTGGTTGGTGTTTAATTAAACAACGTGCTTATCAATAAAAAATATTATAGCGATTGATATCAAGTATAGCACATCACCAGGCCCGTCGAGGGGGGGGGGGGGCGGTTTCTGAGGGGGCCGTTATTTAGAGGTACTATGACATTTTTTTTAATACAGGAGAGTATTTAATTGTTCCATGTGCAATTTTTAAGCCGAATTTCAAAAGCAACGAAAATCTGCATTTCGTTTTAATATTACAGTGAAGTGTGAAAATAAAAATTTATATATATATAAAAAGAAAGGCTAAAATGTGTGTTAGTTGGTCGCCGGTGTTTGAAGAGATGCGTCGGTCGATTTTGTTAAAACTTTCACACAAGTTGCGTAAACCTCACGCGGTGGTTACTACAGGTACAGGGTCTAGAGATATAGGCCAAAACGTGGGCCAGTGAATGCCTAGACAGTGTTTATACAATATGGATATCAAATGAAAGCTGTTGACGAGTGCTTTGGTACAGAGTAATATATTATCCAGAGACGGACTGGGACTGAGACTCGGGAGTGGGACTGGGACTGGAATAAAATACATACCACCCTCCGGGACAGGCAATAAGGGATGCAGAAGAATGAGAAGAAATTGAGAGAAGAGAAAAGAGAGAAGGAGGAGATTGAGAAAGCGATAGAATGAGACGAAGACGGAGATAGATGAAGCGAAAAAGACGGTGGGAGGAGTGAATAAAAGGATTAGGAAAAAGTGTAGAGGGGGGAGGGCAGAGTCAGACGCAAAAAGCTTATTAAAATGAATGCAGATAGGCAAAATTTAGGGCAGGACAACGTCTGCCGGGTCTTCTAATTGTTTACTAAAATAATATATTAATATAAATAGCCATCTGCAAAAATAAATTTTTTTTTTTACTTTTGAACTTTGTCACGTGTGTAATGGTAAGTACGAAAAATTGAATGCTCTTAATTAAAGTCCATTTGATAAATATTATTTTACTTTTACAATTAATATTAGATTTCAAGTAATGCTAAAAATAAAAAACGGTGGAGGGAGAGGCTTAAGCGAGATGAAAATAAGCTTAAAGAACAGAAAAAACAAGCTGAAAGAATGCGTGAATATTGCAAGAGAAAGGCATGCGAGGCCAAAAATAATTCAAATATATTGAAAGAAAAAAGGAATAGAGATTGCGTTCGACAAAAAAGTGTACACCAACCAAGAAAAATTCAAATACCCAATTCAAAAGTGGCTACAAGTGTAAACAAGCACTATGCAAAGCTATAAAGAAGGTAGAGAGGGCGTTACCAAAGAACGCAATAAAGAGAAATGAAGTTCTACAAGCTTTGTATAAAAAGTATCCCAAACTTTCGAATAATGAAGCTGAGACACCAGTATGTTCAAACGATAATATGTTGGAAAGCATTAAAGCAGTTCACGAATTTTATATCCGAGATGACATAAGTGTTCAAGCTCCCGGCCGGAAGGATACTTTAATCTACAATAGGCAAGTAGTTGCAAAGCGCTTTAAGACAAATAATATTCAGCCCTATTCTGCATTTCGACTTGGATTGGAATTTTTTCGATTTGGCAATTTTGGTATTCTGTGTTCCAATCTCTTTCGATCCAACTAATCGTTCGATTTTTTGTATTCTGCATTTCGATCGTAGTTCCGGTTTTCTAAGTTGCAAATTAGTTGGCGGAAAAATATTTTCTTTTTATTTTTTTATTAATTTATAACAGAATTTTAACAAAAATGTAAGTAAAACTTGTTAAGAAACGAAGAAGGCTTGATGATGATTGTTTTTTATATGTTTCCAGGTCAAAAACAACATGTCGATGTCGAAGTCCTTGGACGTATTTGCCCCGCAAAAGTATCTAACACATACTTGAAAGCATCCTTGTTAAGTCGAAAGTTTTTTTTGAACCTAAATAAGAGAATAAGTCTTTAAACTTTACCACTTTTAAGTTCAATTTCTTACAATTCGTCACTCATCTCAAATGGATTACACAAATGTCGCAATATTTGCCTTTCCATTCTCGTCTGGCCATTTTCGTATGCGTTGCTTTCCAACTCCACAAATATGCCGCGGCTATTGATTCCATTATAATAGACAGCTATAATTTGTGTCTGTTCGTTGGGTCCAGTTATATGCCAAAGCAAGCTGCCGGCGTAGAGGAAGGTGAAGCGAAAACGTAAACAATCCTTGCGGAAGGAATAAATAAACCTTTATAAAGTATTTTAGGCGAGTGCAATGAAATTAGCATCCTTAAAATTCAGAAAATGTCAACTATATTCGTGCAGGAATCCGTTTTAACAAAACTTGGTGGCCACGGCAGGGAATTGGCCAAAAGAACGACAAAAACACACTTACAATTATGAAAGCACTTCACTCAAAAAAATATAACACTGCGGCAATATATTCTATTGCTTTTTTTTGTACAAAATGGCGTGGATAATAAAATATAAACGTTTTTCAGTGTTTTTTACAAATTTGCTTTAATTTATTTTGTTCCAATGTTCACACATTCCGTACCAACAGATGATTTCGAAAAATCATTTGCTCTTCCTCTTCTCTTTACGATTCCGTCGCAATGCAGAATACACAACTTCGATTAAAGCGGAGCGGAGAACGGGAACGTAATCGAAATGCAGAATAGGGGTGATTATTTTACCGATGCCTTTGCAATTTATGATTGCGCTGGCAAAATCATCGAAGGAGTTCGTCTGTTATATATCTCATCAAAAGAGATTGAAGAATTTTCTCCACTATTAAATAAAAATGGGAAAATGTCCGCTCCATTCCAATAATACAAAAAATGCATTGCTTTTCCTACCAAGATAACGAATATATACAGCCCAATTCCAAACGAAAATTCCGTGCTAGTTTTTTCCCTTCTCCCATTCCTCGTATTCTAAATAAAAATTCCTTGTGAGTTTTTTCACTTCTCCCTTTCCTCCTATTCTGAACAATGTTCGAAAAAGCGGAAACTGGTTATGGGAGAAAAGTAGGTATTATGAATGTGAGGGAGAGGAAGATTTCTCTGCCATTTCATAGGAGTTTTTTCACTAGTTAAATTGAAGGGAATGCATCAAAATAGTTAAAGGAAATTGGTTATTTTAAGAAAGAATACTTATTTGTACAAATTTGTGCTTAAATATGTATTTACATTCTACCACAATATTCTCACTGTTACATCACACCGTATGCCCTGGGTTCAACTCCCAGGCAAAGCAACATCAAAATTTTAGAAATAAGGTTTTTCATTTAGAAGAAAATTTTTCTAAGCGGGGTCGCCCCTCGGCAGTGACTGGCAAGCGCTCCGAGTGTATTTCTGCCATGAAAAGCTCTCAGTGAAAACTCATCTGCCTTGCAGATGCCGTTCGGAGTCGGCATAAAACATGTAGGTCCCGTCCGGCCAATTTGTATGGAAAATCAAGAGGAGCACGACGCAAATTGGAAGAGAAGCTCGGCCTTAGATCTCTTCGGAGGTTATCGCGCCTTACATTTATTTATTTTATTTTTTAATACAACAACAACAACCCCAATATTCTTTATTTTAAATCGAAAAGTATATCATAAGCAACGGAAGAGATCTTGGCATATTTGATGCAGCCATCCAGAAATTGGGCAAGGATTTTTTAAGAAGGCATATGGCGAAAGGGGAACTAAACTCGACTTGGCCGCCAGAAAATTGCTTTGCAGAATGAATGCAGGCCACTCCGGCGGATTTGTGTTATCCCGCCGGTCTTCTTCTTATGCTCCTCTGTTAACGTTGCTGTGGCACCAATTCATTACTCATTTCAGTGAATACCACATGAAATGCAATAATGTGCATTGTTTATCACTTATTTCTTAATTTCAAACAAATTGGCAACAATAATTAAACTTTACAATTTTTTAAACAAAATAAGAAATGCGCAACGAAATTTCAATTGACAAAACAGCTGACTTCGAAAATTCGAAATTCCTATTCCCCAATTATTCTTCTCCCTAGGAGAAAAGAATTGGAGGAATTTTTCGGCGGGAATAAAATAATCCGCGAGAATATTTAGAATTGGTCTGATAAATGTTGCTCGAACAGGATACTCACTTAACCCTTTCGACCCTCCAGGGACACTATTGTCCCACGAAAAGTTTGTAAGTTCCCAAATCTCTTATAAGTTACTTAAAGTGGTGCAAAGAAGTCCCAAGTATTAGTTTATGGGGTTATCTACATTTTATTCTTACAAACATGCACGTTCTTAGGCATTTTTTTTGTTTTTTCTCATCAATTTGTCGACAGTGCTCAAAGAAACTAGTGCTAATTGCGTTCTTGTGCTTAAAATAATTGTTCAAATGCTTTAATTCCTTACTGTTTTTAAATCGAAACCTAAATTTGATTATGGTAAGTTACAAAATATATATTTAATTGTTTATTTCTAAAGATTTTGGATATTTATTTACTTTGGGACGCTTATGTCCCTGCAGTATTTTTTGATGGGACATTAATGTCCCAGTAGATAGTTTTCGACCCTATATATGTTTAATGTTAATTTCTTTTAGGAACTGTAAATGGCCACAAAACTAAGTGAAAATGAATTCGCAGATATCCTGGAAGACCAACAGAACGAGAATCTGTCAGGTACTGATTTTAGTAGTGGAAGCGATAGCCTTTACGATCGCTCAGAAGGTAACACTGACACTGAAGTTGACTCAAGTGACTCAGAAAAAGGCTACTCGGATAAGGATGTTAGCCTGAACGATCAGCAAGAGACAGCAGATGTCTCAAGTCCAGAATTTATTATTTGAGGCTCTCGTAGTGACACTTTCCTACTAAGAAAATTGGTCACCAATAGTCGTAATTGCAAAACCGCATATGATATATTTAGTAAAATCTTTCCAAAAATTGTGTCACAATATATTGCACAGTGCACAAACGAGAGGATAAATATAATGCTTAGATCAAAGGCTAAGCGGCAAAGAATAGCTTGTACATATGCTGCTGAAGTTGATATAGTGATTGGATGCATTTTTGTAATGGCATTTATATTGATCGTAGGAAGTTGATATAGTGATTGGATGCATTTTTGTAATGGCATTTATATTGATCGTAGGTCAACCATATGGTGGAAAAGTTATCGCATTCTAATGATGTGTGTTGGAAATGCGTGTATTACTCACTCGGAGGTGCATCGAAAAAAACTTCGTTTTCTGGACTTTATAGTACAACTTGCTGAGTCCTTTGTTGCAAAAGGTAAAGAGACTACCGACTACAAAATATCTCGTCGGCAGTAAAGGCGATCAAGAAGCTTGAGGAATATGAAAAACGTTGGCGATCATTTGCCGATCCAAGGAACTACGAGGCGTCGATGTGCCACATGTGCTCACAGGAAAATTTAGAAAAGAACGTAAATTATTTGCAAAGCTTGTAATTTGGCTTTTTGTAAAAACTGTTTTGTTTCTGCTCATTCATAAATTATTTTGTACTCTGTGCATATAATTTTGAAATGCTATGTATGAACTTACGTACAAAATGAAATATTTTACTTTTTTATACTGAATTCAATAAAAAGCTGCATAAGTAATTATTTTATTGTCTAAAAAAATGTTATGCATACATGCGTAATAAATACGTATGGGACATATATGTCCCATTATAAAACCCTATTGGGACCCATCAGTCCCACCCTTAAATATCATTGTAGACAAAGAATACCGCTATCATCATGCTGCCACATATTTACTGGCCTATTTCGACTTTAAATATTCAAAAATTATGTTTCCATATACATTCTGCAAAAGTCGGATCGAAAGGGTTAAGGAAAAAATTAAGTTGGATTAATTTTGTAGTACCTTAATTTTTATTTTTTATTTTCCATTTTTGAATAAAAGTAAAATTTTTTTGTCAAAAACTTCTGAAAATATATGTAAAATTACTAAAATATGTATGAAGGTAAAAAGTGTCACGTGCGTAATGTCACGTGAGTAATCAATAATTTTTTTTTAGCCAACACAAAAAATTTACCGGAATAAAAATCTCCTACACTCGCTTACTTTCGCATTTTTTCTCTCGGTTCTAAAAGCAACTTCCATTTTTGTCACGTGCGTAAGTCAACTTTGATTGACTGGAACTTGGGTACCCAGTGCTCAATTTTCCAATACTTATACATTTTGGCAAAAACTCATCACATGCAATGCAGCGATCCTAAAAGATGTGACTTTTCCCATTATATTTCTATTTTTACAACCGGGGTGGGCGTGAACTTAGCACCTGCTAAGCGACCGTATATGTATACGATAAGCGAGAGCACAATTGTTACTTCGTCAAAATCAACGACGACTCTTTTAGTTTGATTTCGATGATCGTACAGTAGGGAAGTGTCGCACGTGCGCTTAAAACAGACTACCAAAGAGTGCATGTGACACATTCTTACAGTTCAAGCATTGAAATCAAACTGAATAAATAATTGTACGATCAAACGAACTTACCTGAAGTGAAGTTCGATCATAATTATACTAGCTGTCTCGTCCGAAGATATCAATAACTTGTAGTAACGTCAGTTGCCAGATCTAGTCACAACATTTCACCATTCTAAAAGAATTTTATAGAATTTCTACCTCAGTTGGCAACACCTTACCTGAGCCGCCATCTTATCTTCATTAAGTTTACAAATCCCGACAAATCGAAATAAGGGAGCTTACCAAAATTGCTCATGAATATTACCTCTTCATTTGGAATTTTGGGGTGGGTGGGTTTGATATCAACTTTGCTTCATCAATGATTGGCCGATGATAAAATCTGGCAAATGTCTCCGATTTTATCGTCCATCCTGCCGCCTTACGGATGGTTTCAACATCCACCCCATTTCTAAACGCCGCTGAAGTAGCTGCATGACGCGTGCTATGCGCTGTAAACTGATTTATATCCAGTCCACTTTCCTGCATGACTTGCTTTATCCATCTGCTAATTGTCTGCGATGATGCTTCCCGAAGAGGCTTCTTAAAGGTAATGAAGAGGCAGTTAGACTTCTTAAACTATTTGTTCTACCAACGTATGCCTGTGGGGTCGAAACTGGGCATATTATATCGTTCTCGCTGAATGCCGGAATGATCAGATTGGGCTGCACGCCGCATACCGATGTCGTCTTGATTTTATGAGGAATTTTTATCGCTACTAACCCCGCTTTAAAACTTATGTTTGAAAATTTTATTTTGGACAAAGACTGCACCCTTTGCGCTGTCACCAAAGCGAATAAGATAGCAAGTTTTCTCGATAGCTGACCGAGGTCTAATTTATCATTCGGTCCCATACCTGTAAGAAAGTCTAATACTATACTAGGATCCCTTGTCTGATTGTATTTGGGACGTTGCGGCTTGAGTACCGATACCCCTTTACAGAACCTTTTTATTGTTGGATCCTTGCCAATATCCCACGTTGACAATAATGAGATAGTCGATCTGTAGGTATTAAGCATTCCATATTTGTTTTCGCCGGTTGCTAACGGTGATAAAAACTCCAGTACTGCCGACACTGTCGGCTGAAAAGGAGAAAGTTGTTTGGCTGGGCAAAACTTATACCAGGAAGTTATTGGCTTACTGTACTGCTTCAGCGTGTTTTCAGATAACAATGCTAAAATGTATTGCAGAGATTCCTCTGGTGCTTGTTGGCTAATGAATGCTTCCCTGCTAATTTGCCTACAATTAGGGTTAGAGACCTCCAAGTCGGGTGATATTCCCTGAATGGAGAACGTAGAAGATGAATATCTCTTTCAAAGTAGATAGGTTCATTCACTAGTAAATCATGAAAAAGGGGAAACCAAGGTCTTGAGGGCCAATTTGGTACTACCAAAATACCCTCTGCCTTGTCATTGATTATTTTTCTTATTACTTTTAAAATAAGCGCAAATGGGGGAAAAGCATAAAATTTAAGATTGGCCCAATCTACTGTAAAGGCATCTATTTTTGTCGCCTCAGGGTCAGGAAACCAAGAAAAGAAAATTGGACATTTTGTATTTACATTTGTTGCAAACAAGTCGACTTTTGGTCGGCCAAATTTATGTTAAATTTCCTCGTAGGCATACTCCGCCAACTCCCACTCCGTTTCTTCTGATTTTATGCGTGATTCCTTATCAGATTCTTTGTTTTGTGATGATTTAATATATGTTGCTTGGACCCACAACTTTCTTTTTTGGTACCATTGCCAAATTTCTTTACTAAGAGCGGACAGTTTTGGATACTGAATGCTATCCATTTTGTTTGTATAACTAATTGCGGTTGAGTTGTCTATTCTTAGCATATATTTGTAGACTTTAAATTTGTGGCAAAACATTTTAATCCGTAGAATGCTGCTCTTAGCTCAAGGATGTTAATATGATTTTGCTTCTCCGTGTCGCTCCACCAACCATGTGAACATTCTCCCCCGAAAGCGATTCCCCAATCAGATAACGAAGCATAAGAGAAAATCTCCAACGCAAATATTCCTTCTCTAATGGGATTATTGACTCCATCAATGTTATTTATCCACCAATCTAGGTCTTCATGCAGATAAGAAGCCACGTGTACCTCGCGATCATAATCTCCGTTGTACCTTTTGAGCTAGGAATTTCTGTCTCTCTAGTTGCTTGGTATAAAGCATTCCATATTGAACTGCAGGACAAGCTGCGACAAGGTATCCTATAAATTGGCATTAATTATTTTATATTTTTTGCTGCCGTCTTGATTTTCTCTCGCTTCTCTAGTGGAAGACTCAAACAAAATTTTTGTGTATTTACTACGAATCTTAAAAACTTGCAATTCTGAGGCGGTTCTGGTTGTGATTTTTGGTAGTTTATCTTGAAACCCACTCTTCGTAAAAGCGACATTGTTTCTATGGTATTGTTTTTGCAGTGCATAAAAGAGTTTCCCAGTAGTAGTATATCATCATGACCGATTGCCAACCTCTCGACCTTAGTTCCTTGACGACTGGTTTCATCACCTTGGTAAATACGTAAGGAGCCACTGATAACCCGAAGGGCAAACAGTTGAACTCATACAATTGACCCACAAAACTAAATCTTAGGTATTTTCGGAAATTTGGATGTATGGGTATCAAAAAATAAGCATCTTCAAGGTCGATAGTGGCCATGAAAGCATTTTTTGAAACTATTTAAGTTACCGTCTTCCAATCTTCAAGCTTGAAATGGGGAGCAATAATAAATTTATTAAGCCTCTCCAAATTCAAAATAAACCTTTTACCACCATTTGGTTTCGCTATTAAAAAATATGATGATACGAATTGCCCTTCACTTGGGGGGCATGCACTAATTGCACCTTTTCTGAGAAGCTTTTCAATTTCTGCTTCATAGTCTGCAATTTCTTCATGCCTGGTTTCAGGTCCTTTGGGTACATGTTCCTGGTAAACTGGCAAGGAAAATGGAATTTCATACCCTGCTATGGTTGCAGAATGCCCTCATCTGAGGTGATCTGTCGCCATTGGCGTATAAAATATTTTAATCGCCCTGCAACATTGCTTACCTCATCTAACGTCGATGGTTGTTGCGAATCTTGCTGTCCCGATGACGATCTGTTTTGTTCCGAGATACATTGCCCCCTGTCTGGTAGCTCTTTTTCTGGCTGTATTTCCTGACAAGGGGTTTCGAGTTTAAATACTGTTTTTGCGTATATCCCGACGCTGCTTTCGGAGTTGCGGTCTTTGTGGTAGCTGACAATGTTTTAGGCATGTCTTTGCCTGCCTTCTCCAGTGTAGAGGCCGTCTTTACACGTTCGGTGTACGATTCTCCAAACAGTAGCGTATCGACCGGACCCTCTGTTGCAACATTTTTTGACAGTAAAGTCAGACCAGGCAAGATAAACGAGCGTCTGGTTGTAGATAGTTTATAATGCAAATCGGTTAATATTCTGTCAGCGTCTCCCAGAGTTGCATTGATGAACTTATTTATTTCATTTTCCGGGTCTTGCTTTAATGTTTTTGAAAACACTTGACCTAAAGCATCCAACGCCGCCCCCCGTTGATTTTGAAGTGCCAGTTGATAATTGTCTGTTTTGATAGCATGAGCCGTCAAAGTTAATTTTAGCTCCGGGTTTAAAGCTGGGCCGCCTAAGCCAGGACAATTGTCAGGTATTGGATATTTGTTCGACAGCTCTTCTGAGCTCTCTTTTGATAGACCTGATCTTGCCAGAGCCAACCAATTTTCAGCAATAGGCTGTAATATTGTCTGCCTTCGGGCGCGTGCGGCAGTATTCGGACCAATATATGCTAACATGGAGTCAGGCAAAGCAACTTCCTTATCTGGGACTCTGGTGATACATTTAAATTGTTGAACGGTTCAACGTTATTGGCCATAAATCTGAAATTCGAGCTATTGCTAGCAATGTCAGGTGAGTTGCCTGACGCCCGTGTCGTACCTCGCAGGTGACGCTCGTCGGGGTTGATTTTTTGACGTGTAGTTCGTCTCGTGATACGCTCACCGTCAATTTCAGAATTTTTATGTGCCGACCTGTAGCGAATTCTATTAGAATTTTCACCACTTCTCGAGCGTGAATACCGGGTAGTACCCGAGCTACAGGATGAAGTCGAATAACGTCTAGACATGTGCACATGACCTCGTTGCTGCGAATTTCTAGTTGATTGATGTAAAGCTGGAGACATTGACGCTTTATCGGTAACCGTATCGGTAACCTTTTAACAGCTGATTCGACCAACCTTATGAGAATCAATGCAATCGATTATTGGTGCCGCTAAGGTCGTAACCGTATCGTAGCCAACCAACTGGGTTTTGGTTTACCGTCGTAACGATCAACAGCTGATTACGTTAGGGATACGGATACAGCGATACGACATACGGCACCAATGACTCCGGCTTAATGAATAATGGCTACTTGAAGTGGAGTCGCTGCTAACAGAACGTCGACTGCGCTGCTTAGGCTGACGACTTCTGCGCTTTGCATTGCGACTGATTTTTCGTTTTTCAACCTCTTTCTCCAATTGCGCAATTCTGCGCATAGCGTCGTCCAGAATTGATTGTGAGACTTCCATTTCTTATTTTCTTATTAGATTGTTACTCGCTTTAATGTATTTCAGTATTTTTCAGTTCCTCAATAAAAAACGCGCGTGACTAGATCAGCACAACAAAACGTAATGAAGAAAAGATGGCGGCTCAGGTAAGGTGTTGCCAACTGAGGTAGAAATTCTATAAAATTCTTTTAGAATGGTGAAATGTTGTGGATAGATCTGGCGACTGACGTTACTACAAGTTATTGATATCGACGACGAGACAGCGTGGTATAATTGATTTTGCTTTCGTGCACGGTACGCGTTCGTGTATACTAACACATTCTCAATTTGGTAACCGTATAAATGTAGTGGTGCCCACCGCTGTTTTACAACATTCAAACGCAATTAAACGTGTACAAATGTCGCGTGCATAACCATGGAAACACCCATGTATAAGCTATAGCTGAATCGGTTGCGGTGACACACCATTTTTAGAAGTAATACATAGAGGTAGTGTAGAGGTAAAACATAGACACACAGTTCAGTTGCATCTGAGTACAATGCGTATTGAAATTTAGGGGTACCTGCTAATTTTCTGCGCAGCAATTTCAGAAGTGTAGATAAAGTTTAACGCTCAGCAGTCCATATAAAGTTTAAGCGTATATGTATATAGGTGTAAAAAAACTATAATGCAGTTCACAAGGACACCTATTGTTGTTGTTGTTGCAGCAGTAAAGCAACAAATCAAATGGGGTTACACTGAAATGACAGTCCTTGGTCGGGAAAAATCCCGAGTCGCTCCGGTACATAGAACCGACTTCCTTGGGAAGTCTGAAATTACAGGAGGGTTGAAGAAACTGATTGAAATTTGAGCGATTATATAAACAAAGACATCTATTCGCCGTGTGCGCTATGCTTTAGTCAAATTTTGTTGAATGGAGTTGATAGCTTTTACCGCGGCGTCGCTAATATTTTGTGGTCGAGCCAAAGGGCTGATATTTCAAAAAACTATTCAAACGAAAAGAATTTTAAAACTGAAGGACACCCAAAAGCAAGTTAGGTTTTTGTCAAAGTAACGGGTTTCAGCCTACATATGATTGCGTTGAACGCATCTATATGAAAAACTTCATTGTGGCTCTGCCATTATGCATGCCAGTAACATCGCCACAATCACATAAGATGTTAGGTTTGTAAATATCAAAGAACTTCAGACTTAGCAATTGAAGTTTATTTCGCCTTTCCCATTTCCAAACAAAATTTCGCGAAGCCCTGTTATAAATATTCTCACTATACAAGAAAATTACTTGTGAACATATTGTAATGAATTTTGGGAAATTCCGCTTATTTGAAACCTTCTGCTAACGTTCGAATCGCTAAACTGTTGAATAAATCACTCGCAACTGATGGCGTGCTTAAATCAAACTGAATAGTAATTCCTCAGCTTCCGCTGCTTTATACTCTCTGTTGCCTCGTCAGCATATTTCTCCAAAGGTCTATACTTTTTTCAGTTTATATTCAGAAAATTTCAATTCATATTCAGAAAATTACATTTGATATTCAGAATTTCAATTTCATATTCAGAAAATTACAATTCATATTCAGAAAGTTACAATTGATATTCAGAATTTCCATTGCATATTCAGAAAGTTACAATTCATATTCAGAATCCCATTTCATATTCAGAAAGTTACAATTCATATTCAGAATTTCCATTTAATATTCAGAAAATTGTAATTCATATTCAGAAAGTTTCAATTGATATTCAGAAAGTTGCAATTCACATTCAGAATTTCAAGTACAATTCATATTCAAAAAATTACAATTCATATTCAGAAAATTTCACTGTTGCATACATAGAAGCAATTGTTTCACCAGGTATTTTTTATATGTAACTTTCATTTTGTGCTTTATATATGTGTAAGTAGACGTTTCACCTTCTATAATCTCCCGCTTGGCTACCAGCGATATACATGTATCCCAGCCAGCATTTTTTGAAAATTTTGATCAAAAAATATTTAAATATCATACCAGAAGATGATTAAAAACGTTCAAATTTAAAAGCATTTTCTGTTCGAAAATTAATGTACCGTCGGGAGAAAAATGTACCATAAATGTGATTATTCTTGAATAATCATTTATGATTCATAATTTGAAACGCTTTTTATTCATATTTGATATCATTGTAAAATTTAGCTTTGATTGTTTTAGAGTAATATTTGACTGCTTTTCAGACATTTTCTGATCATATTCGTGAACATATTTCAATCGTTTTGGTTGAGATTTTTGAATAATTTTTGAATGCGATTATGATGCATTTATTATTCATATCTCATTCAAAATAAGATCTACATAATATTCTTATTTCATCAGGGGAAGAAAGCATACGAAAGTAAGATATGTGAACCATAGGTAGGTAACTCGCAAACAAACTTGACCGATATACACCTGCGACAACAACATCCAACATCAGCTACGATCGTCAATATCTTAAAATACGATACGGTACGGAATGTTGAAGACATATTCAGGGACATATGTCAAGAGAGTTTCATTTACCTTGGGTTCAAATAGCTCACATCTTTTGTATTGTCCAACTATTATGTATTTTCTGGGAAGCCGAAGGTGGAGAAATGGCTGGGGACATCTTCTGACACGAGCAGGATCTGTATTATATTTTCTTGAAGACTGTTTTAATATTAAAAATTTTATATACATATTTTTTCTGAACTTCATGATTGAAAAAATGTGTGTGTGAAAAAATAAGATTTTCAATAAAAAGTAAAATTTTAACAAGTATAAAATTCATTATTCAGTCAACAAATTAGTCAGAAAAGATTCAGAAAGCTGAATTAAAAATGATTATAAACTTTTGATCACATAAAGTAAACACATTTGATTCATATATGATTCCAAAATGTGATTGAAGAACTATATTCAGTTTTTGTTCATCGAAAGGTAAGCATATTTGATTATTCTTTTTGTTGGTTTTTATGAAATATTAAAATTTAATCATCAAAGGACTTCAAAAATGATTCCAAAAAGTGATCGAAATTTACTTTTCAGTTTTTGATCATCAAAAGTATTCATGTTTGATTATTTCTTTTGTTCAATTGTATGATAACTCATTATTAAAGCTGGAGTCATTGGTGCCGTATGTCGTATCGCTGTATCCGTATCGCTAACGTAATCAGCTGTTTATCGTTACGACGGTAAACCAAAAACCAATTGGTTGGCTACGATACGGTTACGACCTTAGCGGCACCAATAATCGATTGCATTGATTCTCATAAGATTGGTCGAATCAGCTGTTATAAGGTTACCGATACGGTTACCGATAAAGCACCAATGTCTCCAGCTTAAGTCAGAAAGAGTAATCAAATTGTATTTATATGTAGGGAAATTCAAAATTTAATCTAAATGCTGAGTGGGATATTTGTAGTTTATGCGTTTCTCATAGTCATATGCGTGTGTATGCGTGAGTAACTACTTCGGCTGATGACTACATCTCTGTGTGTGAGAGAGAACAGCAAAAATCGAATACAACAACGTTCGATTACATTCGGCAACATGATCGTGTTCAATGATCCAACCTGCTTAAACGAACATAATCGACATGGATTTAAAATCAACCAACTTATTGCATGCGTGAATATAATCAATTCAGGCGTTTGCTCGTCCGCTTGCCTTCGTTTGATCAATACAATCGTACACAAAACCTGTTCGGTCATTCGATCACAATCATGCCAGCGGAGTTTAGTAAAGACAGATGCTGAGTTTATTCAATTATGAGTTTATTCGCATGATTGAATGTGAATGCAAGTTTTAGTGTTTGATTAAATAAAAAAAAAAAATTGTGATTTTTGCAGTTCTCTGGTGTGTGAGATAGCTCTTCGTCGCCTTCTTCATAAGTATTGCTAGCTTTAATGTGGATATGTATATAACAGTGGCTGCTTCATGTTTTTGTTATTGCGTAGTTATTTACTAATAGCCTAGTGATGTCAACATTCGCCACAATATTTTGTGTCATATTCATTTATTATATTGCAGTTTTTAATTATGCAAAATGTTAGAAAAGTACCGAGTGGGAAAAATAATTTCACTTGCAAAGTGTGAAAGTACCTTATCAAAAAAAAAAATGTTTATAGCATATCACCAACAAGCAACAAACAAATTTTCATTGCGCTATTGCAGCACATTTTCAGCAATGCCACAACAATTTAGTAGTTTTAAAAATACCTGTGTTTTTATTTGCCGGGTCGAACACGCCCATATGCTCAACAATTTTACGTAAAATTCAGAAATAGGATTAAAAAACACTCCGCGGTGCGTTCAATGATTAGTCAGCACTTATATTTGCAGAAAGCGTACAACAATGTTAGTATAAATAGTAACAGAAATTACCTTTAAGTGCTTGGAACAAATAAGATGTAGTATTTCATTCCAACTCTATGTGTGAATGGATTTGGTAGGTTTTAGTTGGAACGCTGCAAAAATGAAAAAAAACGTATATATGTACATTAATTCAAAAAAAAAAAAAATTTATAAAAAATTATTTTTATTTTTTTCGATATCAGTTTGGATTAAATGTCATTTAACAGTCAAATGATGGGGAATCCGAAAATATATCATCATTATAAAATACATTTTATTATCTACATAACTTAGAATTACTCACCATTTAAGAAAAAATAACGCTTTCCTGGGCTCTTCTGTACATATCTGCAAAAGAAAAATTATGTATTTACTGCAAAATTCTCAATAAAAAAATAAAAAGTATGAAGTTTGAGTTTATCAGCAATATTATTTTGCGTTGGATAATGGGACAGTTCTCTTCATGTGGTATCAAAGCGAGCTGGGTCAAAGTTTCATCATGGAATCAAAAGCATACATAAAAAAATTAGATGCAGGCAGCTTTTATTTATATTTACCTTTTAATCTGTATTCATTCATTAACTGGTTAGATGACTTTGAATTTTCATAACAAACGACTCCACTGTTTACTTGGTAATAACCGACAATTGACATTTATTGAATTATGAGTGCTTTATAATCTGTAATTGAAGGATAATAGTTTTAAATTACTGCACTGTTACAAAATAAATACAAAATGCTCGTGGGTATGTATCAGCTAAGACGAAGTGTCATTTAACAGTCAAATGATGGGAAATCCGAACATATATCATCATTAAAAAAATATTTTAATATATGCTTTACATTCAACTACTCACCATTTAAAAAATAATGCTATCCCCACCCTCTCATTTGTGCATATCTGCAAATAAAAACGGAATATAAATTTTATGTAATATTCTACAAAAAAAGATTATATATAAAAATATTTGAATTACACTGGATCACAAATTCCAATTTTTTTCTGCACCAGAGACGCCATTATGAAATTCCTATGTAAAATCACCCCCTGATTCCGAAAATCATGGTTATTTTTATTTTTTTGGTAATGTTTTTGAGATATTTACGAACTACCGTTAAAAAAAAAAAAAAAAAAATTTGGGTCTCAAGAACGAATTGAGCAATTCCAAAACGGATTGAAGCTTTTGAAAGGTAATAAAATTTGCTATAAACTGCGCATACAACACTTTTTGCTACGCCCTGCAGATTCAACGATAACGAACAATCATTACGTAGTTTTTCAATTTTTTTTGTAAAAATATAAAAAAATTTGTACTTGGCGAGGAAGGATCTCGAAAACTTTTAATTTTTTTGCAGATATTTTTTTTCTCTCTAAGCTCTGTTTTATTACAAAAGAAATAAGCTTTCATTCAACAAAATCGATGGACTAATACAAAAGTTATAAGCATTCAAGTAAATATATTCATTTAATACTTAAGTACCCTGGTACATATGTGTTAGTATTCGTATATCAGTTAGTTAGCAGGTAGATTTTCGAAGGGTTATTAGATACAAAAAATTGTGAGTGTCGTTTTCTCAAACCCAAGTACATTTCAAGTAAGAGCATATTTTTAAGGCAGGTAGTGTTTTCTTTGTAGAACTAGGGAACCTTTTTGTCTATGTAGGCTTGAATTTTTACTTGATCTAAGTATAAATAATAGTACATGTGCCTTGTTCCTTCATAATATCTGCAAGGCTCGCCGGTTACTGTTCAGTTTATAACTGCAGTTTATAACCGGTCATTTACTTAAAAATATAATATGAATAAAAGGGCGCGAGAGTTTCGAGTGTACAAATGATCCAGATATGTTCTGTTTCATCTGCGGTCAATTTATCATTAAAAGGATGCGACGTGTGTTTTCAAATCCTTTGAAAGTTACATACTATAAGTATTTTGGAATTGAGCCTAAAAACAATGAAAAACCATGGACACCGAATACTGTATGCACCACATGTCGAGTCGAATTGATTTTTTCGGAAACCGGAACAAAAAGGTGCGTTGTGCAAATAAGGAATTTGCTCCCTTTTAATGCATAGCTGACTAATTTCTGAAACTATCTATTAAGGCGACATATGAAATTTATTACACCAATAAAGTGGAGAGAACCAACTTGCAATTCGACGGACTGCTATATTTGTACTACAAAAGTACTTGGGGTTGGAAAGTCAAGAAAAGTAAGCTATGCCAGCGTATTTACAGTGTCATTACCAGAACTAAATTCAACGGAAGCTAAATTGCCAGAATCAAATTTAACTTTAGTTCCGGCTCCAGTTTCATTGTCAACAGCAGTATCTGATTACGCGGCATCATGTTGTACTGGTAAACGAAAGAAACACTTTGTCACAAGCACAACTCAATGATTGGATAAGGGATTTGGAATTGTTAAAGTAAAAATAACATATTATAGTACTCGTCACGAACAATTTTCCAAGTACTATACGAGAAAGGACAGTGTTTGTTACTGCAAGACTGTAGTGCCATAGTAAATTGCATTAAATTAAATTGTAGCTGGCAACTCCCTCTTTGGAAAAGTGCAAGATGCACTTGGCATCACTAAAAATGTTAGAGTCGAGCAACGCGGAGTTTCTGATTGGTTGAAACTGCCGTTGCTCGACGCCATCATTAATTTCGTTGCTAAGCAACCTAAAAAAAAAGCTGCCACAGAGTTGCGTTAGCGGCAGTTTTCAGTTTGAAGTGAACCGGCCGCCGCGAAAGTTGAAGAAACCAAATTCATTAAAACATACTTAGTGTTAAAGTTAAAAATTAAATTAAAAGCTAAGTGACACTAAAGAACTAAAAGTTATTAAAATAAAACAATTATATTTAAAATTAACCTAACAATTTATTTATTAAAAGAGAACAAAAGACAATAGATTAAAACAAGCGTAAGTACGTGCCTGGAGCAGTGTGTGTGTGTGCGTGCAAAAAAAAAACACTTTTTACAGATCCGTCAAATTGGTCTTTTAAAGACATTGCTGGTCTATTCAAACAGTTTGGTGAACCATATGATTCAAAAGAGTGGCGATTGTTCATAGATGTCAATAAATTAAGTTTAAAGGCCGTATTATTGCATATTGGCAACCAAAAGCCATTTATCCCGATCTCGCATGTAGTAAATACGAAGGAAACGTACGAGATAATGCAAAAATTGCTCAAATTAATTAAATACGAAGAACATGATTGGAAAATATGTGCCGATCTTAAAGTCGTTAGAATGCTATGTGGTCTGCAAAGTGGATACACAAAATATTGTTGCTTTCTATGCAAATGGGATAGCCGAGCTCGTCAAGGCCACTAAATCATAAAGGATTGGCCAGAACGAATCGAGTTTCAAGTTGGGACAAATAAGGAAAATGATGACCAATAACAATTTCAAAGAACTATTGTCACCAGTGGAGGCAGCAGCGTGGGATTCTTTTGAAAAGGTCGTTACTTCTTTTTTAGGCAAACACGAAAGTCCTAACTACGAGATGATAGTGAACGACTTGAAACAAAAATTATGCGGAAATGGGTAAATAAAAAACATATTTAAGACCGTTTTCTCAGTTAAGTTTAAAACCTATCTGCCCGATAAACAAAAAATGTGTATGAACATTTTTAAATTTACATGAGAATATATAGCCCTAAATCTGAATTCATCGTCCAGTTCCGTACAAACAAGAACGAGAAAAATTTAAACAAAAAATTTGTTCTGAATTCAGGAGTAAATATGTCTTTAAAAATTCATTTTCCACACTCCCATTTAAATTTTATCCGCAAAATCTTGGCGACGAAAGTGACGCGCATGGCGAAAGGTTTCACCAGCAAATGAAAATGATTGAATGTCGGTATCAAGGATTCTGGGATGTCGCTATGATGGGTGACTACTGTTGGTTTCTCATAAGAGAAACCGATCCTAATCTAAATAAGCGTCAAAGCAAGACATATAACTTTTTCAATTATAAAATAAGATAAGATTAAGACAGAATCATATGTACATATGCTATTATTTTTAGGTTACTTAAGTTTTACTATATGGATATATTTATTTGAATGCTTATACCTTTTGCATTAGTTCATCAATTTTGTTGAATGAAAGCTTATTTTTTTGTAATAAAACAGAGCTTAGAGAGAAAAAAAATATATGCAAAAGAATAAAAAGTTTTCGAGATCCTTCCTCGCAAAGTACTCATTTTTTTTATATAAAAAATGTAAAAATCTGTAATGATTGTTCGTTATCTTTGAATCTGCAGGGCCTAGCAAAAAGTTTTGTATGCACAGTTTATAGCAAATTTTATAAAAGCTTCCAACCGTTTTGGAATTGCTCTATTCGTTCTTGAGATATAATATATATTATTAAGTGGACCCATTTTTTTTTTTTTGAAAAAAAAAAAAACGGTTATTCATAAATATCTGAAAAACTTTACCATAGAATTAAAAATAACCTTGATTTTCGGAATCAGGGGGTGATTTTACATAGGAATATCATAATGTCGTCTCTGGTGCATTTTGGCTGTAAACCAGTGTTATCAGCAATATTATTTTGCGTTGGAAATTCGGGACAGTTCTCTTCATGTGGTATCAAAGCGAGCTGGGTCAAAGTTTCATCATGGAATCAAAAGCATAAATAAACAAAATTAGATGCAGGAAGCTTTTATTTATATTTACCTTTTTATCTGTATTCATTCATTAACTGGTTAGAGAACTTTGAATTTTCATAACAAACGACTCCACTGTTTACTTGGTAATAACCGACAATTAACATTTATTAAATTATGAGTGCTTTATAATCTGTAATTGAAGGATAATAGTTTTAAATTACTGCACTGTTACAACAATAAATACAAAATGCTCGTGGGTATGTATCAGCTAAGACGAAGTGTCATTTAACAGTCAAATGATGGGAAATCCGAACATATATCATCATTAGGGGGACTCATGAAAGCATATAAACTTATAAGGTGTAAAATTATATCCATTTATACACGCTGTTATATGAACGCACCTAGTAATACTCTTGATAAACTTGATTGTTTATCAGCTGTATTATTGCTGAACAAAATTTGTTTGATTGTTATACATATTAAAAAATGCCAAGATTAAGTGACAAATCAAAACTAAAACGCATTTACTTGCTGATGTTGGAGATTTCTGATGAAAATGCCTGCTGTAATGTCTGCAAGGTTGCATTCCTTTGAGTTTACCGCGTTTACACAATGAAATGTGCCCGTAAATTTATACAAATTGTTAAATGATTTTTCATACAAAATTTGACAGCTCGTTTACGCACTAGATAAATTTATACGTTTACACACTTTATAAGGCATTTATACGGTTACATGGGTCCCCCTATTAAAAATATATTTTAATATATGCTTTACATTCAACTACTCAGCATTTAAAAAATAATGCTATCCCACCCTCTCATTTGTGTATATCTGCATATAAAAAAGGAATATAAATTTTATGTAATATTCTTAAAAAAAAGATCATATATAAAAATATTTAAATTATCAGCAATATTATTTTGCGTTGGATAATGGGACAGTTCTCTTCATGTGGTATCAAAGCGAGCTGGGTCAAAGTTTCATCATGAAATCAAAAGCAAAACAAAAAAAAAAAATAATAAGATGCAGGAAGTTTCCGCTCATATTTACCTTTTTATCTGAAGTTATTCATGAATTAGTGCATAAAGGCATATTTAATCTTTCTTTATAACGACGATAACATTTAAAAATAATTCCAATGATCTGTAATGAAAGAAGTATATGTAATTTTTAATTACTCCACTATTATAACTATTTTTAAATATGTTTTAGCTAAGATTAAGGCCCGGGTTTTTAGTGCGAGTTGACTGGAGTTTAACACTGCCACTTTGGCCGCTTAAGCGGAGATGAGTAGCAAAATTTTATGTTATAGAACAAAGTGGCAAGGTTAAACTCGTGTAAACTTTAGCTCGAGTATAAACTCGCACTGAAAAACCGGGCATAAGTACCATTTAACAATAGGCGCTTTCATCAAACACAACTGCTGATCAGTTGTTGAGTGATAACTTTCTGAATGCGCCGTTGACTATTTTTGATCCAATCAATGGTGGGAATTTGGCGTCAAATTACTGACCAGAATTTTTTCCGCTAGATTCGCTCAATGGGTTTATTCGACGCAGTTCTTTGAGATTTTAAAGTGAAAGTAGAGCAACAAAATTCTGTCCAGTAATTTGAAGTAAAATTGCAAACTTTGAGTGGATTAAATATACTAAACGGTGCATTCAGAAAGTTATCACTCAACGACTGACTTTGTGTTTGCCGAAAGTGTCCAATCAAATGATGGTAGTCCCAACATGTCACTGAGCGCTTTTGGCGAACACAATTTTTATTGATACGTTATAAACATGCTTCCGTCAGTTGACTGACAGAAATTGTGTTTTATGAACGGCCAGTTCAGCCAACTGCCAAATGAATTAATTATCCCTAAGTTCTTAGGAAAGGATTTCTTAAATTATATTTCACACTTTTCCATAATATTAAGAAGAAAAATGTTATTCATAAACAAAACTTTATTCAAATTCCGTAATCTGGCGTAGAGTTCCAACCGTTGAGTGGATCAAAAATGCGCCCGGAAAGTTATCACTCAACGACTGATCAACAGTTAGGTTTGCTGAAAGCACTCATTATTAAATATTTTAATATCTACTTTACACTGACCTTCTCACCATTTAAAAATGAGTTGCGCTCTCCCTCTCTTTTGTGCATACATATCTGCAAATAAAAACAAAATATAAATATAAATTTATTTATTTATAAAATTAAACATAATTTTTTTTTAAATGATCAGCTATATGGTTTTGCGTTGGATAATGGAACAGTTCTCTTCATTATGTGTCGAAGCGAGCTGGGTCAAAGTTTCATCATAGAATCAAAAGCATACATTGAAAAACTAAGATGCAGTTAGCTTTCCTTATATTTACCTTTTTTCTGTATTAACTCGTCCACTTACGCATAACCAGAGGCGATGACGCCAATCAATTTATTTTATTCAGTTAGGAGCCCATCATTTATCTGTAAATAAAGGTACATAATTTCTAATTACTTCACTGTAACAACGATCAATACCAATGTTTTTTAGATATGTTTCAGCTAAGATTAAAGGCTCCATTTTCTATTTCAAAACGCACGTTCGTTTCGCCTCAGAGACGAACCGCAAGTGTATTTGCATTATGTTAAACGATGGTAACATATCATTTGACAATTGCATTTGATCAAACCCACTTTTTTGTAGAGATTGAGGCTTAAGTATACAAAGTACTATCTCCGTTTTTCGATGTTAGCCTCCAAAAAATAGATATCGGCTTTCGAAGTTCGAAATTCTATATATCGAAATTTTATTCTGTTTTTTGTTAACGCAAATTAAAAAAGTAAAAATTTGGTCGTGGTCCGCTCTTTTCCCTTATTTGAAGGGCTGAATTCTGTTATTTGAGAAATTTAGTATAACAGCTGTTATACGAGGTGAAAAGTCAGATAGTCCCATGATAATGGCTACTACTTTCATGTCTGCACATACTCTCCACTGGAATAGCTCGTACTGTAATTTTTCAAAAAAGAATTCAGACATTCAAATACAAGAAAAAGGCGGACCACGACCACATTTTAACTTTTTTAATTTGCTGAACGCGTTAACAAAAAAAATAATAAAATTTCGAAATGTAGAATTTCGAACTTCGAAAGCCGATATCTATTTTTTGGGGGCTAACTTGGAAAAACGGAGGCAGTACTTTGTCTACTTAAGCCTCAATCTCTACAAAAAAGTGGGTTTGGTTCAATACCCAGAAAAACAGTTGATTTTGTCGCATATAATGACTTGTAAGCTCGATCAAAATGTGTTCCTACCAAAGAAATGTTTGCAAAAATCTGTTCACTTTCCTTGCTCTATTAATCAATACAATTTATCAAATGCCATAAACGTGTACTATTTGTGTTGATTTGTTTTAAACAAATCGTGGAAAATTCTAATTACTCTGCCACATCACAAAAAAACTTAATTGTAAACCTTTTTGTAGAATTACGTCTTACAACGTACCTGAATTTAGCTTTTTGCTGTTTCTTTCAGCTGAAATCCATTTAAGAATGAACATATTTCCAAAATTTGTAGGCAAATATTTCACCTTTCAACGAAAATAACAAATTTCTCGTTTACGATGTCGAAACTATAAATATAGAAATAATAATATTAATTTGATTAGATTTCAATTATTTATAAAATATTGAAATTTGTATTTATATTTTTAAGTGTACTATTATGTCATAGAATGCATCGTAGATCAACAACGAATAATAAAAAAATAATAATTATTTCATTATTCATAAAAAACGCAAAATTTTATAAAAAAAATCTTGAATGTGAATATCTATACTAATACTAATAATATATATTTTTGAAATACGTTTTTTTCTGGACCGCAAAGCTCGAGCACGCCTGAACCGATTGAGATGAAATTTTGAGCATAGGTTTGGTGGTGGCTCGACATGGTTATAGGCTAAAAAACCGCAAAGATTTATTAAGGTTTTTGAGATATCGACCAAAATGTGGACCAGGGTAACCCTAAAATGTGACCATGCGATGCGATATGGGTATCAAACGATAGGCATTGACGAGAATATTAATGCAAGGTAGTTTTAATTTTCTTACCTTAGTTGGTTTGGGAGATATCGAAAATGTGGACCAAGGTAACCTCAGAAGGTGTATATACATATATTATATATCAAAGATATATGTATATATAAAAGAAAGTGATGTTAGTTACACTATTTATAACTCAAGAACGGATGAACCGATTTGGCTGAAAATTGGTGGAGGTAGCTTAGAACCAGGAGACGGACCTAGGATACCCAGCGGGTTAGGGGGTCAGAATATTCCCCCGGTAGGTATGCCTGTCGTAAGAAGCGACTAAAATACCAGATTCAAGGGGCTGTGTAGCGCAACCCTTCAGGTTGCCAGCGCAATATATAGCTCCTCCAAACCCAATTGGTAACCTAACCTATCCGCGGCGAATCCTGTTTCACTAACAGACGAGGCTCTGGCGACCCCAAGCTCCTCATGGAACTTGGGGTGGGGAGGGAGGGGATGGCCTGGAGGTTTAATGTGGCCACAAAAATCGTTCCCGATATTGTCGGGCTAGCACCTTAATGGTGCTGTGGTACCGGAGCGTACCGGATATGTATCCGGCAAAGGACCATTACATCGATAACACTCCCCAAAGCCTTCGGGGAGCAACCTTATCGCTACTACAACAACAACAACGGACCTAGGATCTGGCTAGGGTCTTGAGATCAAAACGTGGACCTGGGTAATCCTGCGATGTGTTTGTACAATATGGGTATCAAATGGAAGCTGTTTATGACTACTTTGATACGGGGTATTTTTTATACCCCTGGGTGGCTAGGGTCTCGAGATACGGGCCAAAACGTGGACCCGGATACCCCTAGAATGTGTGTGTAATATGGATATCAAGTGAAATCTGTTGCTGAGAGCTTTAAAGTAATTTTCATTGTGATATTCGATTTAGTCGCATCAACCCTGCAAAACTGATAAATATGCATGCGAAGCGAAATAAAGAAATGAATTAATAATACAAACATACCTATTTACATACGTCCTATTCAATTTGCCTGAAATTTGGTATATAAATTTGCCTATTGTAGTATTTACGATCCTTTTTTCTGGGAAGTAGACCAGAGACGGACTGGGACTGGTATTAGGACTAGGACTGGGCCTGAGACTCGGAGTGGGGCTCGGACTCGGAATGGGACTAGAACCAAATACATACCATCTCTGGGACTGGCAATTAGGGATAAAGAAGAATGAGAAGAACTTGAGAGAAGAGAAAAGAGGGAGAGAAGGAGACTGAGATAGATTAAGACGAAGATAGATGAAGCGAAAAAGACGGATGGAGGAGTGAATAAAAGGATTAAGAAAAAGTGAAAAGGGGGGAGGGCAGAGTTAGACGGGTATACCGCATATTCGGAAACCTTATGCGTAGTACCGCTAAAGCTACTGTTTCTCTTGCTTCGAAATATTTATGTATGGGAATGATAAATGTCAACACTTGAGCACAATTATTCAACTGAAATTTAGCTGTGGCAACCGCTGATTCAACCTTATTTTCTTGTTCGGTACTACGCATGGTACGTTTCCAAAAATGCATGCATTTATTGATAATTCTATTTAATCACAAAGAGATATGTGCTATACATACTTTATGTATGCATCGAAGTTAATATTCTTACTGTGTTAAAATCTAATGAAGCATCGAAAACCTTAGTGAAGTTATTTACTCTTTGGATGAGTGATCCGGTTGTCAAAAGAAGCGCCATCATATTGTGTATTATAGCTAAAAAATAAAAGTAACAGGTACTAAATTATTTAAGCAAGAAAAAGTATGTAAAATTTATGTTGTAGGAACAGCTCAGTTCTACTATCTAGTTTATATAAATCTCTCACATAGAAGATCAAGTTAAAGCAATCACTCACTCTATCATCATTATATATATTTCAGTAAAATTATTTTTATTTTGTTTTTATTTTTGCTTACCTGATGTAGCTGCGGTACTACATATGGGTGCTAATGAAGTTCACGGTAGCATAAAATCCGTCGTATATCCTTTTGTTTATTAGTTTGATGGTTTGCCATTAAGATAGATGTATAAAAAAAAATATGGTTAATTTTAATTGTTTTTATTTTGAGTATAATATATACAAGTTTTTTTTATCAGATATAAGTTTGCATCAAAGAGCCTTTCAAGAGTAGCAAATAATTCGTAACTCATCACGACTATACTAAACTCTTATATATATTATAGTGCATTTCATAATCATATGGTCTTACATTTGGCTATATTGCGCTTCTCAAAGAAAAGTCTGAGTGGCGCAGTAAAGAGCTGACAATATTCGATATATATCAAACTTATGAACAATAGATGTCGCTGCCTGGCCATATGCCTTATGTGTGATATGAAACGCAACGGCGACATCTCCTAATAAAACTCATATGAACAAAAATGTCAGGAACTCTGATTCTGAAGTCTCTCAATGATCCAGAGCGTGATACGGAGCTAGAAAACTCACCGAATTACTAAAATTTGTGTTTATAGGGCATATATCAAAGTTCATATAATATAACTGCCCTAAAACTATTGGTTTAGTCGACTAGTATACAACGCATTTAAAATCAAATAATTGTCATCTGTGTACTTAGGCAAATTTGATATGTATCGACTAAATTGTCCATATAGCGACAGCGACGCGCCAGTAATAGAGGCCGGAACACAAATAGCCTGTTTGCTGCATCAAAAATCTTTTGTTCGGGCTGTGTATACATTATGACTGCGGTGGTTTGACCACCACTGATAAAGACACAGGACTACTCGTTCGGGGGAAAAATTTTTATCTTTCAGAATGAAGTATAATCAAAAGAAGAAGAACAAAAAAAGGTAGACTAAATTTTTCCGACGATTAGCGGCTGTCTATCCTAAACTTATCGTCTCTACAGACAAAAAAAGACGCACGAATAAATACCAATAAAATACACGCGTAAAAGAATTTTACGATGAAGAATTACACAGGCGGACAGCATTTCAGACCCAGAAACCAGACTATATATTTCCGAAGGCTTATGATGCACTAAATCCAAATCTGGCGTCAGAATTACTCTGTTAGCTTTGGCTGTCTATGTTATCTCAATCGATTTTCAGTTGTAGGAAAATTTAGAAACATGAAAATTTCAAAATGCGATATTTCAGCGAAAAAATGATTTTTGAGCAAACCCAACGTCATTTGAAAGAAGAATACTTTTAATATTGAATGAATGAATATAAATGCGGATTACAGTGTAAAATTAACAAGCATACATAGTGAGCAAAATTATATTATAAAATATGTATATACATATATTATTGAATCAGTTGTCGGGATGGACTGTGATGCCGAGCAACGGAACTGATTATCAGTGCTGTCGGAATGGACGTGATTTCGAGCAGCTGATGTATATTTAACACACAATAGTAGGGCTGCGATGTGTGGGAGGTTGGAAAGGACGTGATTCCAAGCCACCCGCCCAAAGTAATTATTGATTATTAGTGCTGTCGGAATGGACGTGATTTCCAGCAGCTGACGTATATTTAACACACAATGAGTAGGGCTGTGATGTGTGGGAGGTTGGAAAGGACGTGATTCCAAGCCATCCGCCCAAAGTACCTATTGATTATTAGTGCTGTCGGAATGGACTGATTTCGAGCAGCTGATGTATATTTAACACACAATGAGTAGGGCTGCAATGTGTGGGAGGTTGGAAAGGACGTGATTCCAAGCCACCCGCCCAAAGTAATTGGAGCAGGTAACATATTTATTTTAACATGTGATTTTGAAAGTTATGAGTTCAAGGCAGTGAGTATATATATTTTTTATACTATAAAGTGTGTCGCAAGTATCAATATTATTACAGTGATTATTGAAATCTTGACACAGACAACGAAGAGGTTCATGCATTTGAAAATTCGATCTACATGTATTTAAATATAGCGGTTGGAAATACCGAGAGGGCCTAAAAGGGACATTAAACATTACCTCGCCAAGCAGAAATGGACTGTTTATCATCCCCCTTAATAGTTTTACCAACGCCAAGAATCTCCCTACGGCTCTGTAGCGAAGGCAGCTGTAAAAGTTTTAACCGGCTGCAATAGGGCGGTAGGTTCCTTGATGGATCCCAGGGCAAATTGTTTAAAGCAAAGAGCAAAAATTGCTTCTGGACCGATTCCATTTTTCGCTATGAACCTGATAACGCGGGTTCCAGATAATGGAAGCATATTCCAATATAGGTCTTACTAACGATAAAAAAAGAGTTTTAGTGACATAGGGGTCATTGAATTCCTTTGACCACCTTTTTACGAAAGCCAAAGTGCCTCTAGCACTATTCACACACGATTCGATATGTAAGTTTAGGGTCCATTATAACGCCAAGATCAATAAAGTTTGTGACTTGCTTAATGATATAATCGCCTATCATGTACTGATAGGTTTTAAAAGATTTCCTCGTAAAACACATAAACTTGCACTTCGGTAAATTTAGTGACATGACGTTCACGTCACACCACTCAAATAGAATATGTATTTATATCTGGTTTTAGGTCCGTGTTTTATAATTGAAAAATTAAAAACACCCTTTGATTCTTTCCTTTAAATCGATATATTTCGATTGCTCAACGGCAATAATCTTCAGGATTGTAGCAATTTTATTAACACGTCTGCTTTGTCTGACGTGGAGTATGGTACTCCATTTTAATTTTTTAATTATAAAACACGGACCTAAAGCCAGATATAAATACATATTTAAAGATAAAAGGTCGCCAAAAAATTCATAATTTGAAGAATACTTTTATTTAAAGATGCCATCCTTTAATTTTGGTGAAAGAAAACATCTGCAAAGCTACATAACCTCAAATATGGGCAAAGACGGTGTTTTGTGCACTTTTAGATTAGGATATCTGAGGCCAGATTTGGATTCAGCGTATCATAAACCTTCGAAAATATATAGTCTGGTTCTGGGTCTGAAAATTTGTTAAATTTTGTCGACCTGTGTTATTCATATATTCACATATGTAAGTTTGCAATATCTTGAAGATATTGCAAAGGAGATTATGATAATATCACAACTTGGAACTCATACAGAAAGTGATTTCATAAAACTTTAATTATAAAAAAAAATACACAAAAGAAATACCGAGCACGACTCTTTACTTTTTAATATATTATAAGATTATCTTACCCATTATTACAGTCGAATATATAGTGTTCCAATCACTTACGAGAGGAAATTAAGTAATATTCGGTTGATTAATGACAGCATAGATCCGACTTATATCCTTTTTTTTACTTTCAGATCTGCATATAAACATAAAAATGGCATCTTTACTTTATTGCGTTTACTTTAAGTAAAATTTATACTAGGGGTCTTTATCAGACATAAGTTAGCATCAAAGAGCCTTTCAAGAGTAGCAAATAATACGTGAATTCATCATGATAAAATATTACATAATACTTCATAATTATAGGGTCACAAATTATTGACATAAATGTAGATCAGAGGGCGCTAAATTATAATTTAAAATTTATAATTGCGAAGGTTTGGAAGCGAGGAGACAGGACCGGACAGCGAACCAAAGGACAGCAAATGAAATGAAAGATAGGAAAGGAAATAAAAAGAAAGGAATGACGGGAAAGAAGGAAAGGAAAGCAAGGAATGGGAAAGGAAAGGAAAGGAAAGGAAAAAAAGAAGAGAAAGGAAAACAATTAAGATAATTTGTCCTAAACTTTCATCCATGCAGTTTAATATTTTAATAATAATTTATTGTTACGTTTTAAATAAGTTTTTGATCCGAGCTTTTTATAATAAGCAAATAAAAGGAGAGGAAACTACAGGGGAGGAAAGGAAGGCAGAAGACAGGACCGCACAGAGAACGAAAGGACAGGAAATAAAGAAAATTAAAGGAAACGAAAGAAAAGGATAGGAGAAAAGAGGACAAGAAAGTAGGAGAAATTAAAGGATAGGAAAGGAAATCAAAAGAAAGGAAGGATGGAAAAGACGGAAAGTGAAAGCAAAGGAAAAAGGAAAAGAAAGAAAAGGATATGAATTATCTTTTTTATAATTGAACCATTAATTCAAAATGCAACAAAAAAATTACCATTTTTAAACATTGCAATCTGTGTGAAACAAGGTGCGGGTTGCTAGTGTATAATAAATTCAACGTACTTATGGATTAGCGTTTTTTTTTAAATAAACATAAAATTTTGATGCGTTTTGGTTATACATTCTTATGTACATAAGGGGTCCAACAACTTTATTGTGAGTTTGCAAGTTTACCATTGGTCCTCTCTTACCTTCATATATCTAAATAAAATTGTAGTATAGTGGAACCTTTGATATTACATCAAACTACATATAACAATGACAGGTGTGTTCGAGCTGCAGTTGATGCGGCAGTGTTACTTTTTGTGACAGAACATCACGTTCTTTGGCAAAATTTGAGCAGCTGAGGCAACGCCGTGTGGTCTTTGAATGAGATATTGACAATCCATTGATCATTACTAGCAAATCAAACGCAACAAAAAATGTTCCCTGCACTATTGCAGCATATTATCATCTTGAGTATCAGTGGCATTAAATTATTTAAGTAGCATTAAAGCAATACTGCTAGCGGCCGCCGTGGTGTGATGGTAGCGTGCTCCGCCTACAACACTGGAGAGACTGGGTTCTCCAGGGCAAAGTAACATCGAAAAAAAAAAAGCTTTTCTAATCGGGATCGTCCCCCGGCAGTGATTTGCCAAACACTCCGAGTGTATTTCTGTCATAAAAAGATTCTCAGTGAAAACACATCTGCCTTGCAGATGCCATTCGGAGTCGGTCTAAAAACATGTAGGTACCATCCCGCCAATTTGAAGGAAAAATTAATAGAAGCACAACGCAAAATGGAAGAGATGCTAGGCCTATAATCTTTTCGTAGGTTAGTGCGCCATGAATTTATTATTTGGCGGCTTCAGCTAAAAAATTTAATTACATCCTAACTTTCGAAATACATATTTTTGACGCTAGCAATACTTACACAATTCTTCCATCATAATTGCCTATGCTCAGAATGATTAACTCGATATAAAGTATTGTATGCCTGTTGTTGTAGGTGGTTCTGTTACGAATCCATACCATTACGAAAAATTCCGCTACAAAATTATAAAAATTAGAATATAATTTAAATAAAAATTAAACAACTCATTAGCTTGCGTGTAATCAGAAAATATTTGACATCATTGATATATAAAATCAGCGACGAAAAATAACTGGAACATCATTACAACTTGCACACAAACTAATTGAAATTGGTTTAGACAAGAAGTTTACCTTTCAAGCTTTACAACAAAATAAATCAGCTTCCTTTTAAATGAGATTGCAACTGAAAGAGAGTAAAAGAAAACGGAACGCCTTCCCTTCTAAGTTTCATACGTAAATTCCTTAATAAAATCAAATAAATAAAAGTTAATATTAAATTTTTGTTTCTACAAAACTCCTATCCGCGAGTTTTGTCAACTTTCTTTCCTTCTTGTATCTACATTATAAAATGGATCTGGGTTATTTATTTAAATCGTATGGTTTGCTTTTAAACGGATTCCTGAACTGGTGGTTCATAACCTTCGGGCCGTTCCACAACAGCGCCTTCAGCTGAAACAACAGCTTCAGTCCCTTTGCCGCCACCATCACCATGCAATTCCAATAATTTAGACAAATCGAAACGTGGCTTCTTCAACACCTTTACTTTACGAATGTAGACGTCATGCAATGGATATATGCGTTGGCATTTCTTTTCAATATCCTTGGCAATTGAGTCAAGAGCAAGTTTGTTGACCAATTGCTTCAAATCTGTGCTGGTTACATCATTAGTAATGATTTCAGTCATCTTGGAGCGAATGTTGCGTACTTGAGATTGCTGAGCGTAGCAAGTTTTACGCTGTGATTGTTGATCTTTTGCGGTGAAACCAATGCAGAAGACACGTAACATATAACCATCGGTGGTTTTGGCTTCAACGACAGATTCAATAAGGGTTTGCCATTTCTTGACCATGGACCTGAAATAATTAATAACTTAAGTTATTGGGGCTCGAAAATGTAAAACAGACTAGATACAACGATAATAAAGGGCCTATTACGGTAAACAACTCAACTTAGTTGGGTTGTAATTAAAACAACTCAACTCCTGTTTGGTATTACGAATTACAACTTATTTCAGTTGGAGTTGTATTGGTGCTGCCAAGCTAAGAAAGTGATGATTTTACAGATAAATGAACAGCTGATCAATTTGTGGCTAAAATTTAAGCATTTGCAAGTGATTTTTTTATTAATAGTAAAATGGATATTAGCATAGATTTATTGTATGATGATGAAAATAATGGTGAGAAAATTGATATGCAGCGAATAAGAAAACATTTATGCGATCACTCTAATCCCTTGGAATTACCAAGCACTAAGTAAGAAAACGTTCAAGTAACAATTGATAAAATTCTAATGTAGATATTTTGCAGATTTGTAAGCTATTTTCGGTTAAGTAAGGAAGCATTTTGCTCCTTACTAAACGAAATGAAGGGCCATTTCCGCAAACGACGGCAGTTATCAAAAATGCTGTGGAAATGATTTTAGTGTTGGACTGGCACAACCTACAACATCTGTAGTTGTCAAAGAGGTTTTAGATATTATTGAGGAGCATATTTGTGCGAAGTGGATTAAACCCCAAACAGCAAAAATTGTATTTTACTCTAAAACAGGATTCCCAGAAGTAGTGATTAGTATCAATGGGACTGACGAATGGAACTGCGGCCAGCCTCGTCCAACTTCGGAATGTCGCTCCATAATGTAAAACAGTTATTCAATGTAATCCTTCGTTTAAACGTTGTTTTTTCTATAAATGTGTACAAAATTGTGGATTATTGTTTGATTAAAAAATGTGCAACTACCGGCTTTAAATTGTTTTTGTCTATTTTTTGGTAACGTTTTATGAGCCCGTGCACCATCTAACTCTTATCAAAGGTGGTATCAAAAGACGCGTTTCGATCTACGTTTTTAGGATTCGAAAGCGGAAATTAAAAATTGTATTTCTGTCGCAAAATATTAAAAAAAAAAAAACAAAATGACCAGAGAGGGTCTGAAATAGGAGGCCCGATCCACGGTTTTTTTACACAGAAGATCTTCCTGTGTTGGCGGCCTTTGGTCGCGATTTGTAAAAATAACCTTGGGTAGGTCCAACGCCTTTCTGATTTGTGTGTACAAAAAATTTGGCACAATACATCCCCATGAAAATTTAAACCGAAATGATATGATAGAAATTAAATTTTTAATTTTTGTTTTCGGATTCTTAAATCGGAGGTCGAAACACGTCTTTTGATACCAACTTTGAAAATTTTTGTTAAAAATTAGGTGGTGAACCGTCTTCTAAAACGTTGAATTATTTCAAAACAACTGCAAAATTGTATGAGACAACTAGTATAATCAGTTGTAAGATTTTGACGCGTTTGACAACTACACTAACACATCGTTGTAAACGGTAATGCCACAAAAAGTTGTTAGACGAGACAACTCAACTGACATTTTTTTTGACAGGTTGAGTTGTAATCTGTAATACCAAATTGCGAAATTTCAACCCAACCAGAGTTGAGTTGTAAACGGTAATAGGGGCATACAACTAAATAATCCACTTTAAATATATGAAAAACGTAAATAAAATGAGATAATAAAAATGGTGTTATTTACACAGATTTTAGTAGGGCACACCAGAGGATAGAGCACATCTACAGTCGGATCTGAACAGCCTAGTTGTATGGTGTAATGAAAACCTCATAAACCTTCCAAAGTGTAAGTTCGTGTTTTACACGGATAACCTTCCAATCCCATGAGTATGTGATTAGAAATTATGTTATTAAGTAAGTCATCAGCTTCACTCACCTAGATGTTACAATGAATGGCTTGATTTTAAATTACATTTTGAAACTTGAGTAATTAGGGCTAAAGTTACTTTGGCGTTCGTAAAAAGGTGGTCTAAGGAATTCAATGATTCGTACGTTACTAAAACTCTTTTTACGTCATTGGTGAGGCCAATATTGGAAAATGCTCGATAATCTGGAACCCACATTATCAGATTCATTACGATAAACTGGAATCGCTTCAAATAACATTTTTTTACTTTTTGCTTTGAAACACTTGCCATGGGATACGTCAAGGAATCTTCCTTCTTACTGCGTTAAAACTATTACGTTTATATAATTTTATTTTGTTTTGTTGTATTTGCCTATCTGTGGGGACATGTCCTGTAGATATACATATGTAAAATAAATAAATAATTTTGCAAGTTAAAACTAAAGGCACACTCACAGTGTTGACTTGAAAATATTTCTCGGTAAACAAAAATCAATAAAAAAATCGCCTCGGTCGCCAAAGTTAAGAGAAATTAAACAAAAGGGAATAAATTTCCTTTGAATTCATTAAATTCTGGCAGCATGACTGCTATAGATACATACATAAATACATAGTATATTGAAATGTCTACAAACTAATCCCTAAATAGGGACACAGAACACAATTCCTTTGGGTGCCGCTAGAATTTTTTTTATCTTGGAGTATCTTAAAGACAACGCAGAAATGTGTATGATTCGTTTTTTGAACACTACGTCCGTAGACATATCTACATGGTTCCATTGTTGATTACCCTGTATATCTTTTTCTCATTAATATAATTATTTGAATTATCTTCCAAGCAATATGGTCCGTATATATATAACTTATTTCACTGCACATATATACGTGTTTGCAAATGTCTACAAGCTCATCCCTAGATGAGAACGTATAGCACAGTACCTCAGGGTGCCGCTCGCAGTTTAGTTTATCTTGGAGTGTCGTAGAGACAGAGCACAGAGATATGATGCATTGTCTGAATTACACGTCCGTAGGTGCATGGAATATGTGTAGAATGAATACATACTTCTTTTAGCCTTAAATTGGCATATAGAGATAATTTCACTAGATCTAAAGATATTCAAATGTCTACAAACTAATCCCTAAATAGGTACGCAGAAAGCAATTCCTTTCGTTCCGCTAGAATTTTTTTTATCTTGGAGTATCCTAAAGACAACGCAGAAATGTGTATGATTCGTTTTTTGAACACTACGTCCGTAGACATATCTATATGATTCCATTGTTGATTACCCTGTATATCTTTTTCTCATTAATATAATTATTTGAATTATCTTCCAAGCAATATGGTCCGCATATATATAACTTATTTCACTGCACATATATACGCGTTTGCAAATGTCTACAAGCTCATCCCTAGATGAGAACGTATAGCACAGTACCTCAGGGTGCCGCTCGCAGTTTAGTTTATCTTGGAGTGTCGTAGAGACAGAGCACAGAGATATGATGCATTGTCTGAATTACACGTCCGTAGGTGCGTGGAATATGTGTAGAATGAATACATACTTCTTTTAGCCTTAAATTGGCATATAGAGATAATTTCACTAGATCTAAAAATATTCAAATGTCTACAAACTAATCCCTAAATAGGTACACAGAAAGCAGTTCCTTTCGTTCCGCTAGAATTTTTTTTATCTTGGAGTATCCTAAAGACAACGCAGAAATGTGTATGATTCGTTTTTTGAACACTACGTCCGTAGACATATCTACATGGTTCCATTGTTGATTACCCTGTATATCTTTTTCTCATTAATATTATTATTTGAATTATCTTCCAAGCAATATGGTCCGCATATATATAACTTATTTCACTGCACATCTATACGTGTTTGCAAATGTCTACAAGCTCATCCCTAGATGAGAACGTATAGCACAGTACCTCAGGGTGCCGCTCGCAGTTTAGTTTATCTTGGAGTGTCGTAGAGACAGAGCACAGAGATATGATGCATTGTCTGAATTACACGTCCGTAGGTGCGTGGAATATGTGTAGAATGAATACATATTTCTTTTAGCCTTAAATTGGCATATAGAGATAATTTCACTAGATCTAAAGATATTCAAATGTCTACAAACTAATCCCTAAATAGGTACACAGAAAGCAATTCCTTTGGTTCCGCTAGAATTTTTTTTATCTTGGAGTATCCTAAAGACAACGCAGAAATGTGTATGATTGGTTTTTTGAACAATACGTCCGTAGAAATATCTACATGGTTCCATTGTTGATTACCCTGTATAACTTTTTCTCATTAATATAATTATTTGAATTATCTTCCAAGCAATATGGTCCCCATATATATAACTTATTTCACTGCACATATATACGTGTTTGCAAATGTCTACAAGCTCATCCCTAGATGAGAATGTATAGCACAGTACCTCAGGGTGCCGCTCGCAGTTTAGTTTATCTTGGAGTGTCGTAGAGACAGAGCACAGGATATGATGCATTGGCTGAATTACACGTCCATAGGTGCATGGAATATATGTAGAATGAATACATACTTCTTTTAGCCTTAACTTGGCATATAGAGATAATTTCACTAGATCTAAATACATTCAAATGTCTACAAACTAATCCCTAAATAGGTACACAGAAAGCAATTCTTTTGGGTGCCGCTAGAAGTTTTTTTTATCTTGGACTATCCCAAATACAACGCAGAAATGTGTATGATTCGTTTTTTGAACACTACGTCCGTAGACATATCTACATGGTTCCAAAAATAATTCAAATTTCTATCAATTGATTACCCTGTATATCTCTTTCTCAATAATAACATTATTTCAATTATCTTCCAAACAATGTTCAAAGCAACAGAGCACAGAATAGCGTATGATGTGTTGTCTGAATTACACGTCCGTATTGTGTATGCGCTTATATTATATGTCTTTCTAAATGTTTCACATCAAACGAAAATTTCATGCTTATCGGCACAGAAATATACATATATAAATCATAAAGGAAGCTCATTTCCCTACAATGACCAGCTTTACTGGTAAGTCTAGAGAAGCAAACGACTGATAATACGCGTACAAAAAACAGTTTAAAAAAAACCCCAGCGGGTTAGGGGGTCAGAATATTCCCGCGGTAGGTATGCCTGTCGTAAGAGGCGACTAAAATATCAGATTCAAGGGGATGTGTAGCGCAACCCTTCAGGTTGCCAGCGCAATATATAGCTTCTCCAAACCCAATTGTCAACCTCACCTCTCCGCGGCGAATCCTGTTTCACTAACAGACGAGGATCTGGCGACCCCAAGCTCCTCATGGAATTTGGGGGTGGGAAGGGAGGGGATGGCCTGAAGGTTTAATGTAGCCACATAAAACGAATCTGTATCCGGCAAAGGATCATTACATCGATAACACTCCCCAAAGCCTTCGGGGAGCAACCTTATCGCTACAACAACAACGCGTACAAAAACCTCGGGATAGTGTCAAAAAACGCGTCAGTATTAATAATCCAAAGCAAAGAAAAATTTGAGACGTTCAAAAGACATTACGTAAAACGGAAAAATTACGTTGGGTCCCTCGGAAAGCGGGGGTGGGATCCATATTATTTTTTCTGATAGCCTTCGGTCGCGCTTCTAAAAAATGGTAAGTCTAGAACAGCGGTCGACTGTTAATACGCGGGTGAGAATTGTAGTATGGCTGTATGTTCCATTAGTGCACTATTAACAATTACGGGTAAAATACAAAATATTTAATTAATATTATAAGTATACGTATTCTTTTATGGAAAGTATCACTCCCGAAAAATTTTTGATTATAGTACAGAGCCCGTCAAGGCAAAACTATTTTTTTTTTTTCGGTGCATAAACAAGAAGCCTTCGAATACCAACTTTATAAATTATTTTTATGCTGAAAGAATGGTGCACTAATGGAAATTTTTACCGGCATCTAGGATACCTCCTCCAACTTTTATTTGTTTTTTCTCAATGCGTGTTTCGCTAATGGAAAATTTTACCCAGTATTTTTGCGCAGAACAGCTTTATGCGTTGGAGGCCTTCGGCGCGCTTATAAAAATTATCCTGGCCGGTTCAGCAAATGGATCAAAATTAAAGCTATGCAAAATCCCTGTTGACAAAACTTGCTCCTGTGTATCAAATTACAACTACATGAAAATTACCTACTTAACCTGCAAATATCACTCGGTAGAGATACAATAATTCTTTTCCGCTTCGGATGATTGTTGTCGCGGTCAATACGCGTAGTTTGACACCTTCACCGATATTAGCAGTCGACCACTGTTCTAGACTCTTACCGCTTTACTATTGACCTTTCATTTCCTTATTACCTGTATTTATCTGTAGTTAAGTCCATACCATGGAAATTGCAAAGCACATTACGATCCTGCACATCTTCAGCAATCAAACGAAATTTACGAAAGGAACGATCGGAATCGTTGTCATTTTGTAAATCGGCCAGCGATACTTCAAACACTCGCCCTTTCAAGTAATCCGATGCAATTTTCTGGCCCTGGGTGCGGTTAACCAAGGTTTTACCTATCTGGCGGGTCACGAACATGTTTGGAGCTTTCACATCGTACCAATCCTTACGAGAGAAGGGATCTATTACCTTCTTTTTGCCACCTTTTTTACCTCCTTTTGAGAGGCCTTTATTTTTACCGACCGCCATGTTCAGGGTTTCAAACGGAAAAAGATGGAATCACGTTGACGTCGTATTGTCAAAAGAAGGAAGTTAGCCATTAAAAGTTGAAGTGTAACTGTGACCTATGCTGCCATCGTTAATAAAAAGGTGAGACTTGATATGCGGAATTAAGGGCCCATTACTGATACTTAGCATAGACTTGGCTTGAGAACTGTCACTTACAGTTCTGTTAAATGAACATTGCATGTTACTGATTACTCAAAACTTAGCAACACTTAACTTGACTTAAGGGGGAATTAATGGTGACTTATAACCATAAAGCCATAACCAGATAAATCAGCTGATCGAACCTACCTTATGGAAAGGAATGTAATCGATTAATGGTGCCATACCATAACGCTAATGCCATAGCCAATCAATTGGTTTTTGGTTTCTCGCCATATCCATAACCTAAAAATATTTGAGTTGGTGAATTTAATAACTTTTTTTAGATTTTCTTCATTATTTTGGATACGTTATGACTAAGATACTAATTTTTTGGGGAATATGGTTGTAATTTTTTGCGTTTTCATCATTTTTATGAAATTTTCACGATTTTTAGGTTAAGGCACCATTAATCGATTACATTGAAATGGTTATGGATATGGGTATGGTTACGACTATGGCGTTAGGGCTAAGGAAGTTTAATTTGGCTTTTAAGCCTCCATTACTGATACTTAGCATAGACTTGACTTGACTTGGCGTAAACTTGGCAACTTAGCCACGATTATACTCCACTTGGCGCATACAATCTGGCATCATAATCAGCGTTGAAATTTATTTCTAAATAAAAGTTAATTTATATGACAAAATGTCAAAATGAAATGGAAACAAACAAATGGCATCTCAAAATGTAAACGTCACTTAGAACTTACATAGAAAATCAAAATTCAACAGACTTCTAAGTCAAGTTAAGTGTTGCTAAGTTTTGAGTAATCAGTAACATGCAATGTTCATGTAACAGAACTGTAAGTGACAGTTCTCAAGCCAAGTCAAGTCTATGCTAAGTATCAATAATGGGCCCTTTAGAAGTCTGTTCAATTTTGATTTTCTATGTAAGTTCTAAGTGACGTTGACATTTTGAGTTGCCATTTGTTTGTTTCCATTTCATTTTGACATTTTGTCATACAAATTCACATTTATTTAAAAATAAATTTCAACGCTGATTATGATGCCAGATTGTATGCGCCAAGTGGAGTATAATCGTGGCTAAGTTGCCAAGTTTACGCCAAGTCAAGTCAAGTCTATGCTAAGTATCAGTAATGGAGGCTTTACAAAAGCGCAACAAAGCGGCAAGGCCATTGTGAATTCCTACAAGTGAAAAATTTCCATTGCTATAACAAGCTGTCAAATATATTTTATTATAATAGCTTACCGGGAGAATGGTTATCGCGAATGGTCATTGAATTGTGTTTCAAATCAGGTTTTCTCTTAAATATGTATTGAGAAAATCAGACGACATATTAATATTCATTTTCAAAATCTAGCAGCCAGTTAAACAAAAATTTTAAAATATGTAAATAATGCAACGTACCAGTCGTCTACAAAAAGTTTGAAAAACACTATTTAGCAAATAATTTAATTAGGCAAGGTGCACACGAGGCTACGCGTTTTAGACGCGTATTAGACGCTGCAGGCGAAATCTGTACGCTTTGATGCCGAACACATGTACTTAAATGGAGAGCTGCATACGAGGCGTAAGCTGCATGAAAGCTTCATGTAGCCAAGCATACAGCAATGTTGGTCGCTGAAGCATATATGACACTACTTTATTTTTGCTTGGATTTCAAGCTCAAAAACTGACGAAACTTTATTGGAACTTCAATACACAAAAACAATTTCTGTCATGAAAAAGCGAGACCACTATTCCCTTAAAATTAGTGAGTTTGTCATGTTTTTGTTTATGTTTTACATTTTATTTTTACATTAATATTTTTAACAATAAAAACAATGCAAATAACACGCGAAAATTACTTCGGTCTCTAATGGTTCACTTTTTTCACAAGAAAGTTGATTTTAATTGTGTTTTTATGCACCAAATTTTCAAACTAAAAAAAATTTTCATTTGTCAGAAAAAAATAAAGAAAAACGACAGAATGTCAAAAAAACCTATTGAAATATAAACTGGTTCGTTTGTTTTTAATGAACTAGAATGTATTTTCCTTGTATTTCGTTAGTTTTTTGATATATAGTTTACACACTTACACCAGTACTGAATCCGTATTAGGAGGGAGTGCGTCAAAAAATTGAAGATAAAATACACGAAAATAAAGTAGTGTCCTATAGGTATGAGCGTAAGTGCGCTTGAAAAAAAGGAAGAACAAGATGTTTGTTTAAATTTTTTTGTATGAAAATTTGTGTAATTAGCTGAGCTGTAAATCATTTGAAATTTTAAATCATTGATTTAAGAATGCTTGCTCTTCATTCATTCATTCCTTGTTAAGGAATGTGGCTTAAAAGTCAACCCATTCTTCTTCAGAAGTGGAAGAAAAGATTGCACTCCTGAACTCATTCGAAGAAAGAATGAAGTAATTGAATGAAAAACAAACATCTTTCAACACAGAATACGCATTCAAATGAACGCAGCCTTTGCTGAGTGTGCTCACACTTTTCTAGTACCAATCAATTATGAAAAATGTCGTACATGCACAAAACCCTTTCAAATATAAGATCATATCTTGGCGATAGGACTCAAGCAGTATGTATAGATGGTGAAAAGTCTGACTTCTTACATGTCTTTGTTCTGTATATCAATGACCTACCCGATGTCCTTAAGTATTGTAATGTTCATATCTACGCTGATGATGTGCAGTTGTTTACGTGTTGTCCTCGTGATCAAACTAGCTTGTGCATAAGTAATTTAAACCACGATTTGAATCAAATATTTTCATGGGCTAATATGTATAAACCCGAATAAGTCAAAATGTATTGTTATTCATAGACGGTCTTTTCCCAATAATGATTTAGAGAATGTAGTGTCTTCGACTCTTAAGTAATGTTCTGCACTTCAAAAAAGAGCTAACATCATTTTTTAACGACTCTTAAACTGGATCTCAAATTGTTGTTGTTAAAATGTTCATTTCTAAGTCCTTTTCCTTTCTCTGTGTCTTCTTCCTTTATTTGTTAAATACTATTCGATCTATAACCAGCCAAAGGTTATCATCACTACTGCTATCTTTTAATATTTATTAATTACTTTTCTTTAGTTTTAAGATTTACATTTACATACATAAATATTTCACTATTATCGGCTATATTTAATTTAATTTGATTAATCTAATTTATTATTATTATAAATGTTCAATTTTTATAGCTCATGCTATTCATGACTACCACTGTTAAATAATTTGTCAAAATTGTTGTGCTAGGAACAAATTTTCAAATAAATACATACATACATACATATCACATGGTTGCATTAAATTAAAGCCCCTTCAAAATATCAACAGAAAAATTTAATTATTGTCCGTGATGACCAGTTTATTCGTTACTTAAACGGTAATAAAGCATAAAGAAGTTAACTGGAAAAGTGTTTTTATTGAAATTTTCCTAAAAATTTAATAATAAAAAAGCAAACGACAAATATTTCAACATTCCTGATGCGAAAATTGTCATCGTTTCAAATAAGTGTTGCCAAAGTGCCATATAAAAGGTACTTGCATGAAGAAACATTACATTTGAACGTCCTCAATTGGTGATTAAACAATTGAAAGGACAATTCAATAAAAAAAGCTCTTAAGTTCCTTCATATATTCTTCTTACCGGTATATGGTCAAATACTGTATCTATACTGGTTTCTGGGTTTGCAAATTGTAATAGCAATATACTATGTTTCTCTATTTTCTAACAAAAATATTCTTCTAAACACAATAGTTTGTAATTACAGTCAATTAACCTAGGCTCTATATGAAGTTGTAGCTTTTTTGATAACAAAGAAAATTGATTTTGAATACAAATCTGCTCAAGTAAGATAGAACTCAACCATCCAAAGCAATTTTAATCTTTTACCAATGCCGTGCAAATAGGCATATAGATTAATGGTCCTTCTCAATCACTCAGGTCGTATATTTATATCCCGTCAAACACTGTCAAAACATCAGCTTTAAAAAAACTGTAGTGCGATGGAGCCAGTCAATCTCTTCGTGGGGAGGGAAATTAATAACCTCTGAAGATCTTCTACTAATTTTTGTGGCACAGATGAAAGAAAACGGGGAAAGTGACTGACGTGAATGGAAAAAGACTGAATTGCAATAACTGCAACTGAATTGACATAATTTTATCAAAAATCTCGGAATTAGGAAGCTCCAACGAAATCGCCGATAGACCTATGTACTTTGATGAAATTAAATTACTTAAACTCAATTATCTGTTTTTGTTTTGTTTTGACAAAAAAAAACCCATAATTTACTTTATTTGGTCAATGCACAATGTGTTCATTTACATAATCCATTTTACAACAATAGCAAAATAAGTAGGACATATAGTAACATTTTGACACATAGCAAGAAAGAAATAGATTGTCTTTGCAAAGTTTCACCAAAATTTGACTATATCCCCATGTTTTTGGAATATCTTACATAATCAAGATCCCTATGCAGGGCCGGCTCTACCATATACGCGAACTACCGCCTAGGGTACCAAGTTCTAGGGGGCACCAAATTGGATAAACACTTTTGTACTACAAATCCTTTTTGCAACAAAAAAAAAGAAATTTTGTAGGGGCCCTATATTTAGTTTCATTAAAAAAATTTAATTTTCACCTTAGTTATATTTTACAACACAACTTGTCTGGTCACATGCCCAATTTAGTATTTTGTAGACGATACCAATGTCGGTTGCGAGTGGCGAGCGTAGCTTTTCGAAACTGAAATTAATCAAAACGTATTTGCGTTCGGACATGACTCAAGAAAGGCTTGTCGGTTTAACATTGCTATCAATAGAGCAGGAAATTGCGCAAAAATTAGATTTAAGTAAAATTATATCAACTTTCTCTGAGTTGAAGGCGCAGAAAATGAAGTTTTAGTAAACTCTAAGATAACTAAAAATACTTTTGTGTGTTATATTTTCGTTCTTTTGTTGAAAAAAATGTATTTAATATGCAACAGAAATATTTTTTTGTTTTATTGACACTAAGTTTGAATTTAATATTTCTGATCTATAATTTTCTGATCTCCAATTTCTTTCTATAAATACGGGAGAAAGGGCCCGCAAATAATAACTCGACTTGGGCCCCAAATTCTCTTGACCCGGCCCTAGCCCTATGCTTTTATATAAGCAAGTTATCAGCAGGATATTCCTAAAAAGGAAATCAGTCAGCCCACAAGAGCCTAAAATTGTTTGATCTTACACGATTAAAAAAAAAAAAAAAAAAAAAACGATTAATGAAAGAAAAATCAACCTAATTACGATGTATACAAAATCTGATATGAAGTACTATTTCTTGATTGCCTTATGTTTGGACACCATGAAGATGATTTAAGACTTTCTAGTTTTATAATAAACTACTTGGATAATTAGAAGGGGCTATTATTTCTATTGACAAGTTTTACCCCTTTTTTGCACCTAAATCCTAAATTAATTTAACATATCTGAGGGCAACGAAAGTATACAAAAAAATAACCTCGGGGAAAAAGTATTTAGTACTGAATGGAAAAAAAGTGTGCATTCATTTCAAGTTTACATTCAATAAAAATTGGGAATGGTTCCTACATTGAATTATATTTTACCATTCAATAACACACACACTTTGGCTTTGAGTTGAAAGTATTTTAAGCCATTCAGGAATGGAGATTTATAATATGCAACAAAAAAATCACAATATTTAAAAGAATGCTGAGAGAATGCACACTCAATTGATTCAATCTTTTTACAGCTCTGGTAATTAATTAGAAAATGTTATTTTAGTTACCAAATCGAAAAAGAGTATTCAACACCACAAAAGCTTGGTTATACTGTTTTCACACAGACGGCTTATTGAATAATGAAGGCAGTTTTCTACATTAAGACGCTTATTGAGCTCTCGCTTCCCTAAAAAATTCGAATCTATTATTATTTCATTAGTAGCTAATCGAATGCCTAATGAAGTCAAAAGCACAATGCAACTCTGTTGGCAGCGTTCCGCTTCCGTTTCCGCTTCTTAGTTTTTGGTGTGTTCAGTGCTTAAAATGTCATTTGTCAAAGCAAATGTCATTGTATGCATGGCGGAACGATACAAGGTGGTCGCATCGAACAGCTGATTATAACCTTTTTTATTTGATGTGATACATCAACTACCGGCGTAGTTCGATTTTGACATTTGTCCATCGAATTTACAAGTACATGGCATTTTTTTGTTTGTAGGTATGTCACCATGCTACCACCTTGTATCGTTCCGCCATGATTGTCTGTCTCATCCTTCATACTAATCGAGCAGTTACTTCTGCGTGAAAGCAAAAAATTTACAATTTCATTAGCAGGTGAAATGAGATCATTGAGTTTCTGTGTGAAAACAGTATTAGACATTGTTGAAGCGATTAAAAGGCTAAAAAGTGTTGGAACTAGAAATCACTTTTTTCTCTAGTCCGCGGTGGTGTAAAGTTGCCTTTCATAATTAACAAAGGCGCGGGGATGCAAAAAACATTTAATACCTATTTTCCTTTGGTTTCGGGGACGGATATACCTGAAGAAATTTTATTTCTTATTTTTTTTCAATAATTGTTTGCTATTTGTAGCGACGCTCGAAAGTAGCTTCGTGTGCAGACTTTGAGGCGTAGAGAAATCGTAGATACATGTCATATCTTGTACGCGTCTATAAAGCTACGCCTCGTGTGCATCTTGCCTTAAGCTGGAGTCATTGGTGCCGTATATCGCTGTATCCGTATCCCTACCGTAATCAGCTGTTTATCGTTACGACGGTAACGATAAACAGCTGGCAACAGGCACCAATGACTCCCGCTTTAAGCCAGAGTCATTGGTGCCGTATGTCGTATCGCTGTATCCGTATCCCTAACGTAATCAGCTGTTTATCGTTACGACGGTAAACCAAAACCCAATTGGTTGGCTACGATACGGTTACGACCTTAGCGGCACCAATAATCGATTGCATTTATTCTCATAAGGTTGGTCGAATCAGCTGTTAAAAGGTTACCGATACGGTTACCGATAAAGCACCAATGTCTCCAGCTTAAATCGGACAGCGATTTGACAGGTGATCGAGGCTGTATATTATTGTTATTTTTATACGTTTTCTCAAAAATTTATAATTAAAAACTGTTTTTATTTTTATTAATTTATTCAAAGAAATCAAAAATTTGACAAATTGTTCACCGCTTTGAGTGCGGCGGTGAGAAAAAACGGTGACGAACGAGTTTGTACCGTCATGATGGAAGTAATATTTTTTGCCCTGCCGCTGTATTACGTTACGGTGAAATTCACCGTCTTCTTAGTTTCCATTTCCACATAATAACTTTTACATTGCTAGATTTTTGACAACGTACTCTACCGCTGTGTAACGGGCGCTATATAGCGGCACCGCTTTCAAGGAAACCAAGCCTTTAGGCATCTGAGAGGATTAAACGTTAAATCTTACAAGTTTAATCATACAAAGTTAAATCTCGAAACGCAAAATTTGTATGCTAAATCTTCAATCATTTTTTCACTCATTACAAATATTTCAGGTATGGTAACAACCTACAATTCATTTGTCATGTAATTTTTTGATAGGAAAATATTTAAAGCTTGCAGCAGTTTTCAAGTATGACAGATGTTTTTTGAAGATCTTTTGGTTAATATTTGTATGACCAAATGAGAGTAAAATGATCAAATGTACAAAGATGGAATATTTAGATATGTTTTTGCTATGAAAAGGTATGTGTTTAATTGGAAAATGTAAAACAACTTTTATGGCTGAAAAACTTCACAAAGATTGAAACTGTGCACATGGCCCCACTTTATAAATTTTCAATACGAAAAAATAAAACGTCAAATAAAATGATAGTAGAGACAGCGCAGGGTAAAATAGCAGATTTATTAAATCTTCTCAGTTAAAACTCGATTTGGAGATATGCTGCTTTGAAGTGCGTGCACACTAAGCGACGCGACACGTAGCGACACGTTCCACAAAATATTAGCGGCTTATTGCCTAATTGGTCAATATGGTCGTGTCATGTCGTCCGACTGACGCTATGTGTGCATGGTTCCATAAGAATACATGCAAAGAATATTTTGTCGCTACGTGTCGCGTAGCTTAGTGTGCACGCACTTTTTTTTTTTTATTTTGATACTCCTTGTTGCGGAGTGAAATGGCCAATTGTTTAAGCCTTCTTAAACAGCCAGGTTGTCATGCGATTATTTGTGTTGTTGCTTGGGTATATATATGTATTTAGTTAGATTTTTATGGCGTCACGCCAGATATTCCGTTAGTTTATGTATGTATGTATGTATAAATTTAAGGTTAGGTTTTTTATTGGCACCACGCCATTTTTCCAATGTAACTGATTCCTATTAGGAGTGCATAAACCGCCCTAACTCCTGGTCAGGGAGGCACTGCATCTCCTAACTCCGCCAAAAAGCCCGAGGGAAGCACAGAAGCCAACCCTGAGGTCTATTTTGATTTTCAACTCAACGCAAAAAGGTCTGAAAAAATCGACGTTGAGTTGAGGATGACACTGGTCGTCCACTCGCGCGAAAAGACAAGAACGGAATGGTGCACGCACTTTAAGATGTTGCACAGCATTTCTTGCGACTATCTCGGCTTTACTGTACTGCTCCAAATTTTCGATATGGCAACCTGAAGGGGCAGACTCAGTTGATATGTCAAAATATTTGGGTATAAGAAAACTACGAAAATGCTTGCAAATATAGAAAATTGTTAATTCTTGCTGCGTTAGTTGTTTGCAAAAAGAAAAATAAACAATTCAATTGTGTTAACTAAAAAATAATTTACTAACTTACTAAACCTTGTGCTGGCCGGTATCATAAAAAATGTCACAAAGTGTAGTTCCTGCGGCACGACGAAGTGGAACAGCCGAGACAGGAAGATTTGGTGATGCATCCGAATGGGAGGCACGCGAGGTAAATGCATCAAAAGTCTTAATTTGGTAATAGTGCAGTTTACGGTACCCACCGAAATTTGGGCCAAAATTTTCGAGTGAGGTATCAGAAGACGCGTATTCACGTCTAGATCAAGAATCCGAAAGCGGAAGTTAACTTTTTTTACCCGTTCAAAAGATATTAACGAAAAACCGAAAAAAGACCCCGGGTCCCTCCGAAACCGGTGGTGGGATCCATAGTATTTTTGCGCAGAACACCTTTCTCCTTGGCGGCCTTCGGCCGCGCTTATAAAAAATAACCCTGGGCTACGCAATGCCAAGTCCGGGTGTGTGGTATAACCGTGGCTACCGCCACGGTGATGCACAATTTTTTTTGTGGGTATAAACACAACAACAACCACATTAAAATCGGATTATTGTTCTCGAGATTAATACGCGTCTTTTGATACCTCACTCGAAAATCTTGGCCCAACTTTAGGGTGGGTACCGTAAACTGCACTACTACCCTTAATTTAACTAGTATTATATGTGACTTTCTGCAACAGGCCCAAAGGCAACGTGAGTTGGATGAGGCACGGGCTCGTGCTGCTCAAATGGAAAAAACGATGAAATGGTGGTCAGACTGCACAGCTAATTGGCGTGAAAAATGGAGTAAGGTAAGCATGCATATATCTGTGGTCCCAAGCAATAATCGTCTTACACCTATCCTTTTACATGTCCTTGTGCGATTATCGCTTATGACCACAGATATTATTATATTCCTTAAATTCGCAAAAAATTATGGTAACATTTTACAAGACGACCTCAGAATTCGAAAGCGGAAGTAAACAGTTTTATTTCTGTCCAAAGGTATTTTTTTTTTTTTTGAACTATAAATCAATGGCAGAGAAACTAAGTCTCCATAAACCAAATATATTCCAAGAATGTTGTATTCAATTCCAAATAATTGTAGGTAAACGAATCCAAGTGTCTATGGGGTATTCCATCCCATTTCGACCAATTTTGAACCCGAATATAATCCAAAGGCGGAAAAGAAAAATGTTATCTCTGACCCGAGATATTTGCAGTTGAAGTTGGCGATTTTCATGTGGTTGTTGTTGTGGGTACCAACAAAAAAAATTGTGCATCACCGAGGCGGTAGCCACGGTTATACCACACACCTGGACCTAGCTTCCCAAGGCAGTCGGTTCTATGTACCGGAGCGACTCGGGATTTTTCCCGACCAAGGACTGTCATTTCAGTGTAACCCCATTTAATTTGTTTCGTCCCTCCCACAAATTGTCATCCTCCCAGCAGCTCCTTGCAGCAGGACTGCTCCATATTCTCTTGCTCCGGGAAGGTATCGAATCCAATCCGGGTCCGTCTCCTGACCTCGGTCCTGAGAAATGGTTTTGCTGCATCTGCCGGAAAAGAATCTTTTTAGGACGGTCATACTCTGTTCAGTGTGTCTCGTGTAAGGGATGGTTGCATCGGACAGGTTGTTCTGGGCTTGATCCCAAAACCCGACGTCCACGTAACTTTTATAAATCTTTTGTGGCTCCTTGCTGTTCACGCCCAAGGGCGTCCCGTAGTCTACGTCTAAGCGCCCCCCCATTACCTTCCAGCAGCCCCGCTGCTCAGCAAGCCACAACAAGTACCCGCTGCTGCTCGCGCCTTACGGCGCCAACAACTCAAACAGCTGCTACCACTCATAACTACAATCTTCGTAGTAGAGTCGGAAGCAATGCTGAGCAACAGCCCCTGCCCCCGTCTTCTCCCCCCCTCTTTTCCGGCAGCAATCGTGTAGGTCAGGGAAACAGACTCTTAGTCCCTACCTCCGTTTGCACCGTTTGCCAGCACAGAATATATATGTTTGCGACATCCGCCCAATGCAGCTCCTGCCTCGGGTGGTGCCACTTTCCTAGATGTTCTGGTCTCCGCGACGGCAACCCCTCGGCGGGTTTCATCGCGCCATGTTGCCAGGTCGCAAACCCAAATCATCCGGGTACCCCAATGCTTGCCCAAGGACGCCCAGTCCCAGGGCCACAACAGCAATTGCGTCCTGGCCTTCCTGAACCCAGGCGTAGTCACCCGTCACTTACCCCCAGAGTGGCGACGTCTCCCCTCATGCACTTCAGAATTCTGCAGTTAAACTGTAATGGACTAACTGGGAAGATTACGGAGATAGTCAATTTCATGAAGCGGCACAACATCCGCATTGCTGCGATTCAAGAGACTAAACTCACAGCACGATCTGCATTGCAGTCCTGCTCTGGGTATAATGTCCACAGAAAAGATCGCGAGAGCGGAAATGGAGGCGGCCTCGCGTTTATAATACACCACTCTGTGCAATATCACATATTTGATCCTGGCATGACCGCAGGGACAACGTCTTAGAACGTCAAGGCCTATCTGTCCGGTCAGGCGATGCAAACCTAGAAATCATCAACATCTACATCCCCCCTGCCACCTGTTGCCCCGGTGGATACCACCCTAATATTAGAGCCTTACTCACTGGAAACAATCGCATTATTTTAGGCGACTTCAATGCCCATCATGATCTATGGCATTCAAATTTGCGGGCGGACAGTAGGGGCGAGATGTTGGCGGATCAAATAGAAGAAACGACGTTCTGCACAATAAACGGAGACGCCCCCACACGTATGGTAGGAAGCTGTCACAGTTCGCCAGATATCTCAATCGTGAGCGCAGAACTCGTAAACTGCGTCAACTGGCAGCCGATGGTATCATTGGCATCCGACCACCTGCCTATACTTGTTTCGCTCGAGCGTACCGCCGACTTCATCGTCACCGAAAAACGCACTTTCATAAACTTTAAAAAAGGAAAGTGGGGAGAATATAAATCCTTTACAGACAACCTCTTTGCTGCCCTCCCTATCCCGACTGATGCCCGCCAAGGGGAGCGTGCCTTTCGCAAGGTCATTGAATCCGCCTCGGCACGTTTCATTCCCGCCGGGAGAATTCCTGAAATCCGGCCCCACTTCCCGGCGGAGGCCGCAAACTTAGCGAGAGAACGTGACCTTATAAGGCAGCTTGATCCAGGCGACCCCCAAATAAGGGATATAAACCAACGCATCAGATTGCTTGTGGATGAACACAAGCGGGCGAAATGGGAGGAGCACCTAAGAGGTTGTAACCTCTCTACCGGTGTGGGTAAACTTTGGTCCACCGTAAAGTCCCTATCGAATCCGACTAAGCACAAAGACAAAGTTTCCATCGCCTTTGGCGACAAAGTGCTGTCGGATGCGAAAAAATGCGCGAGCGCTTTCTGCCGACAATATATAATGCATTCTACGGTCGACAAAGTTAGACGGAGGGCCAACAGACACGCACATAAACACAAATTCAGCGCGTCACCAATCACCATCACCGCTAAAGAGGTTGAGGACGCCATTGGTCGCGCTAAACCATCCAAAGCAGTGGGCCCAGACGGCATAGCCATGCCGATGCTTAAAAGCCTAGGGAAAGAGGGTTTCAAATATTTAGCGCAGGTCTTCAACCTGTCTCTTTCCACCTTTGTCATACCCGAGAAATGGAGAATGGCCAAGGTGGTCCCGCTACTAAAGCCTGGTAAACCAGCTAACATAGGAGAGTCGTATCGTCCGATATCTCTCCTATCGCCAGTAGCAAAGACGCTCGAAGCCATTTTGCTCCCTTATTTCCAAGCAAATTTGCAACTAGCCTCCCATCAGCATGGCTTCAGAAAACTCCATAGCACTACCTCCGCGCTAAATGCCATTAGTACCCAGATAAATTGCGGTTTAAATCAAAACCCCCACCATAGAACAGTACTCGTAGCGCTAGACCTATCAAAAGCTTTTGATACGGTCAACCACGGCTCGTTACTGCAAGACCTGGAAGGGTCTACCCTTCCCCCATGTCTTAAAAGGTGGACCGCAAATTATCTGGGTGGTCGGCAGGCATCGGTGCTATTTAGAAACGAAACATCAAAGCCAAGGAGAATTAAACAAGGGGTGCCACAGGGTGGTGTCCTATCCCCACTTTTGTTTAATTTCTACATATCTAAACTACCTTCACCACCGGAAGGAGTCACAATCGTTTCCTACGCCGATGACTGCACAGTAATGGCCACAGGCCCAGGCCCACAGATCGATGAGCTATGCAATAAAATAAACGGCTACCTCCCTGATCTCTCCAGTTTTTTCGCCTCGCGAAACCTGGCATTATCACCGACTAAATCTTCCGCGACCTTATTTACAACATGGACGTCCTAAATGTCGACCATTTTGAACATCCACGTCGATGGCTCTACGCTACCGACTGTCCTACACCCCAAAATCTTGGGTGTGACGTTTGATCAGGATCTACATTTTGGTGAGCACGCAGCCGCAATTGTTCCGAGAATTCAGAGCCGTAACAAAATCCTCAAATCCCTTGCTGGCAGTACCTGGGGAAAAGATAAAGAAACGCTCATGACTACATACAAAGCAATTAGCCAGCCGATTACGTGCTACGCGTCACCCATATGGTCGCCAAGCCTAAAAATTACCCACTGGAAGAAGCTACAGGCCTGCCAAAATACTGCTCTCAGAATTGCCACGGGCTGTCTTCTTATGTCCCCAGAACACCATCTACATAATGAGGCGAGAATACTCCCCATCAGGGAAAGAAACGAGATGCTGACCAAACAGTTCCTGTTGAATACCCAGAAACCTGGGCATCCCAACAGACATCTGATTGACGAGCCAGCACCGCCTAGGGGCTTAAGGAGTCATCTCCGTAAGCATTTTGAGGAAATACGGCATCTGAGAACACAGCCGTATGAAGCGAAAAAACACAAGCAGGTCCTTGGTGAACTCCACAAACAGGCGTCGGACCTTTATGCCGGGAATTGCCCGGTGAACCCAGTACTCAAAGTAAAGTATCCAAAACTTGCGGAAGAGGAACGCATACTCCCCAGGGAAACGCGTGTCACTCTGGCTCAACTTCGTTCTGGATACTGTAACAGGTTAAACTCTTACCTATCCAGAATCAACCCCGACATACAAAATGTATGCCCCGCTTGCAATGTGTCCCCACATGACACCAACCATCTCTTTAATTGTAATGTGGAACCAACGCCTCTAACACCCCTTTCCCTATGGTCCACCCCTGTTGAAACAGCAAGTTTCCTTGGACTCCCGTTAGAGGATATTGATGACAGTTTGTGATCGGTCGCGTCTGTTAGGTGGGGCGAAGCACTGCTACAACAACAACAACAACAACAACAACAACCTAGCATGGCGTAGACCAGGGTTATTTTTTATAAGCGCGGCCGAAGGCCTCCAACGCAGAAAGGTGTTCTGCGCAAAAACACTGTGGATTCAACCCCCGGTTTCGGAGGGACCCGCGGGTCTTTTTTCGGTTTTTCGTTAATATCTTTTGAACGGGTAAAAAAAGTTAACTTCCGCTTTCGGATTCTTGATCTAGACGTGAATACGCGTCTTTTGATACCTCACTCGAAAATTTTGGCCCAAAATTTCCGTGGGTACCGTAAACTGCACTATTACCAAAAAAAGTTATGAATTTAAAAAAAAACACCGTTTTTGTTTTCAAAATGCTGTAACTTTTTCAAAAATTGACCGTTTGGGATTTTTTTTTTAAATTTGTTTTTAAATGTACTTTTCGGAAAAAATACAAACAAATTTTTAAAGTTTATTTTTTTTATATGTATTTAATTAGCGAGCTTTGCTCATATTGCTTTTATACAATGGTTTTTGTAATTGATATTAGAGACCAATTGTACAGCGAACAACGGGACATTCATATGGCTTAGCAGCTAAAGGCTTGCACTGATATGAATGTTGGAGATTCGAGTTCACCGCTCAGCTCCCGAAAAGCTAGCTGATGAAGAAGTGAAATTCAGAAACATGTCCTAGTAACCATCGCCGTTTTTTTTTTTTAATTTTTCAGTTTTTCGAGATTTTTCGAATTTTGCCATTTTTTTTTCTCATAAAAAACTTCAATCAATTCTGCAATCATCCCCACTAATCGCGGAGTGGGCCGATTTTTTTTTATATATTTTTTATTTAATTGAAAAAAATTTTTTTCAAAAATAAAATTTTTTTTATCAATTTTATTTATATAACAAAAAAATGTAAGAAATGATTTTTAAGTATTCTTATCGTTATATATTATGGTAATCTGCGATTAAAATAACCAGGATCAATGACTGACGCAGTAAACATGTAAGTTTTCTAAAAATAATGTAAGAAATTATGAATTTATTTTCTGGTGTTTAAATATTTTCCAAATTCTTTGTTCTTCTGAATTTGAAAAGTTTTTAACATATAAACAACCATTTTTGTCAGGAATTATGCAATGAAATTGTTGAGTTCCTGTAATCGATTTTGTTTTCAAAAATCTTTCATTTAAATCTTTTACTGCTGTATTATAATCATCTTCTGGGGAAAACTTGACTGTAATGTTTGGCAAGTTGTCCGGATCAGAAGTCCATTTAAAAAGTCCTTCAGGTGTCGTTATTTGATTATCAACCGCGAGTTGGAGACTTGCTCTTGCTGCATATCGTTTGGTAATGCCACCAATACCATCACACGGACCTTTGCCATGAGCAGTCGCAAAAAAGTGCCATCGGCAGGAGTGTCAAAATCATCTTCATGATAATATAAATTTACAAAGTTTTTGAAGTTTTTAAATTGTTGAGAAGCTCCATCAGAAAAATAATAAATCTTGTCACAACGTTCAGGAAAAATCTTCACATAATCAGTAATTATTTTAATAAAAACATGAACAGCAATGACATCATGATTATTACAATCTGAAATAATTGCTAAGTTTTTGTGTTCAAGTTAGCCATTTACTTTATAATAAATTACTACCGAAAAAATTGTTGCCTGGTTAGTGTTCCAGTGAAAACCAGATGCCGCATTTTGCACTACGAATGCGTAATTTTCTGCAAAATCACAAATAATAATAAATTCATTTGGTTTTAATGTTTCAACGTTTTCAAAAATTTAGCTTGTTCTTTGGCGATGAATGAGTGAGGTAGAAGAGTTTTTAATTCACCACAAAAATCTTCAACAAATTCTTCTTTAGGCTTAATAAAAGTTTCTAAACTGCTTCTCGGCTTTGATATCCAATACTTATAGGTAATATTCTCAATTTCGTGGTTCTCAAAACATGTCAGTAAAATATTAATCAATTCATCTACCCCTGGACAGTTATTACATCTACCCAAATAACATTGAAACGATGGAGTTTCACATATAATCATGCTCAAGCAATCGCTATAGTGTTGAACGGGCTTTTCTGCATTTCTCGTTAAAGAAATATATTTGCACCTGAAATGATCAAGTTAAATGAAAATTTACTCATTTATAATTATTAATACATTTGATATTTACCAAGCATTATCAATTTAATGTTTTGATGGATCGTACATACACAGATGGTGTGTGCCACTTGCCCCTGCTAACACACAATGTTTAGGGCGAAAAGAAACAAATTTCGAAAATCCAATTTTCTCTGCAGCGTTTACTTCCCGAAAACTTTGGTATAATTCTTTTAAGTTAGACAGGACAAGTCTTTTTTGGACGTGCACTCGATTACCATCGTCAATTCGAACTGAAACAAAGTCTTTCATACCTGGCATCAGAGCACTGTACTCATTATCTTTATAAAAATTTTGAACTTTCAATTTTACTTCATCTTCAATTTTCCTCCCTATAAAAAGATGTAATTGAATTTTTAATTGTATTTCAAATATTAATTTTACGTTAACACTAGGCTTTCCGTGGAGGAACTACATTTTCCTGACTTTGAGAATGCTGAGCTTCTTTGTGTGAGAGTAAAACTTTGCTCAACCTACAAATATTTTATAGCCAACTACATTCCCCCACAATCTGAAATTTCCTTATATTTGAATCATTCCTCAATAGTAAAATCTGTGTGCGGCACTGCCAGGGCCTGTGATTCTGTCACTGTACTTGGCGATTTTAATCTGCCATGTGTGTCATGGAGTCTTATCGACGGGAAGCTAGTCCCTACTTCTTCTCGCGCTATCGACTATGATTTCCTAAACGAGTTTGCAGATGTTGGACTTTTTTAAATTAACAACATTCAGAATAAATTCGGTAAATGCTTGGATTTAATTTTCTCAGACGATTCAAATTGTTTTGTAAATCGATGCGATCCCCTTGCCCTGCCTGAAGATGTGTATCTTCCTGCTGTCGCGATGTTTATGGAATCTCATAATTTATCTGAGCGTTCCTCCAACGTAGTGCGAAAGACCCCTCACCGGTTTCTGTTTAGAAAAGCCAATTGGTCTAAAGTAATACTCGAAGTATCGAGAATAAATTGGCCTGAGTACGATGGGGATATTGAAGAGAGTATATCCCATTTTAATAATGTACTATACGGAATATTTAAAAAATGCATACCTACGTCCGAAACCACTGCCATATCATCATCGGCTTGGGGCACTAAAGAATTGAAACGCCTGAAAAATCAGAAGACGCGTTCATTCAAACGCTACAAACTTTCTGGATCAATGACTGACTATGCCGCCTACTCAATTTTACGTCACAAATATAACACATTGAACAGAATTTGTTATAGGAACTATATCAGTAGGATTAAAAGCCAAATTTTTGTCAATCCTAAGTCGTTTTACAGCTTTGTGAATTCAAAAAGGAAGATAAAAGGGTTTCCTTCTACAATGAAGCTAAATGATCAGATTTCCAACGATAGCTTCGAAATTGCTAACATGTTTGGGGATTTCTTCGAATCTACTTATTCAAACACCTATGATTACCCGCCATCGAATTATCCTTTCAGATTGTCTCCTCTGGATTCCCAGGTAGTCCCATATATATGTACGGATGATGTTTTAACTCATCTGGAAAATCTAAAAATTACTTACTCTAGTGGTCCGGATCAAATTCCGTCGGTAGTGCTGAAATCTTGTGCTCGATACTTATATCGACCTCTAGCCTGTTTGTTTAATGCGTCCCTGAAGCAAGGGGTATTCCCCAAGAAGTGGAAAGAATCATTCATTATACCACTGCATAAAAATGGAAGCAGAACGTGTGTTACAAATTATAGAGGAATAGCCAAACTCAACACTATTCCTAAGCTATTTGAATTGATTATCACAAAACAGATTGCTTTTAGAGTATCTTCATTAATTGACTTTTCACAACATGGCTTTTGCAAGGGTAAATCAACGGTGTCCAACTTGCTCGAGTTTACAACCTTTGTATCCAACAGTTTTAAGACTAATTGTGAAGTTGGTGTTATTTATACTGATTTTAGTAAGGCATTTGATAAAGTTTCTCATTCTATACTTTTACTCAAACTTGATCGAATAGGATTTCCTCCTTTGTTTCTTTCTTGGGTTTCTTCTTATGTGAAGGAAAGAAAACAAACAGTTATATTTAATAATTGTCGGTCTCGGTTCATAAACGTAACTTCTGGTGTTCCTCAAGGCAGCCATCTTGGTCCGGTTTTGTTCCTGTTGTTCATTAACGGCCTTCCTAGTGTTTTGAAGAGCTGCAAGCCGTTGATGTACGCTGATGATGTCAAACTTGTAATGCCTATCCGCTCACCCGTGGATAGGGCATGTCTTCAGGCTGATCTGAATAGTCTTGATGACTGGTGTAATGTAAACGCCATGTCACTAAACCTACCTAAATGTAAGTTCATGTGTTTTACAAGGAAGTCCTTCCAATCCCATGATTATGTTATTGGCGACTATGTAATCAAGCAAGTCACTAAGTTTATTGATTTAGGCGTTACTATGGACCCAAAACTCGATTTTAAACTTCATATTGAATCTTGCGTGAATAGCGCTAAAGGTACTTTGGCTTTTGTTAAACGTTGGTCTAAAGAATTTAATGACCCATACGTTACAAAAACTCTTTTTACATCATTGGTCAGACCTACTTTGGAATATGCTTCAATAATTTGGAATCCGCGTTATCAGGTTCATTCTGACAAGCTGGAATCGGACCAGAAACAATTTTTGCTTTTCGCTTTAAAACACTTACCATGGGATCCTTCGAAAAATCTTCCCCCCTATTGCAGCCGGTTAAAACTAATACAGCTGCCCACATTGCAGAGCCGCAGGGAGATGCTTGGAGTCTTATTTATTGTTAAATTAATAAGAGGGTCAATAAATAGTCCATTTTTGCTTGGCGAAATTAAGTTTAACGTTCCTTTAGGCCATCTAGACATTTTCAATCAATTTTTGTAGCTACATGCAGGTCGAATTAGGAAATGCACGAACCACTTCACTGTTTATGTCGTGATTTTAATAAACACTGAAAAAATTTAGACGTCTGCGACTCGTTTCTTGGTATTAAAAAATACCTTTTAACTACATTAAATTTGTAATTCGAAATGAAGCAAAGAACGCTAAACCGTGATATACTGTTCAACCCTCTGTTTCCAATTTGAAGTACCAGTTACTTGAAACTTGTTTGCAAAATTGCGTTGTGATCATTATTTTTATATGTATGTAATGAAATTCTGTATAAATTCTATTCTGTATATACATATTTTATCTACTATTAATTTGCTTTATTGTCAATTTCTCAAGCGTTTGGTTCAATACTGTTTAAATATTACTTTAAAATTGATGACTGCTTATGTTGTTTATATCATGTATTACATCTCAAGTTCTCAGATATTTTATTTATTTTGTTGTACAAAAATTGATTGTCTTTTGACCTTCTTGATGGAATTGGTGATTGATTCAACAGTTGTAAAGCACGGTTTATTACAGGTAATTGAGTTGCAGCGCTAACTTGGGATGCCGAGGTTGATTGTAAATCATCTGTGTTACTGTCACTATCAATCTGATAATTGTTTTCATAACTGTTACTTGCGGGTTGCTTAACTATTTTCGAAGTTTCTTTACGACATGAACTGCATAATAAATAATAATCACCTAATCCTAACACTACTTTCATAGCGTCAGTCGCTGGACGCAAACCAATTTTTTTATAATGAGACTAACTCAAAAGGATTGCAACATCGATCGAATTGTTTATTTGATGCCATGATATTTCGATGAAATTATTTTAATAAACGTAGGTAAGTATTGAATACGAATGTATGTGTATACCGGCCTAGTGCAGTTGCTGGACAGCGAAAGCGAGTCATTTTAATCGTAGAGTACCATAATTTATAAAGAAAAGAATACTTAAAAATCATTTGCTTACAATTTTTTGTTATATAAATAAAATTGATAAAAAAAAAATTTTTTTTTTTGAAATTTTTTTTTCAATTAAATAAAAAAAAATATAAAAAAATCGGCCAACTCCGGGATTAGTGGGGATGATTGCAGAATTGATTGAGGTTTTTTATGAAAAAAAATAAAATGGCGAAATTCGAAAGATCTCGAAAAACTGAAAAATTAAAAAAAAACTAAACATTTATTGGTATTTTTCCGAAAAGTACATTTAAAAACAAATTTAAAAAAAGAGATCCCAGACGGTCAATTTTTGAAAAAGTTATAGCATTTTGTGTTAGTGTTTTTTTTAAAAAATCATAACTTTTTTTGAGTTGGATGAAAAAATTTTAAAAAATTCTGAAAAACGTCTTTCGTAAGCTAGAAAAAGAAGAAAAACTTTCAGCCAATTCTAAATGGGTCGGGTTCAAAATTGGTCGAAATGGGATGGAATACCCCATATGTATTCCAGGAAAGTTGTATTCAAATCCAAGTAATTGTATGTAATGAAATCCGAGTATAAATGATATAATCTCTCCAACAAAAAAACTTATATCCTCTTAACATCCAACAAAAAAAAAAGAGCTTGGTGGTATCGGAATAAAACAAATCAATTGAAATATAAAACAATAAAATAAATAAAAAAAAATGGCTGCTTAAAAAAAATAAAAAAAAAAAAAATTTTAATAATTAAATGACGAATATTAAAGATTATTAAAATTTAATTTTAGATACTTCATAAAAACGTAAAAGCCGAGTGATCTTGGTAATGTCCTTAGATTGAAATATAGATTTAAAATCAATATCATTAGTGAAAATTTTAAAATTAGCTCTTAACTGAGAATAATTACTGCAATAAAAAGTTCTATGAATATAATTGTCAATTCCCCACAACTGCACAGTGATGAATTGTACACCTTAATTATGTGTAAATAAGTCTTGTCATAAGTATGACCCGTCAATATTCGATTAAGCCTTTTAATGTCAGTTGTAGAAAAACATAAATTTTTACACCACAGAGAATTATTCCACTAAGGAAAAAATTACGCAAAAAGATTTGGATGATCAATTGAATAATCAATAAAAATAGAATACCATTTATTATAAATATCTCTTTTAATTAAATTTTGAGCTTCCTTGAAAGTAATGCTAACATTTCTAGTTGGTCCATCAATAATGGCTTTTTTAGCTAATTCATCAGCCTTCTCATTACCTGCTATACTACTATGACTGGGAGTCCAAACAATATGACAACTATTAAAATTATGATCCGTAACCAAATCATGAATTCTAAAAGCTACACTATTTAGAGTATTTTTATTACTAAGAGACAAACAACAAGTAAGACTATCTGTAAAAATAACCAAACTAGAAATATTATTATTTATTGCAATATTAATAGCTTCCTTAATGGCCAAAATTTTACCAAAAGAAGATGAAGGTTTAAAAGGTAACTTAAAAAGATGTTCTTCATTATTTTGTAAAGTATAAATTCCACATCCCGTATTATTATTTGATAAAGAACAATCCATAAACATGACTGTAAAACCACTATTAACATAGTCATAAATAAGAGAATTATAGGAAGATAAAATTTGTTCCTTAGGCGTTTAATCTTTTAGTGATTATAGTTAAATTTGACGACAAAGAGCCACTGTTAATCGTATCAAGATTGTCAAAAATTTCCTGAAGACGTAAATAAGTATTAGTATATGGGGAGTTAAGAAATGGATTTCTAGTTATAGAGCCAATTATTGGATCATTAAGAATAAAAAGCTTAATAAGTTCCTTGGCCATGAGCCATTGTGCCCTTTCTGCTGGAGGTAATTTATTAGCAAGCGCATATAATAAATATATCGGAGTTGATGGAGTCAAACCAAGACACCTGCGTAAAAATTTATTCTGTAAAGTCATTATACTCTTATAGGAGTTACTAGACACATTTGTTGAAGTAGTAATACCATATTCAATTTTGATCTAACTAACGACTTATAAAGATTTAAAGCTGTTTTTGGATGTAGACCAGATTTGATATTTGTAAGATACTTAAACAAATTAATCTGAGAAGAGGATGCATTTAAAATGTTTGAGTGATGATCATTAGTATTCATTAAGTTATTCACCATTCGACCTAGAATCTTAACTTTCTTAACTTGTTGAATTCTTGTTGTTTATTGTCAATTACTGTGCTTGACATTCCCAAGTGCTCATGGTTTATTAACAATTGTTTTTTTTTTTTTCCAAAAACAAAATACAATTTTTCAAATTTAGAAAAATTAAAAAATAACAATAATTATCATTAGAAAAAAAATTATTGTTCTGGCCTTGAGCTCGATTCGAACCTTGAATGATTTATAAATATGCCGATAAAAAAAAACAAACAAAAAAAAAAAAAAACAATTGTTAATAAACCATGAGCACTTGGGAATGTCAAGCACAGTAATTGACAATAAACAAAAATCCAACATTATCAGTGATTTGCACCAGATGGCGCAACACTGAATAAATATAGTTGGTAAAAAAGGAATAGAAGCAGCAAATTTTCCAGTCAAACAAACCACCGCTGTATAGCTAAATGGTTAGCGCAGCATGCCTAAAGCGTACTGATGATGAAGGCTTAGCACCCTTCGAAATGGATCTATCTGCGCAGCTATGGCAGGTTGTCTGAAAAATTTTCTACTTACTATTCCAAAAACAAAATACAATTTTTCAAATTTTGAAAAATTAAAAAATAACAATAATTATCAATAGAAAAAAATTATTGTTCTGGCCTTGAGCTCGATTCGAACCTTGAATGACTTATAAGGCTACGATTTATATAATCTTCCTTATCAGGTGAGATATCAATGCTTTCATTAATAACAGGGAACTCCTCCTCATCTGCCATAAAAATTTCAAAACGGTTATTGTTTTTAGGATAATACTTATCCAAAACCTCCTTCCTAGACATTTTTTTTGACAACCCTAATACGATTAACATTACAATCCTTTTCCCATTGCGGACAGGCCCTAAAATTTCTTGCAGAATGGCCTGGATTGCCACACAAAATACACTTAACAGATATACAATTTTCATCTTTACATTCATATTACCACAATTCAAACATCTGGGTTTCCCCTTGCAAGAAAAATTAGTGTGTCCCAAACGACCACATTTACTACATTATCTAAGAGGTGGAACATAAATGTCTACTCTAAGCAGAGTATACTCAACAATTATTTCCTTACAAATCTCATTACCACTAAAACCAATTTTCAAAGTAGTTAAAGGAGTTTCTACACCATTTTCATTTTTTTTTTAACAAATCAACGTACCGACGCCAAAGGAATAGCCGATACTGCATTTTGAAGGATATCCTTCTCCGAAAAACAAAGAGGAACGCCCCTAATAACACCATATGTTTCAATGGCTGTTCTAGGCACAAACGGGTTTAAACCTCTATCAGAAAATTTTTTATTTAAAACAAATGTATTAGCAGCAAAAGCATTTTTAAAAGTAACCTTGTACAATGGTCTACCTATAGCATAAATCAACCCAAAGTTCCTTAATACTAAGATCTTTAATTTCCTTCGAAAGAGTTAACCCTGTCGTTAACTTATCAGTATTAATACTAGTAGAAGACGAAGTATCAACCAAAACAAACATATCTCCCTTAAAATCATTAGGATATAAAATAGTATCTCTCTTATTAACATCAACCGAATTACCGCCATCTTTTTTTCCAACTGAAACTCCATTTTGTAAATCCATATTTTCATTATCATTTTTTTCAGAAACTATACTATTTTTTCCAGAAACATCAGAACCATTTTCATTTTCATTCAAAACGCCATTTTGTAAATCAATTTTTTCCATTTAATTTTTTTTACAACCTATAACCCCAAAATCCATATTTTCGTTCTTCTTGGACTCAGCCAATCTAATTAAATCTTCCCCACTCCTAAGCTCAAAGAACCCAGTCACATTTCGATCATCCAAAATCGTCTGCTTTTTTTAACCATATTTTCCTGCCCCAAACTACAAAAAGACGCCACCGGTGACGGTGACCCCATTTTGTAAATTTTTTACCTAGCTGCCCGCGGCAGCTTAGAAAAAATTAATTTTCACCAATGAACAATTATAAAATGTATTAAAAAGCTTGAAAAAGAAATGCACTACCAATGATCACTCACCCGTAAGCGCAGCCACTCCAAAAGGATTATCAATTCAATCCAATACACAAACAAAAAAGTTCACAAAAATTGAAATTATAAGCACCGACAAAATTAATTAAATTATTATTTTTTTCCGCACCGAACCACACTCTCCCGTGAATAAACTCCGAATGAAAAAAAGGGAAAATAACCCCGTGAGGGTCCAAATCGGGGGACCAAGCCATAGTTTTTTTTGAACAGAACAGCTCTCTGCATTAGTGTGTGTGTGTAACAAAATCCGGCAAAACAACAACCACATGAAAATCTGTACCGATTATTTGCTTTTGAAAGAAGTAAAATTCTAAAATTGGAGGGCAAACCCGTCTGTTGATACCCCGTTTTATAATTTTTGATGAAAACGGCGTTAGACCGTCTTCTAAAATATTACCAAAATACTTTACCATGGTCACGCTGGATTGTATATAAACAAAAATTGTTAAATCGATATTTCTATTTCAAATTTCAACAACTTCGTCCAGGTTCGCAACGAACGCAATAAAGCTCGAGAGGAGGCTAAACAACTCCGTGCTAATCTCGACATCGCCATGAAGGAGGCAAATTCATATAAACGGGAGAAAAATGACCTCGAGATGCAAATAACTCAACTTAAAAAAGAAATGGAAAAAGTGCATACACTTATGATGAAGCATGCCGATCAATTTCATAAAGCAGGGTTAGTTGGAAAATATCAAAAAAAAAAAAAAATACATTGTACGAGAATAAAATGTACTTGATTATGTTATCATTTCTATAGTATGTGCGATGCGGCTGAAGATGCAGAAGCAAACGGACGTGATGCCAATTGCTCACCAGATATTTCGTCTGATGGCTTAAAAAATGTCAACAGTGAAGACGGATTGGTAAGGAACTATATAGCCCAATCAAAGAAAGTATAAAGAACTTGTTTGTTTTTGAACTCTTAGGTTACCAAATCTATTTGCAGTGACATGAAAGATTTGGACATTGAGGAGTATGTTCTGAAGGGCACAGTACCGAAAAATGTTGCGGATTTGGGTAGGATTTTATATCGGTTATTAAAAGCAAAATATAATTTTTTCAATGAGCTATATCATTAGATGAAGTTTCGGCTGAGGAAAAGCGACTGATTCAGCAATTATCAAAAGACGATTGTGACGAAGAATATTTGCTGCAAAAAATTTCAATGCTCCAATTGCGTTTGGATGAAGCACAGAAGACAGTGCAGGCCGAGAGAGAGTAAGTTCTTATAATGTCTAGCAAAGGCAATATCGAACAGATTTTTCGAAACAGCCGTTTTCACAGATTTTGGTAGGATACAATTAAATTCATCCTCAGTAAGAGTTTGAAAGTATTGAAACGAATAACAGCGAAGTTATGCCTCTTTTAAAAGGCCTTATCTGCATATAGTGAATGGAAAAATTAGATGTTTTTTGTTTCTCCTGTACAATTTTCAATTTGTTGGTAAAGGTCTTTTGCGAATATACCTAACGATATGAATCTATATTCTAGTTGTCGTTGTTGTGCTTTGTCGGATATAGATCCGCTACATTCAAGTAACAAGCACCATTAAGTTATAAGCCCGACCATCTCGGGAATCTAGGTGCTGTTGTTGTAACGATACAGACACTCGCTGAAGGTTTTGGTTGGGGTTATCAAAGTTGATGTTCTTGTGCCGGATATAGATCCGGTACGTTCCGGTAACAAGCACCATTGAGGTATAAGCCCGACCATCTCGGGAACGTTTTGATATGACCATATTGAACCCTCGAGCTCATCCCATGTGGAACTTGGGGTCGCCAGAGCCTTGTCTGCTAAAGAAACCGGATTCGCACGGGTAGATGAGTTTGACAATTGAGTTAGAAAAGCTATAAATTGCGCTGGCTTCCCCCTGAGAGTGTTGCGCTACACAACTACTTGAATCAATTGGGTTATTTAGTCGCATATATGATAAGCAAACCCCTCTAAATTCTAGTTTACCAATTTAAGTCCTTTGCGAATTAAAAGAAATTAAATTTATATCCTTTCTGTCACGATAATACGGACTCAGGTTTTATAAGGACCCCGCCGATGATCACATCATCCAATTCAGCTCCCAAGTTTGATTTTTTACGACTCTTATATTTTCAGAGAAAAAAACATACTACATAAAACAATCGAAAAATTGTCTTTGGAAATACAGGAAGTTCGGGATCGACAAGAGGAGTTGCGTCTTGCTAAACAAGTAATGAACTCAATTTATAAAAACTCATATTTTTTTAATTCTTTATCGAATTTATCGAAATCGGCTTATAGGAAGCTGTCCGCGAACTACTTACACTACAAGAACAACATCGTGCTGAAATGCGTATTATAAATAATTCTTTGCAAGAAGAAACCGCGTCACGAGAAAATCTCGAGAGACGTTTAGCTGAGCTTCGTACTGAGGTAATTGGTAAAAAAAAAAAACAAGAAACAGGGATCATTTTGTTAGCTATACTTATGTCATTATTTTCTTAGTTGGAGCGCTTGCAAGCTGAAAATGCTTCAGAGTGGGGTAAACGAGAACGTTTGGAAACGGAAAAACTTGGATTGGAACGTGATAATAAAAAATTACGTACTGAAATACGAGACTACCAAGAACGGTCCGACCGCAAAGGACGTCCCTTGCAGGCGAATGATGTTGAAGTGCGTGCCCTACAACAAGAATTAACAGATCGTAATAAAGAAATTAGTGAAATAAAATTATCACACTCGAAATTGAAGAAACTTTTAGCTGAAACTAATACAGAGTTGGGGCATGCAGTGAGAAGAGCAGAACAATATGAAGCTGAGGTAAGTGGAATATATAAATAATGTCAAATATGTATAGCTTAATTCCGGTTATCTGCCAGGTCGCTTTCTTTCATTTCATTTCATTTATTTATTGACAGTATTAGCACAATAAGATCTTGTATGATGTTTTATAGTGCAACAATGGTTGCATAATAATGAGTATAATTTTTTAAAACTTAAAACTTAAAAATGTATATATTATTACATAAAGAAATAAAAGTGATAATATATAAGTTTCACAAGAATTGTGACAAGGACATTTAGCAACAATGATTGACTAGATTAATAAGTAGCTAAACTCAGATTCTAATTTGTATAAACTTTACCAAAGAAAGAAAATATAACATTCTTAAGGTTGCTTCTATTTAAGCTATTGCGAACCGAGTTGGCGATAGAGTTCCAGATGCGGATATCATTGACAAAGAAAAGTCTTGCAGAGTTTAGGTAATTGTAGCTGGGCACGATCAAGTCATTTATGCGAGCAGATCTAGAGAATGTTAGCTTGTTATATAAATAAGTAGGCATTTTATCAGCAATCACACGACACAAAAATATACAGTTCCTTGCCTTAAGATACTTAGATATTTCACAACCCAAGAGACTCGTTCGCCACGCTGATATATGATCATACCTAGCCAACCCGAAGACATACCGCGTGATATGATTAAAGGCGACATCAATCTTATGTGCCGATTTTGAATCTAATTTGCTGTATATACAATCCGAATAGCAGATAATTGGTAGCATTAGTTGTATAGCAAGCCGCTTCCTAATTCCAAGTGGGGTAAGGGGGAAGACATTCGTAGATTACGTAGAGTTTAGTAAACTTTACTGATAACAGCGTTAATATGATCATCACAAGAGAGACTAGGGTTAATAACAACCCCCAGATTCCTTACTTTAGACACGTACTTAAGGCACTTATAATTGATATATAAAGCTGGTAGATTTGATGAGTTAATTTGCCTTTTAGATATAGGTAGCACATACGATTTATCACTATTAAGGGAAAGATAATTTTTTTGCGCCCAAGACGAAATAGCTGACAAATCACTATTAAACTTGGCACAAAGTTCAGAAACTTGCGCATGTGTTCCAGACATATAAAGTTGAATATCATCTGCATAAGCATGCATTTGAGCATACCTGCAGGTGGTAAATATGTCATTAATAAATAGGCTAAATAATAACGGTCCAAGTATAGAACCTTGGGGGACACCATTAGATAACATATTAAGACTAGAGACTTGCGATCCCACCTTCACCCGTTGCGCTCTACCACCCAAGTAACTCTTCATGAGACCTAAGGCAGAGTCCCCAAAACCAAAATAAGACTTTAGCTTCATGCACAACAACGTGTGGTTGACAGAATCAAACGCTTTGGAAAAGTCGAGCAGACACAATATAGTTATCTTGTTACTGTCATAAGGCGCCCGAATATAATCCAAGATTTTGATTATTGCGGTTGAACAGCTATGTTTTGCTCTAAATCCAGACTGGAATGGGGAAAGTAGATTGAACTTGTCAATATAAGAATGGATCTGTTCTGATAACAATCTCTCAAAGGTCTTCGACAACGCAGGAAGGATGCTTATGGGACGAAAATCACTTAGACGGCAGGCGGACTTAGTTTTAGCTACAGGAAGGACAGATGCGATCTTCCAGACATCAGGAAAGTACGAGGTTGTGATGCAGTGGTTGATAATGTGGGTCAGGGCTGGCAGTATCAGTGGAAGAACAATTTTTATAAATTTTACAGGAATACCATCTTCACCAATAGCATTTGAGCGTACCTTATAAATGCATCTCACCACATCATGCTCCGACACAGCACAAAATTCAAATTTCTGAGAAAAATTCACAGGAGAATGTATCGGGTGGGTGATTGGGACATTGGAAGAGGTAGCATAATTAACGAATACTGCATTCAGATCCTCAGGGTCGAGCGAGCAATCAGGATTGTCTTTAACATGTACACGAAGACTTTTCAAGTTACGCCACAACACATTATTAGGAAGTTCACAATTTAACATTTTTCGAAAGTATGTCTGCTTCTCATGTTTTATAGTTGCAGTAGCTACATTCCGTATATTCGTATATGAACGCCAGTTTATATCAGTGCGATTCCGTTTCCATACTGCATAGGCTTTGTTACCTTTACAGATTATGTCACGAGCAGTTTTGTTGAACCATGGGCATGATCGAGATTTTCGCTGAACTGTGCGCATCGGTACACGAGCATTATAAAAAGATAGCAATATATTATTTAAAAAGTTTAGCTTGTCATTTACCGATGGCAAGCTCCAGCAATAAGTCCAGTCTACCCTAGACATCTCAGTACTCAAATTGTTAAAATTGATCGAGCGATAGTCAGGAAAACTTGAAGGAACCGCAACTAAATTGCCACGATCAAAAGTAATGTCAAATGAACAGAAAATTAAATCATGGTCAGACACAAACGAAATTTGGTCGAACTTTAAGACAGAAGACAAATCAGACACAATGAAATAATCTAGTAGGCTAGGACAACAATTATTACCATATCTAGTCGGTACAGAGGAATTTACTAAAGAAAGACCAACACTAGACATGTCATCTAAAAGGCGGGAGCTATACATATCACGGAATAACATATTTACATTAAAATCACCACATACTATTATTTCATCATAATCAACAGCTACTACAGACAACGTGTTAAAGAAATCATTTACACTAAGACATCTATTGGGATTGTACACACATGACAAGAGGACTTTAGACAGGGGACTGGACACCTGAACCAACAAGTACTCAGTTGTAACTCCGCCTGTATGGGATACCATGCTCGATTTTAGATATTTTTTGCAGTAAATGGCTACCCCACCACCCTTTTTATTCATTCGATCATTTCGATACATCGTATACCCATCTATCTCAAAGTGCGCATCCTTTATCTCATGCCTGAGCCATGTCTCCGACACACATATAACATCCACCGAAGATTGCTCGAATGTTCTCCTAACCTGATCCATTTTCTCAATATTTAGGCTTCTCGCATTAAAGTGTACGACATTAAACCCCTTTTGATGACTGCATAAAATATCCATAAGTACAAGACTATTATCGCCAATGCTATTCGCATCATTACCCACCAACACTAGGACAGCACAGGTGAAAAGCAACTTTAAGAAAACAAGAAAGTAAATAAATCGAGAAAGTGAAATAACTGAGTTTAACTTACTTTTCGTGTTCGAGAGAAAAGTTCTTCGAAAGATTTATGGACCTCTACGCGTTGGCGATGGCGAGTACCGAAGAAGATTTAATGATGAGATGTACGAGCTATACGCAGACATCAACATAGTCCAGCGAATTAAAACGCAGCGGCTGCGCTGGCTAGGCCATGTTATGCGAATGAAAGATGATGCTCCGGCCAAGAAAGTGTTTCTATCGGAACCCGCCTATGGAAGCAGAGGTAGAGGGCGGCCCCCACTCCGTTGGAAGGACCAGGTGGAAAACGATTTAAACTCCCTTGGTGTGACCAATTGGCGCCGGTTGGCGGAGCGAAGGAGCGACTGGCGCGCCTTGTTGGACGGCCATAACCGTTTAGACGGTTAAGCGCCAATTAAGTAAGTAAGTAAGTAGCTTACTTTACAAAGATTAATTCACTACAACTAGGGCAAATACTTAAGACTAAACTAGCGAAACTGATGTAAGTCGTCTACGCAGCTTATGGCAGTTGGCGGGCTGTTCGCAGCGCTGTTACACCTCACATACACTGCACCTCTAATTGTAAATGCTGACTTCAGCTTCCCATTTCGTCGCAATTTGACAGCTTCTTGCAGCAGAAGTCTATTCTCTTTAGAGAGGCTTTCATAAATATGAAAGAAACCCTCACAACCAAGAGGATTTAGGGGAATAGCCGACTTTGTTCTTTTCCGATGCTCACGAAAAGCTCGCAGGGTCCGGTTACGGTCGAGAGGCGAGTGAAATTTTATAATAATAGCACTATTTGGATTTGAATTTGAAGGTATAGTGCGAAAAATATCTCTTATTTGAGGATAATGGAAGTCTATAGATTTACATAACAGGTTAAATACACGTTTTAAGTCTTCACCTTCAAGATACGGGATGCCGAAAGCAACCGCATCAGCGGAGATATCCGGCGCAGCACTCTGTTCAATGACACCAGCTAACATATTTTTAATGCATGCCATGTCCTCTTCAAATTTCATCGCATTGGCTTCCAAAACAGATACGAGCGGACGATTCAGCAATCGTAGCATTAAGCACTGATATTTCTTCCTCCATTCGCTTAGAAAGCTTATTTTCCACCTCTGTCAACCTATTCGCTACGCTTTGAATTAAAGGCCGCAATTGATCAGTATGCTGTTGAACTGTCACTTCAAGTTCGGTCAGCTTGGCAAAGACCTTCTCAAGAGTGATACTTTCATCAAGCTTAACCACCTTAGCAGTTGGAGAAACAGTGCTCAGTTTACGCTTGGGTGCAACGGAGGTGGGAGCAGCAAAAGACATCGCAATATATAAGAATTTTATTAAGTCTTACTTAAGGTACTTTTAGATTCAATAATGAACGTCTGGTCACCTTAATATAAACTGATGGACAGATGTCTTCACACACAGGTGGCGCAGTTGACCGCTTGGCAAGTGTCAGACTAGTTAGTAATGGCGCAAAGTGTATTTACCTGTTCTTGCACTAGTTGTTGTTGCATGCAATTCAATTTTAAATGCACTAGTTATTGTTGTTGCACTGCAATTTAATTATACTCAGTTGAGCAGAGCTCACAGAGTATATTAACTTTGATTGCATAACGGTTGGTTGTACAGGTATAAAGGAATCGAGATAGATATAGACTTCCATATATCAAAATCATCAGCATCGAAAAAAAATTCGATTGAGCCATGTCCGTCCGTCCGTCCGTCCGTCCGTCTGTCCGTGGTTAAAGTTAATATCTTTACAGCATATAAGTAAATTATGCCAACATTCAACTCCAGTAATGATATGGTGCAACAAAATAAAAAAATAAAAGAAAATTTCAAAATGGGCGTGACTCCGCCCTTTTTCATTTAATTTGTCTAGGATGCTTTTAATGCCATAAGTCGAACAAAAATTTACCAATCCTTGTGAAATTTGGTAGAGGCTTAGCTCCTAGGACGATAACTGTTTACTGTGAAAAAGGGCGAAATCGGTTGAAGCCACGCCCAGTTTTTATACACAGTCGGCCGTCAGTCCTTCCGCTCTGCCGTTAACAGGATAACTTGAGCAAAAATCGATATATCTTTACTAAACTCAGTTCACGTACTTATCTGAACTCACTTTGTATTGGTGTAAAAAATGGCCGAAATCCGACTATGACCACGCCCACTTTTTCGATATAGAAAATTACGAAAAATGAAAAAAATGCCATAATTATATACCAAATACGAAAAAAGGGATGAAACATGGTAATTGTATTGGTCTATTGACACAAAATATAACTTTAGAAAAAAACTTGGTAAAATGGGTGTGACACCTACCATATTAAGTAGAAGAAAATGAAAAAGTTTTGCAGGGCAAAATCAAAAGCCCTTGTAATCTTGGAAGGAATACTGTACGTGGTATTACATATATAAATAAATTAGCGGTACCCGACAGATGATGTTCTGGATCACCCTGGTCCACATTTTGGTAGATATCTCGAAAACGCCTTCACATATACAACTAAGGGCCACTCCCTTTTAAAACCCTCATTAATACCTTTAATTTGATACCCATATCGTACAAACACATTCTAGAGTCACCCCTGGTCCACGTTTATGGCGATATCTCGAAAACGCCTTCACATATACAACTAAGGCCCACTCCTTTTTAAAATACTCATTAACACCTTTCATTTGACACCCATATCGTACAAAAAAAATCTAGAGTCACCCCTGGCCCACCTTTATGGCGATATCTCGAAAAGGCATCCACCTATAGAACTAAGGCCCACTCCCTTTTAAAATACTCATTAACACCTTTCATTTGATACCCATATCGTATAAACAAATTCTAGAGTCACCCCTGGTCCACCTTTATGTCGATATCTCGAAAAGGCGTCCACCTATAGAACTAAGGCCCACGCCCTTTTAAAATACTCATTAACACCTTTCATTAGATACCCATATCGTACAAACAAATTCTAGAGTCACCCCTGCGTCCACCCATAGAACTAAGGACCACTCACTTTTAAAACACTTATTAACACCTTTCATTTGATACCCATATTGTACAAAGCATTCTAGAGTCAATCATGGTCCACTTTTATAACGATATTCCGAAAAGGCGTCCACCTATAGAACTAAGACCCACTCCCTTTTAAAATACTCATTAACACCTTTCATGTGATACCCATATAGTACAAACAAATTCTAGAGTCACCCCTGGTCCACCTTTATGGCGATATCTCGAAAAGGCGTCCACATATAGAACTAGGGCCCACGCCCTCTTAAAATACTCATTAACACCTTTCATTTGATACTCATTTCGTACAAACAAATTCTAGAGTCACCCCTGGTCCATCTTTATGGCGATATCCCGAAAAGGAGTCCATCTATAGAACTTAGGCCCACGCCCTTTTAAAATACTCATTAATATCTTTCATTTGATACCCATATCGTACAAAATAAATTCTAGAGTCACCCCTGGTCCACCTTTATGGCGATATCTCGAAAAGGCGTCCACCTATAGAACTTAGGCCCCCTCCCTTTTAAAATTATCATTAACACTTATATTTTCTAAGAATTCATGAGCTTAACACCGGCTTATAATAATTGAATTTCAATTATTATGTTTTTTCTAAGAGAAACTGAAAAGAAAGGAACATTTACTGGCATATTGCGATGGACCATTTCGAAAGCCGCCAACGTAATCATCATCAGGCAATTTTGTAATGTTATCAAAGGTTTCACCGGGATTCGAACTGTGAATCACATGGTGAAACTGCAGTAGCCTTTAACCACTAGTCCATCCTGCTGGTATTTGTTTTCATGCTTAATTCAGGTTTTCTCATTTCTACACTAACAACACAATTGAGACATTCTGTCTCTATATTGATTTGTGTGCCATGTAGATTTGTTTTTGTAAAGTTCTTCTTCGTTGCGAATGAGAAGCTTTGTCAACTCGGGCTCAGTTGTACATATTTGTGTATGTTTGTTTATTGGTGTGTTCAGTTTATACTTATATTTTCTAAGAATTCATGAGCTTAACACCGGCTTATAATAATTGAATTTCAATTATTATGTTTTTTCTAAGAAATGATTTTTTCTGATGATGATTACGTTGGCGGTTTTCGAAATGGTCCATCGCAATATGCCAATAAATGTTTCTTTCTTTTCAGTTTATCTTAGAAAAAACATAATAATTGAAATTCAATTATTATAAGCCGGTGTTAAGCTCATGAATTCTTAGAAAATATAAGTATAAACTGAACACACCAATAAACAAACATATCATTAACACATTTCATTTGATACCCATATCGTACAAACAAATTCTAGAGTCAGGCCTAGTCCACCTTTATGGCGATATCGCTAAATGGCGTCCATCTATAGAACTATGGCCCACTTCCTCTTAAAATACTCTTTAATACCTTCCATTTGATACACATGTCATACAAACACATTCCACGGTTACCCTAGGTTCTTTTTACAACATGGTGATTTTCCCTTACTTTGTCTCCACAGCTCTCAACTGAGTATGTAATGTTCGGTTACACCCGAACTTAGCCTTCCTTACTTGTTTTAGATTCGCAATTATCTATTTCTACAAGAAATACGCCAGAGAGCAAAATACGTCCATTAACTTCCGATCAATAGAAAGGATATAACCATATATTTAGCAATTGTTTGACACTTCAAATCAATTAATTAAATTTTCAAATAGACGAACAAAGAAACTTTCGACTTGCTTAGCCAGAGTTGCCAGAATAAAAATTAAATATTAAAAACTTGTCCAGGGAACATATGCATATAACACATTATGGGTTCTGCAAAAATGTTGAGTTTTCCACTTCTCTCCCCCTCTACACTTCCTTCTCACCTCTTCGAGTTCATGTGAACTCTAATGTTTTTGTGAAATCGGTCTCGAAACAAGGAACTCCACTCGGAACTAACTTCTTTCAAGCAGGGAAGGTGAAGCACAGGACACCAAAGGAAGTTTCACAGTGGTTTTAACGCTTATGGCCGTCCAACAAGGCGTGCTAGTCGCTTCTTCTTTGAGTTAACTGGCGTCAATTCGTTACATTAAGGAATTTAAATCGTTTTCCACCTGGTCCTCCTAGCGAATTGGGGGTCGCCCCATTCCTATGCTTCCATAGGCGTGCTCGGATAAAAATACTTCCTTAGACAGAGCACCATCTTTCATTCGCATAACATGGTCTAGACAGCGTAGTCGTAAAGCTCACACAGCTCATAATTAAATCTTCTTCGGTGCTCACCGTCGCTAACGCGTAGTGTTCCATAAATCTTTCGAAGAACTTTTCTCTTGAACACCCCCATAGCCGCTTCATCTGATGTTTTCATGGTTCATGCCTCTGAACCATATAGCAGGACGGGCACATTAATGACTTGTAGAGCACGTTTGTCGAGAGAGGATTTGGCTTTTCAGTTGCCTACCTATTCCAAAGTAGCATTTGTTGGCAAGAGTGATTCTTCGCTGGATTACAGAGCTGATGTTGTTGTTGTTTGTGATAATGCTGGTTCCCAGATAAGCGAAGCCATTTACTAATTCGAAATTATGGCTGCCCACAGTGGCGTGGTTGCCAAGGCGCAAATTTGCTGATTCTTTGCCAATGACAGCAGGTTTCCCGTTTTGCTCTCACTCACTGGGTGTGACATCCTTTCCGCTTCCTTTTCCATTTTGGAGTAAGGAGAACTTACGGCGCGGGTGCTCAGGCCGATGAAAGTAATTGCACGCTTGTTTTGAATATTGTTTCAGAGCGGTTAAGTTCTGCAGCTGGTCTAATTTTCTCCAGCATCAAATTAAAGAAATCGAAGAATAGGGGGTCGCCCTGTCTGAAACCTCGTTTATTTTCGAATGGCACGGAGAGGTCCGTTCCAATTTTGACTGAGCTGATGGTGTTGCACAACGTCATTTTGCACAGCAGTGTACGTTTTGCGGGGAAACCAAATTAAACATAGCGGCATATACGCAGCTACTTTCGTGCTATCGAAGGCGGCTTTAAAATCGACGAAGATGTGATGTATGTCAATCCTTTTCCCCCGGGATTTTCCAAGACTTGGCTTATGGTGAAAATCTGGTTGGTGATAGATTTATCAGGTGTGATGTCGCACTGATAAGGTTGTTGTTGTAGCGATAAGGTTACTCCCGAAGGCTTTGGGGAGCGTTATCGATGTGATGGTCCTTTGCCGGATACAGATCCGGTACGCTCCGGTAACACAGCACCATTAAGGTACTACCCCGACCATCTCGGGAACGATTTATATGGCCACATTAAACCTTCAGGCCATACCTCCCTCCCCACCCCCAAGTTCCATGAGGAGCTGCTCGAAGGTGAGGTTGACAATTGGGTTGGAGAAGCTATACATTGCGCTACACAACCCCTTGAATCCCCACTGATAAGGTCCTATCAGCCGATTTACGTTGGGCCTCAACCTTTCGCACAATACACTTCGTCATTATCGGGTGGGGGATACTGATTCCATCAGCATCGCTTGCGGGATCGGTTTATCATCCCTATGCCGTACATCGCTCTTCACATTAGGACAGCAGAGAAGTGTTACAGGAGTATGCCCCCGACTTTAAACCTTAAGTTCTGCTTCTCAAGAAGCTTCTCGTATTCACGCATTTCTGCCCCTACTTTTTTTCTTCCTAGAAAGGCGTCTCGCATCCCTTTTCAACTGTGGTAGCGTTCACACTCTCTTAGTTTTTCGTGGTCGCCGGTAACCAAATTTTTACTTGGCGGCTGTACGAAGAGCTCTAGGGATATGCTCTCACTGCTCCTGCATTCCGCTGTGTTGACTTGTGCTCTCAGATAGCAAGAGTGAGGGTCGAGTTGCAAAATCATTGGCAGTCTGTTGCGATTGCAGCCTTTCGACGTCTAGCTTTCCTTGTGTTTTTTGTTCCTTGGTTTTAGCCACGCTAAGCCGAGCGCGTAGTTTGGCTGCGACGAGATAGTGGTTCGAGTCGATGTTAGGTCCTCGGATCGTGCGCACATATTAACCACTGGCGGTACATACATATGTCGTCCGCCTATCACAACGTGGTCGATCTGATTGAGTGTACTTCGATCGGGGACGACCATGTAGCTTGATATCTGAATTTTTTAGTGGTTAATAGAAAAAAAAGTTGTCAGAACTGTTTAGGCCCAATTTTTCAGCAGTGAGGTTAGGTTGGCAACCGTCGTGATGTGGTGACGATCCTGGGTTCAAGTCCCGGGCAAAGCTATATCAAGAAGTTAGAAACATATTTTTTCAATTGCATAGAAACTTTTTTCTAATCGGGATTCCCCCTCGGAAGTGATTTGGTAATCACTCCGAGTGTATTTCTCTCACAAAAAACTTGCCAATGAAAACTCATCTGCCTCGCAGATGCCGTCGGCGTAAAACCTGTAGGTCCCGACCCACCAATTTTGTAGAAAAAATTAAATGGAGCACGATGCAAATTAGAAGAGAGCTCGGCCTAAAATCTCTTCGCAGGTAATCGCGCCTTGTATTTTTTTATTTTTAATCTGAACAATAAGCTGATCGATCAAATTTCGAAAATTTCTAACATCTAAAAATTCATAATTTCTGAAAACTCGTAATTTCTCAACAATGAGCTGTATAAGATACTAACAGACCCGGCAGACGTTTTTATGCCCTAACATTGGTCTAGCTGCATAACTTTTAATAAGTTTTTAGCTGTTTCTCTCCCCCCGCACCCTCCCCCTTTTCTTTATGCTTTCATTCACTCCTCTCTCTGCGTCTCTTTCTCCTTATTCGTCTATTCCATCCCTCCTTTTCTCTCTAGCTCCTGATTCTTCTCCCGCTTCATCTATCCCATTCTCTATATCTTCGTACTAGCCTTGCCATTTTAGCTAATAAATAAATAGCTAAGATCCGATTCTCAGACCCACTCAATATGCTCACGAAATTTCAAGAGAATCTGTCGCGCCCATTCGAAGGAGTTTGTGTGTGGAATATATGTACGAAAAATATGGCACAAAGCGCCCACGCTTTTTTCGCAATAATACTAGTATTTTTCGTTCATTATTGTTTTAAACTTATTTTGAAAATTATTTTTAACATTTTAGTTGGATATTATTTAAGAGTGTTTTTAGTTTTTTTTAAACTATATTTAATTTTAACTTTTTAGTTCGATATTAGCTGAGTTTTTTTAAGCGCATTACATCAACACTTAAGTTTTGTATGGACTGCTAAGTGTTAAACTTTATCGACACCACTGAAATTGTTGTGCAGAAAATAAGTACTGCTAAATTTCAGTATGCATTATACTTAGTTGCAACTGAAATGTCTCTCCATTTTATCTCTACACTATTCTCCACTAAGTATGTGTGTTCACGATTCATCGCAACCGATCATTCAGCTATACGTTATGGCAAAAAGAGGTTCGTCTCTCCGCTATTAAGCACAACTCTTTTCGTAGCGAGTTATGTAACCACTGCAGCGAGTCTTCAATAATTGCCGCTAGATGGGTCTCCTAATTATCTAACTCTCCTTTGCGTGCCTAGCCTGGAAAGTTACAAACATACATACAAGTGAAGCTAATATAAGCGTGTTAAAAACATTCAGACCAATTCTAAATATTCTCGCGGATTTTTTTATTCCCGCGGAAAAATTCCTCCAATTCTTTTCTCCTAGGGAGAAGAAAAATTGGGGAATAGGAATTTCGAATTTTCGAAGTCAGCTGTTTTGTCAATTGAAATTTCGTTGCGCATTTCTTATTTTGTTTAAAAAATTGAAAAGTTTAATTATTGTTGCGAATTTGTTTGAAATTAAGAAATAAGGTATAAAAAATGCACATTATTGCATTTCATGTGGTATTCACTGAAATGAGTAATGAATTGGTGCCACAGCAACATCAACAGAGGAGTATAAGAAGAAGACGGCGGGATAACACAAATCCGCCGGAGTTGCCTGCTTTCATTCTGCAAAGCAATTTTCCGGCGGCCACGTCGAGTTGAGTTCGCCTTTCGCCATATGCCAAAATCTACTTAAGCTTTCTTAAAAAATCCTTGCGCAATTTCTAGATGGCTGCATCAAATATACAAAGAGCTCTTCCCGTGCTTATGATATACTTTTCGACTTAAAATAAAGAATAGTGTGGTTGTTGTTGTTGGTGTATTAACAGTGAGAATATTGTGGTAGAATGTAAATACATATTTTAGCACAAATTTGTACAAATAAGTGTTCTTTCTTAAAAGAACGAATTTCCTTTAACTATTTCGATGCATTCCCTTTAATTTAACTAGTGAAAAAACTCCTATGAAATGGCAAAGAAATCTCCCTCTCTCTCATATTCATAATACCTACTTTTCTCCCATAACCGGTTTCCTCTTTTTCGAACATTGTTCAGAATAGGAGGAAAGGGAGAAGAGAAAAAACTCACAAGGAATTTTTATTTAGAATACGAGGAATGGGAGAAGGGAAAAAACTCGCACGGAATTTTCGTTAAGAATTGGGCTGATAATAATCTTTTTTCCGGTTGTTGGGTACAAGCCCCACTTTTCTTTGGAGGAATGACGGCGTAGTGTTCCTTGGTTTAGTATTACAATAGCTAAATCTTTGCGTACCAACAAGCTAATAGATCTGGCGAGTAGTCAAAGCATAGTTTAGAATCTGTATTTTCTCTTTCGTCCTAATCAAAAAATCTACGGAAGGTTTTACAGAGAATAAAGATTCATTTGGACGTATCACCTTATGCGCAATCTTTTTGTTAACACGTTTTTAATGGGCCTAAACTAGCAGCTTAATAGAAAGCTCAAGAACAAGCTCGGAAATTAATTTGAAACTTATTTGAAATTAGTATTATCCATACTATGTAAGATTAAAACCAACAAAACTATGCAAAGAAGACAATTGGGAAAAGTTGCACAACAACAAAGGCATAGCTTTGGCTGAATATGTTTGTAACAATTCAACCATCGCAAGTGAGCGGGTTCGAAATCCACTCCCGGGAGAAAAAGCTTTAAAGAGTTGTACAAGTTATAATCGAAACAGCTGTCTCGTTGGTCGTCCTGATGTGACGTTGTTTAATTTTTTTCCAGCCACCGTGGTGTGATGGTAGCGTGCTCAGCCTACGACACCGTATGCCCTGGGTTCGCACCCCGGGAAAAGCAACATCAAAATTTTAGAAATAAGGTTTTTAAATTAGAAGAAAATTTTTCTAAGCGGGGTCGCCCCTCGGCAGTGTTTGGCAAGCGCTCCGGGTGTATTTCTGCCATGAAAAGCTCTCAGTGTGCCTTGCAGATGCCGCTCGGAGTCGGCATAAAACATGTAGGTCCCGTCCGGCCAATTTGTAGGGAAAATCAAGAGGAGCACGACGCAAATTGGAAGAGAAGCTCCGCCTTAGATCTCTTCGGAGGTTATCGCGCCTTACATTTATTTATTTATTTAATATTTAACAAGTAAGGAAGGCTAAGTTCGGGTGTAACCGAACATGACATACTCAGCTGAGAGCTTTGGAGACAAAATAAGGGAAAATCACCATGTAGGAAAATGAACCAAGGGTAAACCTGGAATGTGTTTGTATGACATGGGTATCAAATGAAAAGTATTAAAGAGTGTTTTAAAAGGTAGCGGGCTATAGTCCTATAGGTGGACGCCATTTCGGGATATCGCCATAAATGTGGACCAGGGGTAACTCCAGATTGCGTTTGTACGATATGGGTATCAAATTAAAGGTATTAATGAGGGTTTTAAAAGGGAGTGTTGTAGTTGTATATGTGAAGGCGTTTTCGAGATATCGACAAAATGTGGACCAGGGTGACCCAGAACATCATCTTGCGGGTACCGCTAATATATTTATATATGTAATACCACGAACAGTATTCATGCCAAGATTCCAAGGGCCCTGCCCTGCAAAACTTTTTCATTTTCTTCTACTTAATATGGTAGGTATCACACCCATTTTACAAAGTTTTTTGTAAAGTTATATTTTGCGTCAATAAACCAATCCAATCAATTACCATGTTTCATCCCTTTTTTCATATCTGGTATAGAATTATGGAATTTTTTTCATTTTTCGTAATTTTCGATATCGAAAAACTGGGCGTGGTCATAGTAGGATTTCGATCATTTTTTATACCAAGATAAAGTGAGTTCAGATAAGTACGTGAACTAAGTTTAGTAAAGATATATCTATTTTTGCTCAAGTTATCGTGTTAACGGCCGAGCGGAAGGACAGACGGTCGACTGTGTATAAAAACTGCGCGTCGCGTGTTCGTCAACCGAATTTACTAATTTTTATTTAGCACATATATAGTAATAGGAGTAACGTTCCTGCCAAATTTTATCTTGATATCTTCAACAATTGCCAAATTACAGCTTGCAAAACTTTGAAATAACCTTCTTTTAAAAGTGGGCGGTACCACGCCCGTTGTCCAAAATTTTACTAATTTTCTATTCTGCGTCATAAGTTCAACCCACCTACCAAGTTTCATCGCTTTATCCATCTTTGGTAATGAATTATCGCACTTTTTCGGTTTTTCGAAATTTTCGATATCGAAAAAGTTGGCGTGGTTTTAGTCCGATCTCGTTCATTTTATTTAGCGATCTGAGATGAGTGCCCAGGAACCTACATACCAAATTTCATCACGATACCTCAAAATTTACTCAAGTTATCGTGTTAAAGGGCAGACGGACGGACGGATACTGATGATTTTAATATATGGAATTCTATATCTATCTCGATTCCTTTATACCTGTACAACCAACCGTTATCCAATCAAAGTTAATATACTCTGTGTGCAAAGCACGCTGAGTATAAAACTATTTTCCATCAAAGCAATAAAGGGAACTGCTGGCTTGATAATACAAATAAAAGCGATATTTTTCACATTCGGCTTATTTTTATAAACTTTACTAAGTGCATACATTTTTTCTAAAACAATACAACTCTTTTCTTATTTCATAAAATATACAAGAATTAAAATAAATGCAAACTTATACACTATGCTACAAAAGTCTCTGCGTAGCAAATTTAATTTGCAAAAGCTGGTATTCCTGTTATGGCACGTCCAATAATAAGCGCATGAATATCATGAGTACCCTCATATGTATTAACCGCTTCTAAATTCATACAATGGCGTATTATATGATATTCATCAGATATACCATTTCCACCAAGAATATCACGCATAGTACGAGCAATTTCTAAAGCTTTTCCGGCATTATTTCGTTTGATAATTGAAATCATCTCAGGTGTGTGCTGCTTCTTATCCTTAAGACGACCAATGTGTAGGCACGCTTGTAAACCTAATGAAATTTCTGTTAATGCATCAGCGAATTTCTTTTGTATCAATTGATTTGCGGCTAGAGGGCGTTTGAATTGTTTTCGATCAAGTGTATATTGACGCGCCACTTCTAGGCATGACTCCGCGGCACCCAAAGCACCCCATGCGATACCATAACGTGCATTGTTCAAACAACCGAAAGGCCCCTTAAAGCCAACCACATTTGGTAAAAGATTTTCTTCGGGTATATGCAAATCATCCATTAGTATCATGCCAGTTTCGGACGCACGGAGTGAAAATTTTCCTTTAATTTTTGGGGTGGATAATCCTTTTTTGGCTTGTGCACGGTCCACTATAAAACCTCGAACTTTTCCATCCTCACATTTTGCCCAAACAATGAGTACATCGGCAATAGGGGAGCTAGTTATCCATGTCTTTGAACCATTCAGAATATATGATTTGCTAGAGCTATCATATTTGGCATGTGTTTCCATTCCTGCGGGATCACTTCCATGGTTTGGTTCGGTTAAACCAAATGCTCCTAAATGAAAAATATGAAACATAAGCAAAACAATATTTTTGTGTTTAGATTTATAATCGTCTGTTCATTTTTACATAGTAGTTTCAGACGGTTTATAAACCGGTTTAAAATAATCGTGCTTCCTCTTTACGAAGAAATTCTCTTGAGAGTATAAGAGTAAGCTCCCCTTAATTGGCAAGATATTAAAAAATAAATAATAAATGCAAGGGGCGATAACCTCCGAAGAGATTTTAGGCCGAGCTTCTCTTCCAATTTGCGTCGTGCTCCTTTTTAGTTTTTGCTACAAATAGGCGGGACGGGACCTAAATGTTTTACGCCGATTTCGAACGGCATCCGCTAGGCAAGCTTTTCATGGCAGAAATAAACTCAGAGTATTTGCCAAATCACTCCCGATGGGGACCCCGCTTAGAAAAAGTTTCTTCAAATGGAAAACACTTTTTACTAAATTTTTTATGTTGCTTTGCGGGGCGTGAACCCAGGATCTTCGGTGTGGTAGCTGGAGCACGCTACCACCTGGCCACGGTGGCCGAAGCCCGGTATTGGATTGTCTCAGTAAAAATTATTGAGTAGAAAAAAAGGTATTAACTGTAGGAGTATCGACACACCATATTCGGTCAGGGCTTAGATTAAGGGAAGTCCTGGGAAAATGGCAATTAAAACAGAGCTGGACGATAAAGAACTCAACCTGTCAACCTCAACTATCCGTGGCGAATCCTGTTTCATTAACAGCCGAGGCTCTGGCGACCCCGAACTCCTCATGGATCTAGGGGTGGGAGGGCGGTATGGCCTAGAAGGTCGCATGTGGTCATGACAAATCGTTCCCGAGATGGTCGGGCTTGGTACCGGATCTGCATCCGGCAAAGGACCATCAACTCGATAACACTTACCAAGGCCTTCGGGGAGTGTCCTTATCGCTACAACAACAACAACAACGATAAAGGAGCTGTTAATAGTGCTGTTTCCAAATTACACTTAAATAAATGGGAACACTGCTGCCATGAAATAAATCACGTAAGTCGGGCGTGATCTGTTAAACTCTTAACATGTTTCTTTGGAACAAACGGTTGGAATATATCATCACAGTGCTTGGAAGCGTATCCACATAAAGCAGTTCTCTCCAATGATGCGTTGGTCGCAAACAACTTGGCACGAATTGCTTGTTCAGCATCTCATTACGCTATTTGATTGTCTAAGAAAATAGTTGTTACTGTATCACTGTGAGCTCACAGCCAAAGACGCAATAAGTTTAAATCGAAATGTTATTAGATGGTTAGTATCGCGTGGTCTGATAACCTTTATATTATTGCAACGTTTTAATGCATATGGATGGCAGGGGGGAGTAAAGCGGTGGATGTTAAAGGCCTAGAGGGGTTGAGTTAGACCAGCTGTAACAAGTAAGGAAGGCTCAGCTCAGCTACTCACCTGCCAAATTACAGCTCGCAAAACTTTTAAATTACCTTCTTTTAAAAGTGCGCGGTGCTACGCCCACTGTGCAAAATTTTACTAATTTTCTATTATGCGTCATAAAGTCAAGCCACCTGAATTATTACACATTTTCGGTTTTTCGAAATTTTCGATATCGAAAAATTGGGCGTGGTTATAGTCCGATTTCGTTCATTTTAAATAGCAAATTTCATTAAGCTACCTCAAAGTTTACTCAAGCTGTCGTGTTTACGGACGGACGGACGGACATGGCTAAATGAATGTCTTTTTTCGCCTAGATCATTTTGATATATGTGACCCGGCCTATAAAAAGGTGGCTTATGACTCAAAAAAGAAATTGCGAGAAACAGCTGTTAAAGATAAACAATGCATTTCTTCAGTTTCTTAGTAGTTTTCTTTTTTTTTTTTTGAGTCATAAGCTACCTTTTCATAGGCCGGGTCACATATATAAGTCTATATCTATTTCGATTAGTTTATGCCGTTACGGGGTACCGTTATGCGAACAAAATTAATATACTCTGTGAGCTCTGCTCAGCTGAGTATAAAAAGATGGCTAGTATAATGTGGAAATTATTCAGCGTAATTTGTGGATGCGGTTTTGTACTTTTTAAGTTGGGCCTGCTTGGTGGGGCCGAAATGGATACTAACGTTGTGTTTAAGCTGCAGTGATCAGCTGGTTTTAAAGAATGACAAAGGGTCTAGAAGAGGAAAGTGAACTACCCTAAATTAAATGATCCAGCAAATAAATTTTAGAAATGTTGTGAATGAGCCAGCTACTTGATTTCTCGATACCCGAGTATCTAGACTTTAGTTAATAATGCACTAGGACCAAATTTGCCTCCAATAAGTGTAAGCAAAAATGATTCTGGCAGAAACAGCGTTGCCCAAAATACTTGCTGATTATGTTGTGATTTTACATTGAAAATACCTCGCTTTTAAAGTGCGATGTTCGGGGAATATTGTAAGATAGTTCACGATCTCACGTCGGAGCTAAAAAAGTAGATTGCTACCAGAGAGCAAAGAAATGAGTCTTCAACCTTAGAATTACTGACGGCCTTGCCATATTCTATGATACAATCAGCTTCTCGTCTGGAGCAAGCAGTTGTCGTGTTGTATGGACCTTGCAGCGGCCTCCAGGTGAGCAGATTATTAGACATGTGAGAATAAGTTACTTTCAGATTAATTCACAATCACGTACCAATTAATTTGCCTTGTGCCATGCGTGGCAAATATGTTTCCTTCTGCACAGCAGATCCAAAATCGAATATAGCACCCATTGCCAACGAACTTTGTACACTCAAAGCAGATCGATAAGCTGAATCTACGCGTTCTATCTCTCTCGCAAGTAAACCGTAAGCGACATTTGATACACCGGCGCAACCATAGCCATTTATCGTACAACCCAATGCACCGAAACTACCGATTTCTTCCAGAATTTCCTTGTGAAATACCTCATTACGATTGGCAGCTGTTATGCGTGGTAAGAGGCTCGTTTTACAGTAACTTCGAAATGCATCGCGTATTGATATCTCCTCTTCAGTCAGCTGTGATTCCAAATTCAGCGCATCTTGCCAATCGAATTTGCATTCTGGTGTTGTGCTAAATGTTTTGGCTTTAATAGTTTTGGTGGCGTGGAGTTGTGTTGTTAAGCGTAGTTTCGATAAAAGTTCTTTTGCAATCATATCGATTTTTTTCTCTGCTTCCAATCTTGCAAAATTTATATATTAAGCAGGTACTTCAAGTGATTATGTTTCGTTTTTTTTTACTACCAAAATTTGTTATGAATCGGCCAAGTTTGCCTACTCTAGCACGAATGCTACTCTTACAACAATTATGTATTTTTTTGATTATTCATTGGCAATTATCTTCAGGTCGCTATCGTAATTAGATTAAAATTACTCTTTGTAAATATTTTGTATAAATAAAAATCTACTTACATATGTATATTTATGAAAAACGTGATATTATTTTCTGTTGGTGCAGTGTAGCTCCATCGACGAGCCTCGCTCACTATCTTTCTCAGTATTTCAAATTTCTCTTCCTTATGTACGTTTAATTAAAAGTGCTCTATGAAAGAACTTCATTCGATCACGAAGTTCTCGATCACTTATCGTTAAAACTAAATGCTTTTGAGAGGAAAAAATACGCTGACGTCAGATATCTATGGATTTTAAATTTCGGTAAATATTAATGATGCTTTCATGTGAATTTTTAGAATTTTAATTTAAATGCAATAGCTACTAAAAAGTTTGCAAAAAATTGTTGCTTCAACGAGCTCAATAGTCGACAATACTGCTTTGTATTTCTCGAATTACTGACGTCAAAACTAAATACAATTATTTATTTTGCTCAGTCTGGCGTGCTCTTGTGTGATTAGGTTGTTAATGTATGGTTCTGCTCATGACGGAACGATACAAGGTGGCAGCATGGTGACATACCTACAAACATAAATACAAATTCCATGTGTTTTGTTTTTGTAAATTCGATGGACAAGTGTCAAAATCGTACTGCGCCGGAAGTTGATGTATCAAATCAAATAAAAAAAGGTTATAATCAGCTGTCCCATGCTGCCACCTTGTATCGTTCCGCCATGATTCTGCTCTCAGCATATTCTTACGAATGTACCCACACATAGATACATGTTATATCGGTTCATTGCGCATGTATTTATAAACAACGGTGCCCAGTGGGAAAATTTTATTCTGTGGTACCTTTTGTAGGATGATAAACTACACTTTTTAACAAGAAATATTACCCTTTAACATCTTTTTGTCATACTCCTTAATACCAATCGGTTGTAAATTAGATTAGCTGGGTCGGAATTTATTATCAGTCATGTAGGTACGAAAGATACCCATTATGATAGACCATAGGATCCCTGTCTTTTACCAACCACGACGGCAGGGCCGGTTTTATGTTTTACGATCCGTGATCAAAACAAATTTTTTAAATAACAATAGCTCTGAAACGGTGCATCGGAATTTGACATATATGTATATAGCACTCATTAGATCCATAACTTATTATCATTTTTAAAAATAGTTTGACAGTTGCATAGTTATCGTTTGAGTGAAAATGGTTTTCAGTCACTGATGGTAAAACGGAATACGGGCCCTTGTTTTACCGGAATGTCTCGGATTTTATCGACCTTTAAATTCGTTGGAACATTGAGAGAGTAACTAGCTTATCGTATTCTACTTAGTGCCAGGCATTGGGATAGGTATGTAGGCTGCGCTTTTGATGCGTATCATATAAAAAAATGTAAAATAATATAAAATTAAAAAAAAACTAAATAAAATTTAAAAATATAGTATAAAAAAATAAAATAAAATAAAGTAAAGTAAAATGAAATAAAATAAAATAAAACAAAGTAAAATAAAATAAAATAAGATAATATAAAATAAAAATATAAAGTGAAAAGTAAAATAAAATAAAACAAAATAAAATAAAGTAAAACGAGATAAAATAAAACAGAATAAAAAAATAAAATGGGATTAAAAAATAAGAAAACATAAAATAAAATAAAACGAAATGAAAACAAATAAATAAAATAAGATAAAATAAAATAAAATAAAATAAAATAAAATAAAATAAAGAAAACAAAATAAAATAAAATAAAAAATAGAATAAAATAAAATGAAATGAAAAATGAAATGAAATGAACTGAAATGAGATAAAATGAAATGAAACGAAATAAAATAAAATATTATTAAATTAAATTGTTTTAAAAAAATTAAATTAAAATTAATTAAATAAAACTAAAATAACTTAAATTAAATCAAATTAAATTAAGTTGAACTAAATCAAATTAATATGTTTGTATGTTCAATGACGTGCCCAATTTTATTTAAGATTTTTTAAGAATTAATGAGTTTGACACCGGTAAATAATAATTTTTATACAATTATTATTTTTGTTTATTGGGGAAAAACTGAAAAGAAGGAAAATTTATTGGCGAATCGCGATGGTACCATATCGAACACCTCCACGACATCATCGTCAGGCAAGACGAAGAGGTGATGTGTGTCAATTCTTTTTTTGCGGTGTTTTTTTTTTATAATATTTGGCGCATAGTGAAAATCTGGTCTATGTTAGATTTTCCAGGTCTGAAGCTTGAATCTTTCGCACGATACGCTTGACAGATTAGATTCCAGCCATCAGGCCTGTAGTCGTCCGACCATATTTTGCAAAGAAGCTGATGCATGCGTCTTACCAACTCCTAGAGATATGCTCCCACTGTTCCCACATTCCGTCGGGTTGACTTCTGCTCTCAGAGAGCAGGTGTGAGAGTCGAGTTAGCAATCTGTTCTGACTGCAGCCTTTCGACATCTTGCTTTTCTTGTATATTTGGCTTCTTGGATTGTGCGCACATTTAAAACACGTCTATCGCAACGTAGCCGATCTGACTGCGATCGGGGGACAGTCATGTAGCTGTATGTATATTTTTATGCATGTATGTTTCTTGTGCTGGATATGACCATGTTCGAGCACTGGCGCAGTCGATCAGCCTAAGTTCATTAGGAGAGGCTTTATTGTGTAGGCTGAACTTCCCAACCGTGGGGCCTTTTTGCCCACGTTGGCGTTAAAGTAGCCAGGATGACTTTTATATCGTGGCGAGGGCAGCGCTCGTATGTGTCACATCATTGTTTTTCTCCTCTGTCGGTGAATGGGCGCAGATGAATGATATTAAACAAATTGTACTTGTATTTGGATAGCGGCGGCACGTTCCTCCACAGGCGTGAACGACAGTACTTGGCGGCAAAATCCCTCTCCCAGTACGATTCCGACGCCGAAATTGTGTTTATTTGCATGGCCACTCTAGTAAAAAATTTTAGAAACAAGTTTTTTCAATTAGAAGAAAATTTTTCTAAGCAGGGTGGCCCCTCGGCAGTGTTTGGCAAGCACTCCGAGTCTATTTCTGCCGTGAAAAGTATCGGAGTCGTTCTGAGTGGGCATTAGACAAGTAGGTCCCGTCCCGCCCATTTGTAGGAAAAAACGCAAATTGTAAGAGAAGCTCGGCCTAAAATATGTTCGGAGGTTATCGCGACATTTTATTATCGTACATTTATTTATTTATATTTACTCCAGTAAATGTCACAACTTTATTTGGATGGTGGTGGGACGTTCCTCCACAGGCGTGAACGACAGTATTTGGTGACAAAGTCCCTCTCCCAGTACGATTCCGACGCCGAAACTGTGTTTATTTGCATGGCCACTCCAGTAAAAAGTTTTGTAAACAAGTTTTTTCAATTAGAAGAACATTTTTCTTAGCTTGAAAAGCTTCTCCGGGAAAACTCATCTGTCTTGCAGATGCCGTTCGGAGTCGGCGTTAAAGAAGTAGGTCTCATTCTGCCAATTTGTAGGAAAAACTAAAGGGAGCACGACACAAATTGGAAGATCAGCTGTACATTTATTTGATTATTTTTACTCCAGTAAATGTCAAAATTTTCTTCCACTAGAACTCTAATACTAACTTCTCGTAAGAAATACACTTACTGTAGATAAATACATACACGACCAAGCCGTGGGTGAAAACAGAGGGTAGTTGAACTTAAAAATTTCTAACGTATTTCGACGTTTTTGAAGTTTTTTTAATATTTGTTGTTTTGGTAGCAGCGCTGCCATACCGTTACTGTTTAAAGCAAAATTGTGGTATTTCGGGATGGGAAAAACAAAATGGTCATCTGGGACAGTAAACCATGTAATTTTACTTAAAAAACAAGTAAGGAAGTCTAAGTTCGGGTGAAACCGAACATTACATACCCAGCTGTACACTTTAAATGCTGTTGTTGTTTGGTTTGTGTGCTTAGGCTGCGCAATAATACATATACATACAGAGGCTAACGCCAATGACCTTGAGCGGGTAATAATGCAGTTTTCCTTCAGATATGGGGATTTTCCTACTGTTTATTTTAAAATAAAGATATAACAGAACAATAAAAATACAATTGGTACAAAACTATTTTTCGCTAAGATTTAACTTATTATTTTTGCCTACAACCCTTTTTAAAGTTTTTTACATAAAAGTGTGCGTGGCGCTTAACCAATCTTATCCAATTTTACTAGAAATATTTCCAATATTTCCTGCTATAAGGAAAATATGTGTACCCAATTTTGTTACGATATGTAAATTTTTCTTCGAGTTATGGCTCCCGAAACATTGAAAATTGCTTAGACAAAAAAAGGGTGGTGCCACACCCATTTTAAAAAAATTTTATGTTCTCCAATTTAATGTTATAATTCAATTTAGAAAGTAAAATTCTATTAATACAAAGCTCTTTTTCGCTAAGATATAACTTATTATTTTCGTCTACGACCCTTTTAAAAATCTTTTATATAAGTGGTCTTTAACCGATCTCGTTTTTTAGAAACATTTGCAGCTATAGGGAAAATTTGTGTACCCAATTTTATTACGATCCGTTAATTTTTCTTCGAGTTATGGCTCCCGAAACATAGAAAATTGCTTAGTCATAAAAGGGGCGGTGCTACTCCCATTTTTAAAATTTGAAATTTTTCCTATATATTGTTATAAATCCACTTGGGAAATGAAATACCATTGATATAAATCACTTTTTTGCAAAGATATAGCTTATTTTATTCGTCCACGACCCTTTTAAAAATATTTTATATAATAGTGGGCGTGGTCCATAACCGATGTCGTTAATTTTTCTTCAAATCATTCCATATAGGGTGAGGCCATCTCAAGTGAGCATCGCATTTAACAAGTGTTCGAATAACCAAAAAAATTTTTTTCACATTAAAGCCTTATAAAAGGGTAGGAAATCCTGTTAATTTTTTTCTCGAAATTTTTTACCGTTAAATTTTTATAACCAATTGAATTTTGTCGCATCAAATCGGTCAAAAATTTTTTTCTCAGAAACTACTGAACCGATTTTAATATTTTTTTTGACATTTATAAAACAATGCACTATAATTTTGAATTTTTTTTTATACACAAATTAAATTTTTTTTGTCAAATAACATTAATTGTTATAAACAAATTATTATATAACTAACTTCTGCGCCTCTGAAAAAAAATTTAATAACAGTAAATTATGTGGTATACAATTATATTTTTATTTCTGAAAAAAAAAAAAATGGGGGCCCAGCAAAAAAAAATGTTTAAATTATAGTGCATTGTTTTATAAATGTCAAGAAAAAAACTATTAATGTGAAAAAAATTTGTTTGGTTATTCGAACACTTGGTAAATGCGATGCTCACTTGAGATGGCCTCACCCTATAGTAAAGGCAACCTCTGTTACGATAGGTTTAACGATTTTTGATTTATGATTAATAATATTTGTAAATTTATTTTATCACAAGTGGGCGGTGCCACGCCCATTTGAAAAATTTGTTTAACACTTTTATCAAGAGCCAATATCAGTCCACACGTCAAGTTTCAACATTCTAGGTGTATTATTTACTAAATAATCAGGGCTCTTGTGTTTTCCAAAATGTTATATATATGAAAAGTGGGCGTGGTTATCATCCGATTTGGCTCATTTTCAATACCAATCTATTCTCTACCAAATATTCGTGTACCAAATTTGGTGAAGATATCTCAATATTTACTCAAGTTATCGTCTTAACACAGACGGACGGACGGACGGACATGGCTCAATCAAATTTTTTTTCGATACTGATGATTTTTATATATGGAAGTCTATATCTATCTCGATTCCTTTCTACCTGTACAACCAACCGTTACCCAATCAAAGTTATAATACCCTGTGTACAAGTACAGCGGGTACAATAATGGATAACCACTCAAAAATTGGATAATAACTCCTACGTTTATGATTTCCATAGTCCATTTTTGTTTCCCATAGGTGTATACGTAAATGGCGAAGTGGAATAACTCTGTCTCTTCGGTGTATACTCCTAAAAGTATTTATATTTCAATGTATGGTATGTTGATAAAAAGTATATCCCAAAGACTGCAATTTATGTGGCGAGGACGCTCTTGCGGTTAGGGCAAGGTGTGATATTTCTCAAGGTTTTTAGTTTAAGATTGCTTAAAGTAGCCTCTGCTACAACGAGAATAAAGAACATAAAAATGCTCATGGGTAGTGGCTAACCTGCCGAACCACAGGAAAATGTCCTCCCATAAAAAATCGTTATTAATATAGATTCTTTGCACTTTTTCTGGTTGTTGACCAGAACTATCAGTGCGAATAATTGTAGCAAGAGTTGTAACCTAAAATCACTCTTGCTAACTACTACAACTAGAAATGCTGTTAAATCCTTATTCGGTGGAGAAGCAGATATATGTGTCTTGTAATATTCGATTAACAGATGTTCGAAAAATGTCTGGACCTGTGTATCCGACAAACAGCGTGTATGAAGATTTTTCGCCACCCGCCAGCTGTTTTCATAGCACAACTAGATTCGAAAGTAAATTAATTACAATTAGGGTTCAGGGATAAGATAAGTAAGACGACAGCTTGAAACAGAAACTCGGTTCCAAATCTCGAAAACAAGTCCAGAAAGCAGAAACAAGTTTTCAAATATAATGAAAAAACTGTTTCCGAAAGTGATGCGAGAAGTGTTTTGGTATTGCCCGGTGAAAAATGCTTGTATGCTCTACCACTAAACCTTGCTTTCTTAGACCAGCTTACAATTAAGAACATATAGCAGATACTTGAAAATGTGTTTAAGCAATACCTCTTGTTTGGAAATCCGAAAATTATCTAAATGGTCCGCCTCTAGAGGGATAAGAAAACATTTCCGTAAGCATTAGATGAGATCCGTCACCTGGCTACGCAGCCGTTTGATCCAGATAAGCATAAGAAGGCCCTAAGCCTAGCTCACACAGAACACATTTGCTAGGTAGCGCCCGGTGAACCCCGTTATCTACGTTTATACAAGTGTTAGATACTTTGCAGAAGAAGAAATCAGACGACTGAAGTGACCAGAACTGTTCTTTGAGTACTGGATTCACCGGGCCCTTCTTGTTGCCTAAGGATACAATTATATATCTTACCCATTTACCGTGAAGGAAATACCATCATTCCCCAAATACGTAAAAAAATTTGAAGTTGAACTACCTTTTTTATGCACTGATTCAAGGCGAATTCAGTACCAGGTGTTGTTATCCCAACAGTTGATTGCTTCTTCTTGATTATTTTCCATACAGCGCCTTGTACTTTAATATGTCAGTTAATCGAAATCAATTGAAATTTTCTTTGACCTGACATTCTTCTGCACGGCGAGTTAGTTGAAATCGCTTTGCCACCACCTGGTATGGATTCGTCTTGGTTCAGCAATATGTCAGCTAATCGAAATCGATGCACATTTTCTTTTGACTTGACATTTTTCTGTACGGCGAATTGGGTTGAATTCGCATTGTCATGACCTTGTTTTTTTGGGAACAATTTTAATAATACGAAATTTCAAAAATTGTATAAAAATTTTATTTATTATGCCTATAGTTTTGTTTCTTATATAAATAAGACGCCAACAATTAAAAATGTTTGAACTTATGTAGGCACATAATATCAATATATTATATTGATACCGCGTATGTGTTTATATATAGTACTTCATCAAAACGAGATTGATGGTGTGCGAACTGAAGTTGTTAACAGGATACAAATAAGATTTGAAAACACGTTCATTTCAAGTAGATATTTCAGGATCGGCATCAGTAAGGAAATTGACATAAAAGGCCAGGTATTTAAATTTGTAATTAAAGATGTTCTCCATTCCGGTCCGCCATTGTAGGCAACCATTGCTGAAGTTTTTTGTTTATTATAAGATTAATTGGTTTAGGTTCGAACCCAACACCTCTGGCATTGAAGTTAAGTATTTCACACACCTTGCTGCGATCACAATTCCGAAATGAAAAATATTTGTAAAAATATTCTAAACTTGGAATTAATGAATCCGTTCGTTACAGAACGCTTTAGTTCTTTATCTCCATAAATACCTCCTTCGCTTATCATCCGCTGATGTTCTGATTGAGCTTATCGGCAAAAGTAGGGCGGATAATCTTGATTTGGTAGACCAATAATTTTGAAGCTATCGCCGGATTAAGTTATGAATTAAGTGCTCAATAACCAACGTTATCAATCGACTTTGTATGTAAGTAAACCCGCATGGAAATTCAGTCATAACGAACTAAAATTGATATAAAGAAAAAAATCAAGTTGTGAAAATAGTCTCATAGGAAATAGGTCATATAGGATTTGTATAAGGAACACCCTTTTTCAGAAGTTTTTTCAAAAGCGTTCCATTTCAGCTCAAATCGTATTGAGTTTACGGTGAGATGATATTGTAACGAATTTCGGGGAATTCCGCCTATTTGCAACCTTCTGCTAACGTTCGAATCGCTGAACTGTTGAATAAATAACTCCAATATTCAATAATGCAAAATGGTCTTTATTAAAGTACTTCACAATAACACTTATACTTTACAACCAGTTGCGTGTTTAAATCAAACTAATTACTGACTACTCAGCTTTCGCTGCTTTTATACTCTATGTTGTCTCGACCACCCATTTCTCCTAAGGTCAAGTAACTTCTCGAAATTCATGCTTGTTACCATCCATATAGGCACATGTATATTTGTAGCTTATAGTCTCTCGCATAGCCATATGCGTGTGGTATATGTGAGTACTACTTCGGCTGATGATTACATCTGTGTGTGAGTTATCTCTTCGTTTCCTTGCATGTATTTGGCATGGCGGAACGATGCAAGGTGGCAGCATGGTGACATACCTACAAACATAAATAAAAGTTCCATGTACTTTGTTTTTGTAAATTCGATGGACAAATGTCAAAATCGTACTGCGCCGGAAGTTGATGTATCAAATCAAATAAAAAAAGTTTGTAATCAGCTGTCCCGTGCTGCCACCTTGTATGGTTCCGCCATGGTATTTGGTAAATGATGATTAATGTGTTTATGTAGCTTGCCTTAATGTTTTCGTTGTTGTGCATTTATTTAGTGATGTGAAGATTCGCCACAATATTTAAATACAACAAAGTAATGCCCTTCGGCTGTGTCTCTGCACAAATCACGCATTGCACATGTAAACAAAAGATCAGCTGTTTTTTATGGGCAATTTTTACGTAATTTTCCTTTAGCTCTTGTTTTTTTCTCTCTTTCTTTCATTCGCGCAAGCAGTCAAGTGTGACGTAGATGCGCAGAACGAAACAATTTTGAACTCGTGAAAGCGCAATCTTCTGTGTGTTATTTGTGGTGTCTCAGTGTACACAGCATTTTATATGATATTCGAGTCTTTTACGCAACTTAAATAATAATTAATGCCTTTATCTTATGATCGTGATTCCGAATATAAAATAATAGCAAATTTAACCCTGCATGCGGCTCTTCACGATAAGCCTTCTTTGTTTTTTGATTAGTTTATAGTCTCCCTAAAGTCGTATTTATGATCAACTAGCCCATACCCGTGACACAGTCCACACGAAGAAAATACAACATAAAATTATTGTGGTATAGAAAGAAGGATGTACTGGATTTATTAGAAATTCTCCCCTGAAATACTTTTTTACGAAGTGATTCTTCAATGGTCTTGAGATAGTACCGAAAACAATCACGAAATGATCCGGCTATAGTTAAAAAATACTATCACTGTCCATTTGTCCTCTTCGCTCATTTCCAAATTCCCTTCTTAAAAAAAAAATAACCCGTAGCTCCTTTCGGACTATAGCCGGAGTCATTGGTGCCGTACGACATACGCATCGATTTTTCGATAGGTTTTGGGCTCAGGAAAAAAAGTTCCACTAAGCATACCCAAAAAAATAATTTTCGGGCCTAAAAAAAATTTGAGTTTTTTGAGTTTTTTTTCTTTGATTTTTAAGGTTTTTTTCATGACCTACTTAAAAAAATTTCATTTGATTTTAAAATTTTCATTTGATTTTAAAATTTTCATGTATACCCTGTCCGACTCAAAATTGCTCGCTAAAAACTTTGGCGATAACAGTTTTTTGAAAAAAGAAATATTTTTTCGGTTTTGAGGACTGTTTTGGTGAAAAAATATATTTTTTCGCCATTTTATTTTAAGGGTTTCTTCAGAAACGTGCAAAAGTGTTGCCGATGAAAACGAATTTGTCTCATAGTTCCTATCCCACTTAAAATTATGCGATAAAAACGTTGGCATTAACAGACGGACAGACGGACGGACGGACATGGCTAAATCAACTCGTCCCCTGATCATTTTGGTATACTTATTGGTGGGTCTAACGGAAACATATACATAAAAAATGATTTGGAGCCTTGAAAATAAAAAAAATCGATTTCGACCAAAACAAGTCCCAAAAACCAAAAAAAAATTTTTTTTTTAAAAACTGTTAATGCCAACGGTGTTATCGCATTATTTTAAGTGGGATAGGAACTATGAGACAAATTCGTTTTCATCGGCAACACTTTTGCACGTTTCTGAAGAAACCCCTAAAATAAAAGGGCGAAAAATATATTTTTTCACCAAAACAGTCCTCAAAACCGAAAAAATATTTCTTTTTCAAAAGTTTTTAGCGGACAATTTTGAGTCGGACAGGGTTTACATAAAAATTTTAAAATCAAATGAAAATTTTTTAAGTAGGTCATGAAAAAAACCTTAAAAATCAAAGAAAAAAAAAACAAAAAACTCAAATTTTGCAGGCTCGAAAATTATTTTTTTGGGTATGCTTAGTGGAACTTTTTTTCCTGAGCCCAAAACCTATCGAAAAATCGATGGCGCGATATAGGTTAATAAATCGACCTAGATTAACCTGAGTGCCAAATTTTATCTAGATTCGTTTAACCATTCTGGAGTGCTTGAGTCACAAAGACAAACGTCTGGATAACGAAACACATTTAGATTAAAATCTAAATCATGGGTCTCTAAAAATTGAATGTGATTGCCCTTTCGCATACGCAATGTGGGCACAATTTTTCTATGGAATGCATACCCCTGTTCTATATGAACCATAAACCACATATGTACATATATATCATAATTTGATACCTGGATGTTTTCTTGTTGGGATGACCAGATGTTGCATATGTGACTCAATCTCACCAGTACGGCTGTACTTAGTGAAAAAAAAGCAAAACTACCAACGGATCAACTGATCATGTTTTCATTAAAGTTGGGATCGTCTTATCACGAAATAGCCCCAAAACTAGTTCGAGAGCAACCTTTTAGTGATCCAGAGAGAGAGAGAGAAATATAGTCCGAAATCGATCCAGAAAACAATCCGAAATGAGCACAAAAACAACACAACACAAATTATTCCAAAAGAAGTGTCGGAAAGATTTTTAAACAATCCCAAAATAGTTCCAAAGTGATCCAGAAATGGTTATTAAATAGCGCCACAGCTCACTGTTGCGTAGAACTTTATCTAAATGAGCCAGAAACTAAATATTATTGGTACAGGACAAATAGAGTTAGAGCAATTTGAAAATGCTGTTCCAGGGAAAAGGAGGGGAGGGAGCTAGGTCTCTGTTCGCTTTTCCAAAAATCCTTTGTCCTTGTTTTCATATAACCAAATAATATTGGTCTAGGCCAAAGCAACGTAAAAAAAAATTCGCAAGGAATTTTTGTTTAGAATTGTACTGAATATCAATAAGATAAGATATTGTAACGAATTTACTGCAAATCCTCGCAACCTTCTACTAACGTTCGTATCGCTAAACTGTTGAATAAATAACTCCAATATTTATTAATGCAAAATGGCCTTTATTAAGGTACGTCACAATAACACTGATACTTCACAACCAATAGCTTGCTTAAATGAAACTGATTTTCAAAATAATACTGCTATTGCTCGCTAGACAGCGTCTTAAATCCAACTGATTGTCGCGCCTCTACTGTTGCTGCCTTCTATAGTGTTTGGTTTCCTCGTTGACATTTGTAGGCGGTTCTGTTCTAAAATCTACTAGTTGGTTACCTGCTATAAGTTTCTCAGTTATAACTACAGATGCACAATTTTTATAGCTTCTCTCACAGTTCAAGCGTATGTATGCTGTGCATTTTGTTATTATATTTCCATTAAAGCGCTTTGCAAGCGTACGAGGGAGTAATTTGAGATTCTTGTTTTAACCGCGGAAATTGTTTAATAGTTTTTACGAGAAAAAATACCACACCCTTGGGATATTCTCGTCAGTATGCTTCTCCAAAGTTGTTAAAATCTCTTCCACATTATTGTATTTTGTTTTTGTAAACTGATTAAGAATTGTAAACGCATAAACAGATAACTTGATGCCCGGACTGCTAATAAAAGGCAGAATCGCTTTTAAGTTTAATTTGGAAATTTACTTTATTTTTTAATTAATAAGGAGAGGTTAAAAACATATGTACCGTATAACTGCCCGGCAGCATCCACAATCATAATAAGCTCAAAACTCCAGCAGATGTGATTCGTTTTCTTTTTTTGCTTAACTCGTTTCAGCCCTCGGGTTAAAAGGCTCAAACACAATTTTTAGCGTTAGCATTCGATTTCCAAGCGGGTGGTCTTATGTATTTATGTATGAACGAATTGTGGTACCAAATAAAAAACGTGTGCCTTATAAACAACTTATATCATTCGGTCATCCGAAACTCTAGTACATTCCGGCAGAAAACTGGATCCATCTTTGAACCAACAGTGCAGGTTTTTATGCCGTTGTTAACTGTAATCGTGCCTTTATTCTAATCATTTCCACTCTAGAGGTTAATATTAAAAGTGAACTTAAGAAGATATTGTTATGGTCGTGCTGAGTACCTTTTCGGCATCTAGATTCCCTCAGACTCAGTGCGGCTTGTGCCAAAGTACAAAATATAGCGTTCAATTTCTACCCCAGACTCTTGGTACAAGGAGACAAGTTAGCTGCATTTCGTTTGGTCTTGGCAAACTGAAATTAAGTGGTTTGTACTTCCTCACTGTTGAATAAATAACTCCAATATTTATTAATGGAAAATGGCCTTTATTAAGGTACGTCACAATAACACTGATACTTCACAACCAATAGCTTGCTTAAATGAAACTGATTTTCAAAATAATACTGCTATTGCTCGCTAGACAGCGTCTTAAATCCAACTGATTGTCGCGCCTCTACTGTTGCTGCCTTCTATAGTGTTTGGTTTCCTCGTTGACATTTGTAGGCGGTTCTGTTCTAAAATCTACTAGTTGGTTACCTGCTATAAGTTTCTCAGTTATAACTACAGATGCACAATTTTTATAGCTTCTCTCACAGTTCAAGCGTATGTATGCTGTGCATTTTGTTATTATATTTCCATTAAAGCGCTTTGCAAGCGTACGAGGGAGTAATTTGAGATTCTTGTTTTAACCGCGGAAATTGTTTAATAGTTTTTACGAGAAAAAATACCACACCCTTGGGATATTCTCGTCAGTATGCTTCTCCAAAGTTGTTAAAATCTCTTCCACATTATTGTATTTTGTTTTTGTAAACTGATTAAGAATTGTAAACGCATAAACAGATAACTTGATGCCCGGACTGCTAATAAAAGGCAGAATCGCTTTTAAGTTTAATTTGGAAATTTAAGACATGTCCTCTTCCGTAAAATTTTTTAGCCGATTTACTTTATTTTTTAATTAATAAGGAGAGGTTAAAAACATATGTACCGTATAACTGCCGGGCAGCATCCACAATCATAATAAGCTCAAAACTCCAGCAGATGTGATTCGTTTTCTTTTTTTGCTTAACTCGTTTCAGCCCTCGGGTTAAAAGGCTCAAACACAATTTTTAGCGTTAGCATTCGATTTCCAAGCGGGTGGTCTTATGTATTTATGTATGAACGAATTGTGGTACCAAATAAAAAACGTGTGCCTTATAAACAACTTATATCATTCGGTCATCCGAAACTCTAGTACATTCCGGCAGAAAACTGGATCCATCTTTGAACCAACAGTGCAGGTTTTTATGCCGTTGTTAACTGTAATCGTGCCTTTATTCTAATAATTTCCACTCTAGAGGTTAATATTAAAAGTGAACTTAAGAAGATATTGTTATGGTCGTGCTGAGTACCTTTTCGGCATCCAGATTCCCTCAGACTCAGTGCGGCTTGTGCCAAAGTACAAAATATAGCGTTCAATTTCTACCCCAGACTCTTGGTACAAGGAGACAAAGTTAGCTGCATTTCGTTTGGTCTTGGCAAACTGAAATTAAGTGGTTTGTACTTCCTTATAAAGACTGGTAAGTGCGTCTTGTTCGAATTTAACCCAAGGTCAGAAACTTGTGCCAACCTACTCAGTTTCACTCTTATCTGAATTGACAAGTAGAAAAACAAACACAACGACAGTAAGCCATTTACACACATACATAGAAGACAACGAAGAATATTTCACTTACACATATCGTCGGTACAATGCCAAGGTCACGAATGTGCCATTTTTGTTTTAACGAAATATTATATATGTCAAATTTTGCAAAGCCAAAACCACATATGTGCATTTTTTTGAAAAAAAAAAAAAAAAATTAAAAATCATTTTTCAATCAACATTACTTAGTGGTTTACAAAAGTAAACTTTCCAATAGTGTTTGAAAAATACAAAATTAAATCTCTATTAATTAAATCTCTATTTTTAACAATGTCTTAAGCGTTTTTCTCAAAACATCAAATATGCACATTCGTGACTTTGGCATTGGACCGAAGATATGCAATCAGCAGATAAGAGCGAAGAAGAAAGAGAAACAATCACACATCACGTTCTCATCAGCTAAGAGCAGAAGCTGTTACTCAGACATACACATACATATACATAAACTACAGATATACATGTATATACATAGCTAAATAACCAAGTATGAGATACAACAGTTCTAGAGGGCATGTTCGTGAAAAGTCTAGACCTTAGGAGAAATAGGTGAACGAGGCTTACTGAGAGTAGTCTCTTATTAGATGTGCCATATTTTTTTCATTTTCTTCTGTTTTAATGAAACTACATATTACATTTTTTAGGATAAGGCAGCAATAACCGATGCGAAAAGATATCGTTAAGTAAATATAGTATTATGAAATAGGCGTTTTCTTAGATTATGAGCAAATTCTTCGACGTAAGACTCACAGAGGGACAAGACTTAGGGCTCACGATGGGCATACTAACTGTGAATTTACTATCAAATATTTCCTTTCATAACAATGAAGTGAACAGAAATAACTGCTGTTTTAGTTTTGGCCAGCTATAGTAATCAAATACCCCACCGTGCGACGTATAAACTTAGTGTATGTTAACTTTGCCAGGGTCTTTGCTCACAAGCCAACGCCATTAATTGGTATCTGCTCTTAATTGGTAGTCGCATTAGTCATTTACTACGTTCATACTTACGCAAATACCGCTTTGTTACAATGCGTTAACAGTCAAAACACATGTACATAAATATGTACATATAAACAATCTTTCTTATTGCTTTGGAAATAAGAAGGGGTGCGACTTGGCTTCGCTAGTTCATATCTACCGAACATTAGAACGACCGTATAAACACTTTTCCTGAAGTGAACGGAGTAAGCAGTCATGTTAGATAGTTTGCAATAACTACTTGAGAAATTTTTTGGTGGGTTTACAATAATACACGTTATGGCGATGTATATACTTATGTACATATGTGCGCAATAGTTATTTTCGCTCTCTGGGTAACTCGTACAAACAATTTTCATTCTGTTGTTGGGGCACACTTTGCTTGCTTGCTACTCGTTTTCAAGTAGTTACAATTATTAGTTTTATTTACTATTCAAGTGTTTTCAGATCGTAAAGCTGGAAGAAGAAGTCGTGCGACATATTTTTTTTATGTATAACGAAGAAATAAGAAAAGTGCACTTTGAACACCAGAGATTGCTGAAATCATGTGTGGTTAAGCTGATTAAAACAAAAAAAAAACATCAACAGTAACAACAATTTTTGCAAAAGATAAGTGCAAAGAACGTATACGAAAATATCTAGATACTTCTTTGTCTGCTGCTTCCTCGTACATACATATATGCATGTATATTTGTATGCATGTATGTGTGCCGCAACAACTGTGCTGTGACTATACAATTCTCGATAAATATCTAACTATAACCTTCTACGATAAGAAATAAATAAACAAAAACAATGGCTGCTCTCTCAAAATATATCGATTTGGCGGTGCAGAAATACGATGAAAGCGGTTTATCAAAGGCTGCCTTTAGCAATGTAATACTTGGTGCTGCAATATGCGCATATACCGTTAAATTGACATATCCATTATTAAGTAATACTAATAGTAATAAGAATGCGTCAATAAATAATAAAAATGAGCTAGAAGAAACTAATAAATTAGAGTATACAGAATTAAATGAAACAACGCTCAATGTCGATGCTGCTGCTGCTCCACAAAAACCCGGCGACGATGATGTCGACACAAAATTGGCTGAAGCTGAAAAGTTACTTGTTGCAAAACAATTGAAAAATATTAATAAATTAGAGCCCGGTCTCAATAAAGAGTTCATACAACAGCTATGTAAACTTGTTAGTATTATGATACCGAAATTTGTATGCTATGAAACTGGCTTACTATCCATACACACGCTCTGCTTAATATCGCGCACATTCTTATCGATTTATGTAGCTGCTTTGGAGGGTGAAATTGTTAAGTTCATAGTGCGCAAAGATGTTAGACAATTTGCTATTGTATTACTTAAATGGTTTGGCATTGCAATACCAGCAACATTTATAAACTCAATGATAAGATTTCTGGAAAGTAAGCTTTCGTTAGCATTTCGTACACGTCTCGTACGACACTCATATCGTTTATATTTTAAAAATCAAAATTATTATCGTGTATCGAATTTGGATGGACGTATCGAAAATGCAGATCACCGTTTAACCGAAGATATTGCAGTATTCGCCAGCTCTGTCGCGCATTTATATAGTAGCGTTACAAAACCATGCTTTGATTTAATGCTAATCGGTTTTGCGTTAATGCGTTCAACACAAAAAATGCAAGCAAATATATTTTCGGGACCAGTATTGGCCGTTACAGTTATATCGTTAACAGCACATGTAATGCGTGTCGTATCACCGAAATTCGGCCAACTTGTAGCTGAGGAAGCTAATCGTTATGGTTATTTACGTCACATACATTCACGCATTATTACAAATTCTGAGGAAATTGCTTTTTATGGTGGACACAAGGTGGAATTACAACAATTGCGTCAAGCCTATAATCGTCTCGTTACGCAAATGAATCGCATTTTTACACAAAAATTGTGGTTCGTTATGTTGGAACAATTTTTTATGAAATATGTTTGGTCTGGCACTGGTATGATTATGGTTTCATTGCCTATACTAACATCTGGTTCCACATTGAGATCAGCTGCGAACAGCGATGCAGCAGCAGCATCATCATTACCGTTACGCACAATTTCCGTTGATAGCAAAATTAGTGAACGCACACAATATTTGACAACAGCACGTAATTTACTTATTTCCGCTTCTGATGCTATTGAACGTTTAATGTCATCTTATAAAGAAATTGTTGCATTAGCTGGTTATACATATCGTGTTGCCGGCATGATGCAGGTATTTGAAGAGACATCATTGGGTATATATCATAAAAATACAATTATTGAAAATAATGAAATGCGTGGTATTATCGAATTTAAAGATGGCAAACCAATTGCCAAGGGTCGCATCATTTATACAGATACACCAAATGATATGACAATTACAATGCGCGCTGTACCTGTGGTGACACCCAATTGCGATATTGTTGTACCCAGTCTTACGTTGTGTATTAAACAGGGAATGCATTTGCTTATAACCGGCCCAAATGGTTGTGGTAAATCAAGCTTATTTCGCATATTGAGCGGTTTATGGCCAATTTATTCTGGTGAATTATATATACCACGTCCAGTTGAAGATAAACCATGCATGTTTTATATACCACAACGTCCGTATATGTCCATCGGCTCTCTATGCGATCAAATTATTTATCCGGATAGTCGCGAAGATATGAAGCGTAAAGGTATTACGGAAAATGAATTGCGTGGTATTTTGAAAATGGTTTGCTTAGAACATATTGGACAACGTGATAGCTTCAATGTTGTACAAGATTGGAAGGATATATTGTCTGGTGGTGAAAAACAACGTATGGCTATAGCGCGCCTATTTTATCATCGCCCTAAATATGCTTTACTGGATGAATGTACGAGCGCTGTATCGGTTGATGTCGAAAGTTCTATATATGAGCTGGCAAAGAGTATGGGTATAACATTGTTGACAATAACACATCGGCCTACATTGTGGAAGTTTCATACACATATTTTGGAATTTGATGGTCAAGGTGGCTGGAGTTTTCGTGAAATGATTCCAAATGAGCAACAGAAGTCTTAGCTAGAAATTAAGCAATTTTAAATCTTGTAAATACTCTCGAGTTAAAAATAAAAAATATTCCAAAAATTTTAATACCCCTATTATACTTATATTCTGTTACTTGTACATATGTATGTATGAATTGTTTGTTTATCTTAATTATTATTATTATAAATAATAAATTAAGTTGGTTGAAATGTAAAATATTTTTTCCTTGATTTGTTTCGCTTCTTGATAGAAGTATAGTGTCATTTAACATTAGTCAGGCAGATCCTCTTGCGCTTCTATTGCGCCAGAAATTTATTTGATATTCACCAACATATTCACCCTTATCGCGAAGTTCACACGGAAACGTGTTTGCCTTTACCTTTTTTATTCGGGTGAACTTTTCCGCCTATCGCTAATTTTGGAATACAAGTTCACTTCGAAACAGCTGATGCTCTATTGTGAATTAGCAGTGAACAAATAATTTACTTACAATTGTGTAAATTTTGTAACCAAGCATATATTTCTTTAAAATACAACAAAAATAGAAATAAAAAATTTATAAAATAATGTTTAGTATTGCACTTAAGTTGGTATTGATTGAGCGCGAGGAGAATATAAATGTGAAAGCGAATCGGGGGCAATAAAGCGGCAGTTCTAACCCTTTGGAGATAAATTATTCACTGTAAGCTACACTGAAAGAAAAAGACTGGTAAAATCAACCGAAATACGGGTCAATTCAACCGAAATTTCTGTTAATTTTTATCCATCGCAACAAGATGTTGAATCAACTGCGCACAAATCGTTGATTCGTAATTGACCGTTTTAGTAGTCAAATGAACAAAAAAGTTGTTGCGACAGCTTTGTACGAAAGTACCTATGTTGCCATATACATAAATAAATAAATGTAAGGCGCGATAACCTCCGAAGAGATCTAACGCCGAGCTTTTCTTCCAATTTGCGTCGTGCTCCTCTTGATTTTTCCTACAAATTATGCCGACTCCGAACGGCATCGGCAAGCCAGATGAGTTATCACTGAGAGCTTTTCATGGCAGAAATACACTCGGAGCTCTTGCCAAACACTGCCGAGGGGCGACCCCGCTTAGAGAAATTTTCTTCTAATTAAAAAACCTTATTTCTAAAATTTTGATATTGCTTTGCCCGGGGTGCGAACTCAGGGCATACGGTGTGGCAGGCGGAGCACGTTACAATCACACCACCGTGGCCATATACATACATACGTAAATATGTGAATACATAAATACGCATGCCCCTGCAAAAATCGTTGGATCATGTGGTCCACTGGAGTACTTACCATTATACTCCACTGTAATGCAGCAATGGACCAACTCATGTTTCTACACGAACATATTGTAATCCGATCATTGCTCGTTTTTAACGATTTTAATCACTACACGATGTTTATTGGGCTGTGGGTACTCCATGGATTACTCTGATGTTATGCGGAAGTGGAGTATATGGTCCAGTCCTAGGACATCGCAATGTTAAATGGACCATATTTTTTATATGAATTGTGGTTAATTTTGTAGCACTCGGTTGGTCCATTTTTGCAGGGGCTTGCTACATATACATACACCCTTCAAAAAACGCGAGTACTCTGTAAATAATGTAAGGAATACTCCTTTGGGAGTATATGACTGCTCCAAATCTAATCTGTATTCATACAAAAAATGTGCTCCAATTAACATTGCGATGTCCTAGGAGAGAAGTAGGTGATCCCACTCTCGCTTTGTTTGTGGGTATTCCATAGAGTACATACGTGAGAGTACTTTCCAAAGTACTTTCACTGTAGTACTCCATGGAGCACCCGCAGAGGATCATATGCCAAAGTACTAAAGAGGAATTGTGTCGAAAAGAATTATCGAAGTGAATTTAATTTAAAATGAAAGTAAATGAAGAGGGGCAATACAACTTTTATATTTTATACTACGAATATTCTTATGTTATCATTTGCGTGAATAAAGAAACTAATGTAATACGCATACGCATACGTGAATAAGGAAACTAATATAATATGTATACATAAAACCAGTGCGTTGTTGCATTTTATCAGACTTGCCAAAGTAAAATTTTATTATTAGTTATTTGCATGCAATATTTTACTTTTGGCAACTCTGTTCGATCGTCATCGTGTCGTGATCACTGTCGTTAAAAAACGAGCAATGATCGGCTGATGGTGGTCCGCAAACGCATTGCAAAGGAGTATTGTTAGAGTACTCCAACATGAAGGAAATGGAACACGTAATCCAACAATTTTTGCAGGGCATACATGTGTACGCACTTACTAACCGAACTTCAATTGTACGTACATCAAATATGCTGGCACACATTAAACATTATACACTCTATTATATTGTTTTATTGAACGCACTTTCACCAAATTTTATATTTTATAATTTATTTAATTTATAGTTTTGAACTTCGCTTTGCAAATAGAAATGAAAGTAGTAGTCACAAAACTGATTCTCAATTCTTTCAGTTGCAGCTCAGCTCATTCTCAATTTCTTCTCTCGCATGTAGTTGCCACACTTACTTGTTTCGAACAAAACTCGTAGAATAAATGTTTGACATAAGATTTTAAATAGAGAACTTGTAAGTTATAGAAAGTAAAGAATCAAATCGCTAGAAGGTAATTCACCACTGGAGTAACTTTACTTGTAATTCGGCAAGTTTAATTTTCGTAACACTTTAAGTTGAAACGATTCCAAAACAACTCAAACTTTTATGTTGTCGGAAAAATCAACATTAAAAAGGATGTTTTTTATTATCTTATTAAATTCGTTCACGTGAGTGAAAATTCGTAAAAACTTGAACAAAATGTTACTAAGTGGCACCATCCTTATAAGTACAAAGTAGAGAGCGCAGTGAGCGTAAAATTCCATTTGAAATTTGCTCATGGATTGACTGTTGATCGATGTTGAAATGACCAGTGAGATCAGTTGTGTTAACAGAAAAGTCAGATTGATTGGGGATCTGTCAATTTTACAGAATTTTGTTAATTTAAGAGCGACAATTTCTTTTCTGTTGAAAGGACTAAACTAATTTGTTTGCTTGACAAAGAACTCGGTCAAATTAACCATAATTCGATCAATTTCACCGAATCTCCGTTAAGTCAAGAACAACAGAACCGATTTGTTGATTTTACTAGCACCATTTCTTTCAGTTTACAAACCAGCACATTTGAATAACAAGTTTTTTTTTTTTTTCAATTAGCTTTCGCCAATATTACAGGCTAAACAAGTTGGCATTCTAATATTTGCTAGATATTCTTACCAACTGCTTGCCACCATTGAAGCAAACATTTGGAGTTCCACCAATTGTAAAGTTGAGTACATGTCTTCGTTTTTTCGCATAGGGAAAATGCGTTGGAAAGGACCATGAAGTGGGTCTTAGCCAATCTTGTTTCAGTGAGGTGGTCAACATCTTGGAACCCTCGTTTTGCCCACAATGGATACATTGCTTCTAATGGAAAAATAATAGCGCACGCAAACAACCAGCGTTTTTTGCCCCAACCGAAATAAGCATGCGTTGCGACAATGTAAAACATGTATGCAAACGTCAAATCTAAATGTCACGCAAAAAAAAAAATTGGTAAACGAGTTAGGTTTTCACGCAGCAAATTCAATTTCGGTTGCTCTCATATAATGCCCCTATTACCGTTTACAACTCAACTCTGGTTGGGTTGGAATTTCGCAATTTGGATTACAAGTCAACCTGTCAAAAAAAATGTCAGTTGAGTTGTCTCGTCTAACAACTTTTTGTGGCATTGCCGTTTACAACGTTGTGTTAGTGTAGTTGTCAAACGCGCCAAAATCTTACAACTGATTACTAGCAGTTGTCTCATACAATTTTGCAGTTGTTTTGAAAAAATTCAACGTTTTAGAAGACGGTTCACCACCTAATTTTTAACAAAAATTTTCAAAGTTGGTATCAAAAGACGCGTTTCGACCTCCGATTTAAGAATCCGAAAACAAAAATTAAAAATTTAATTTCTATCATATCATTTCGGTTAAAATTTTCATGTGGATGTATTGTGCCAGATTTTTTGTACACACTAATGCAGAAAGGCGTTGGACCTACCCAGGGTTATTTTTACAAATCGCGGCCAAAGGCCGCCAACACAGGAAAATCTTCTGTGTAAAAAAACCGTGGATCGGGCCTTATATTTCGGACCCTCTCGGGCCATTTTGTGGTTTTTGTTAATGTTTTGCGACAGAAATAAAATTTTTAATTTCCGCTTTCGATTCCTAAAAACGGAGGTAAAAGTCTAGTTGAGGGGTTGACTGCTAATACGCTATCAAAAATTAAGAGAGAGGTGTCCAAAGACGCGTATTGACCTCGAGAAGAATTGTCCGAAGGCGGAAAAGAAACATATTAGCAGTCAACCCCTCAACTAGACTTTTACCAAACCGTAGATCGATACGCGTCTTTTGATCCACCTTTGATGAGAGTTAGATGGTGCACGGGCTCATAACACGTTACAAAAAAAAAAAAAAAAACAAAAAATTTAAAGCCGGTAGTTAAACATTTTTTAATCAAACAATAATCAACAATTTTGTGCACATTTATAGAAAAACAACGTTTAAACGAAGGATTACATTGAATAACTTTTTAACTTTATGGAGCGATATTCCGAAGTTGACGAGGCTGACCGCAGTTCGGATGCAGCCAAAATAGGTGAAATTATGCGAACGTGAGTTCCATTGTTAGTAATCACTACTCCTGGGCATCCTGTTTTAGAGTAAAATAAAATTTTTGCTGTTTGGGTTTTAATCCACTTCGCTGAAATATGCTTCTCAATAATATCTAAAACCATTCCAACACCAAAATCATTTCCACAGCATTTTTGATAGCTGCCATCAGCAAGGAATCTGAATGTGGCGCATAATTTTAAAATAGGGGTTCAGCCTTCCCTCGAAAGCGTTTGTGGTATTGGTCCTTAATTTTGTTTAGTAATGAGTAAAATGCTTCCTTTCAAATCTGCAAAATAACTTCATTTCAAGCTCATCATTTGTCACTTAAACATTTTCTTACTTGGTGCTTGGTAGTTCCAAGGGATTGGAATGATCACGCGAATGTTTTCCGCATTCGCGACATGTTAATCACCAACATTTTCGCCATTATAAAATAGATTTCATATCATATAATATCTCGTAATAACAAAATTACTTTTGCAAATGCTTAAATTTTCGCCACAAATTGATCAACTGTTCATTTAGCTGTCAAATCAACACTTTCTTAGGTTGGCAGCACCAATTCAAGTTCAACTGAAATAAGTTGTAATTCGTAATACCAAACAGGAGTTGAGTTGTCTGAAGGTTGAGTTGTTTTAATTACAACCCAACCAAGTTGAGTTGTATACCGTAATAGGGGCATAAGTTGTATGTGCATGAGACATTTTTGACAGAAAAATGCCTTGCGTGCGTTTATATTAGGTTGGCCATTAAAGGCGGTGACACAATGACATTTTTCATATAGATACTTTTATGCATAAGCTTGGCATTCCAATAACATCGCCACAATCAACCAAGATGTTGCGTTTGTAAATATGAAGGAACTTCAGACGTGGCAATTGAAGTTTATTACGCCTTGCCCATTCACATACAAAATTTCGCGAAGCAGTGTTATAACCATTCTGCCTATACTTGCTGACATATTTTGTTTCGTAATCGATTGTTATATTGCAGTTTTTAATTGCGAAAAATGTTAGAAAATTTACCAGCCAGTGTAAAAATTATTTCACTTGCAAAGTGTGCCAACACCCTTAGCCAAAGCAACTGTCAAATTCTTCTTCTTATGCTTTGCTTGGAACAAAATTTGGGAGATGGCTACTTTTCAATATCAGATGGCACCAGTGTCGCTCATTCTACCGTTGGCCATAATAATACGTGCAATCTACTCATAATGCATAAGCTTGCGTTATAGGTCCGACACATAAGCAGTTTTTTTATATAGATGAGTTTAACACAAGCTTATGCATTATGAGTAGATTGCATGTATTTTTACGGAGAATGGTAGAACGAGCGACACTAGCGCCATTTGATATTGAAAAGTAGCCAACTCCCCAATTTTGTTCCAAGCAAATCATGAGAAGAAGAATTTGACATTTGCTTTGGCTAAGGGTGTTGGCACACTTTGCAAGTGAAATTATTTTTCCCACTGGTTGGTAAATTTTCTAACATTTTTCACAATTAAAAACTGCAATATAACAATCGAATACGACACAAAATATGTTAACAATATTTTTGTTGTATAGGGAGAATGTTTGCAACAGTGCTTCGCGAAATTTTGTATGTGAATGGACAAGGCGTAATAAACTTCAATTGCCAAGTCTGAAGTTCCTTCATATTTACAAACGCAACATCTTGGTTGATTGTGGCGATGTTATTGAAATGCACAAGCTTGTGATAAACGCATCTATATGAAAAATGTCATTGTGTCACCGCTTTTAAACTCATCTATATGAAAAACTGCTTATGTGTCGGAGCTATAAGAGTATCAAATTTGTGAATATTTTCGGGTGAAAATAAAACTCGCGATAAGGGTGAAGGTAAAATCTTTTTCGAAAACGAAAAATTATTTCGCCACCCTCTGCGATAGGGTGAACAAAAACTGTGAATATTTTCGGGTGAAAATAAAACTCGCGATAAGGGTGATTGTATGAACGCAGCGACTGAGATTCAGCAGTGAGTGCAGTGAATCAGTTTACGCTTGTACTTCAAACTGTAAAAATTCGAGCTTACGATTTCTCGAACATGTTCTAGAAGAGATTTCTCGCGAGTCTCGCCTTCTCGAATCTCGAATTACTCCTAAAGCTCGCGAACTTCTTGACATTCAACTTAATCGGTTCATTGGCTGTTTTATATAGAGCTTACGAGTGCTTCTGGTTCAAGCCAAAATGGCCGCAAAACCACGAGTAAAAAACCCATAAATGTATAGAATATTGCCAATGCAGCGACTGAATTGAAAGTCGAGAAGATCTCGAGTAATTCGAGAATCTCGCAAGCCTTATGAGTAATTCGAGTTTCGAGAATCTCGCGAGCTTTGCGAGTAATTCGAGATTCGAGAATCTCGCGAGAAGCCGTGTTCTTGATGTTTCATTGAAAAATAAAATATTGCGAACAAAATTATATGTATAGTACATATGTTTTGAGTTAAATGTCATTGAAGCAATATAATCAACAAAAAAGTCACAAGTAAAAAAAACCAAGTGTATAAATACTGTCCATACAGCATTTAAGTAAGAATGTCGAGAAGCTCGCGAGATTTACGAGTACTTCGAGACACGAGAATCCCGCGAGAAGTCGAGTTCTCGATTTCTCGGGTCTCGAAAATCTCGCTTGTGTTCGAGAAGAAATCGTAAGCTCTAGTAAAAATTCGTAAAGTCTCTTAACTTATTTATTCTGAAATCTGTTGAATGAGGGATATATGCTATAATGGTCCGATCCGGGCGATTCTGGCAAACGCCAAATCGGACATCAAAACATACCCGTTCACTAAACCTTCTCAAGATATCTCGAAAATTGAGGGACTAGTTTGCGTTCAAACAGACAGACAGACTTGGCTAAATTAACTCAGATCGTCATCCTGATCACTTCGGTATAATTATGGTGGGTATAGCTCGTCTCTTTCAAAGACTTACAATTTTGGGACTCGGACCAAAGTTAATGTTGCATATCATTTTCATAAAAGGTATACAAAATCAAATAAACTCTGCTCCCAAAAAAAATCCCCTATGACGACCCTGCTTGCATCTAAAGTATTCTTGGATAAATGTCTTATTCGAATTATTATCAATCATTGAAAACTACTTTTTTTTCTACATCTAGGTAAAACGCTTACGTCAACGTGTAGAAGAATTGAAACGTGAACTAGCTGGTGCAGAAGATGAACTAGATTCTGCAGTTAATCAAGTACGCCGCCTACAACGAACCAATGATGAATTGGTTGGACAGACTGAGGGACTACAAGTGCAAATACAACATTTACAAACCAGGTTTGATTTCTTTTCGTACCTTTAAACTTGACTTTAACAACAATCCTTAAACATGCCGTATGTTGGTTAGACCGTAACAGTTTTGCCGTACACATTCCAATTGACCTTTGTCTAAAAAAGCGTTTCAAAAGTAGACTGTGATATATTTTTACTTTTGTGATCTTACTACTCCTATGAAGGCGACCTTAATAGTATCAACCCGTAAATGGCTCATGACGTTCGGTTAGAACTTGGGACTTAGCGCCCTATGTCTGTCCACCACTGTTTTGCCATGAGCGTATCTCAACACTTTTCCGATGTTAAAACTTTAGTTGAGTTCACTATCTATTAACCGCATGCTCTAGTAACAGGTTGTACCTTCGCGGTACGAAGAAATCCCACTGGTTTGAAGCTTCGTTTGGCTTCAAATGAATCAGATAGGTTTTTGCCAATCCTCTGACGGAGCTGCTGGCATTGCTCAACCTTATTTAGCATAGCAGAGAACACTTCAGCCTGGACTTTTGGTTATTAAGATCAGCAAAATACCTCTATAATACAGCAGCCGTCCCCTATACTTGGTTTTAAATATATCGATTTGCTGGCACTTAAGGCAGCTTGAGGACCTTATGGATTGGTCAAAGCACTCTTCATCCATGGCATGCGATAGTCTGACACTTTTTTTCAAAAGTTTCTGCATCAGAAGTTCTTTGCACTCACACCGTTAGGAGTCACACAGCTTGGTCATGTAGGCAGCCTCCTTGTTTTGTGAGGTGACTTGGCATTTTTCATAATACTAATCTTTTTTCCGGATCATTGGGGCTCAGTTATGTCCGCAGCGTCGGTACGTAGTGAGTGAAAAATGTGCTCTCACTGGAATTGGGGGAATTCCTGTTTTGTGAAACGATGGAGTGAAAATAAATTTTCATACATTTGAATAAATTTTTATTTTCATATCAACACAAGCTTACCAGCATGAAAAAATGCTAACTACAAGCTTACTAAAAGATGATTTCCAATAAACTAGCGAGCCCTATTGTCTGTTCATTTACCTTGACAAATCTGGAGAGAATCGGGGCAGGAGAAGCATACATCTATATTGGGTCCTAGAGCATATGGGAAGAGATGGGAATGAAAAAGCGGATGAACTAGCTAAAAAAGGCGCATCCTTTGAAGCTTGATCCGTAGACGTCCCAATTAGACTAGGCGAGATTAAGCGATGGCGAGAGGTGCATATGATCGACCAAGCGGGAAAGGCGTGGGTTAAAGCTGTAAAGTGTCGAAGATTATGTGTGGCTCTTATAATCTTAGACTAACAAATTTGCTTCTATCATAAAAAAGAGAGGACTGTAGACTCATGACGGGTATTCTGACTGGACCCTACCTTCTGGCGTCACATGCCTTTAAATTAGGCTAGGTCAGTGATAGCAGCTGTAGGAAGTATGGGTTGGAGGAGGAAACGATCGAGCGCGTTCTATGCTCGTGCTCTGCATTTGCCAGGCTAAGACTCCACCTATTAGGAGTGATACAGCTGTCAGATCTAGAGGCAGCAAGTGGCTTAAGTCCTAGAAAGCTTCTAGTATTTGCCAAGAAGGCGGAGTTATTTTATAACATAGGTCCTGGTTTTTGATAGGGTTTTTCAGTTTGGTCGTTAAAATAAACTTCTGGTAACACTACGGACTCAATCAGTCCATATGAGGTCCTCATGGACTTGCCAGTTCTACCTAACCTAACTTACCTTGAAAAAAAGCAAACTACTTCTATATGATAAAGGCCGAACATTTTTATTTTCAAAATGTTCGCACTTTGCACTAACACATCTATAATGGTAATGTAGTTACGTTTGCCATAAATACATTGCCTGTTTTCAACCATAACTAAAACAATGCATGCGTTCAAACCAATTTTCGTAACACTTTTTCCACTCCGATTGAGGTATTGAGGATTGAGCTTTTGTCAAATTATGCGGGATATAACGCGAACAAATTTTTTTCACAGCCAAATGTTCATGCGATATCTTATTGATGCTCGTCATACTAAAGCCCAGGGATGCCTCAATCTCACGATAAGTCGTATGACGATCTTGCAATATAAGTTCGCGCACATCGTCAATGTTTTGTTCCACAACAACTGATTTTGGACGACCTTCACGACTTTCGTCCCTGAGCGAACGGCGGCCACGATGGAATTCGTTATACCAGCGTTTCACAGTGGCAAAGGATGTGGCTTCATCACCAAAAGTGGAAGTAAGTTGTTCAAAGCACTCCTGTCTTGATAATCCACGTCGAAAATCGTAAAAAATCATCGCACGAAAATTTTCACGAGTTAATTCCATTTTTTCGCTGAGATACAATATTTAAGTTACTGTTACCAACACAAGTTGTGCTCAAATGTCAAAATTTTCTGAAGAAGGTTATGCTTAAAAACCTCAAACTTTCAATTGAAAACGTCAGATGGCACCGGCAAACAATTAGTGTTGCCAAGGCTCAAAATATAAATAGCAACCCTCGTATTCGCGTACTTCACTTATTGCGTGGTAAAATCAAACGGATGGACTACTCTGCTAGGGGCTAGACTTTGTCGCGAACAGACTGCTCTAATATTTGCTTATATTTACTCGTTCTTCTGTGTCTCATATTGGATTCTGCTATATACATAGATGTATATCTGTACTTTATGTAATTTCATAAGCGTTCTTCGTTGCTGTGTATTGTTGCTGTTTGGTGCGTAATTATTTGTTGTCTCATCAGCTTGCATGCTGTTGTGTTTGGGCACCATTTATTTACTAACGGCATAGTGATGTATCGAAATTGTTAACATTCGGTACAGTATAATTATTTAAACTACGTGTCAAAGGTGTACGGTGTAATTCTCCTGATGCGGTCTAATGCTTTATACTTGTATGTACCCTCAATTCAATATAATTACTGAAAAAAATCTGCAATATTTCAAATTTCTTAACATTTTGGATTGCTGCTTTGTGTATAATGGATATTATTGTTCTAAATTAAAACTTTATTTACCTACGTATCTGCACTAACTCATTCAATTAACCCTCATGCTTGACCACTCATTTAAACTTTGTGTAAATTAAAAAATATAAAATAAATATAAGACGTGCACCCAGTCCACAAATGCGTACTGTCGGTGGTGTGCAATTACGTAATAAGATCGCCGTAGAAATTCCAAGCGAATGTTTACCTAACATCAATGATTTACGTCAAATTTTCGATGATCAACCAGCTGGTAGCCGTCATAGTCATAATGCGGCTAGTAGCTTGCCAAACGGTGGCGCTAACAATGAAACAGCTTTACCAAAACGTTCTAGCCATACAGAACGTACTTTAATGCAACAAACTAGCACATTCTATGATGCTAAACCTACACATTTGGAAGAGAATATATTTGAATCGAAATCGCGTAATCTTGAATTTGAACGTGCCAAACAAAAATTTGATAATCCATCACATTTACAACACCAACATCATCACCACCAGCGCGAGCAACGTGAAAGATCATCGGGTAGATTTGCTGCTGCTGCCGCTGCTTCCACTGGTAGTCAATCACAACAACAACAACATCATCATCAACAACAGCACCAAACTGGTGGTAACCGCTCAAATCTGGCATTACCATTAAAAAACTCAAATAATTCTGGTTTAGGCCTTTATTCTGGTAATGGTAATGGCAGTGTCAGTGGTAGTGCAAGTTTGAATTCGAATACAACAACAAATTCAAATTCAAATCCCAACAACTTATTGAATAAAGATGATATAAATCGTCAATTATATAATGATGATCATTCACATTCCTCGACGTCTGGCGGTGGTAGTATTGGTGTAGTAGGTGTGGTTGGTGGTGGTGGTAATGCTAGTGCTACTAGTACTGGCCAATACAACTGCAAGGATGTTGCTAATAATGGTGGAAATAGTGTTGGTGGTTGCTACTCAATGAACAGTATTAATTTAGATGGTCTCAAAGTTTCCGACGACGAGGTAAGCTAATGTGCATGAGTAATTTGAGAAAGTCATTATTTTCGTCTGTGTTGTGTGGTGCTTCTTTTAATATATTTTAATAGTTCGCATAAACATAAAATATTATATACTAACGTAGGATGGGAACTGGATGCTTATAAGTACAAGAAAAAGAAGAAGATACTGGCATCAAAAACTGTAGAAAAATCATCAAGATTACGTGCTAAGTCTATAAAGCCACACGCGGCTGCCTTCCACTTGTCCATCTATCATTTTCTTCTTCTCTAATCCTGTTGTTGGTGTAGTAATCTTACCTTCTCATTCCATTTGTGGAGTACATCACGGTCTAAGCAGTGCTGTACTGAAATAAAACGCAAGTCTTTACGGTACACAGACTCAGCTACCGCGTAAACGTCTTTTCTGGTGATGCCTATGGAAAACGTTTTAAAGGATGATTGAAGGCCATATTCCTGAATTGTGCGGACCCTTTTCAAAGAAGATACCATGGCACGACTTATCCTATTTAATGGAAAGACTAAAACACAACGTTACAAGAAAAGCAAAATACAGAGCAGGTGATGAAACATTCGCGTTTAGAGACGTCTTCTACAGTGGTCATGCAAAGAAGAAAGAAAGCCGCGTCATTGTGTTGGGTTTGTGATACGAAATATGCTGTATCAACAAATGATAGATTGTCCAGTAAACACTGCTTTTTCTCGGAGATAGCAATCTCCTACTTATGTGACGCGGCAACATTGTTCTCACTTGGTACGTACCGCCGCTGAGCATATTTGAAGGCTTTAGCGAGCACAGAAAAGCAACTGGTACTATGAGTAGTGTCATACTTTCTCTAAACAAAAAGACACTGTTTACAGGACCACGTCGCGTACAAGCGCAGCAGCCCGGAATGTATGTGATCAATATTATGCCGTCAAGAGAGCAGAGGCATTTTTAGAGGAAAGAAACGTGAGCAAGTGAGATGCTGACTGATAGCAATAACGCCCGGAAATTTTACTAGAGAATTCGGAATCCAGAGATGACGGAAAGTTTCAAGACCATTGCAAACTCCAACAGGAACGATAGAGGCGACTTGTTAACCCAAGTATAGCTCATGCTTAACAGCGTGATTGCGAGAATCGCAAGATGCTGATTGATGGGAATAATGCTCGAAAATCCTACAAGGAAATTCGGCGTATGCAGGAAGGTTTCAAGACCAGCGGAGATTCCTGCAGCAATGAAAGTTGCATCATATTTACCGACGTAGTGAGTATGCCCAAGTCATAGTGGGAACACTTCTCATTGCTTGAGAGCACATGACCAACGTGATAGCCCAATCCCTGACGACAGAATATGCATGCCGCCACCCGACTATGGTGAAGTAAGTATCGCAATATCCCGGTTGAAAAATATCAAGGCGCCGGGAAACGGCATTCTATAAACCGAACTGTTAAAACATGAAGGTGAAGAGACGCCCCGGGCAAAGCAACATCAAAATTTTAGAAACAAGGGTTTTCAATTAAAAGAAAATTTTCCTAAGCGGTGTCGCCCCTCGGTAGTGTTTGGTAAGCAGTCCGAGTGTATTGCTGCCATGAAAAGCTCTCAGTGAAAACTCATCTGCCCTGCAGATGTCGTACGGAGTCGCCATAAAAAAACAAGTAGGTTCCGTCCCGCCAATTTGGAGGAAAAATTAAAAAGGAGCACTACGCAAATTCGAAGAGAAGCTTGGCCTCTATTCTCTTCGGAGGTTATCGCGCCTTACATTTATTTATTTTAAAGATATGCTAGAGAACATGCAAAATATGGTCCTATGCAAAATATGGTCTTACGAGCGGATACTTCAAGTTTGGATGCCCCAAACCGCGCTAAATAACGCGCATTCCGCCTACATAATATCGCATAAGAAAAAAAACCCAAAGTCTACAAACTAATTGGGCCATAGCAGCGATCTTCGGACCTGGTAAGTCCACAATGTACCACATTTTTTGCCCGAATCCAGTAGAATACTCAAGGGATGCCCAAGGGAGTTGTCTGTATGCTGCGTTTCTGAATTTTAGTGCCCAAGAAAGCTTTGCCAAATGACGTTCAACAATATCAATCATCTCCGTGAGTAGTAAAACCGTTCGAATCCAAACGAGGCGTCAGCCAAGGCGACTCGCTATTTTGTGAGTTCTTTAGAGAAGAAAGTTCTAGCACAAGATTTATACCGCAATGGTACAATCTATTACAATAGCGTATACTTGCTGGCGTATGTCGATGATATTAATATTATTGGCCTAACGAAAGCGCGCTTTAAGTTTAGCCTTCTCTGGGCGGAATAAAGAGGCGAAAACAGCGCAGGTACTCGCGCCTTGCCAGCAGATATCAATTGCGAAACTGTGATGGACTTCGTGTATTTGGGAGATAAATATCATTTTTTCAATGGCAGGCCAGAAATCCAACGGGGAATAAGTCTAAATAACAAAAGGTACATCATTTAGCATTTAAAAAAATTAAACAAATCACGTTCTAGTAGTCTCTCGTGACACCTATGTTGATGTATTTCAAAATGACAGAAGCTGTTGAAAGAAGATGGAATGAACCTTGGAATATTGCAGAGAAAAGTTCTACGGAATTTGTATGGTCCTTGACGTGATTTCCACGGTGTGAATCAAAGGAAATTTCATGATGAGCTCTACGATCTTTACTTATTCACTTATGAGCAAGAATATTCACAAAAACAACAAATAGGGTAGAGCCTAATTAAAAAAGTTTGGTCCTTCAATAAATTTTTGTACTGAGATCAAGACATATATACATATGTACATACGTAAATTGTTTTATGATTTTTGTAAACCACATTACACTGAAAGAAATGGTGCTAGTAAAATCAACAAATCGGTTCTGTTGTTCTTGACTTAACGGAGATTCGGTGAAATTGATCGAATTATGGTTAATTCGACCGATTTCTTTGTCAAGAGAACAAATTAGTTTAGTAATTTCAACAGAAGAGAAATTGCCGCTCTTAAGTTAACAAATTCCGTAAAATTGACAGATTCCTAATCGGGGATGATAAAGGATTTTTCATTTTGTATCAAACGAGGAAAAAAAATGTACCAAATAATCCAAAAATGTACCAAAAGTCTTCTAATATGAATTTTAACCAAACTATATGCTCTGCTTCTTTATCGAAAAACTATTTTTAGTCAGGAAACTTTCTAACACAAATAAAAAGTGGTATAAAGGGAAATATTATTTATGAAGAAATACTTTTCCAGTAAAAATATTAAAACAAGTTTATCGATTAAGTCGTACAAGTATGTACATATATAAATACATTTCTTTATTGAGTATCGCTAAGGAACATAAAATTAATATTAAAAACAAATACAACAACTGCATTCAATGCAAAAACATTTCATAAAAACAGTTTAGGTACAAAAGGTTTAGATTCAGATATAAAAGTTGACGAATTGTCGCCTATATCTATACTAATAACTGATGTTTTAATTACTACATTAACAGCTCTTCTTTGAGTTATTTTAACACCTCATTTGACAAAAAGTTTTTTTTTCGTATCTATATTATGACAACTACTGTTAGTTTATTTCCTCAAGTCTTTAGTTTTTATTAAGTTCGAAACTAATGTTGGCCGATCCCGTGATTTTTGAGGAATAATGTTATGTGTGATTGTGTCCTCTCAGTCACAGCGGCTCATAACTGTGTTTGTGACTGAAAAAAAAAACCAATACCACGGCAACAGGGGCTGTATTCAGTAAGTGTGCGTTTTAAAATGTACATTTTTCTTACATAGAAATTATATGAAGAAAAAGTGTACATTTTAAAACTAACAGTTATTTGCCGCCATCCAGTGAGTTTTACAGCTCAGGCTCACGCTCAATTCTCACGGGAATGCTCTGGATCATTAGAGACTCGAGAAGCAGATGTCGTGAAATTTTCGCACACGTGAAATGTGATAGGCAGATGTCGCCGCTGTTTTTCATTTAACTCATACGGCGAAAGGCTAAGCAGCGACATCTATTTTTGAAAAGTAGTTTTATTAAAGGCAGCGTTGCCAAACTAAAAAGAAGTAATTAACAAATTATCTGGCTCACAAATTGAACCAGACTTCTATCTGGACTTATCTGGCTCAAATCGTTGTTGTTGCATTTACATGCAAAATTATTTATCTGGCTCAAGATTTTTCCACCGGATGATGGCTCTTGAATGTACCCTCAGAAATCAGTTTTAAATTTTTCCCTGCGGAGTGGGTTTTGCGAATAATACACTCTGCGTAATTTTTGGGGACATCTACTGTTATTCAGTCGCAACTTAAGTAACTTGCTCATTGTATAGGTTCATAGCATAGAAGCGATTTGTTCCTGTGATGATGTGATGAGAGCTATGTTTGAGTATGTGATTGGTAACGGGAAATAAATGCTGTAACAGGCAAACAGTCACGAATATTCCATGTAAGCTGTCGCTGAAATGTACTGTGCTATTTCAGTAGCTGTGACAAAATCAGAGGTGCACGGATATTTGCCAACTCTATTCGAAACTGTGTTTCTTTGAAGTCTATTTCTCCACTTCATTTTAATTAAATTTTTGTATAAAAAATATCTTTTCTACGTTTGCGGATGAATGTGGAACCGACAATATGCGTTGAACTATTCTATAAATCTTGGAAAACATTGGCGCATTAATTAATTTTTAACTGATCTTATTTCTTCTCAAAAGTTGCCTATATTTAAATTCTTCAATTTCTTAAGATTCTCATGCTCTGCTAAAGCTCTAAATTCAGATTCAAATTTCTCTATTTTATCAAATTTAGAATAGCAAACATTTCTGTACCGAAAAATATTCCTAGCAAATTGTGCTCGGCAACAAAACAACTTTACCTCAAAGCTCTTTGCGGCTTGGCTTTCTGAATTGCTAGATTTATTGTCAACGTACTCCGCAATTTTCGGTGTAGTTTTGGCTAAATTTTCAGCTCGAATATGGGCTTCAGAGCACGCATGTCGTTTGATATGAGCAAGTCCGCCTAGAAATGAAGAATTGCCACAAAATACATTTTTTTCCCTGAGTAGATTTTTCCTCTTCCAACCATGGATACATTTCCTTCCACTGTTGCTTCAACGAAATTTTATACTTTCTGCAACTTCTTTCGTCTTGGTTACATACTTGTTTGTATATTTATACACTTATGCTGCTGTATGGTTGGAGTCTCCATCATCTTGTTGGTGAGAATTTTTTGATTTAAGTGAACTGTATATACATAAATTCGTTTACATACAAATGTGTAAGCGTATGTACGTATTTCATGGCTTGCTATTTCGCTAACGTACATTTTAAAAATAGCACGTATTTAGGAAACTTTTGTGAGGTAAAAGAAGACGGATATATTTTTTCGAAAAATTTGACATTTTTTTGTACACTCAGAGCTGCTTTGCAAAGAACTTGAAGTGTAGTGCTGTGTTCTACAAAAATGTACCAAAAAAGTACAAATGTACCATGATTATCAACACTGTTCCTAATCAATCTAAATGATTTCAAGAGAACAGAAATCCCTTTCATATTAACAGTTTTGATTGGTATTCCTAGAGCGACAGTAATACTTGTTAATTTAACAAAACTATGGGTAAAGTATAATGAAACAACTTTTCCTGTTTATTCTGCCACTAAAACAGTCAATTACGAATCAACGATTTGTGCGCAGTTGATTCAACATCTCGTTGCGATGGATAAAAATTGACAGAAATTTCGGTTGATTTTACCAGTCTTTTTCTTTCAGTGTACAAGCTTACATATCTTTTGTTGTTTTTCTTTTGCCTACATCATTTCATCTTCATCTAAAATCATTTTGAGTTTTGGAGCTGAGACTGAAATAAATTCTTATATTTCTCATTCACAGACTCCGTAATTATGGTTCAACGAGTCTATTGCTGGACGATGAAACAGAAGGAAACAGTGACGAAGGAATTTAAACAATTCATAAAGCGTTATAAATATATGTCTGTTCTTAAATATTCAATTAAAAAAAAAAATATGTTCTGAATAAGCTATAAAACAAAATTATTCCGTGCTCGAATATACAAATAAAATGTCTTCATATTCGTATTATAGCAATATTAAATTTTAAGACTAAGATGGACAATTTGTGCTATATATTTATATTGATACATATTATGTAATACATATATATACAAAAACTTGTAATTAATTTTATTATATATATTTTATACATCATAATCTATGCAATATTTTAATATTAACCTTTTAGCGGAGTTCTCTTTCCCTTGCCAAAAGTGCCCGTCTTACATAATTATTGATTTAACAGCTTTTTGAGCAAGTGGACGTTAAACCGCGAGTGTGAGTCCTCAATCCAGTTCTGCCCAAAAAAACTAATTGGAGATCTCAGCTCTTTCTTATCATACAAAGTGTTGATATTCACTGAAACCTGGCTTAAACCGCAACTATTACACTCCGAAATTTTGTGTAATAGCTACATATTGTAACGATTTTATTTATTCCAAACCTTCTGCTAACGTTCGAATCGCTAAAATGTTCCAATATTCAATAATACAAAATAGTCTTTAATAGACTACTTCGTGCTTAAATCAAAACTGATTACTGACTACTCAGCTTGTGCTGCTTTTATACTCTCTGTTGACTTGTCCGCATATTTCTACAAATGTCTAGACGTTTCTCCTTCTAGATTCTACTACTTGGTTACCAGCTATATGTATGTGTATTTGTAGTTTATAGCCTCTCGCATAGCCATATGCGTGTGTGTATGTGAGTACTACTTCGGCTGATAATTACATGTGTTTGCAAGCATCTCTTTTTTGCCTTGTATGTAGTACATATATATGTAAATGATGATTGATGTGTTTACGTACCAAGAGTGGCAGCTTGCTTTATTATTGTGCCTTTACTTAATAACCGCTTAGTGCTGTGAGTATCACTTAGTGATACTAATATTCGTCACAATATGTAAGTTAGGATTTTACTACATTAAATCCTTAAAAAATAATTTTGTGAACACGAAGTCCGACTTTATTCGTTCACTTTCAAATTAGAACTGATTTTACAATTATTCTTAATTGTACTTTACGGCTAATTCTACATTTGTATGTTTGTCAGGTCACGTTGCACTTGCATGTGGTGGGAATATTTGCGGGTTTGTTGTAGCAGCGTCATCATATTTTGGTAGCGCGTGTGGTGTCGTTTGCCCATGGGAGACAATCAGGTTAAATGTTCGCATTGTCACTTGATATTGCTGTGATGCAGTAATTGTGTTATTGCAACGTTTGTTGTGTTAACTATCCCCCACTCAAGAATGAACGTCCTCGGTCATTAGAAGAAAGGAAGATCATTGAACTTGATGTAGGTCGGGATTTTATTTGTCTGGCTGGGTAAAACCCCTGTAGGAATTTCAGCTTGAGCTGCTTGGCTTTTTTCAATGTATTCAATACTAATTGGTTTACGTGTACGGATGATAATTAATATACCCACCAGCGCTATGATGGTTACGATTGTCAGTGTCCCAATAGAAAATGTTGTCTCAAAAAATCAATTCGCTTTGTGTTGTTGATGTGTAGTTCTTGCAGAACTTCTAATTATAAAATGTCCATATGACCGTTTTCAGCTGGGGTTAGCCGCAGGGCTGAAGGTATGGCTTCAAATGGTTGGGATGCAATATTTCTGTATAACTGATTATTTATTTTTACTGTTGAATTATAAAATTGGATAAGGTGTGTCACATTAATTTCTTGTGGTGCCTCGTTAACTTATATCCGACCATTGAAGTTGTTTAGCAGGATAATGCCTGGTTGTACTTCTTCTACCGCAGATATGTGCTGGCCTGACATCGTAGAGCAACTCGAATTCAAACTATTTATTAATCTAGGTATACATTGATCTTCACTTAAGTCTACTAAATTATTTCTATTACATATTGATATTACATTGTATATTTTGCATGGCTTACGAATACCGTATGTTTTATTTTTACATTTCAAAATTTCATCGTATTGAATATTTATTGCAATATTATTTTGTTTTTTTACTGGCCTTAATATTACTTTCCTAAAAGTTTCATTACTTGTAAGTGGAATTTTTACCATATAGATAATTATCATTTCTTTACATAAAACATTTATTTTTGAAAATCCTAACGCTTCTTCTGCGTTGCTAAATGGCATTTCTTCTGCCTTTAATTTTTCTAATGCTACTTTTACTTCCTGATTGTTAAGTATTACAGTATTAAGGATATTTCCTTTAGCCCATTGTATGGCGTATTTTATATTTATTAATTAATCTTTTATTACCCTTATTTTACTTTGCAAACCTACTACAATTTCATCGATTATACTATTATCCTTACTTATTGCATTTAAAATTGGATTTGTCATGTGGTAATATTTCTTAACCTTTTACTAAAAAGTTCATTTATTATCGTTTGTTTATTGTTATTTTCGTTTAGGTTCATCAGGTTGTTGTTAATGTTGTGGTCCGGTGATCCAGTCAGATATTTCCACGCAGTGCCTAGGATATTAATAGCTCTTTCTTTACGTAGTTTCTTTATTGGTTTAAGGGATTCAAGGATTTCGAGGGTTTGGTTTGTTTCATGTTTAAGGATTGGATAATGAAAACTGTCCTTAGGTAGTCGCTCTGATATGTGAGTGTGAATGTCCGTCAAAAGTGCTTCGTACTTATTAAGGTCAATTACGTGAATAAGTCTAAAGGTACCGTCCTGAATTTTGGCCAGTCCATTGTTGATGGTCACTGAATAGGAGTGCGTGTAGTCCAAAACTTCTACGTCTCCGTTAATCGGTAGGAGGAGATGGAGTCTGTAAATGTAGGAATTATTAACTTTTAATATTACTTTTATGTACCGTCTTTCCTGATTCAGTTATAATTGTTGTGCTTTTATCTTCTTTTACTATTTCTTTTCTGTATTTTGGGGATATCTTGGATCCTAATCGTTTGTCGATTTTTACGAATACAATATCTCCTGGCATGTATGTCTTTGTGGGTGTGCGTTTCTTGTTGTGTAGGTAAGGTGTTTATTCTGTTTTTCCCTGAGTTTTTCTGTAATTTCTCTCCTAGGTTGTTCAAATTGGCTTGGGTCTGTACTAACCTTTCGTCCAAAAAATACTTCAATTGGTCTTCGTCCTGTTGTGGAATGTACTGTATAGTTGTACTCGTAAACTGCCCTGTCCAAAAGTTCGGGGAATGATGAAAATTTCGTTCAGCTTTTAGGCAACGTATTAATTCTGTAAGGGTGGAATGAAAGCGTTCTATTTGTCCGTTAACTGAACTTTTATATGGAGGAGTTTTGTATATTCGGATGCCTAGGGTGTCCTCGAGCATAAAGGTAATGGATGCGGAATTGAGGCTTGTCTCATTGTCTATAACTATGAGTTCTGGGACGCCAAATTGGAATAAAAGTTCACGCAAGGGCTCTTTCACGTGTTCTATTGCTCTGGACTTTATAATTTTCGTCTGAACATATTTTGAGAACTTATCGATTGCCGTTAGTACTAGGCTTTTTTCTGTTGCGTATATATCGATGTGAAGGATGTGTCCTTTCAATTCGGGGTTATTGGGATGGCGATCGTATTTATTCTCGCTGCATACCAAACAGTTTTTAATTGTATTTTTTATTTTTCTGGACATGGCTGGACAAAGTAGTTTTCTAAAATTTGGGTTTTATTTTCACGATGGTTTCGGTGTGCTCTTCGATGAGTCTTTATGATCATTTCCTCTTGCTCCTGTTCACTTATGATGTCCTGTACTTGTTTTTGGGTGAACCTTATTTTGTAAGATCTAAAATGGATGGGGTAGATTTCTTGGATTTTCCCCATTACTGATTCTTCTGTTTTTATACAGTTTATAACGGATGGATTCAAATATCTTTAAAGGATATTAATGAATCGGGTAGTATCGTAGTCTGGTTCCTCTACAATGTGTCTATGATAAGTCGGGAAAACTATTTTGAATTGATACGTTGATATCGGGCCTCATTTTAAAAGGATTTGGTTTTTGAATACGTTAACGGGTGTTTCCAAACTGGGTATTAGGTCGTGTGAGGAACTATCGCTGCTGTGACAAGTGGCAATTGAAAGGCAATTGTTTTCTGTTCTAGGAGGCCTAGAGAGTGCATCGGCAATCACATTTGTTCTTCCTGGTTTATATTGTAGTTCATAGTTATACTCTTCCAGGATGCACTTCCACCTCTTCATCTTGCCATTGTAGTTTTTCTTGCTCAAAGCGAAAATCAAGGGTTGGTGGTCCGTAAAGATTACCACTTTAGGTTAACCGTATAAATAATTTCTGTAGCTATTGACTGCCCAAATTATCGCTAGCATCTCTTTTTCGTTTGCAGCGTATGCTTCTTCGGCTTTTGTTAACGAACGGGATATGTAGATTTGCTTCATTGTTCGAGAACGGCGCCGATCGCGTAGTTGGAGGCGTCGGTGGTGAGATGAAAGTCCTGGGTAAAGTCAGGATATGCTAAAACTACTTCCTTTGACACAAGTGAATATTTTAATTTGGTGAAGGCGTATAATGCTGTGCTGTCGAGAGTAATTTGTTTTTTACTGGATGCATTCTTCGAAATGCGTCCCTCCTCCCCTCTTAAGAGCGCGGTCAGGGTTTCGCTAACTTAGCGTAATCCCTGATAAACCGAAAGTAGTAGCCGCATAGTCCAAGGAAAGATATTAAATCTTTCAAAGTTTTTGGACATGGGAATTTTTGAATTGCTTCGACCTTTGAAGGGTTGGTTCTGATGCCGTCAGGTGAGATAATGAATCTTAAGAATTCTACTTCTTTTCGAAAGAATTCACATTTATCTAATTGCACCTTCATATTTGCTTCTTGTAGAGTGCGAAATATTTGTTCGATATTTTAGAGGTGGCTTTCTTCATTGTCGCCGAAAACTATTATGTCGTCGATATAGACATAACAGGTTTTACCTATGTAATTCCTTAGAATGTCATCAAAAGGGAGTCGTGTAAACTCGTACTTGCCATTGTTGACGGAAAAGGCTGTTTTTTCGATGTCAGATTCATTTAAGGGTATCTGATGGAATCCGCTTTTTAAGTCCAGTACGGAAAAGTATTTATTATTTCCTAGATGCGCAATTATTTCGTTAATCTCGGGTATTGGATACCTGTCGGCCACAGTTACGTTGTTCAATTTCCTGTAGTCTATTACGAGTCTATACCTTTTTTTTTTCAGAGGCAGCTAGTTTTTTTGGGACTACCCATACAGGTGAGTTGTATGGGGAACGCGATGGCCTTATTATGCCATCATTTAGTAAGCTTTGAATTTCGTTGGTGACAAATTCTCTCATTCCAACAGGGTATGGGTAATATCTAGTGTATACGGGCGTGTCGGAAGACGTCCTTATTTCGCCTACTACTGTAGTGGTGTAGGTTAGCTTTTCGTTTGGCTCAGTAAATAACACAGGCCGACAAAATGAGACCGATTTTTTTTACCATAAACCAGACCATACTTTCCTAAAGGTTTTCGATGCGCTGAATTCAAATCCGGACGCAGAATTGGTTTATCACGTCAGGATTTTGAGATATCCTAACCTAAATGTGCAAAAAACACAGTTTTTGCCTATTTTTGAGGTTATATATAAAAGGCAGATTTTTTTTTTTAAAGCATACATAACATCTTAAAGAAGAAGTCTTTCTCTTACGAATGGCGTTGAGTTTGCTCGAATATCTTTTTTTTCGCTAAGATAGAGCAATTTAAAGTTTATAAATTTGCTAATTTTCCTATAGCTGAAAAACCACTGAAATAACGTAAGTATGATGCAGTAGAACCCATACCCATAAAATTTAAATTAATCTATCTTAGCGAAAAAAAAGATATATGCTTGGTTGTGTAAAGGAATAGCTGCTACGGGCAACTTGGTTTTCGAGTTTGGGACATAAGTGTAGGGCTTGTGGAAGATTCTCGGGCTCTTTCAACTCTAGGAGTCGGGGAAGATCGCCTTTTAAGCCTCTAATAAATGTGTCAAGGGCTTTGTGCCTATAAGTCTGTGTAAGGAGCGAGAGTGACTCCTGGCTCATTTCCAGACTTGTTAATTTGTTTAGTATTAAGGACAGGCGAGTGTAAACGTTTTGATAGAATTCTTGGATCGTACAATTTCCTTGCACCAAGGATGTGAGTTGGCATTCGAGAGTGGTAATATCTCTCTTATCCGCATAGTGTAGTGATAAACATCTGGAATTTGCTTTCCAGTCAAGGGGCGTACTTTATGATTCTAAGGCAATGTGTTGCACTGCCGACAATTTTATTTCTAATAACGGATAGAATGCCAAAATATTTAAGGGTTCCTCTTAATGAATCGTAAATTTTTAAGACCTTATCGACGCTTTTCTTCCAGGAGCTGTATTCGCCTGGGTTTCCGTTGAAATCTCGGATACTGCGTACTATGTCCGGGACTTTGTCAAGATCTGAGAGTTGTCCTTGGAGCTCTGGTCTAATAGTTTCGTCAGTAGCGTTGGTTAAGTCGGCGTTGGGGTTAAGTAGGGCTTGGAAATGTTTTCGTCCTTCGTTCCCAAGTATTCTAGTGACAACTGAAGTAATTAGGGCTTCTAATTCGGTAGTGGATTTGCTTTGGCTATTTGATGTTTGAGGTAAGGGTTGGGCGGGTTGGGGAGCTTGATTAGCTTGGGGGTTCAGCACACTTGGCCGGATCATTTTATGAGCGTTTGTACTTTTGTTAATGGCTATTTGTTGCTATTGTTTATTTCTTAGCTTTTCCTAAATTTTTATATTATAGGTGGCGAATCGCAGATTTTTTATCTTTTTTTTTCCGGACAACCTAGTATTGTAGTTTAGAATTTGATTGTTAAATCCTATCCTATGCCCTACTGTTAGTTTTGTTTTCCTATTTTGAATGTTCTTATACTATTAAATTTTCTCTAAATTAGTTTCTTTTCTAAATTCACTTTTCTTTAAAAATTATCTCACTTAAAATTTTTTCCTATTAAATTTTCTTTAAATAAATTTTCTTTTCTTATTTTCACTTTTCTTTAAAAATTTTCACTTGATTCACAGGTTTTCCTTAAAATTCTAATGTCCTTACGCTATAATCAGGAACATCCTCGTCTCCTGGGCAGGGGGCTAATATCTGTGTATTTCCTTTTTCCTTTCGCTACTGGGGGCCTCTTTTCCTGCACTTGGGCCTTTATCGGGTTGGCGCGATCGTTCCGGGTTGGCACTTGTTTTTTATCGGTCGATTAAGCATTTTAACTGATTTCCGATTAAACTCACGGTGGCTTGCAGCTGCTTGAGGTGTCTTTGCCACAACGATTTTATTGCGCGTTTTTACCCGATTATTACCGCTCGGGCGCCAGTTAGGATTTTTACTACATTAAATCCTTAAAAAAATATTTTTTGTGGACAGGAAGTCCGACTTTATTCGTTCACTTTAAAATTAGAACTGATTTTACATTTATTCTTAATTCTACTTTACGGCTAATTCTACATTTGTATGTTTGTCAGGTCACGTTGCACTTGCATGTGCTGGGAATATCTGCCGGGTTTGTTGTAGCAGCGTCATCATATTTTGGTAGCGCGCGTGGTGTCGTTTGCCCATGGGAGACAATCAGGTTAAATGTTCGCATTGTCACTTGATATTGCTGTGATGCAATAATTTTGTTATTGCAACGTTTGTTGTGTTAACTTTTAATTTATCGAAATGATCGGCTGATTAGAAGAGGTGGTGGAGTATTAATTGCAATAGATTCAAGCTGCTCTGCTGAGGAGATTCGTTTATTTGAAGCTGAAGGTATTGAATTTCTTTGTGTGTGCATAAAATATTCTAACAGTTACATTTTGTGGCGAATATTAGCAGTTCTATACATAACTATGCGGCGGATGAGTGCATGCCCGACGATTGGAATCTAAGTTTTCTTTGCCCAGTCCACAAGAAGGGGGATACTGCAAAATGCACCAACTATCGTGGAATTAGCCTTCTTAATATCGCATATAAGGTCCTTTCAAGTTTATTGTGCGAAAGACTGAAGCCCACAGTGAACCGGCTAATTGGACCTTATCAGTGCGGCTACAGACCTGGTAAATCTACCATCGACCAGATTTTCACAATGCGCCAAATCTTGGAAAAAACCCGTGAAAAGAGAATCGACACACATGACCTCTTCGTCGGCTTTAAAGCCGCCTTCGACAGCACGAAAAGGAGCTGCCTATATGCCGCTATGTCTGAATTTGGTTTCCCCGCAAAACTTATACGGCTGTGCAAAATGACGTTGAGCAACACCATCAGCTCAGTCAGAATGACCTCTCCGAGCCGTTCGAAACTAAACGAGGTTTCAGACAGGGTCACCCCCTATCGTGCGATTTCTTTAATTTGATGCTGGATAAAATTATACTGGCAGCAGAACTTAACCGCACTGGAACAATATTTTATAAAGGCGTGCAATTACTGGCATATGCTGATGACATTGATATCATCGGCCTAAACACCCGCGCTGTTAGTTCTGCTTACTCCAAACTGGAAAAAGAAGCGGTAAAGATGGGTTTGATGGTGAATGAGGACAAAACGAAGTACCTGCTGTCATCCAGCAAAGAGTCAGCGCATACGCGCCTTGGCAACCACGCTACTGTTGGCAGCCATAATTTCGAAATAGGAAAAGACTTCGTTTATTTGGGAACCAGCATCAACACTAGCAACAACATCAGCACTGAAATCCAGCGAAGAATCAATCTTGCCAATAAATGCTACTTTGGACTAGGTAGGCAATTTAAAAGTAAAGTCCTCTCTCGGCGAACGAAAATCATACTCTACAAGTCACTTATCGTACCCGTCCTGCTATATGGGGCAGAAGCATGGGCCATGACAACAGCAGATGAAGCGGCTTAGGGAGTGTTCGAGAGAAAAGTTCTTGGAAAGATTTATGGACCCTTTAGGCGTTGGCGATGGCGAGTACCGAAGAAGATTTAATGATGAGCTGTACGAGCTATACGCATACATCAACCTAGTCCAGTGAATTAAAACGCAGCGGCTGCGCTGGCTAGGTCATGTTATGCGAATGAAAGATGATGCTCCGGCCAAGAAAGTGTTTCTATCGGAACCCGCCTATGGAAGCAGAGGTAGAGGGCGGCCCCCACTCCGTTGGAAGGACCAGGTGGAAAACGATTTAAACTCCCTTGGTGTGACCAATTGGCGCCGATTAGCGGAGCGAAGGAGCGACTGGGCGCCTTGTTGGACGGCCATAACCATTTAGACGGTTAAGCGCCAATTAAGTAAGTAATTATACATAACTATGCTGCTACTAAATGCAAAAATCGTTGGACCATGTGGTCCACTGGAGTACTTACCATTCTACTCCACTGTAATGCAGCGATGGACCAACTCATGTTTCTACACGAACATGTTGTAAGCCGATCATTGCTCGTTTTTAACGATTGTAATCACTACACGATGTTTATTGGACTGTGGGTACTCCATGGATTACTCTGATGTAATGCGGAGCTGGAGTATATGGTCCGGTCCTAGGACATCGCAATGTTAATTGGACCATATTTTTTGTATGAATTGTGGTTAATTTTGGAGTACTCGCTTGGTCCATAGCGAGTATTCCATACATGCATGCATGGAGTACTCGCGATTTTTGCAGGGAAACAGCCACACTTGTGTACATGAACACATCAAAGTAAGCCATTTACACGTTACAATTTAAATAACAGTTAGCTAAGGAATGTAACTAGTAAGAATATTTCAGGCATGCTTCCATCATTAAGTTGGTTTCTGCCATGATTAAGCCCTTTAACTTAATTATCGAACTAGGTGACCTTAATTTGTCCAGTGTTCCTTTGAATATTCGGAATGGCTTATTAGTTCCTAGATCTTGTCGGGCTTTTGTTAGTGACTTCTTAAATGACTTCCCCCCTCCCCTTTGTCAGTGGTCCCGATAGAATTCCTTAAACCTTTTCCGTAATTTCTTTATCAACTTTATCAACTTTAGGGCAGGGGATATTTCCCTCAGGTTGGAATAAGTCATTTATGATTGGAGGTAAATCTTATATCTCAAACTATAGAGGAATCGCGAAACTTAGTGCCATGCCAAAACCTTTTCGAATCAATCATTACAAAGCAGTTGGTATTTTCAGTTTTATCATTTATAGACCCGTCTCAGCATTGATTTTACAGGGGCATTTGTATTGTTTCCAACTTCCTAAAATTTATCACATGTGTTTCTACCAGCTTTAGAAATGACTTGCAAACCAATGTTACTTAAAACAGATTTCAGCAAAGCTTTTGATAAAGTTTCTCCCTCTATTCTTATATTAAAACATGACCTAATGGGATTTCCACCTACCTTTTTGAATTTGATATTTTCTTACCTCAGAAAAGAAAGCCGGAAATGATCTTTAAGAGTAAGTCGTCAAACTTCTTCAATGTTCCACATTGGACCTTTTTTATTATTGTCATTTATTAACGATCTGAAGTATCTTGAGTCATTGTTGTTGTTGTTGTAGCGATAAGGACACTCCCCGAAGGCGTTGGGGAGTGTTATCGAGTTGATAGTCCTTTGCCGGATACCAAGCCCGACCATCTCGGGAACGATTTGTTATGACCACATGCGACCTTCTAGGCCATAACGCCCTCCCACACCCTAGATCCATGAGGAGTTCGGGGTCGCCAGAGCCTCGGCTGTTAATGAAACAGGATTCGCCACGGATAGGTGAGGATGCCAATTGGGTTTGGAAAAGCTATGTATTGCGATGGCAACCTGAAAGGGCTGCGCTACACAAACCCCTTGAATCCGGTATTTTAGTTGCCTCTTACGACAGGTATACCTACCGCGGGCATATTGTAACCCCCTAACCCGCTGGGTTATCTTATCTTGAGTCATTCTAAACCGTTTATATACACCGATGATGTGAAACTGGTGATGTCTAGCCATAGGCCAGTGAATAGATTATGCCTTCAGTTCGATCTAAATTATTTTGATGACTGGTGCGCTGTGAATGCCATGTTGATCAACTTGGCGGTATGCAAATCCTTACGATTTACTAGGAGCTTATTGCATGCACATAGTTACCCCATATGTTACTATAAAGTTAACTAGTTTCTACCTTTAACGATCTTGAGAGTTTTCAACGACGAGAAAGGGACGATAGATTTAAACTAATCACTTCGAACATATCAAAAAACTTTTACTTTGGTGCTCGGAGTTTCGTCGATCCCTACATCATCAACAACACAAATTGGAATTTATATGAATTATATAAAGTCTTAAACTGAATTTACTGATTTTGTTAACTTGTTTTCATTAATAGAATCTGTATAAATGTACATACGTCTAAGTAGTCTGTAAAATTTGATCAATCTGTAGATGAAATAAATAAATAAATTTTTGGATAATTTCGAGCCCATTTAAGGAGTAATGATCGATTTGGTAATATTTCAGAATAGCTTCGATATGGCTTTTGGGATAATTTAAGGCCATTTCGGAATTGCGTTTAGGACTATAGTGTTAACTATTATAATAAAATATTATACTTTGCTCTTTATACTTTAATTTTTAAATATTTTTTTAATTGAGTTGTATTCTAAAAATGAAAAATTTTGAATGACCGCCTGAACAGGGTTGGAGGTGGAGTTCTGCTTGCTGTACACTCTTCAATACCATCTGAAGAGATTTGCGTAACCGCCACCGATACAACTGAGTTCTTGTGCATACGCACACTAGCAAATATCCACATTTATTTGGCCATCTGTTATATCCCGCCATCTTCTGAACTGTCCGTTTATATGCATCACATTTCCTTGCTAAGAACTGTTAATTCGATTCTAAAGCCTTCCGATTCCATTATTGTCTTGGGTGACTTCAATATGCCACACATATCATGGTGCATCTCTGACTTTAATATCGTACTAGTTTCGTCAAAGTCTTCCAACAATGAATTTCTAGACGGAATGTCTGAACTGTGCCTTCAACAAATCAACATCCAGTCGAATAAATTCGGAAGAGTGTTAGATTTAGCCTTTGTGGATGATGGCTCTAAATATTCCATTAGTCGATGCGAACCCATTATTGAACCTGAAGATGCTTACCACCCTTCCCTCAAAATAGTTTACGAAGTTGTAAGTAATGCTTGTAACAGCGGAAATAAACGATACAACTCCAGTTTGCGAAGGCCAATTTTAAAAAAATTAAATCGTGATCTATCTCGAATAGTGTGGCCAATATTTAATGCTGATGTGGAGCAAAGCGTTTCTCACTTTTATAATACCATTTACTGTCTTTTTGAAAAATACGTACCTAAGCGGATTTGTGTACATTCGGATACAAACCAAGTATGGTTCACTAAAGAGCTGAAAATTTTAAAGAATAAAAAGTCTCGATCTTTCAAGTTATTCAAAAAGACGGGTTTACATAACCATTACTTGCAGTACTCGATTCTACGCTGCAAGTATTTTCAATTGAACAAAAAGTATTACAAAGCTTATCTTTGTAAAATGAAAAGAAATATAACTTGCAACCCGAAGTCATTTTACGGATTCGTAAACTCTAAACGCAGGGTGAAAGGGTTTCCATCATCCATGAAATTCCAAGATAATATTTCCAGCGATGATCAAGAGTTCGCCGACTTCTTTGCGGAATTTTTCAAATCAAATTACTCTATTGAGACCAACGTTTCACCTAATGAATACCCATACCATATTGATTCATGTTATTCAATCAGAGCTCCATTTATATCTTCAGAAGATGTATTATCTTATTTAGAAACTTTAAAAGTATCATATTCATACAGCCCAGACAGGATCCCGACACACTTTCTTAAAAAATGTGCTGCAAACATCTATCAGCCGCTAACAGATTTATTTAATTTATCTTTAATTTATGGCGTTTTCACAACAATATGGAAGGAACCTTTTCTTATTCCGCTTCATAAAAATGGAAGCAGGTCTTTAATAGAAAACTACCGGGGCATAGCAAAGTTATCCGCTATCCCAAAGTTATTTGAGGCTATTGTTACTCACCACCTAACATTCTCTATTTCCCCCATAATTGCAAGCTCGCGGCATGGGTTCTGTAAGGGCAAATCACCTATCACCAATTTACTAGAATTTACCACCCACGTTTCTAATGGATTTAGAAATGGCCTTCACACTGATGTAATTTACACCGATTTCAGTAAAGCTTTCGACAAAGTATCACACCCATTACTTATTCATAAGCTCAGTCAACTCGGTTTTCAACCCCATCTTATATATTGGATTTCTTCGTATCTTGGTTATCGTACGCAAAAAGTAATATTTAAAAATACACTTTCTGGGGTCATCAATGTTTCTTCTGGTGTTCCTCAGGGGTCCGATTCTGTTCTTGTTGTTCATAAACGATATATCTGGTACAATTAAATACTCAAAAATCTTGATGTACGCAGACGATGTAAAACTTTTCAAATCATGTGCCTCGGTTGAGGAACATTCCTTGCTTCAAATGGATTTAAATCACTTGGTTACCTGGTGCAATGTAAATTATATGCCGCTCAATCACAAAAAATGTAAATTCATGTGTTTTTCTCGGAGAGTTTCGCCACCAGCTTCATATACAATTAACAACTATAGTCTAGAAACTGTAAATAATTTGATTGACTTGGGAGTCATGATGAATTCCAAACATAGTTTCAATCTTCATATTAATGCTACAGTGAATAAAGGCAAAGGTGTTTTTGCATTTGTTAAACGGTGGTCAAAAGAATTTAACGACCCTTACATAACTAAAGCACTTTTTACAACATTAGTTAGGCCAATATTAGAATACGGCTCGATAATTTGGAATCCGCGTTATCAAGTCCATGCAGACAGTCTCGAATCAATACAAAAACAATTTTTACTATTTGCCTTAAGAAATTTTCAATGGGACTCTTTAACTAATCTTCCACCTTATACTAATCGATTAAAGCTTATCAATCTTCCAACTCTTGCTAGTCGAAGGGAAATGCTTGGTGTAATATTTATGACAAAACTTTTCAATGGATCAATTTCGAGCCCATTCCTTCTGAATGAAGTGAACTTTTGCGTTCCCTCTCGGACATCGAGACACTTCAAACCTCTTCTGCTGAAACAATGTAGAACGAATTTCGAACAAAATGAACCTTTTCGGCGTTTATGCCAAGATTATAACTCTCACTCAAACACATTTGATAGCTCGGACTCCCTTTTTTCTATAAAAAAGATTGTTCTCAACTCTCTTAATTAATGTATAATACGTTTGCTTCTGTTCTCTTTAAGTATTACGCTTGGCTGATGAAATTTCTTCTGTAGCTGGGCAGTCTCAGATCGTAAGGCTTGACAAACCGCTGCCCATCAAAGACTCGGCAAAATAAAAAAAAAAAAGTTATTATATATATATATAAATCGATCGCGTGAACAGGATTTAGCCTGGTTTCATTGGGCCACTTGAGGGCAGCGCGCTGCCACAACGTCCGTTAAAAAAAAAAAAAAAACAGAAAATTTTAATTAGTTCAAAATAAATACTTCAAATGATAAAATAAATTTAAAAAATAAATAAATAGTTTTATTATTTGGTTTATCACCAAATACATTATATGTACGGTTATATACTTTATAAAATGTACTTTAATTTTGTAAATAATTTTGAAATTTTAAAAAAAATTTTAAAAGTGAATATGTTTATTTAAATATAAAATAAAATATATTTAAGTAAATAGCTTAACACAATATATAAACACCATAGCAGTTCTATTTTGATCCCAGTTTATATCATTTTGAAGTTTATTTCGTGGCTACTTAAGGGATAGTTTCAGTATTATTTCAGAATCATTTCGGAACTATGTATCTGCGAATCTTTATGGCTATAGCCTGAACATTACGTTATTGTTTCTTTATCCTCTGTGACGGTTTAAGGCTCATTTCGGGAAGAAATATTTCGAAATCGTTTTTCGAACTGCATCAGGATTGTTTTTAAGATTCTATCAGAACTATTTAGTGATTATTTCGAAATTTTTGTTCACCAACATATTTCTAAGTCGTTATAACTCGGGAATATTTTCGACCCTTATAAATGGTGTGCGCCGAATCCCCTAAACATACGTGCTCTTTTGCCACTATGTAAAGGGGAAGAGAATACCGAAATTTCATTGTAATTTCAATTTACATGTTAATTTATAAGTATTCACAACGTTTTACATTAAAATATATCATTCCTATTTGCATAGATAGTATTACCATTGAAGCTTTGTAATCTGTACTTAATCATACATACCTAAATACTTATACATACTAACATTATGTACGTATATTCCTATTAAGACTACGTCTATACCTATGAACATATACTCGTATACTACATCTAAATACATATATAAAATTTGTCATTTATCAAAAACATTCATCATACATAAGATATAGTAGTTATGTGAAAACTTGAATTTAATATTCAGTAATCAATAAACATATACATATATACATATGTAGATTTAACTCATATTCCAACAAACATAAATATTAGTTATATATATGAATTTATGCATTTAAACTTAAAATAAAATTACGTACGCAACAAATATAAAACTATTTTGTTATAGATTCACCGTCATAATAGAAGAATGCAGGGTATAGGATGAATAAAATTTTTCTTAGCTTTTCTCTGAGATTCGAATTCTTCCGTATTAATCAGGGCTGGATTAACCCTCAACGGGGTCCTAGGCAATCATCAATTTGGGGGCCCTTTTTTCACGTCCGTTCCCTTCTTTTTTCCATCAAAAAATGCAAACTTATATCTTTCATAAAAATTTTATTGTCACAATGTAATAATATCAATAAAATTACTATCTATATTCTAAACATGCACTGAAAGAAATGGTGCTAATAAAATCAACAAATCGGTTCTGTTGTTCTTGACTTAACGGAGATTCGGTGAAATTGATCGAATTATGGTCAATTCGACCGAGTTCTTTGTCAAGCGAACAAATTAGTTTACTCATTTCAACTGAAGAGAAATTGTCGCTCTAAAGTTAACAAAATTCTGTAATCGTCACTGCATGGTGGTGGTTGACAATGTTAGGTCTCTCCCGTTCGTCGCCTGCTCCGGTGTTCCACAAGGAAGCATTCTGGGCCCAATTTTCTTTGTCTTGTTTATCAATGACATTTGCTCTTGCTTTTCTACAGTAAGATTTCTAGTGTACGCGGATGACCTTAAAATATATTCTATAATCAATAGCCTTCATGATTCCGAATTGATGCAATTAGATTTGGATAAATTAAGTAACTGGTGTAAAAATAATCGGCTAACACTCAACATAAGTAAGTGTTTTCATATTACTTTTTCGAAACGTATCAATATCATTCATACCTCATATCATATATCTAATACGCCCTTGTCGCGGGTAAGTGAAATTAAAGACTTAGGAGTAATTTTCGACTCGAAATTTACTTTTGCAAGCCATATTAACCTTTGCATTTCAAAATCGTATGCCATGCTGTCCTTTGTTAGGCGTCATAGCTCGGATTTTGCCGACCCTTATACGCTTAAGCAGTTATTTTCGGCATTTGTGCGTTCCAAGCTTGAGTATGCCTGCTTCATTTGGTCGCCATACTACAGTTGCCATATTGTAAGAATTGAACGCATCCAAAAGGTATTTTTAAAATTTGCATTACGCAACTTACGTTTCTCGGAGCCTATTTCGACTTATGAAGCGCGATGCTTATTGATTAGTTTAAAATCATTGCAGAGCAGGAGAACAATTTTGTCGCTGTAATTCATTTTTGATTTTTTTCGGGGTGTTGTTGATTGTCCCGTGCTCCTTGAAAGGATTCTAATAAACATTCCAGCTAGAGCTCTGCGTAGCTCCGAGTTCTTCCATGTTGGTATTTCTAAAGCTCTTTATGTGAAAAATGCTCCAATTACTAGAGCTTTAATTGAGTTCAACAGAATTGCTAGATTTATCGAGATAGATTTTTCAGGTTCGAAAGATCGCTTTTTAAGTTTTTTAACTACTCTTTATAAATAAAGTGTTTGAAATGTAGTATTATTGTTTAATATATATATATATATATATGCCTAAATAGCCTATAAGATTTGTATGCTGATTGGCTTAAATAAATAAATAAATAAATAAAAATTTACAGATTCCTAATCAATCTGATTTTTCTGTTAACACAACTGATATCACTGGTCATTTCAACAACAGCGATCAACAGTCAATACATGAGCAAATTTCAAAGAGAAGTTATTGGTCACTGCGCTCTCTACTTTGTACTTACGCCGATGGTGCCACTTGTTTAAAAAAAAAATACCAAAATAAGAAAACCACCAAATCGAAAAAACACACAAAATGGGAAAACAATAAAAAACTAGTTTTTCAGATCAATACAAAACGAAAAACCCTTTTTTGAATTTACTGTGCCCAAAATTGCGAGATACCGGGACACCTATTTATCGGGTATAATTTTGCAACTTCTCCTCCAAGCGAAATGCACAATTGCGCCCTCTTGTTGCAAAAGTTTTGTTTGAACGAACAGGATTTTTCCAAAGTTAATAACATTTTGTTCAAGTTTTTACGAATTTTCACTCACGGGAACGAATTTAATAAGATAATAAAAAACATCCGTTTTTTAATGTTGATGTTTCCGACAACATAAAAGTTTGAGTTGTTTTGGATCGTTTCAACTTAAAGCGTTACGAAAATTAAACGTGCCGAATTACATGTAAAGTTACTCCAGTGGTGAATTACCTTCTAGCGATTTGATTCTTTACTCTTCTATAACTTACACGTTCTCTATTTAAAATGTTATGTCAAACATTTATACTACGAGTTTTGTTCGAAACAAGCAAGTGTGGCAACTACATGCGAGAGAAGAAATTGAGAATGAGCTGAGCTGCAACTGAAAGAATTCAGAATCAGTAGAGATGGGAAAGGGGTAAATACCCAAAAGGTAAATACCTGTTAAATTGGTTATATATGGTAAAAATGGGTAAATACCCTAATATTTATCCAAAAGAAGGGTAAAATAATCTTTTCGAAAATATAGGAAACAAACACACAAATTCAATCCAAAATATACCCTATTTGTCCTATATTGGTGGGTAGTTATCTATTACGCTATCGGTTGAATTAGTTTTAATCTGCAATCCAGCGTTTTTCAAAAATATTTAGCCAATAATGCATGCCGTTGCAAAAATTTAAGTTTAGCCAGTAAACATTTTAAGTAAAACAAGTAAGGAAGGCTAAGCTCGGGTGTAACCGAACATTACATACTCAGCTGAGAGCTTTGGAGACAAAATAAGGGAAAATCACCAAAATGAACCTAGGGTAACCCTGGAATGTGTTTGTATGACATGGGTTTCAAATGGAAGGTATTAAAGAGTATTTTAAAGGGGAGTGCGCCATAGTTCTATAGGTGGACGCAATTTCAGGATATCGCCATAAAGGTGGACCGGGGGTGACTCTAGAATGTGTATTGTTCTATATGGGTATCAAATTAAAGGTATTAATGTTTTAAAAGGGAGTAGCCCTTAGTTGTATATGTGAAGGCGTTTTCGAGATATCGACCAAAATGTGGACCAGGGTGACCCAGAACATCTTCTGTTGGGTACCGCTAATTTATTTATATATGTCTTACCACGAACAGTATTCCTGCCAAGATTGCAAGGGCTTTTGATTTCGCCCTGCAGACATTTTCATTTTCTTCTACTTAATATGGTAGGTGTCACACCCATTTTACAAAGTTTTTTCTAAAGTTATATTTTGCGTCAACAAACCAATCCAATTACAATGTTTCATCTCTTGTTTCATGTCTGGTACAGAATTATGGCATTTTTATCATTTCTTGTAATTTTCGATATCGCAAAAGTGGGCGTGGTCATAGTCGGAACTCGGCCATTTTGTATACCAATACAAAGTGAGTTTAGATAAGTACGTGAACTGAGTTTAGTAAAGATATATCGATTTATGCTCAAGTTATCGTGTTAACGGCCGAGCGGAAGGACAGACGGTCGACTGTGTATAAAAACTGGGCGTGGCTTCAACCGATTTCGCCCATTTTCGCGAAAACAATTATCGTCATAGAGTCTATGCACCTACCAAATTTCACAAGGATTGGTAAATTTTTGTTCGACTTATGGCCTTAAAAGTATTCTAGACGAATTAAATGAAAAAGGGCGGAGCCACGCCCATTTTGAAATTTCCTTTTATTTTTGTATTTTGTTGCACCATATCATTACTGGAGTTGAATGTTGGCATAATTTACTTATCTTAATATATAAAAAAACACGTGTCACACAATTGAGGCCAATGGACTCCTAAACTACTGAACCGATTTTGAATTTGCTTTGCACCCCGTGTGTAGTTTGATCTAACTTTAAATATAGGATAGGTGACTGGGTGACTAGGGTCTCGAGATATAGGCCAAAATGTGGACCCGGCAACCGCTAGAGTGTGTTTATAGAATATGGATGTCAAATGAAAGCTGTTGATGAGTGCTTTAGTAGAGAGTAATTTTTTATACCCCTGGGTAGGGTCTCGAGATATAGGCCAAAACGTGGACCCGGGTACCCCTAGAGTGTGTTTATAGAATATGGATATCAAATGAAAGCTGTTGATGAGTGCTTTAGTAGAGGGTAATTTTCATACCCTTGGGTGACTCGGGTCTCGAGATATAGGCCAAAACGTGGACCCTGGTGCCCCTAGAATGTGTTTATAGAATATGGATATCAAATGAAAGCTGTGGATGAGTGCTTTAGCTGAGCGTAATTTTCATACCCCTGGGTGACTGGGTCTCGAGATATAGGCCAAAACGTGGGCCAGTGAATGCCTAGCCAGTGTTTATACAATATGGATGTCAAATGAAAGCTGTTGATGAGTGCTTTAGTACAGAGTAATATATTATCCAGAGACGGACTGGGACTGGGATTAGGACTAGGACTGGGACTGAGACTCGGAATATGATTGGGACTGGGACTGGAATAAAATACATACCACTTTCTGCGACAGGCAATAAGGGATGCAGAAGAATGAGAAGAAATTGAGAGAAGAGAAAAGAGAGAAAGAGAAGGAGATTGAGAAAGAGATAGAATGAGACGAAGATGGAGATAGATGAAGCGAACGGGAGGGAGGAGTGGTTAAAGGATTAGGAAAAAGTGAAGAGGGGGGGAGGACAGATTCAGACGGAAAAAGCTTATTAAAATGTATGCAGATTGGCCAAATTTAGGCCAGGACAACGTCTGCCGGGTTTTCTAGTATACGGTAAAAATTTTAAGTTTTTTGTTAAAATTTGACTTGAAAATTTTTTTTTCTTTTAAGTGGGCGTGTTCGTCATCCGATTTTGCTAATTTTTATTTAGCACACATATAGTAATAGGAGTAACGTGCGTGCCAAATTTCATCATCATACCTTCAACGACTGGCAAATTACAGCTTGCAAAACTTTTAAATTACCTTCTTTTAAAAGTGGGCGGTGCCACGCCCATTGTCCAAATATTTACTAATTTTCTATTTTGCGTCATGAGGTCAACGCACCTACAAAGTTTCGTCGCTTTATCCGTCTTTGGTAATAAATTATCGCACTTTTTCGGTTTTTCGAAATTTTCGATATCGAAAAAGTGGGCGTGGTTGTAGTACGATTTCGTTCATTTTAAATAGCGATCTGAGATGAGCTCCCAGGAACCTACATACCAAATTTCATCAAGATACCTCAAAATTTACTCAAGTTATCGTGTTTACAGACCCAGATCATTTTGATATATAGAAGTCTATATCTATATCGATTAGTTTATGCCGTTACGGATTACCGTTATGCGAACAAAGTTAATATACTCTGTGAGCTCTGCTCAGCTGAGTATAAAAAGAGTCTGAAAAATACCTAAATTGGAGCGTTTACAGTCGGTATGTGCTCATTTGGGAGGCCGAAACCAATGTATTTCCCTTATTGCAATGGTCGTCATATATGAGCATATTAACGTATATCATTCGAGCCTAAATAAGAGTCCAACATAAGTCTTAAAAGGCGTTTAAACAAATCGTATTATACTCTACTGGAACTCTCCGGCGTTATTTTTAACTGTAATAAACTCTGATTATCTGACACCTATATGGCCTATTTATTAGGCATCGTCAGCGCAAGAATAGCAAGGGTAACAATAATGTACAAATGTAATTCATTTTGTATTAAAATGAAAAATTGTTTTAAAAAATTTTCAAAATTTGTTCCAAACTTGCTGTGACCACCATAAATAGTTGATAAATGATAATTTTTCCATGCTAGGTTAGGAGTTTTTAGGCCGTTAAATAAAAACTCAGAAATCTGCGACAATTTATTCTAAATAAATAATTCAACTAATACTTATTTCATTTCTATCTTATCCTCATGGGAGTTTTATCACAACAATTTTCTCCCCTATGTTTTCCGCTTCGGATATATGTCAAAAATTCTTTCTAAAAGCCATGAAGTAGTGTCACTAAAAAACTCAAAATCAGCAGTATATGACGCCAATAAGGCTCAGATATGATATCGGAAGGAGGCCTGTATAAGACTTATGTTAGAGGCAAAATATGAGCATATAGCATTTGCTTCAGCCTCCTAAATGAGTTCATAATGAGTGCAAACGATCCAAAGTTTGTACTCCTTTCAGACTAATTGTTGCCTCCGAGTGTTTGCTGGGTTGTTTGTTCAAAACGAAATTTATTTTATTTCAAATGACGTATAAATTTAATTGCTGAATTGTAATTACAAGCAGCCTTGATTCAAATGATTTTTAAATACCCTAAAAAAGATACAAAAAGAAGAATATTCCGGGTATTTTCCTGGTATTTACCCATAAAAATGGTAAATACCCGGTAGAATCCCAACTCTATATATAGAGGATGTATGTAGAGTGTAAATGCGCGGTGTGGGGTATTGGCTTGCTTAGATTTATATGTAATAAAAAGGTCCGCCTAACACACCGAAGATCGTGGGTTCAACTCCCAGTCAAAGAACATCGAAAATTTAGAAAATGGTATTTCATTTAGAAAAAAGTTTTTCTAAGCGTGGTCTTCCCTCGGCAGTTATTTGGCAAACACTCCAAGTGTATTTCTGCCATGAGAAGCTTCTCAGTGAAAATTCACCTGCCTTCGGAGTCGGCATAAAACATGTAGGTACCGTCCCGCCAATTTGTGTGAAAGATTTAAAAGGAGTACGACGCAAATTAAAAGGGAAGCTCAGCGTAAAATCTCTCCCGAGGTTATCGCGCCTTGCATTTATTTATTTATTTTTTATTTTTTAATACACTGTAAACAAAGAAAAATTAATCGCCTTTAATTAATTAGCGAGACATGCTCATATTTCTTTATACAATTGTTTTTGTTATTGATATTAGAGAAAAATTGCAAAGTTTACAAACGGCGATGGTTACTAAGACATGTTTCTGAATTTCACTTCTTCATCAGCTAGCTTCTCGGGAGCTGAGTATTGAACTCGAATGCCCAACATTCATACCAGTGTAAAGGCATATGCCTTTAACAACTCAGCCATATGAATGCCCCGCTGCTCGCTTTATTTTCTCTAATATCAATAAAGAAAAATTAATAATTAAAATAAAATAATATAAAAAACAAAAAATAAAATAAAATAAAATGAAGTTAAAATAAGCTAAATTTAATTAAATAAATTAATTTTAAATTCAATTGATGTAAATTAAATTAACGGAGATAAAGTAAAGTATCATAAAATAAAACAAAATAAAATGAAATTAAAATTAATTAACTAAACTAAATTAAGATAAATTAAATTAAGTTGAATGGAATTAAATTAAATGAATATAATCCACGAGTTATTTATTTTAATTGAAAAGTTATCGATTTGTTATCGTAGTGTTATCAATTACTTATCGGAGTGTTATCGAGAAGTTATTGATTTTTATTCAAAAATTTGTCATCAAAAATTTATCTATTACTTACCGAAAAATTATCGATATGCTATCAAAAGAATATCAATTTGTTTGCGGAAACCTATCGATTTGTTATCGGAAAAGATCGATTTTGAAGAGGATTTTTGTCATATCTTCCTCAATTTATCGGATTGAAGCTTCAAAGTTCACCATATGCTTTCGTATATAATAGATATTGTTGTCTGATAAATTCAAAGAGATCGGTCATATATATAGCATATGTCCCCTACAACCGATTATTTAGATAAGAAACTTTTCACAATTTCTACACCATTTAAGCAGCTAGAAGCTTCAAATTTCAGCAAATGCTTACGCATATAGCATATATTGTTGTCTGAGAAAATCATAGAGATCGGTTGTATATATATTATATACCCCATATAAACTGTAATTTTTGTCCACTATTTAACGGCTAGAAGCTTCGAATTTCATCAAATACTTACGGTTACGTTATATATTGTTAAGGTAAGTGATTCATTGTCATAGCTATTTCATGCATACCACAAAAAACGTGAAACTTTGCATCCTTGCACAAACTACCATCCTATTTTGTTATTTTATATTTATCTTAAAAATCGCTTAGGTATGTACATCTGTTCAGTGTATATTTCACATTGAGACGAATGTTAGCATCACTAAGCGAGACTACCATCACTAAGACGATAATAAGCAGTATGCACGTAAACAAATCAATCATCATGAACACACAAGGCAGCAGAGATATACTCACCATCAGCCGAAGTATTACTCACATATACACACGCATATGGCTATGCGAGAGACTATAAACTACAAATATACATGTACATATATGGTTCATAACCAGGCGTGAAGTTCGCGAAGTTACAAGACCTTAGTAGAAATGGGTGAACGAGGTAACAGAGAGTATAAAAGCAGCGAAAGCTGAGTAGTCAGCAATCAGTTTGATTTAAGCACGCTATTGGTTGCGAAGTATAAGTGTTATTGTGAAGTACTTTCAAAGTAGTCTAATAGAGACCATTTTGCATTATTGAATATTGTAGTTATTTATTCAACAATTTAGCGATACGAACTTTAGTAGAAGGTGTAAAATAAGCGGAGTTTCTCTAAATTCGTTACAATATCTTATACAGCCCATTATTTCGATATTACGAATGGGATACGATTATTGTTCAGCCCCATTCATGAAAGGTATGAAGTCTTCGGCACTGTCCCGTCCTTACTTATTTTTGCTGTTTCGGGCTCGAAAATGAAAAACACACATACAAATGGAGTTTAGGGTCCTGTGCTATATATCTAGTCACCAAAAATCTCAAATACTTAGCGCACAAAACACTAAATTCCTCAGTAAAACATTGAAATACACGTAGTTCGATTTGTTATTTATTAATTTTTTTTATATTTGCTATGTGTTTTTAGAGGATTTATACAGTATAATTATCTAGTAATTATTTATTATATTTTCTATTTTTTATTTTGCTAGTTATTTATACTAAAAAATTTACTTAAAACGAGTTTTGCCAAAATTCTACAAAAACTTAGTTTTTTATGCTCAATAATTTATAAATTAACTAAGTGGTACCTTAGAGTAAAAGTTATACATAAGTATTTAACGCATACATACATACATATTTTCTTGCAAATCGCTAACGTGAGTAGCAACATTTTTAAAATTCTATAACACGCACCTTTTTTTTATATAATACAATTAAAAAAATTTTAAATACATATTAATATTTTACAAACATGTCTTTACAAATTGATAAGCTAATTTGTTCCTATTTTTTTTTTAATTTAAGTTTGTGAAAATCAGCTTAATTGATCCTTTTAATTACTTGAATTAATTAACAAAGCTTTAGTGAAATTCGCTCTATCAAAAAATCACTTTTAGCAGCAAAATTCTGTTTATGAAAGCGCAAATTCTATTTATAAAGCACAATATTAAAATATATATACATGGGTATTTATTTTATATATATGTTTTTAATTAGCTACTGCGAATTACTTACAAATGCGTATAAAAGTTAATTAATTAGGTCTAGTATTTACTTAAAATAAAATTAAGGAGATGACTGAATTTACAAGAATTTATTTCGTTTGTTTCTTTGGTTTTAATTTAAATTAGTTATTTGCTACAGAAATCGACTAAGTGAAAGACCAAATAGCAGCAGAAATATGTTGACGAAGATACTGCCAGCGTTGCCACATGACTCGATTGAACTTTCCTGTCAAAGAAAATTAATAAAATTAGTACTGGGATGTTACGGATGTGGAGCTTTAGACATGCGCGTTTGTGAATGCGTATGTCAAGTTTGGAAACTTTGCGGTCGACTTTCCAATTACTTCCCTGTGAAGTAAAAACTTCAATCTTTGAACATTGCTTAGAGGCCCATTTACCCATTTACGCCCAAAAAATATTGTTAATATTTTGTTATATTTATTTGTATTATTATCATCTTTGAACAAGTTTAAAAAAATTGACTATTGGGGAGGTACCTTTTAAGTACAATTTTATATCTTACTAGCAGAGTACCCGACGTCGTTCGGGTATAAATAAAAGCAGTACTATATAGACGAATATATTAGACTAATCCCAACCCCCAATTGTACGGGAGATGCCACGTCCTTTTTTCGCTATCCCTAATTTTTCCCGAGGTGGTAGGGATTAGTCTTATATACCTCCTCACCTAATTTCAGTCGTCTAGCTTTAATACTTTCAGATATATTGACAACGAAAAATTCCAGTTGTATGGGAGGTGCCACGCCCCCTTTTTCGTTATACCCAGTTTTTCTGGAGGGGGTAGGGATTGGTCTCATATAACCACTCACCTAATTTCAGTCGTCTAGCCTTAATACTTTCAGATATATTCACCCCTCTTCTGCATTTCGATTACGTTCCCGTTCTACGCTCCGCTTCAATCGAAGTTTGGTATCCTGCATTACGACGGAATCGTAAAGAGAAGAGGAAGAGAAAATGATTTTTCGAAATCAGCTGTTGGTACGGAATGTGTGAACATTGGAACAAAATAAATTAAAGAAAATTTGTAAAAAACACTGAAAAACGTTTATATTTTATTATCCACGCCATTTTGTACAAAAAAAAGCAATACAATATATTGCCGCAGTGTTATATTTTTTTGAGTGAAGTGCTTTCATAACTGTAAGTGTGTTTTTGTCGTTCTTTTGGCCAATTCCCTGCCGTGGCCACCAAGTTTTGTTAAAACGGATTCCTGCACGAATATATTGACATTTTCTGAATTTTAAGGATGCTAATTTCATTGCACTGGCCTAAAATACTTTATGAAGATTTATTTATTCTTTCCGCAAGGATTGTTTACGTTTTCGTTTCACCTTCCTCTACTCCGGCAGCTTGCTTTGGCATATAACTGGACCCAACGAACAGACACAAATTGTAGCTGTCTATTATAATGGAAACAATAGCCGCGGCATTATTTATGGAGTTGGAAAGCAACGCTTACGAAAATGGCCAGGCGAGAATGGAAAGGCAAATATTGCGAAATTTGTGTAATCCATTTGAGATGAGTGACGAATTGTAAGAAATTGAACTTATAAGTGGTAAAGTTTAATGACTTATTTTCTTATTTAGGTTCAAAAAAAACTTTCGACTTAACAAGGATGCTTTCAAGTATGTGTTAGATACTTTTGCGGGGCAAATACGTCCAATGACTTCGACATCGACATGTTGTTTTTGACCTGGAAACATATAAAAAACAATCATCATCAAGCCTTCTACGTTTCTTAACAAGTTTTACTTACATTTTTGTTAAAATTCTGTTATAAATTAATAAAAAAATAAAAAGAAAATATTTTTCCGCCAACTAATTTGCAACTTAGAAAAACGGAACTACGATCGAAATGCAGAATACAAAAAATCGAGCGATTCGAAGTTGGATCGAAAGAGATTGGAACACAGAATACCAAAATTGCCAAATCGAAAAAATTCCAATCCAAGTCGAAATGCAGAATAGGGCTGATTGACTGCGAAAAATTCCAGTTGTGTGGGAGGTGCCACGCCCCCTTGTCGAAAACTTTTTTTATATAGCCTACCATAGATTGACGCACTCAGGGTATGCCATGGCAAAATTTCGTTCGATTCCATTCTACGGTTTAGGCTGCATGTCCAAACATACATACAGACATACTTTCACAAATATATAGATTACTTTAAACGAGCAATTCTTGTATATTTGTATAGCAGAACGATCTCGGGAACGACTCAACCGATTTAAATGAAATTTGGCACAGAGATAATGTATCACCTTCTAAGTCTTTCTACCTAGGTGTTGCCACTCAGAATGTTTCACAAGGTTGCCACCTATTCGAAATAAAAAAAAATTGCATAAGATATGTCGATATGGGTATCAAACGAAAGGTATTTCATTCCGGATTACAATAGGGACATTTTTGAGTAGGGTTGCCACCTATTCGAAATTAAAAAAAATTGCATGAGATATGCCGATATGGGTATCAAACGAAAGGTATTTCACTCTGCATTACAATAGGTGAATTTTTGAGTAGGGGTGCCATTTAGGGTTGCCACCTATTCGAAATTAAAAAAAATTGCATGAGATATGCCGATATGGGTATCAAACGAAAGGTATTTCACTCCGCAATACAATAGGGACATCTTTGGTTAGGGTTGCCATTTAGGGCTACCACCTATTCGAAATTAAAAAAATTGCATGAGCTATGCCGATATGGGTATCAAACGAAAGGTATTTCACTCCGCATTGCAATAGGGACATTTTTGAGAAGGGTTGCCATTTAGGGTTGGGGTAGTTAGACGAAATAGTACTTTACTTACTCATATTCTATTAAATATTTAAAGGAGAACATTAAAGTTAAAAATCTTCGTAAAAAAATCTTACACATGATTCGACTTCATTTTCTTAATTTCACACACGCTAATAAAATTGAAATGCAATATCAAGGCACCGTGGCAAATTCTAGCAAAATATATTTAAATGCATATTTTTGGCAAATATGAAATGAATAATTGCAATTTCCCACAGATTACTGTTAGCAAGATTTCTCACCATAGCAAAAAGATATCTCACCATGGTAATTTACTACCGTTGAACACTAGCGGCATATATTCAATTTGAAAACGACATCTAACCATTTAACTACTTACCAACAGATGGCGCTTAGGGAAGTAAGTTGACATTTAATTAAACTAACTGATAGTTGTCATTCGTGAAATTTACAAGTTTTTGGAATGTAATAAAATTGTGAGACTTTCATAGTGTATAGCTAAAAAAATGTTTGAAATTAATAATTCGGCGCATGAAGATACTCGAGAAACGTTGCCAGCACAACGAAACGTTGCCGAGAAAAGCTCGGTCGCCCAGGTACTATAAACTTAAAGTGAGTACCTCTCTTGTAGGCTTAACATCACCGATGTCCAGGACTATAAACAAGACGACTGAAATTTCTAGGTGCACGGGTTTTCGACAGCCTGGCAGAGGCTGGGATTTAATCATCAAATGACTTCAAAAATAATTCCAAAAATTGATCGAAAAATGCTTTTCAGTTTTTGATCATCAAAAGTATTCATATTTGATTATTTCTTTTGTTCAATTGTATGATAACTCATTATTTAGTCAGAAAGAGTAATCAAATTGTATTTATATGTAGGGAATTTCAAAATTTAATAATCTAAATGCTGAGTGGGTAGGGTGTTATTTTTCAAAAGTTATTCCAATTCATACTACGTAATGTAATACTTAGATATATGTTATTTGCGAAAGTGTTGATGCTTCGTTAACAGTGGTGGCCTGGATATACTGTACCCTAAGTTTTCTCCAAGGCGTGTACATTCCGAGCTTTTTTTTTTTTTGTTTCGTGGAAGGAGGAAATGATTTATGCACTGACCGCGATATGTAAGCCTCATTGCGAGACTCTCCGAGTGTAGGACTCCCTTCTTCCATGAAGGCCTACCCACTAAAACCTAACCTCCCACGGCCCGCACAAATCCCCATACCTGGGACCGCGTTTAGCATTACTTCGGGTACGGGTGCGCGCTACGTGTGCTCTATGGCTACTCTCACGCTAATGGGCTAGGCATCCGTCTTCTCGTTTACTGATAAGTATATGCCTCACATATGTGCTAACCGTATCCTATCTGTCTCTTCGACAGGTCATGTTATTGATGACACTGCCCGGGGATAGGTCGCCAAATACCTCTTTTACCCTCCTTCGCTGATCGGAGAAGTGTCTGCATTCGAAGAAGGTGTGGCGTACATCGTCTATTTTCCCACAGTACAGGCAGCTCGGGTTTGCAACCTTACCCATTCTGTGTAGGTATTTGCGGAAGTAACCGTGTCCCGTTAGAAACTGGGCCAGGTAAAAGTCTACCTCTCAGTGTGGTCGCTTCAACCATGGATTCAGTTCAGGGATTAGTTCCCTAGTCCAATTTCCTACGATGCTGTTGCTCCACTGATCTTGCCAGCGTCGGATCGATTCTTCTCGCGCCTGCATGTCAACAGCAGCTCTACTTGCTTACGATCCTCAGCGAGAAGATATATCGGTATGGATCCGCAAGGACCAGGGCATCTTCAGCCGATACCGTGCGGTAAGCCGAAGATATTCGCAGCGCCCCTCTGCGTTGGACCGACGTTAGGGCGACTCGATTCTTCCGGTATTTCATTGTGTTCGCCCAGATTTCTGCACCATATAAAAGTATAGAATCCGAGGCAAGCAACTTCCTTGTGCATGGCTTTGGGCCACCTGTGTTTTCCATTAATCTGCTCAAATGCGCTATTGTGCGCGCAGCTCTTCCGCAGGCATCACTTCTAGATATTTCGTTGAAGCGAGTGTTTCTATTGGCTGGTCCTCAACCATCATTTTCCTGGTAGTGGGAATACGTCTCTTTGTGAGGATGACGATCTCCGTTTTTGCTGTTGCTAACTGGAAAACATGCTCAGCCATCCATCTATTTACATTACGCATGACCTGGTTTAATTTTAGCTGTGCCAGCTCGCAGCTTGCTGCTGTGTTCACAGCTGCCACGTCGTCTGCAAAGGCAACGAGGAAAGTGCTTTCTGCCATGTCTAATCGAAGAAGACATCCCGAGCTAAGAAATCAAACGGAGGATAACTCTTTGCAACAAGTGTAAGAGGACGCTCCGGCCATGAAAGTACTTCACTGTACACTGGAAGGGGGATACTTCTACAGAGTTGCGAGAGGCAGGTGGAGGAAGACTTGATCTGTGCACACAGTACTTATACGTTACTTGTGGGATTGTGGACGTTCCGTTGATTTCGTCATTACTGCTGTCATACTCAACCCAGATCAATGCATGTGACCTTTAGAATATAGCTGGATGTCCTTGTAACTGACTTCTTATGAGAGGAGGAAAGAGAGGAAACGGTTTTTTTCGCTATCTCCTTCATGTGAGCAAAATTGATTTAAATGAGTTAAGAAGTCCAATGCTTCTTTGACAGATAGTAGGCCATAATATCTTTGCATAATATTATTAGCGCTAACATTTACCATCTTACATACCTTTATTTCGATTGCATGAAAGAAAAAATTCCTGATAGACTTTCTGAACTTGAATTGTAATTTTCTGAACTTAAATTGGAATTTCTGAACTTGAATTGTAACTTTCTCAATATGAATTGTAAATTTCTGAATTTAAATTGGAATTTCAGAACTTGAATTGTAATTTTCTGAACTTGAATTGGAAATTCTGAACTTGAATTGTAAAGTTCTGAACTCAATTTGTAAATTTCTGAATTTACATTGGAAATTCTGAACTTAAACTTCTTACTACTTTATACAAAAAAGAAACACTTTTTATACTTACATTTATATGCTTGTTTATGCAGCTAACTGGACGTACTCTCGAAAATTCTCGATCATTTTTATAACAAGCAAATGTTTGATTCTTGTCTAACGGATAAATTATATCCATTGGATTAACGCTTAATTGTATTGATGTATCACGTGGACATCGGTGATCGATCACAACTAAAATCATATTACTATTCGGTATTGGTAGCACAACAAATGGCCGTTCACATGCATGAGCTGTCATATTGTAAACAACATTATCCTTTTCATTATACATTAAATATAATTCACGTTGCATATCGCACGACTTTAGGCGTGTACGATGCAACGTTACCAAACGTACCCAATCGGTACTCTTGGTATTGGCCGGATAGTCGTTCATATCATCGTCGAAAATTTCGATGAATTCGGCTACGGCGGCATTCGTAAATTGCACAATATACCACAACACCGTATGGATCAACCATTTGAGTGCACGTAGCAAGTGAAAGAGAGGCTGTAAGGGAGAGGTAAAAAATAAACACAATTAGTGCGCTCTTCATTTTAGTTAGTGCAAATCAATCAAATACTATTTTCACACACACGGCTTATTGAATAATAAAGGCAGTTTCCTACATTAAGGCGCTTATTGAGCTCAATCTTCCCTACAAAATTCGAATCTATAATTATTTCATTAGTGACTAATCTTAGTTTTTGGTGTGTTCAGTGCTTAAAAATGTGATTTGTCAAAGTAAATGTCATTATCTGTCATATAGCATTGCCATTTTAGTCGCTTGACATTTCATCCTTCATACTAATCGAGCAACTACTTCTGTGTGAAAGCAAAATATTTACGATTTCATTAGAAGGTGATATGAGATCATTAAGGGTCTGTGTGAAAACAGTAAAAGTCTCTTAAGAAAGCAATAAAGTCTGCGATGGAAGCTTACAGACATTAAATACAGTCCGTGTAAATAGATAAATTGTTTTTTGTTGCAACTTGGTTATTTTATATCTGATTTTTGAATTCGATGTGTCGTAATTTTTGTCTTTAGAACCTCTATAATTCATTCTAAGTCGCTTTCTCACAGCTTTTTCAGCTAAACCAGTTGTAGTCCCTTAAAATATGATTTTCTTTTCACCAAATTAGGAGATTTAGAGGTTCATAAGGAAAAAATAAAGACATATCAATTTTAATTTGGCGGCCACCGTGGTGTGATGGTAGCGTGCTCCGCCTACCACACCGTATGCCCTGGGTTCACACCCCGGGCAAAGCAACATCAAAATTTTAGAAATAAGGTTTTTCAATTAGAAGACAATTTTTCTAAGCGGGGTCGCCCCTCGGCAGTGTTTGGCAAGCGCTCCGGGTGTATTTCTGCCATGAAAAGCGCTCAGTGAAAACGCATATGCCTTGCAGATGCCGTTCGGAGTCGGCATAAAACATATAGGTCCCGTCCGGCCAATTTGTAGCGAAAATCAAGAAAAGCAAGACGCAAATTGGAAGAGAAGCTCGGCCTTAGATCTCTTCGGAGGATATCGCGCCTTACGTAAATTTTTTTTATTAATTTTAAAAATGGGACTTCAAATAACTTGACAAGAAGAAAAACAAAAAAAAAAAAACAATTTCGGCTATATTTGCAAGTTATTTTTTATTTTTCCGAAATTCTTTCAACAACGTCTTTTTTGCAATTTTTTTAAATTAAATTAAATTAAAGTATATACATAATTTTTATGCATGCAAGGGCGCGAAGAGATGTATACACTTCTGTTTTGTTGGAAATTAAAGGTCAGGGATGTAATAGCAAACATAAGCAAATGCGTGAAAAAGTTTTTACAAAAACAAAGCACGTAGTTTGAGATTCAGGTTTAAGTTGTTTGATTCTTCTTAAACAAAGCAAAAAGTAAAATAATTTAAATAAAAAAATTTGGTAAAACAAAAAAATACTAAAGTATAATAAAATCTAACAAAATAAATTAAAATTAAATAAAAAAACAAAACATTTTATTAAATCAAATACAGCAGAAAAAGTAAAGTAAAATAAAATAGAACAAAATAAAATGAGATGAAATAAAACAAAAATAAAATAAAATAAAACAAAATAAAAGAAGAAACAAATCCAAATTATTTATAAACTAATAGAATAAAGTAAAACAAAGTGAAATTAAAACTAATTAAATTAAATTTAATCGAGTTTTAGTTGACGAGTTATCAGTTGGTATCGAAAAGTTTTGAACTTAATATGCCACCGATTTGTTACCAAATTTTTAACAGAGTTTTATCGGAAAGCTATCGATTTTTAATAACTATGTTATCGATTACTTAACGAAAAACCATCGATGTGTTATTAAAAGAATACCAATTTGTTTTCGTAAACTTATAGATTCGTTGTCGGAGTGTAACCAATTTTCTTATCGGCGTGTTATCGATTTTGTTATCAAATATGTATCGATTTGAAAAAACAATAACTTTTCGGTATCTCTTCTCAAAAATCCCGAAACTATTTGTTTCTGATGTAAAGATGTTAACACACAGGTGTTACACATCGAGTTTCACGATTACTTGGTACTCCCGCCTTTTTTTGTTGTTACTAGGTTATATCATTTGTTAGAGAGAAAGGTTCTTCGAAAGATCTACGCGTTGGCGATGGCGAGTGCTATTAAATCTGAATGGTGTACTGGCAGGATTCGTCTTCTTTTGCCTTCCTATCGCTGTTTTTATCGCCTCGCTCTCCCTCCTCTCGATTTAGTTACATATCTACCACTTTTTCTCTCTCTATCTCTGCATATCATCTCCCCATCTTCGAACATAATTTCGTTTACCTCTTAATCAACACCGTCTGACTCTACATATCTCTTTCCAAAATTTTTCTCTTGGTCTGTTGTTGTTGTTGTTGTTGTTGTTGTAGCGATAAGGTTACTCCCCGAAGGCTGGGGAGTTTTATCGCTGTGATGGTCATTTTCCGGACACAGATCCGGTACGCTCCGCACCATTAAGGTGCTAACCCGACCATCTCGAGAATGATTTATATGGCCACATTCAACCTTCAAGCCATCCCTCCCTCCCCACCCCCAAGTTCCATGAGGAGCTTGGGGTCGCCAAAGCCTCGTCTGTTATTGAAACAGGATTCGCCGCGGATAGGTGAGGTTGACAATTGGGTTTGGAGAAGCTATATATTGAGGGTTGCCCTACACAGCCCCTTGAATGTGGTATTTTAGTCGCCTCTTACGACAGGCATACCTGCCGCGGGTATATTCTGACCCCCTAACCCGCTGGGGTTTCTCTTGGTCTCTCCATATTTGTCTCTTTCTCTACATCCGTCTTTCTCCCTGCATATATGTATTTCCCTCTTACCAGTGTGTCACACTCTCTTATTCTCCTAACCTTTCTGTTTCATTAGTTAATTTTTGCTCTCCTCTTTTTTCTGATAATTAAGTTCCCAAGAGCTGAAGCTCTTATATATGCATAATCTCACTATACAATTTTTTTATTGTAAACTTACCGATAATAAGCTGTTCGATGAATTGTAATCACCATCGGATTCGAAACAAACAGCTTGATAATCATATACAATAACACGTTTAAACACTTTCTCCTCAACCAGACGTAACATAACACCTCCATGGATTTCACCAAAAAATTTGCCTGTCTCTTTGCGGCTTGGAGAGATAACAATAAAGCCGTTATTGTCAATAACGTAACACTCCCGATCCTGCTTAGCGCATCCCTTGAAAATACAAAATCTTTTTTTAGAAAAGAAAAAAGAAACTAAGTCAAATCGTCCTATCTCAAAAAATGGTTGAAGAAAGCCGTATTTGCTATTTTTTTTTTTTTCAAAATCTGGAAATGTAAGGAGGCTATGTTTTAGCTGGTCCTTTATCGATCTCAACTCTACAATGTTCTGTTATTGTATGAACTCTTTTTTTAGAAAAACTTCAAGAGACAGTGTCTTGCCCAAAAAGACGAGATACTCTTCAACCATTTGCTAAATTAGTTTCATGTTCCTCTCAACTATTGCGCTTGTTATCAGCTTACATTTCCAGTAATATTGCGAAATAATTGCTGCAATGCAGAATAATGGAATTGAAATCCTACAACGGCTGCTGGTGCGGATTTGCCACCTTCGGTGTGAAAAATGGCATTGCTGGCGGTCACTGTGATTTCTTCCGCATAATCTTAAAATAAATATGAAATAGTTGACACACATCCGAACTATGAAAATCAGTAATATAAAAGAAGTAAATTACCTCCAGCATCGAATGGCACCGAATACACAAAACTGTCTTCATGGACGAAATGTTGATCTACAGCACGTTTATACCACATTTCATCTATGGCTCGTCTATTTTGCTCGCTAAAAGTTTCGCTAAATAGATTAAAAGTAAACATGACGTCCTAAGTTAGTTGAATAATTCTCTTCCTAAAAAAAAAACTAAAAATCGTTGCCTAGGTCTTTAACAAAAGTAATCTAACCTAACCCTGTTTATCACCTTATATGGTTATATATTTTATACAGTTGCAAAAACAAAATACACTGCAAACAAATATTTTTTAAGTAGGTACACTCAGAGAAAAACGCCGTTCTAAAATCCAGCACCACCGGACTCAATTCAAGCTCTTCATGTTCTTACTCTTTCGTTCTTGAAAAACGAACGACCTGTTCTTAAAACAACAACCTTGTTCTTGAACTGACACCATTTTCCTGAAAAGAGAATGGCTGGCCTTAAATTATGAACAAATGTTCTATTAATGAGAACGAATGTTCTGAAATTAAGTACAATGTTTTTTAATTAAGTTCAAGAAACAAAAAACGATACGATTCGTATGCACTACAATGTTAATTACAACATTTGGCACACGCTAATAAGAAGTTGTAATGGCCCAGTGGCTATGATGTTGCGGTTACGATCATGTGGTGCGAGCTCGATCACCGTCAAACTCTGATTTTTTTTAAAACAATTTTTTTATGTTCTATTTTTTTAACTCTTATTTTTCGTTCAGTTCAATTCACATATGGTAATTCTCAAACTTGTTATGAAATGTTTTAAGTATACATATATGCAGACTACGTCTTCAAATAAGAATAATTTCTCAATAAGAGAAATCTATGAAAAAATGCATTTTTCCTTAAATTTTTGAATGTTAATAAAAAATTGTTTGTCATAAATATTTTTTATTTATGACAAAAAAATAAAATATTATTAATAAAAACTAAATGGGTACCTATTGAAAAAAATATCAAAGATCAAGCACGAACCGTTCTTGAATTGAGATCGAAAAATGTTAAATCGACCCCAAATCGTTCTCGAAGCGTGAGAACGAAAAATCTTAAATCAAGCACAAGTAGTGCTTGAAATGAGCCCAGAAATTTTCATGTTTGGAAAAACTGTTCTTAAAACAAGTCCATCGGTCACGAGTTAAGAAAAAACGTACTTAGTGGACTTTTGTCAAGGAATGTTCTTAATTTTGAACTTGTTTCGTTCGTTTTAGAACGATTTTTTCTCTGAGTGTACTGCATATTTTATTGTACACAGATCACATAATGAGCGGCTTGCCCACCATTAGTTAGTGGCAGAGAAAAAGCCTAGCAGCAAAATTCATCACTGTCAAGCGGGTGTGATGAGCTTGATTACTTTCAGTCCATTCAAGTCACCAGAACCTGAGGAAGTCTCTGTCTGTTACAGCGGGGAATAAACCATATAGCCTCAGCCTTATCCTACCTATATAAGGCATCTCTACTGTTTGGCTACACTCCAAATAGGTTGATATACGCTAAGGTAGTATTTATACCAAAGCCAGGGAAACCTGTCCTAGTCGTATCGACCAATTGAGGGGATGTGTAGAATAATAGTATAAGTGGAGTTACACCGTTTTTCCATAAATCAACTAAATAAAATGAGCATGATTACATACACATAACATATTAATCTTAGAAAACAATAGTGATATTTAAACAAAGATGTTAGCTTCATTTATGGAAAAACGGTATAACTCTCTAATAAAATTTTGCAGTAGTGAAGCATCGAAATGGTGTGAAAATATATTCAATGTCGTAGACCAGAAAGAACTGAAAAATAAAAGAATTGATGTGGTTTCAAAAACGACTAAGCAGACAGAGAACTCCATTGTTAAAAATAGAAAAAAGGTTAAAACAGATAAAAGTAGTAAAAAAAAATTGCTAAAAATAACAAAAAGAAATAACAAATAGTTATAAGCATTTCTAAATAATAGAATATAATTTATTTAAAAAGGGTTATTAATGTATCTACTATTTTGTTTAATAAAGTATCTCAATAAAAATATTTGATATTCGATCTATGGAATAACGGTATAACTCAAAAAAAGAAGTCATCCATTTTCTAATAAAATTATGTATATATAAAATTTATTACATTTTCTTATCAAAGAATCATACTGTCTAAGATCTTACCAAGTAGGATTATTATAAATTTATTTTTACCTGTATTGTCAAGTTTTTTTCACTTTTCTCAAAAGGTTGATTTTTGAGTTATACCGTTATTCCACACATTCCCTCAATTAGCCTCAGTTCGTTTCTCTTAAAGGTTATGAGGACAATTTTTGACTAGTATATTGGGGAAGTCCAGGATTGGGCATTTTAGCACTCTTATTATCACTCATTTAGTAGGTAGGCCACGCCCATTTTTATGCAGACATTGTAAGCTGTACTAGGCAATCCACGAGCCAAATTTGACGATATTAGCTCAGTTAGGTATTGAAATATCAAAGAATTTTATTGATGGAAATTTTTGATTTATAAAAAATTAAGGTTAAATACAGAATCCGGCCATTATAAATAGAAGCCTTAATCGTGATAGGAAGTAGGCATATGGGTGATTCCCAAATAAGGTACACAACGAAAATCAAAAAATCTTCAGGCTGTATTTCTATCACTTGGAATTAGAGGTCAAATATGTGTATGTAGTGGAAATAAAATAGTTTATTGTGAATCCTGGACAGTGGAACTTTATTTCAAAGATAGGCTTCATCTGTTTTGCGAATTTGACTGTTTTCTAACAAAATATATTTTACATATTTATTTATATAGTTGCGCTGTTCAACCCAAATCTTTATATTTGCTTCTATTTCAATTTTTTTTAACTTTTTTAGCATTTACAAAAATAAAATAAATTTCTCGGAAAATTTTAATTGATGTATGTGTCTCTTTTTCAATTTGTATGATGGTGTTCTTAATTTTTTTATTTACTTATATATACAAAGGATTAATTTAGGAAAATCTAAAATCAGTTCTAATTCCAACAAGATACGAGTTTTAAATATTTGCTTAGGTTTTATTGGTGTATTCCAATTCAATTTCATATGAAGCCATAAAAGAAAGCTCTACAAACTTCCTTGCATTTTTCTTTTGAATCTTATCTGCTTAAAACAAAAAAAAATATTTGTCGACTAGAAATGGACAAATGGGAATAAGTTAGCCAAATTTCAACCACACTTTAGCTTATATCCAGCGTTTTCAAAGGATATTTCAGATTTCTTTAATCCACGGGCATAGGGTCTTCTTTTACCTTTAGTCTATCATTTAAGTAATGTAAAATCTTCTTAGCTGCGCCAAGTTTTGCATATTTTCACAAGCATTAAAAAATTACTCATATTTCCTGTCGCGTCCGAACTGCATTATATATGGTCATATATAGGTACATAAAGGTTTGAAGTAATCAAAATTTTTAGGGAATGAAGCATAGTTCGTAATGCTATAAAAACATTGTAATATCCACTCAATCCGCTGGCGGAAAAGCGTGTATGGATATTTAGAAATTAAACTCTCACTTGCAACCCATGTTTAATCTTTCTTGATTTGGATTTTTAATTTTTTATCATTTGAAAACTCCGAACGATAAATATGTTAATGATAAATCAATTTAAATAGCACTCCCAATAAACCCTTGAGTTTCTCGTTCATGAGCGTGGCGTATATGTCATTGAAGTGTAGATCAGAGATGCACCTTAACGTTAAGCTAATCGTTTATCAAAAAATTTCCACCGTTTCCGTTGAAACACTTCGAAATATTATCGATAAAGAAATTATCAAAATAAATTGTATCTCGTTTTTAACCGAAACGAAAAGCTTTCGTTAACGTTAAAAACGTTAACAAAAACGTGATACTTTATGTTTGAATTGTGCTGGCAATGCTATAGCCATGGTGAAGCCGTAAGGTGGCAACAACGAGCGCACATACACACACAAACTCTATGTAATTTGTTTGTGTAATTCGTTGGTGGTAATGTCAAAAATACTCTGAGAAATGTTCGTACTGTCAAAATTCATGAGAAAAGTTGCAATCAGCTTGGCTAATGCTTTCACCTTTAATGACTCCGCCATCAATCAGCTTTGCCAGCATAGTTTGAAATTAATAATCAACATAAACGATTTGATTTCGTTTTGATATGGCAGAAAACGAAACGAAATCATTTCGTTAATTTGACGATCTTAACGTTAATAAACGAAACGAAATGACTTCGTTTCGTTTATTAACGTTGATTATCGTAACGAAATGATATCGTTTCGTTGGTTAAGCATGCCTGGTGTAGATTAAAAAAAAAAAAGATGGATAAATTTCTGTTTTGACGAACGAAAGACTTAAGAAATGAACTCAATTTTATATCTAAAAACTTTATTAACTAGAAGGCCAGGCAGACGTTCTTCATCCCTCCCATCTTCCACTCGGCTTGAACCTATATCTGCGGTAAGATTAAGAACGAGCTTTACACCTCCGCCGCGGTGCCATGGAGCTCTGAAGCCCTGCAAGAAGAATTAATTGTATTGATTTTCTGAGGCCCAACCTAATTGCGAATAATGCCATGGGCACACTGCTATTCGGAGATTACATACATACTAAACTATTTGCAGCCTCAATAATGGATCGTTTGGACATCATATAAGATTTCGTCTGCTGGCCTCTGATAGCTCCAGAACCAAAGACTTAAGCAACGAACTTGAATTTTTTCAACCGAAAAAAATGCTACAAATTGTCAACAGAGTTACGATATTTTTATAAATTTTTATGCATCGCAAATAGCTGTTGAATCAACTTCGCACAATTTGTCAATTTTGAATTGAATCTCATTAAATGTGATCCACAGCGCTGTTAAAAACATAAGTACAATAATTACGGGTACCTCGCTCTGAAATTTTTTTTCGAATGAAAAAAACTTTTTTCCAAAGATTTTCATCTTGCTTTTTCAGGCCTTGAGCTCAAGATTTTCGACGTATCACGCTGCCATCACAGCAGGGTGACCGCCTATCTCTGCTGTGTTAACTTACTTACTTAGCTGGCGGTTATCCGTAAGTATGTTAATGACCATCCAACAAGACGCGCCAGTAGCTTCTTCGCTACGCTAACTGGCACCAATTTCTCTGTTGTTGTTGTTGTAGCGATAAGGTTACTCCCCGAAGGCTTTGGGGAGTGCCATCGATGTGATGGTCCTTTGCCGGATACAGATCCGGTACGCTCCGGTAACAGCACCATTAAAGTGCTAGCCCGACCATCTCGGGAACGATTTATATGGCCACATTAAACCGTCAGGCTATCCCTCCCTCCCCATCCCCAATTTCCATGAGAAGCTTGGGGTCGCCAGAGCCCCGTCTGTTAGTGAAACAAGATTCGCCGCGGATAGGTGAGGTTGAAAATTGGGTTTGGAGAAGCTATATATTGCGCTGCCAACTGAAGGATTGCGCTACACAGCCCCCTGAATCTGGTATTTTAGTCGCCTCTTACGACAGGCATACCTAGAGCGGGTATATTCTGACCCCCTAACCCGCCGGGGGGGGGGGGGGGGGAATTGCTCTGTTAACTAAGAATTATTAATTCCACCCTAGGAATACCAATGAAATCTGTTAAATTTACAGATTTTTGTCAACATTGCAATAACTGCAGCTATTGATATGAGAGAGATTTGTGTAGTATGAGCGTAAGTGTCTCTCTAAACTTAACTGAAGCATTTATATAATATTGACAATTGTTCGCTGTTGAGATGGCCAACAGTTTTTGTAACAGTAAAATTAGTTAGATGAGAATCCGTAATTTTTACAGAATATGAGACCAACAGTTTCTCTCCTGCTGAAATAATTAAACAAATTTGTTTTTCTCGATAAACAACTCGGTTGAATTAACCATATTTCGATCAATTTAACTGAATGTCTGTTAATTCAAGAACAAGACACTTGATTTGATGATGTTACTGGCTTCAATTCTTTTGGTCTACAACGAGTACTCGTATAGATAGCGATTTTGAATGCCAACGAATTCAATTTCAGAAAGTATCCAAAAATTTAATTAAAATCCTTTTAGTTTCCATACATATGTGATACGCTCTAATGTGTAGATCTTACCCAGCGCTAGCTTCCTCAGCCATATTTGAATGAAACTCCTGCCATCTTGTTAGACCACTATGCGTTGCCAAAAATGCTACTGTGATGCCGAAACGTTGTCTGAATTCATTTCTGTGAAAATAAAGATTTTTAATATATTTGCAGTATACAACTTTTATATCGGCTCATGATACAAAAAATATAGAGGTAGTTCCACTTCTTATTCTCTGTCTCCGCCATTGCCACCATTTGATGTAAACTGTGCTTTGACGTTCCCTATTAAAACAGCGCTACTATATCCTAATAATACATATGCTCCTTCACTCTTTCTTTCAAGTTTTTGTTCCATTCTTTGACATTCAACATGCTGTCCCAGGAAGGTATTGAACGCCACGCATGTCCAAGAACCTACAAGAACTGTATCTGCCAGAAAATATGATCTTGCTAATTCGTACTCGGTTCAATATAATAGTTGCTCCGAACTTGACTCACCGCATACATATACAAGGTTATTTCCCCTAGTGGATCTTAAGCCATTGCTAGAACAGGCAGCTTGTCACTGATGTTAGGGTTTAGCCCATATGTTTAGCTGAGTAGCCTGGGCACTTGCATGCGTGAATTGCGCTGTGAACAGACCTAACGGTGGTCGTGTCGCTGCAAAAGGTGCTTGAGCTACTAAGTTTTTGCTAAGCTAACGTGTGGTGACTCTGGCTTTACTCTGAGATTCCAAAAGAAGAAAAATGCTTCGACTCCGATTGTCCACAGGAAGATGAACGAAGCGTCGAAGCAGTTCCTGACTCTCACGCTAATATATGCAGGAATTTCTATGGGAAGAAGGCCTATCGAAATAATGGAGTTAAATTGATAAGGCTGAACAATATTAACCACTTCAAATATATAGAAGGAGTTTTTCCAAACTTCCAAAGGCAGGACAAAAATCTTATGTGAGGTGAAGTTTGAGGACGCATAATAAAACCCGTAATATATCGACACGGGATTGAAAGGTACTAGGCGTATATCAATCTCCTAATAAGCAAATAGGCGGAATATATGTTATACCCAGTGAAAGAAGAATACTTACGCCGTTTTCTTTCCTGGACAAAATTTTACCCTCATGTCGCACTCTTAAACTCTAACTTTTGAACTAGGTCACCTAGCGCTAAGCAAAATGGCTCTATTTGTGGGTAAAGATACCCCTTTTCTCATTCAGTGGAAAATGTTTTGTGAAAGGCACACACAAATTCACGTGATAGCCGAGCAGAACCAACAGGGCGACACTATTTTCTGAAAAAATGCAATTAGTCGCAATGCCCCAAATCTTCTGGGGGGACAGACAAACCGCTTCCCATCTAATAGGTTATAATTCAAGAAGCAATATTGTGTTATACAGATTTAACCTTTGGATGCGAAATTGTAGTTGTACTTAAATCAGTTCACACCTTTTAACAGCTCTGAATATGTTTAAATAAAAAAATAAATGTAAGGCGCGATAGCCTCCGAGGAGATTTAGTGCCGAGCGTCGGGCTCCTTTCAACATGTTTTATGCCGAGTCCGAACGGTATCTGCAAAGCAAGTTGAGTATACACTACGAATCTTTTCATGGCAGAAATGTACTCGGAGTGCTTGCTAAATCACTGCCGAGGGGCGACACCGCTTAGAAGAACTTTCGTTTAATTGAAAAAACTTGTTTCTAAAATTTTGATGTTTCTTTGCCCGGGCGTAAACTCAGGATCTTTGGTGTTGTAGGCGGAACACGCTACCACCACAGCACAGCGGCTGCTGATAACATGCTGATAAAAAATTGGTAATGGTACGATAACAAAATAATAATCGTAAATATTTACCCTTCGGATATTAATAGTTGAATAGAAATACCTCATAAATCTTTTAATTTCCAAAACATAACTCTTTTGAGGTGTCAATGCTTTTTAAGAATTTGACAAATTGTATCTCTAACAACCAATGCGAATCCAAGGCGAATTCCTAGCAGGTGGTGGCAAAGCGAATTCAACCAATTCGCCGTGCAGAAGAATGTCAAGCCAAAAGAAAAGTTTCATTGATTTCGATTTATTGACACATTGTTGTACAAGGCGTTGTATGGAAAATAATCAAAAAGAAGCAATCAGCTGTTGGGATAACATCCCTGGTACTGAATTCGCCTTCCTGACAACTAACACAGTTTATTTCAAATACATTAAAGTGGAACTACCTTGTTTTCTTGTATCATGTAACAGCTAATGAAATAAAAAAAATGCATAACATAAACAATTATAAGTAATTTTGTAAGATAAACATTTTCTTTCCAATAATTTTTTTTACCTTGGCAACAAACCCATTAGAACGGCGATTGGGCTTGAAGCACTTGTGCTAAATCAAATGTATTTATTTTGTTAAGTTTATGTTATTTTTTCAAAAAAATTCAAAAGGAAATTTTTGTGACATGATGGAAAAGGAGTTTTTGAAAAACAGAAAACGAAACATATAAAAAAGAGGGGAAAATTGTTTTTGTTGCGTATGGAAAAAAGAAACGTAGTAATTTAAAAGGAACGCTGTATTTCCATAATCTTTAAAACTAATCGTTTGCAAATATTATATGTTCTTAGGTATAGTTGAGATTGGTAAGCAATTTTTTCACACAAAATCCTAAGCTACATACATACGTATTTATGTATTGTGACGAATATTACCATCTCTAAGCTGGTACTAAGTAAATGCACAACAACAAAAACATTAAAACAAGCTACATAAACACATTAATACAAGGCAACGAAGAGATAACTCACACACAGATCACACACAGTCATCAGTTGAAGTAATAGTCACATATATGTACACGCGCATATGGCTATGTGAGAGGCTATAAACTACAGATACACACGCGACGCGTATAGTTGGTAACCAAGTAGAAAATTATAGCAGAAGAAACATCTAGACATTTGGGCACAGAGTATAAAAGCAGCGAAAGCTGAGTAGTCAGTATTCAGTTTGATTTAAGCACGCTATTGGTTGCGAAGTTAAGTGTTATTGTGAAGTGTTTTCAAAGTAGTCTAATAAAGACCATTTTGCATTATTGAATATTGGAGTTGTTTATTCAACAGTTTAGCGATACGAACGTTAGTAGAAGGTGTAAAATAAGCAGAGTCTCCCAGAAATCGTTACAGCATGTAGCAACACTTCGTTACCTCAGAATTCCGGTGTCGTATGTGTACTTTTTTGTTTAAATTAGGAATTATTGCATATTGAATAAAATAATTGTGTCTTAAACTATCAATACACTTTTAATAACAGAATCGACAACTTTTCGATAAAAAAAAGAAAATAAATACAAGGCGCAATGTACCTCCGAGGAGATTTTGAAAGAGGTTCTCCTCCAATTTGCGTCGTTCTTCTTTTAATTTTTCCTAGAAATTGTGGGGTCAGGACCTACATGTTTTACGCCGACTCCGAAAGGCAGATACGTTTTCACTGAGAAGCTTTTCATGGCAGAAATACACTCACTACCGAGAGCGACCCCGCATAGAAACACTTTTCTCCTAATTGAAAAAACTTGTTTCTAAAATTTTGATGTTGCTTTCCCGGTACTTGAACCCAAGGTCTTCGATGTGGTAGGCAGAGCACGCTACCACTACATCACGGCGGCCCGCGACAATATACCGATAAAAAATAGGTATATAATATATAAGTTTCCAACAGCAAATTGATATCTTGATATCTCCACAACTTTTCTATAACATTCCGATAAAAATGTGTAACAATAGAACAAAAAAATCGATAATCGATGTTGATAACATATAGATAATTTTTCAATGATAAATCGATAACAAACGGATAACTTGTCGATTAAAAATCGATTTTATTGAATTACGTTATATTTTTTTATATTGTTTTATTTGATTAAAATTTTTTTTTTTTAACTAATTTAATGTAATTAGTTTAATATAACTTAATTTATATTTTATTTTATTTCGGCTCGCTTCATTTTGTGTTATTTCATTTCATTTTATTTTATTTTAATTCTATTTTTTTATTTTATTATTGATATTAGAGAAAAATTGTAAGTTCACAAACGGCGATGGTTACTAGGACATGTTTCTGAATTTCACTCCATAATCAGCTAGCTTTTCGGGAGCTGAGCGTTGAACTCGAATCTCCAACATTCATTTGAGTGCAAAGGCAGATGCCTTTAGCTGCTTAGCCATATGAAAAAATCCGAACAAATGTTACTAAGCTTTCAAAAAAAAGCGAGCCTAAAAATTATATCCACACCATTAGGAATAAACTACATACAGAGTATATGTGCCTACATGGTGATCAAAAGGAATAAAAACAAAAAAGGCAACTCTTAGAGACCAATGTACAGCGAACAACGGGACATTCATATGGCTAAGCAGCTAAAGGCCTTAGCACTCATATGAATGTTGGAGATTCGAGTTCAACGCTCAGCTCCCGAAAAGCTAGCTGATGAAGAAGTGAAATTCAGAAACATGTCCTAGTAACCATCGCCGTTTGTGAACTTACAATTTTTCTCTAATATCAATAACAAAAACCATTGTATAAAGCAATATGAACAATGCTCGCTAATTAAATACATATGACTTTTTATTTTATGTTATTTTACTTAATTTAATTTTATTTTAATTTATATTATTTTATTTTATGTTATTTTATATTATCTTATTCTGTTTTATTTTTTTAGTTTATTTAATTTTTTTGTTAATGTTCTTTTATTTAATTTATGCCCCTATTACGGTATACAACTCAACTTAGTTGGGTTGTAATTAAAACAACTCAACCTTCAGACAACTCAACTCCTGTTTGGTATTACGAATTACAACTTATTTCAGTTGAACTTGAATTGGTGCTGCCAACCTAAGAAAGTGTTGATTTGACAGATAAATGAACAGCTGATCAATTTGTGGCGAAAATTTAAGCATTTGCAAAAGTAATTTTGTTATTACGAGATATTATATGATATGAAATCTATTTTATAATGGCGAAAATGTTGGTGATTAACATTTCGCGAATGCAGAAAACATTCGCGTGATCATTCCAATCCCTTGGAACTACCAAGCACCAAGTAAGAAAATGTTTAAGTGACAAATGATGAGCTTCACATGAAGTTATTTTGCAGATTTGAAAGGAAGCATTTTACTCATTACTAAACAAAATTAAGGACCAATTCCACAAACGCTTTCGAGGGAAGGCTGAACCCCTATAATAAAATTATGCGTCACATTCATATTCCTTGCTGATGGCTGCTATCAAAAATGCTGTGGAAATGATTTTGGTGTTGGAAGATAGATTAGAAGTGGATTAAAACCCAAACAGCAAAAATTGTATTTTACTCTAAAACAGGATGCCTAGGAGTAGTGATTACTAACAATGGAACTCACGTTTGCATAATTTCACCTATTTTGGCTGCATCCCAATTGCGGCCAGCCTCGTCCAACTTCGGAATATATTCAATGTAATCCTTCGTTTAAACGTTGTTGTGCACAAAATTGTGGATTATTGTTTGATTAAAAAATGTTTAAGTACCGGCTTTAAATTTTTTGTTTGTTTTTTTTTTTTTTTTTGTAACGTGTTATGAGCCCGTGCACCATCTAACTCTCATCAAAGGTGGATCAAAAGACGCGTTTCGATCTCCGTTTTGGTAAGTCTAGTTGAGGGGTTGACTACTAATACTGCTAATATGTTTCTTTTCCGCCTTCGGATTATTCTTCTCGAGGTCAATACGCGTCTTTGGACACCTCTCTCGTAATTTTTGATAGCGTATTAGCAGTCGACCCCTCAACTAGACTTTTGCCTCCGTTTTTAGGATTCGAAAGCGGAAATTAAAAATTTTATTTCTGTCGCAAAATATTTACAAAAACCCACAAAATGGCCCGAGGGTCCGAAATATGAGGCCCGATCCACGTTTTTTTTACACAGAAGATCTTCCTGTGTTGGCGGCCTTTGGCCGCGATTTGTAAAAATAACCCTGGGTAGGTCCAACGCCTTTCTGCATTAGTGTGTACAAAAAATCTGGCACAATACATCCACATGAAAATTTGAACCGAAATGATATGATAGAAATAAAATTTTTAATTTTTGTTTTCGGATTCTTAAATCGGAGGTCGAAACGCGTCTTTTGATACCAACTTTGAAAATTTTTGTTAAAAATTAGGTGGTGAACCGTCTTCTAAAACGTTGCATTTTTTCAAAACAACTGCAAAATTGTATGAGACAACTGCTAGTAATCAGTTGTAAGATTTTGACGCGTTTGACAACTACACTAACACAACGTTGTAAACGGTAATGCCACAAAAAGTTGTTAGACGAGACAACTCAACTAACATTTTTTTTGACAGGTTGAGTTGTAATCTGTAATACCAAATTTCGAAATTTCAACCCAACCAGAGTTGAATTGTAAACGGTAATAGGGGCATTAATTAGTTTAATATAACTTTATTTATATTTTATTTCATTTTAATTTATTTAATTTTATTTTATATCATTCCATTTTACTTTTTTTACTATTTTTATTTTTATTTTATTTATTGCTTTTTAATTAAGAACTATTCTCCATTTGATTTCTAAGCTGACATTGTTATTGCTGTTAATGCTGGTTCCCAAATAGACGAAGTCCTTCACAGTCTCGAATTTATCACCGCCAGCTGTGACGTGGCTGTCAAGACGCGAATGTGCCAATTCAGACTTGGATGACAGTATGTACTTCGTCTTTCCCTCATTCACGGAAATACCTAATTTTTTACTTCTTTATCTAATCCAAAGAACGCAGAACTCGCTACTGGTTTGTTAAGTGCAATAATAGCGACATCATCAGCATACGCCAGTATCGTAAAACCTCTTATAATAGATTGTACTATCACGATTAAGTCCTGCTGCTAGAATTATCTACTCAATCAATTTGTTAAAGAAATCGCACGAAAGAACGTCGCCTTGTCTGAAGCATCCTTTGGTTTCGAATGGCCCGGAGAGATTCCTCCCAATTCTTACCAAGCTGGTGGTGTAGCTCAACGTCATTGGGCAGAGCCTTATTAACTTTGCAGGGAATTTAAATTCATAAAAGCATGTAAGCAACTTGCTTTCGTGCTGTCAAAAGCTGATTCGAAGTCGACAGAAAGATAGTGAGCGTCGATTCTTTTGACGTGAGTCTTCTCCAGGATCTGACACATTAGGAAGATCCGGGAGATAGTAGATTTACCAGGCCTGAAACCGCACTGATAAGGTCGAATCAGTTCGCTGACTTAAGGCTTCAGTTTTTTGCATAGTACGCTAGATAGCACCTTGTACGCGATATTAAGCAGGCTGATTCCACGGTAATTGGTGCTGTTTGTGGGACTGCCCCTCTTGTGGATTGGGCAGAGCACACTTAAACTCCAATCTAAAGGCATGCGGTCACCCGAGCATATTTTACATAGCAGTTGATGCATACTTATTACCAGCTTCCGTGTTTGAACAGCTCGGAGGGTAGTTCATCATTAATCGGTGCCTTGTTATCCTCTAGCAGTAATATCACTATTCTCACTTCCTTATAGTCGAATGACGGAACGTGTTTTCCGGGTTAGGGTATCAGGTTCATCTTCTCACTCGCTAGCTATCAATGAGGAGAAGTGTTCTTCTCCAATTTCGAGAAAACAAATATTTTTCGTTGTACACTTATAAATTCGTCACCTGAAAAATCAAGATTTGCTACACACGATATCCGTATTCTGAGATAACGAGCTGCTTAAATATATCCAATTATATGTTTTTATGACATTGTCTAATTTATACAACTCTTAAAGTGAACTTTGAGAAGAACGTTCCTAAAGTATCGCAGAAAAGATAATATATCCTATCTATCTTCATATACACATGAAAGTCGCATGCGAGTGTTTCTTCTCCAAAGATAAAGTAGTATGCAATTTTTGGAAAGTGGGTGAACCCACACCGCTTTGAAAAAAATTGTAATTAGCTGAATGTTGGAAAATGTTTCAAGTATATATCCATTCCATAGAAGGCATAGGACGCGAGCAGTAGGTGGTAGTGGCGGTGGCTTGCTGAGCAGCGTTGCTGATAGAAGGTAGTCGGAGGAGGGGGAGGGGGGCGCTTAGGTTAGTTTTGAAAAAATTACGGGGTCGACGAATGTTGGCAACCAGCGCAGAACACCCTATCCTTTGCACGTGACACACTGACAAGAGTGTGACCGTCCTAAAGAGATTCGTTTTCGGCACAGGCAGCAAAATCATTTGTCTGGGCCCAACAACTTCCGGTGCAAGGGAGTATGGAGCAGTTCCGCTGCAAGGATCTGCTCTGATGATGACAATTTGTGGGAGGGACGCAACACATTAAATGGGGTTACATTGGGACAGTGCCTTGGTTGAGAAAAATTCTGAGTCGCTCCGGTACAGAGAACCGGCTGTCGTATGAAGCGGTCAAAGGCCGGCGGTTTCTTTTTGCCTAAAACAGCTTAAGAGAAAGGAATATGTCCACTTTTGTACCCACACCAAATATTGTTTTTATATCTCAGAAATTAACTTCAACAATATTTACTTAACTCAACACAACCCAAACGTGCTTTCTACTTCAACATTGAACTCTAACTAAAAGGAAGATTCCCTCTCTCAGACAGATGACGAAAGAAAAAGTGTTGCCAGTTGTGAAATTATTCCTTAATTGCCTGAACATAGTTGCCACACCTAATAGATAAATCTACGCGTGATCGTTACGGACCGCTCAGCTCAATCTAACGTAACACGTTCTAAAAGTGTTTCAAGTATCATAAGAAAATTTTGTCTCAAGGCATCCGATAATGTAAAGACGGCCTTGGTGGCATGACGTCCGCCTTGTATATGCAAGAATATCAACCAGCAGTGCATTTACGATCCGCTCAGATGCAATCGTATATACTATTTTATTTTTAGTGCAGCAGATCTATAACGATCCATTTCTAGAGCGAACTTTATTAAGAAAACTTACCCTTTATCATCTTTGGAATTAAAGCTTGTATTCTTAGAAAACCATTCTGTAACTCTTGCATCAAAAACGAGTGATTGCATAAGCTGACGATCGCCTAAAAATAAATGAAAATTTTTAATCAATTCAAATTTTTTATTAGACTTGTTAAAACAGCAAGAATTACGTATTTCCAAATAATTACAAAAGAAGCACTCACTTTCCGGGGTACGTGACTTATTGATTTCCTTCAATACAAATCGCAATCTTATGTAAAACTAAAAAAATCAATGGGGGGATTCGTTTTATCTTGCAAACAGTGCGCGGATTGCACGGATTGTATTGATTGCACGGATTGTAAATTCAGTAAAAAAAATGCACGCAAAAATTTTATGCAATCCGTGCAATTTATGTCATGCTGAAACCTATGTATGTACATTTTCGTGTAACTAATTGTAGGAAATAAAAATACTACCCTGTTTGAACGCTATTCCTCTCATTTCGTTCGCGAAAATACTGCTCTCGTAGTATTGTGTAGGACATAAACAACTGATGCAATCCGTGCACCTTGCAAGATAACGCGATTCCCTAATTTGTTGTTTATGCACCAGTTTGGTGAGTACTTCTTACACGAATAATATTAATTAAGGCTAGCTTTGCAATTATTAAGACGATGTTGGTGCAGGTGAAAGAAATATGATTACGGGTGTGGTTATACAAAATCTATATTTTAAAAATAAATATAAATACAAATCCGTGGTTATGGTTTTATGATAAATGAATTTGCAATGTGTTGCATGCAAAATGCTTTGGCAAGTCCTCAGCTAACAATAATTTATGAGACTTTCAAAATTTATTCATTGTTTTTTTTTTTTTATTTTAGTGACAAAGTTATATGGTGGATATTGCGATTGAAATTATTGTTACAAATAAAGGTTTTAAAGGGAAAGATGTGATAAAAACCAAATAAACACTAGAGGTGTAAATAAATAAAAAAAAATAAAACAATTAAAAATTGGTAATAAAGCATTAACTGATCAAAAAGAATCTATAAAATGTTAATAATTTCATTTTATGTTACTAGCAATATTACCCCTGTAAGGAAAATCTCTAGTTCAGAACTGTTGCGCTTCTACACCTTTTCCAGTTTAAGTTCAGAAATTTACAATTCAAGTTCAGAAAATTGCAACTCATGTTCAGAAAATTACAATTCAAGTTCAGAATTTCCAATTTAAATTCAGAAATTTACAATTCGAGTTCAGAAATTTACAATTCGACTTCAGATTTTCCAATTCAAGTTCAGAAAATTACAACTCAAGTTCAGAAATTCCAATTTAAATTCAGAAAACTACAATTCAAGTTCAGAAAATTACAATTCGAATTCAGAATTTTCATTTCAAGTTCAGAAAATTACAATTCAAGTTCAGAAAATTACAATTCAATTTCAGAAAATTACATTTCAAGTTCAGAAAATTACATTTCAAGTTCAGAAAATTACAGTTCGAATTCAGAAATTTATAAGTAGTATGTTAATTTTCAAAATTTATTTTAATTAATTAACTTTATACTTATATTATGTTACTTGCGGAAGTGTTGATGCTTCGTTGACCATGTTGCCAAAATGGTGGCTTGGGTATAGTATACCGCATGTTTCCATCAAGGTGTGTACATCCCGAACCTTGAAATCAAATGGAGCATAATTCTTTCCAACAAGTGCATGATGACGCTACGGCGAAGAAAGAACTTCAGTCGAAACGGCAGTTTGGAAAGCAGTGGAAGGGAGAGAACTCCACAGAGTTGAGAAGGTGGAGGAAGACTTGACCTCTCATGGTGCTTCCAATAGCCGTCAGTTACCGCGAAACAGGGAAAGCTGGCATGATTTGTTACGAAACTGCAAAAATCGCAATTAAGTGTCAATTCATGATGAATGATGATGATTGCGGATAAGTTGATATATATTGACATATGGTGCCAAGATCTATGTTGACGCTCCGTTGACTGTTTAAGTGGTCATATCTTCGTCATCACTGCTGTCATACTGAGTGCAGATCAATGGTTGTGACGCTAAGAATATAGCTGGATGGCATTGCAATTGCTTCTTATGAAAAATAAATAAATAAATAAAATAACACATAGATAACATCTTGCATACATATATTTCCATTGGATGAAAAAAAAAAAAAATACCCGACAATTATCTGAACTTGAATTGAAAATTCTGAACTTGAATTGGAAATTTCTGAACTTGAATTGTAAATTTCTGAATTTAAATTGGAAATTCTGAACTTAAATTCTAATTTTCTGAACTTAAACTGGAAAAGGTGTAGTGCATTCGGAACCACTACTAGTTTGCCCTCTATCTTTTTTATGTCCCAGGCAGTGGAAATTGTGCCCGCTGCATTACCTTTTCTGTAGTTGCGAACTACATACAAATTTCCACTTTTTATTGGCACTTTTTCAATAGTTCCCACGTGATTAAAAAATCTTTTCCATTTATTGATACTATTTTATAGGTCCGGGGGGCTAGGGTAAATATTTACAGTTTAGATCTACATAGATCTTTTGTTGGTAGTTTTAGCTGATACATTTTTCCACACATTATAATACAAAACCCATTTCGAGTTTCGATGCAATATTTCGGACAACGCCCTCTGAAGGACTTATGTATGTATGTTTTATATAAATTGTCTAAATTGACTTCTCATTGTCTTGTTGTTGGCTGATTGCTGTGCCTCCCGGATACCAAAGATCCAAGCCCAAGTAACGCATGGGGCGCCATTTTGATGATAGTTGTTACTCCGTTCGAACCATTTGGCGCGGACAATGAACCTGTTGATATTTTTATACTCAGTTGAGCAGAGCTCACAGAGTATAACAACTTTGATTGGATAACGGTTGGTTGTACAGGTATAAAGGAATCGAGATAGATATAGACTTCCATATATTAAAATCATCAGTATCGAAAAAAAAATTTATTTAGCCATGTCCGTCCGTCCGTCCGTCCGTTAACAAGATAACTTGAGTAAATTTTGAGGTATCTTGGTGCGTAGGTTCCTGGGCACTCATCTCAGATCGCTATTTAAAATGAACGAAATCGGACTATAACCACGCCCACTTTTTCGATATCGAATATTTCGAAAAACACAAAAAGTGCGATAATTCATTACCAAAAATGGACAAAGCGATGAAACTTGGTAGGTGAGTTGAACTTATGACGCAGAATAGAAAATTAGTAAAATTTTGTACAATGGGCGTGGCACCGCCCACTTTTAAAAGTTTTGCAAGCTGTAATTTGGCAATCCTTGAAGATATCATAATGAAATTTGGGAGGAACGTTACTCCTATTACTATATGTATGCTTAATAAAAATTAGCAAAATCGGAGAACGACCACGCCCACTTTTAAAAAAAAAATTTTTTTAAGTCAAATTTTAATAAAAAATTGAATATCTTTACAGTATATAAGTAAATTATGTCAACATTCAACTCCAGTAATGATATGGTGCAACAAAATGCAAAAATAAAAGAAAATTTCAAAATGGGCGTGGCTCCGCCCTTTTTCATTTAATTTGTCTAGGATACTTTTAATGCCATAAGTGGAACAAAAATTTACCAATCCTTGTGAAATTTGGTAGGGGCTTCGATTCTAGGACGATAACAGTTTTTATACACAGTCCACCGGCTGTCCTTCCGCTCGGCCGTTAACACGATAACTTGAGCAAAAATGGATATATCTTTACTAAACTCAGTTCACGTACTTATCTGAGCTCACTTTGTATTTGCATAAAAAATGGCTGGAATCCGACTATGACCACGCCCACTTTTTCGATTTCGAAAATTACGAAAAATGCCATAATTCTATACCAAATACGAAAAAAGGGATGCAACATGGTAATTGGTTTCGTTTATTGACGCAAAATATAACTTTAGAAAAAAAATGTGTAAAATGGGTGTGAAACCTACCATATTAAGTAGAAGAAAATGAAAAAGTTCTGCAGGGCGAAATGAAAACCCCTTGGAATCTTGGCAGGTGATGTTCTGGGTCACCCTGGTCCACATTTTGGTCGATATCTCGAAAACCCCTTCACATATACAACTACCACCACTCCCTTTTAAAACCCTCATTAATAGCTTTAATTTGATACCCATATCGTACAAACACCTTATAGAGTCACCACTGGTCCACCTTTATGGTGATATCTGGAAAAGGCGTCCACCTATAGAACTAAGGTCCATTTCCTTTTAAAATACTCATTAACACCTTTCATTTGATACCCATATCGTACTAACCAATTCTAGAGTCACCCCTGGTCCACCTTTATGGCGATATCTCGAAAAGGCGTCCACCTATAGAACTGAGCCCCACGCGCTTTTAAAATACTCATTAACACCTTTCATTTGATACCCATATCGCACAAATTCTAGAGTCAGCCCTGGTCCACCTTTATGGCGATATCCCTAAATGGCATCCACCTATAGAACTATGGCTCACTCCCTCTTAAAATACTCTTTAATACCTTCCATTTTGATACACATGTCATACAAGCACATTCCAGGGTTACCCTAGGTTCATTTTCCTACATGGTGATTTTCCCTTATTTTGTCTCCATAGCTCTCAGCTGAGTAGGTAATGTTCGGTTACACCCGAACTTAGCCTTCCTTACTTGTTTGGACAGCATTTAGCTACTTCCTTAAGTTCCGACAGTATATAACTGCCCATAGTTATAAACCTAGTGTGTGCTAGATATGAACATTCACACAGCCGCAGCTCCTGCAACTTAATAAATTAATTGTTAAAAGGGATCCTCATTCTCTTCGCATGCAGACCGCCCAGTGATTGTGGGTGTGGTCATACAGATTTTTTTCCTTCAACTATTTATTAAAACACCCTATTTCAGAATTTGCTTCAAAAACAATTGAACCGTACTTCGGCCAGTTTTACTGGCTTATCCTGCAGGTGTCCGAAGAGTACCAGTTGGAGACTGCTAACTTCTTGAATCCGTTATGTATATTTTTTTTGATTGAAGTAAGTGCATGATGCATGTCTTAATGTACTAGGTTGAATTTATTACGAAATAGTTGACTTGGAAGAACCCTTTTTCTGTAAATTTTCTAAGCTTACCTATGTGCCATAGAGTTTAGGTAAAGGAAAGGCGTTAAAGTGTGGGGAAGAGAGGTCTTTGCAAAGTCCAAGCTCCTTCAAGCTAGTGGATTTTTTATGAAATCCTGAACTTGTCGATTTTTGAATTACCGAAAATCTAGTTACTATCGAACTAAGTAGTTCATATATATTTGTTCTTTTAGGTCTAGTTCTTATAAATTTTGAATGTTGAAATTTGACGTGTGGACTGATATTGAGAATTTTGATAAAAATTTGAAAATTTTTTTTTAAATGGGCGTGGCACCGCCCACTTGTGATAAAATCAATTTTACAAATATTATTAATCATAAATCAAAAATCGTTAAACCTATCGTAACAAAATTCGGCAGAGAGGTTGCCTTTACTATAGGAAATCCTTTGAAGAAAAATTTACGAAATCGGTTAAGGACCACGCCCACTTTTATATGAAAGATTTTTAAAGGGACGTAGACGAATAAAATAAGCTATGTCTTTGCAAAAAAGAGCTTTATATCAATGGTATTTCATTTCCCAAGTGGATGTATAACAGTAAATAGGAAAAACTTCAAATTTAAAAAAATGGGCGTGGCACCGCCCCTTTTATGACTAAGCAATTTTCTATGTTTCGGGAGCCATAACTCGAAGAAAAATTAACGGATCGTTATAAAATTTGGTACAAAAATTTTCCCTGTCGCAGGAAATATTTCTAGAAAAAATGGACGAGATCGGTTAAAGACCACGGCCACTTTTATATAAAAAATTTTTAATAGGGTCGTAGACGAAAATAATAAGCTATAAGCTATAATAATAAGCTATAACTTAAAAATGGACAGGATCGGTTAAAGACCACGGCAACTTAGGTATTAAACAAGTTTAAAAGGGTCGTAGACTAGAATAATAAGATATAACTTAGCAAAAAATAGTTTTGAATCAATGATATTTCACTTATCAAGTTTTATTGTAAGAGGCAATGGGGGACATTTTTTTTTAAACGGGCGGTGCCACGTGTTATGTAAAAAAGTAATTTATCTGAAATGAATTGTACAATTGAAGATCACGCTGAGTATGTAATGTTCGGTTACACCCGAACTTAAACACCTTTACTTGTTGAAACTAGTTTTGAGGTAGGGCGTTATTCCAAGATAGGGTGATATTCTACTCAGTAGTTGACATGTACATATTTGGGATTTGAAAATTTAAGATTGAAATAAAATAGAAAAATGCTCATTATTATCAATCAAAAGGCTTTAAAATTTGGTAATATAAATATATATAGTAGGTCCAAATAATGCTTAAAGCTATTTGGCCATTCCGTAAACTTTCAAATAAACTGCCAATTAACGTTAACTGGATATTGAGAAAATGACCCCTATACCAAGTCGCATACAAGGGGATTATCCAAATTTTCCAAGTTAACTCCTAATCGGTAATTACATCACTAGATTTTACGATTTTGTTTTAGACCAAGAACAATCTCTAGGGCTTCATCTCTAGATGGAAGCACGAAATAAAAGAGAAACGTGAAAATTGTACAGCTAATAATCTAGTTCCTAAGGACGGGACATATCGCGTAGATTAACTATTGTGGCTTTGGATTAGTGCATGAGTAAACATGGTCTTAGACTTTATAAAAAGTGGCTCAGTTTTCTATTCAGTTCAAAGCTTTTCGAAAAAATTCAGACCGGTTAGAGATTCAATTAGATGGCAAACAATTCGGTTCAAACTCAGTAGAACTCCCTGGTAACTCTTTTAATAAAAATGACAATAAAACAAACCAAAAGGAAGTTATTCAATAACCGCGGCCCTTCAGCTCAACAAATCTAAAAAAAATATATATAAAAAAATATATATAAAATAAAATAATAAATAAATATTTTTTAAGTTGAACGGTTTTATTGAAAACAATACTTACATGAAGTAATAATAATACTAAAAGCAAGAAAATAATTAGGTAGGTCCTAGTTACTAGTCATCACACTCCTCACCAATCTATGGCGTTGATCAGACAATTAAATAAAAGCGTTGGTAAGACCAAGACTGTGGCCACCGTGGTGTGATGGTAGCGTGCTCCGCCTACCACACCGTATGCCCTGGGTTCACACCTCGGGCAAAGCAACATCAAAATTTTAGAAATAAGGTTTTTCAATTAGAAGAAAATTTTTCTAAGCGGGGTCGCCCCTCGGCAGTGTTTGGCAAGCGCTCCGGATGTATTTCTGCCATGAAAAGCTCTCAGTGAAAACTCATCTGCCTTGCAGATGCCGTTCGGAGTCGGCATAAAACATGTAGGTCCCATCCGGCCGATTTGTAGGGAAAATCAATAGGAGCACGACGCAAATTGGAAGAGAAGCTCGGCCTTAGATCTCTTCGGAGGTTATCGCGCCTTACATTTATTTTTTTTTTTTAAGACCAACTGTACCTTAATAAGGTCATGCTACGCCTCACATTTTTAGAAATTATTTTATTATTTTCAAGTTTTTAGTCTTTATTTAATTGCCTATTATTTCTCATTCTATTTAGTTCATTTAGTGACTCATTACTACAAGGAATCTTTCCTGACAATTTGTTACAATCTAGGTCCTCACTACACAATCCTTCCAAAGCCCTTACTCGACTCTGCGCCACGTATGCATGTCCCTCCTTGAACTCCAAAATATATTGATGACACTTCTATCGGACTGTATGTAGTATTTGTTCCAAATATGAGCCAAATCGGACATCATGGTCGCTTTGTATTCATGTATGTATTATGTATTCCAAATATGAGCCAAATCGGCTAACAAATACGATTTTTTTGAATATCTCGATCCTTGCGCACCTAGCGGCGAGTTTTTCTCATAGGTCGCTCTCTATTCATGTATGTATTATGTATTATGTGTTCGAAATAGTAACAAAGTCGGACCACAAATACGATTTTGTGAAATATTTCGATCCATGCGCCACCTATCGGAGTTTTTTTCTTATTATTGCATTGTCATCGGGTTCTGAACTATATTCCAAGTTTCAAGCATGTAGCTTATCGGGAAGATACTTAAATTTCAATTACAAAATTCGTGCAGCCAGCCAGCCAGCCAGCCAGGTGACAATATGTAAAAAAATTAAAAGCAAGTCATGAAGTAAAATCATTTAAAAGAATAAGTGTAAATGTTAGTACATAATTAGGAAATTTGATCGATACTGATGCAGTAAGTTTCAATTTTAACTCAATACATTTGAATAAGATATTAGATCGTTTGTGCTTTGGTGAAGTTAACAAAATTAGTAATTAATTATATGAATATATTTTAAAATGGTATAAGTGCTATTCAGTGAAAATTTGCTATAACAAAATTACAATGAATTATTTTAACTAAATGTTTTTCGTATGCGAGCAATTGTAAAAATAAACACAATTGAAACTCATTTTTACTCACAATAGTAACTTTCTTTTTCATACATGGATAGTATGCGCCCAGTAGATGTGTTAGCTGTGGATTTGCATTTACATACATAAATTATGATAATTACGATAATGGTAATAGATGTTTGTGAAATAGACATAACAAGAATAACATGTATGGGCCATTCCACCGGAGAAACGTAAGGATACGATAAAACAAATTTGGTGAAAGCTTAGTGAAAAATTCAAAATGCCACCTTAACTATGACGGCCGATCTAACTGCAAATTAGAAAAGCGAGTAATGGCGCTAAGTTATCCTTTAGGTTGACTGCTTATGAATTTTAAGCCATGGCGCTATCGAACAACTAACTTTGGTGACACTCATACGTTGCGATTGAGTTATTTGCCCATGTAGTGACCGCTAGAGCTGCAAAACTATCAATTTTTTTCTATCGAAAGTCTTTAAGTTTACATTCAATATACGAGCTGATAGCCATAGCTGCTAGTGCTCTTTTTCTTGTTAGTCTTAAAATTCATTTTAAGCCTAAATATTTATTTATTTATTTATTACAGCGTAAGCCTAGTTTGAACAATATTTATTAAATCACATTGTAGAACTTATGAATAATAATAATAATACATTCAATATAAATTTTTACATTTCTCAAAGTATGTTTTTTTTATATTGGCTGATCCGTACCAAATTTTGACAGCATTTAAGTAAAGGTACCTGTTAATTTAAAAACGCACTTTTGCGGATTTTTGTTGCTATTGAAACCGCAAAAGAACTCCCAGAAGGTTTTGGATATGAATCCGGTACGAGCCCGGTTTCTACTTGATTTGTTTGATCTCACGAACTTTCCAGTAAAAACACGTTGTGTATCTAGTACTAGCGTACCCGGCAGATGATATCGTGCCCTACACTTAAAAAAGGGAACTTCACTTGCCGTTATCACTCTCTATATCATCAAATAGACTACAACTTTTTCTTCCATTTTCCCTCTTATTCCTGTCAATTCGTTTGCCTTTATCTCCACTCCTTTCTCATTCTAATTCTCCGTCTCACTCCCAAACCCAATCCTACTTCCACACCCACTCTCTTTCCCACTCTTACTCCCTCTTCCACTACCTCTCCCACCTCTGTATTATATTTCATATATGGAATCTAAATATATACCAAAAATTGCATACCCTCTTCAAATAATTATGGAGATATAGCGAATTCAAATATTTGCTTCACTCGAACTCTCATTCCCACTGCGCTTTGCACTTCCACTACTACTCCCAAGCCCTATACGTGTTCCACCTGATTTACCTAGTATTACATGGAATTTATATTTGAAATATTGTATACTTCCTCCTTGTTTCTACTCCAACTTTCATTCCCACTTTCACTTTCATTCTTTCTATCGTTCCCAGTTTGATGATGAAATATTTATGCCAAATATAGCATATGTCGGAACGGGATCGCAAACGCCATTTTGAATTTCACCAGATGTCGGGTCAGGATTACAATTGACATTATAAAATTCGCCAGCCGTAGTCCCTTGGCCCGAATCACCATCTTTGGTAACGTTTTCCATAACCCGAAAGGATTGAAGTTATTTTTTTTCTTTTCTTTTATTAAAATAAAGCGCAGCGAACAACTGTGCGTCCGAACTATTTAAAGCCTTTCACATTAAAAGAAAGAATGTGATAACAGTTTACTTCGATCACATACAAATTTATTCAACAAGTATTTTATGTGCACAGTAGATCCTGCAACACAATACGCATATACTTTTACAGGGTCATTGATAATTTCGAATGACATTTAAAACATTTATAATAAAATTGTGTGTTTCACCGACACGGCCTTCCTGACATACACTCGTCCTCGTGTGTTATACGTTATACTAAAATAACAAAACATTATATTGTTAAAAAAACTAAACTTAAAGCTAATTTCTTTAAGGTAGATTTTATAAGATAATTTTATAAGGTATTTGTTTTAGTGACAGAGTATTTTAATTAGGAGTCAAATTGATTATATTGATTCTAATTGTCTCACAATCAGTTAAAACAGTTTTTTAGTGCTTTTATCAACAACAACGCCCTTTGCAACATTTTAATCGTTTACATCTATTTCAATATCTTCTTCATCCACTTCTATACCATCATTAACGTCTGTTTCAACGTTTTCATTACCATTAACGTCTCTTTCAACGTTTTCATCATCATTAACGTCTCTTTCAACGTTTTCATTATCATTAACGTCTCTTTCAACGTTTTCATTATCATTGACGTCTGTTTCAACGTTTTCATTATCACTCATGTTCAACTCATTTGCAATTTCTTCTTTAGGAAGTTTTCGCAAGTGTTCATGTGAGTATTTGTACGATCTTTTACTGTTTAGTGATTTCAATATGTACCTGTCTCCTTCTAAAACCTCTGCCACCAAAAACGGACCACGGAACTTAGGGTCTAACTTCGTCGGATGCCTTTCTTCATTTTTAAGAAGTACATAATCACCTACTTTATATCTAACAATTTTTGCTTTACCTTTATCAAATCTTTTCTTATCATAACAAGCATTTTTCTGTATATTTTTAGACGATTCAGCTCTTAATAAATAAATATCTACTCTATTTTCTTCTGTAGTAATTGGAATTAATCCATATGGCCGTGCCTCTTTTCCTATTAGTAACTCTAATGGACTAGCCTTAGTAACACGATTGACCGTGCAATTTAGTGCTAATTGAATTTCACCCAGAGCATCTTGCCAAGAGCGTTGGCTTGTTTCAACCGCGGTTAACATATTCTTCAAAGTGCTCATTACTCGTTCTACCTGTCCATTTGCCCGACTAGCACCGGTGGCAATCAAATGTAAATTAATATTTTGAGAAGAACAAAAATCCCGAAACCCCTTGCTAGCGAAACACCTACCCTGATCAGCAATTATTCGAGTAGGCACACCAAAAAGTGAAATTGTTGCTTTGAGAGACCTAATGCAGTTTCCTGTGTCAATATTTAAAATATTGTAACGAATTTGCTGCAAATCCTCTTATTTGCAACCCTCTGCTAAGTTCGTATCGCTAAACTGTTGAATAAATAACTCCAATTTGTAATAATGCAAAATGGCCTTTATTAAAGTACTTCACAATAACACTTATACTTTGCAACAAATAGCAAGCTTAATAAACAAACTGATTGATAGCTCAAATGAAACTCTACTATTCAAAATAATTCTGCTATAGCTCGCTAGATAGCGCTTAATCGAAATCTCAAATCAAACTGAATTACTTCTTACTCGCTTGCCCCGCTTTTATAGTTTACGCTGCATACTTCTAGGCTCTTCGATTTCCAGAACTTCTAGTTGTTTCGGCTACAAAATCGCCAGCCACAACTACGTGCACAAATTATTGCCCTCTCTTGTGACCACTGAGATAAGATATATGCATGTGTTTGTGCATTGCCGCTCCGCTGCTCGTATACGTACATATGAGTAGACGCAATTATTTATTCGTTTATGTAGATACATAAAGATTGAATTATTGATGTGAATGTTTGTAGTTTACAGTCTCTCGCGCGCACATAGGCGTATAAGTAAATGCATCTGTGTGTGACATCTCTCTGGGCTGCCTTATATATGTGTATACTTGATTTGATTATTAACGTAAATACTGCTTGGCCTTAGCATCGCCTTAGTGATAGTAATATCCGTGACACTGCCCTCCACCTAAGTCTGATCGTCCCGATCAGACAAATCTCTTGATCTAAACGTTGCCAGCCTTTCCAAATGGACCACTTTCATTTTGGTTCGTGGTTTACCGATGGTTTGTATGCGGTACACTACATCGTTGATCCGTTTTACAACTTTGTATGGGCCTTCCCAATTACACTGCAATTTCGGGGACAAACCTTTTTTACGTTGTGGGTTGTATAACAGCACCAAATCTCCTTCCTGAAAACCTTCTGAATTAATTGCTTTATCGTATCTGGCTTTCATCTTGTCACTCATAATCTTTGTTCGTTGCCTTATCAGATCATGTATTTCTCTTAGCTCTTCTTCCAAATCACTAGTGGATTTCCTGACATTTCTCTCCGCATTGGCATCTATCCCAAACTTCAAATCAGCTGGCAGTCTAAGGTCATTGCCAAAAATTACTTTTGCAGGGGTTTGGCCCGTTGTCTCATGCACTGCTGATCGGTAAGCCATCAAGAATAATGGTATGCGGGTATCCCATTCTTTATGGTACTTGTCTACTACTTTCCTTAAGTGCTCCTCCAATGTTCTATTGAATCGTTCTACCATACCATCGGATTGAGGATGCAATGCAGTTGTCCGTGTTTTTCGAATGCCCAATGACTTACACATTTCCTGGAACACAGCTGATTCGAAATTCCTGCCTTGGTCAGAATGTAACTCCATTGGTACACCATACCTTGCAACCCATTCGTTTTTAACCACTTCTGCTACTGTTTCTGCTTCTTGGTTTGGCCATTTACTGAAATAATCCATAACTACCAGTACATATTTGTTTCCGTCGTTGCTAGTAGGAAATGGACCTGCGACATCCATGGCGATCCTTTCAAATGGCGCACCTGAGTTATATTGCTTCATCTGGCCATGACTTCGTGTTCTGGGCCCTTTCGCTCTGCTGCAAACCTCGCAGTTCGCAATCCACTCAGTGACCGACTGACGGCAACCAACCCAATAGAATCTCTGCTTAATCTTCTCGAGCGTCTTCGTGATTCCAAGATGACCTCCGCTTGGACCATTATGCAGCTCGCTGAGCACGTCAGGAATCCTCTTCCTGGGAATAACTATCAGTTTCTTCTTGCATTGACCATCCTCACTCTCCCATACTCGATGCAAGCAACCGGATATCAATTCTAAACTGTTCCACTGTGCCCAATATGACTTCGCAATGGGACTCTCTGCTGACATCTCCTCTCTACTTGGTCTTTCGTTTCGTTCGAGCCCTTGCATAACATGTGACAGATCTGTATCTTCTAGCTGACACTTTCTTAGTTGTTCCTTGTCCCATTCATCCGTACACGTTATAGTCATTAGCCGGACATCTATAATGTCTTCTTTAGCCTCGGCCTTTGAGCAGTGCTTGCATTCCAGACTACATGGTCTTCGTGACATTGCATCAGCATTTCCATGGGTACTACCTTTTCGATGCTCAATGGAAAAGTCGTAGCTTTGTAGTCGCTCGATCCACCGTGCCAATTGTCCTTCCGGATTACGGAACTGCAGAAGCCATTTCAACGCTGCGTGATCTGTCCTGACACGGAATCGCTGGCCGTAGAGGTATTTGTGAAAATGTTTAATGCAGTCTACCAATGCCAACAGCTCTCTCCGCGTAACACAGTAGTTCCTCTCTGGTTTTCCAATCGAACGGCTGTAATATGCAACTACCTTCTCCTGTCCATCGACCAGTTGTGATAAAACGCCTCCTATAGCATATCCACTCGCATCTGTATCCAGAATAAATGTTGCTCCTGGAATCGGATATGCTAACATTGGGGCAGTGCACAAACGCTCCTTCAATGTTTGGAAAGCCACTTCTTGCTCCTTCTTCCATTCAAAAGCTTTGTTTTTTCTTGTAAACTCATGGAGGCTATGGGCTACGCTGGAAAAATTTGGTACAAATCGGCGGTAATATGTGCACAGCCCAAGAAAACTTCTCAATTCATGTAGGTTCTGTGGTCTTGGCCAATCCTTTACAGCCTATATTTTTTTCGTTCGCAGTGCAGATGCCCTCTGTCGTTACCTTGTGACCCAAATAATTGACTTCCTTTTTAAACAGCGCACACTTTTTGGGACTTAACTTCAGACCAGCGCCAGCTATTCTCTGGAAACTTCCTCCAAGTTCTTAAGATGTTCATCAAAGTTCTTGCCCAATACGATGATGTCGTCCAGGTACACCAAGCATGTTTTCTAATGTAGTCCTTTCAGTACCTGGTCCATGAGTCTCTCAAAAGTAGCTGGTGCATTACAAAGTCCAAAAGGCATCACTGTAAATTGCCAAAGACCATCACCGACACTGAAGGCTGTTTTCTCTTTATCTTCCTCCTTCACCTCCACTTGCCAGTAGCCGCTTTTCAAGTCCAGCGTGGAAAACCATTTCGTACCAGATAGCGAGTCCAGAGTGTCGTCAATTCTTGGCAATGGGTAGCTATCCTTTTTCGTTACGTCATTCAACTTCCGGTAGTCCACGCAAAACCTCATTTTTCCATCCTTCTTTTTTACAAGTACTACCGGTGAGCTCCATGGACTAGCTGATGGTTCGATGACGCCGCTGTCGCTCATTTCTTGAATGATTTGACTCACAACTTCCCGCTTCGCCAGTGGAACACTACGTGGAGCTTGACGGATCGGCCTCGCATCTCCAGTGTCAATTTGGTGTTTCACAACGTTGGTGCGGCCTGGTTTAGAATCATCCTGGTCAAATATGTTCGCGTACTTTAGGAGCAGTTGTTTTGCCTTACTCTGATATGCTTCCTCTAGCCCCTGCATCCATACCGTGATGTCATTTGAAAGATCAGTATTACTAGCTGAAACGTGTTCCTGGAGCTGTTCACAGTTAATAACTAATTCAGCCTCTTGGCATCTTCCCAAAATAGCTCCTTTAGTCAGTTTGAGTGGTGACTTGAACTCATTGAGTACTCTTACCGGAATACGTCCATCTTGTTTTGTCATAGCCATGGTTTTTCCTACAAGTATGTTTAGTGCTGATTTGTTTGCTGCTTCGACAACCCACAATTTGTTTGTCCCACAATCTCCATCAACCTTTGCCCAGATGACTGCTTCGGATTTTGGTGGTATTTGCTGACTCTCTTCCACCAGCACTCGTTTACTGCTGTAGCCTCTCTCGTAGCCGAAATTAAGTGGTACATCCATGTTTTTATATCGCATCGTCTTGCTTTGCATGTCGATCTTGATGCCCTGGTCAATTAAGAAGTCCACTCCAATTATGATTTCATCAACAATTTCTGCCACTATAAAATTGTGTACTACCGTGACGTTCCCAATAGCGACTTCACATTCTACTTCTCCAATTACCTGGGTGTCCTCTCCCGTGGCTATACGTAATCTTGCTCCAAGCAATGGTGTTATCTTTTTGTTGACTAAATCCGCTCGAATGATGGAATGAGATGCACCCGTATCTACAGTCAGTAACCGTTCCTTTCCGTCCACATGCCCTCCAACAGTAAGATTGCTCGATCTTCTTCCAATCTGCGAGATAGAGATTATGGGGCATTCAATTACGGGAGCCAGCTGTCGCCCCTTGCGGCTGACTCGATTTAGTTTAACGATTGAGTGGTCTTGGATATTTGCTCATCACCTTCTGCTCTGCGTTTACGACCACCCACATTGTTGGAGCTATTGGGACCGCTGCTGCAATGTCGTGCAATATGACCTGGGTTGCCGCACTTGAAACATTTAATAACTCCGGCATTTTTCTGTTGTGATCCCTTCAGTGCTTCCAAAATAGTGTCTACCCAATCTGGTCTTTCCACTTCTACACGATGAGCTTTGTATGCTGGTTTACTCAATAGTGAGGCCGTTTCCTGAGTCAATGCATGTGATACCGTTTCAGCAAATGTCAGCTTTGGGTTTGCGTATGTAGCTCGCTTCGTTTCCACGTTCCGTATGCCATTTATGAAACTCTGGATTTTTACCCTTTCAGTGTATTCCACGGGTGCGTCCGCATTTGCAAGATGAGCCAATCTTTCAATATCTGAAGCAAACTCCTGCAATGTCTCATTCGCTTTTTGGTAGCGGTTTTGCAACTCAATTTGGAATATCTGTTTTCTATGCTCGCTTCCATAACGTCGTTCTACAGCAGCCATCAATGCTTCATAATTGTTCCGCTCTCCTTCGGGAATCGTCTGTAGAATTTCCGCTGCTGACCCCTTCAATGCCACGAACAGTGCAGCAACTTTATCTTCCGCATTCCAGTTGTTCACTGCTGCGGTCTTCTCAAACTGTAGCTTAAAGACCTGGAAAGGAACAGAACCGTCAAAGGATGGTGTTTTTACCTTTGTATTGCTTGCTGAAACAGCTGGGCGGTTTAATTGCAACTCTTGTATACGACCTCTCAAAGCATCCACCTCGGCTTCGATTTTTTCCTCAAACTGCGTTATTTTCTCGTCCATACGTGCTTCGAGTTTTGATGATATACGCGCCTCTTGCGCTTCGAGTTGTACTGTTATGCGTGCCTCTTGTTCTTTCAGTTGTGTCTCCATCTTTGATGTAATCTGTGTCGACATTTCTGCCATACGCGTTTCTTGTGCTTCAATCTTCGATGTAATCTGTGTCGACATTTCTGACATACGCGTTTCTTGTGCTTCAATCTTCGATGTAATCTGTGTCGACATTTCTGACATACGCGTTTCTTGTGCTTCAATCTTCGATGTAATCTGTGTCGACATTTCTGACATACGCGTTTCTTGTGCTTCAATCTTGGATGTTATATCTGTCTTTTGCGATTCTAGTTGTGATGCCATATATGTCTTCTGCTCTTCCAGTTGAGATGACACTGTCGATGTTTGAGCAGATATTGCAGCTAAAATCATGTTCAAGTCTGTGCTGGTAACCGTCTGCGATGTTTCGTTTTTCTCTTCAATTTTTGTTGTCTCCTCGCTATCAAGATGAAAGACATACTCTTCCACATCAATTCCTTCTGCTTCCATTGCCTCTCGTAGCCGTGCCTGAAGTTCAAGTTTAACGCCGCTTGTATTCAATCCACGGCTCTCCAACTCCTTCTTTAGTTGCTGGATCTTCAATTCACTAAACTTCGCCATGTCCCTGCTGTCCTCTGGAATTTATTCAACAATTCCTCTTCTGACACCAATTGTAACGAATTTGCTGCAAATCCTCTTATTTGCAACCCTCTGCTAAGTTCGTATCGCTAAACTGTTGAATAAATAACTCCAATTTGTAATAATGCAAAATGGCCTTTATCAAAGTACTTCACAATAACACTTATACTTTGCAACAAATAGCAAGCTTAATAAACAAACTGATTGATAGCTCAAATGAAACTCTACTATTCAAAATAATTCTGCTATAGCTCGCTAGATAGCGCTTAATCGAAATCTCAAATCAAACTGAATTACTTCTTACTCGCTTGCCCCGCTTTTATAGTTTACGCTGCATACTTCTAGGCTCTTCGATTTCCAGAACTTCTAGTTGTTTCGGCTACAAAATCGCCAGCCACAACTACGTGCACAAATTATTGCCCTCTCTTGTGACCACTGAGATAAGATATATGCATGTGTTGTGCATTGCCGCTCCGCTGCTCGTATACGTACATATGAGTAGACGCAATTATTTATTCGTTTATGTAGATACATAAAGATTGAATTATTGATGTGAATGTTTGTAGTTTACAGTCTCTCGCGCGCACATAGGCGTATAAGTAAATGCATCTGTGTGTGACATCTCTCTGGGCTGCCTTATATATGTGTATACTTGATTTGATTATTAACGTAAATACTGCTTGGCATGGCCTTAGCATCGCCTTAGTGATGGTAATATCCGTGACAATATGGTATAGATGGACAAATTTAGTGAATGCATCAATTTGAACAATGGTATATTCCTTGAGATCGTTTTTACCACTTAACTTGCCAGTGATGTCAATATGCACGGTATGCCATGGTACACTAACTTTAGGAATAGGGTGCAGTTCTGCTTGTATTTTGCCTGAATTTGACTTCAACAGCTTACATGTTATACAGTTATCAACAAATTTTCTAACGTATTTACCCATATTATTGAACCAATAATATTCGTATACCTTATCAAGGGTCTTATCTGGACCCAAGTGCATGATAGATTCATGCACATGGTTAATCACAGACCACCTGAAAAGTCTTGGTACAACTGGTAAACATTTTGTTTTACCATTTCTTTGTATTTTCCTATATAATGTTCCTGCGCGAAGCTCATATGAATTTGCCTCATCTCTGTTAAGTTCATTATTTTTCAACTTACACACAATGGAAGCCACCTCGGTATCTCGTTGTTGTTCTGCAAGAAGCCAGTCTTTTGAAATTTCTGTTAGGTTAACACGCTTTTCTGGGATTTTTACAATAGGGGGGTTGTCAGATGGTAGTGGATTACGAGAGAAGAAGTCTGCATGTACCATGCGTTTACCTTCTGCATACTCTACCGCAAAGTCAAAGGATTGAAGATAAGCCCACCAACGATGGACTCTTGGCGTTAATTCGTTTTTAGTACGAGATGCTTTAAGAGAATTACAATCCGTAACTACAACAAATTGGCGTCCTTGCAAATAGTGTCGAAAATGTTTAATCGAATTAACGACAGCTAAGGTTTCTAACTCTATGAGTGATACCTAGATTCTGCAGGAGAAGTCCGTTTACTAAAATATTCGATAACATGAGGCTTATTGTTAATTTTATGCAGTAGAATAGCAACATATCCATCAGCGCTGGCATCTGTATGTAATTCTATTGGATATTGCGGATCAAAAATTGTTAACACTGGCTTATTTGTCAACAATGAAATTATTTTTTGTCGTATTTGTTCAAGCTCTGGTTCCCAGTTAAAATTGTTTTTGTTAGACAAGGAAGTACAACGGCTTCGTTATTTGTGAAAATTTAGCTACAAACTGCCGAAAATACGAAGCTAACCCTAAAAACTGTCTTAATTGGTGAACCGACTGGGGTGGTGGTAGAGCTGTTAAAGCTTGAATTTTACGAGGGTTGGGTTGAATTATTCCGGCTTTTATTTCATATCCTAAATATTCAACACTCGATTTTAGAAAAGAACATTTGGTGACATTAAACGAAAACCCAGCTTCTGTCAAAATACCCAACACCACCTTTCAAAAGCTTCTTCTTTAGTTGATGAGACTATCATAATGTCATCCATATACACTATTACATACGAGTATGCAAGTTCTCCCAATGCTTTCATTACAGCTCTTTGAAACACTGATGGAGCGTTTTTGAGTCCAAAAGGCATTGTCAAATAATCATACTGCCCCTCTGGCGTGACAAAAGCAGTGAGTTCAATTGAGTTTGGATGAACAGGTATTTGGTGAAATCCGCTTGCCATATCCAAACTAGTAAAATAATTTGCTCCACGTAACCTAGCAATTTGGTCGGATATAAGTGGTAATGGGTACCTATCAGAAACTGTGTTCGAGTTCAATTCACGGTAGTCAACACAAAGGCGATCTGACCCATTCTTCTTCTTCACAAGTAACATTGGACTAGCAAATGGAGAACTACTAGGGCGGATAATATTATGTTCCAACCACTCTGACATTCTATTTCTAACAATTTCTTTTTCCTCGCAACTTAACCTATAAGGTCGCCTCTTCACTGTTTTATTTTGATCAATTAACCGTATCACTAATTGACCAGTGGTAACTCGAGTTCGCGGAATACCTTCTATAAAAAAAACTGAATATTTATTCAACAATGTCATCAACCTACTTTTATCATTATCCGCCACATCGGTATTTAGAGAAAATGAGCTATTAGAGCATAGATTTGCCATCTTTTCTTTAAAAATTTCAAACTTGTTTGCCGTAATAATAGCGCTGAAATTCTGAGCCAGAATTTCACGGCCAATCATAACATCGTGTTTTAAATATTTATCTAATACAACATGAAACAAAATTTCAAGAGAATAACTGCATATCTTAACACTTGATAAAATTTGTAAATTACTACATATAGAAGTATTTCCGATACCCCTTAAAAATACAGTATTATTTAAACGTTTACCCGAAAATTTTTCTGACACCGATTCTTTGAGTAGCGAACATTCAGCCCCAGAATCAAAGTAGAATTGATATAACTCACCAGATTGACTAAGTACTCCCTTTGGTTCAATTACTTCGCATACATCCACTCTTTTTTCAACCCCGAATTTGCTGTTGTTTGCTGACTGATTGTTGCTTTTGGCACACTTTGATGCGTAATGTCCAGCTTCTCCACACTTGAAACAAATGAGTGGTCGACCTTTTTCACCAGCTGTGTTACCGGAAAATTGATTTGCTTTGATTGATGATTTGTTGTTGTCTTTATTTAGTCGACAATCAGCGATTTTGTGGCCCACTTTTCCACAAAAATGACATTTTAAGTATGGTGATGGTTTGTGCTTCTTCAGTTCAGGCTGATTTCCAAAAGCAAACTTTCTTTTGCCAAACGAGAATGCTCTAAGCTCTTGTTGAAGCTCATTACGGGTTTTAATGTTTGTTTTAAATAATAAACGTTGTAAATTGTTATCGAAACGAGCTGAATGTGCACGAACCACGGCGATAGCTATTTCTTCTATAGTCCGTGATTTCCATTTATGCATAAGTGAGGTTGCATACACCGAAATGCACTCATTGTCATTTGGCCTCCCATTTAGTATATTCATGAGTGTAGCTGCTGAAGTCTATACCTTCAAAGCGTTGTACAAACAAATCCCTAAACTGCTCCCAAGTAATACCCGCAAAGCTTACTTGAGACAACCATTGCGCCGCGCACCCCTCGAACGATTTACTGAGGGCAATAATAAGCGCACTGCCTTCCAACGGATTGTCTGCCATTATTACGTCCACAGTCGAGCACCAAGATATAGCATCTACACCCATAACATCAGGGTTAAATTTCGGCAAAGTAACATGCTCTTTTCTTGAAGATTTTATAAGATTCATTGTTTTAAAAAGTTCAATGAATTGTCGATTCTGCATCTACTGAATTTGGCGCAGCTGCTCGTTATTTGCGCTCATTGAGGATGGGGGAGTCCATCCCACTTCTGATGTCGGAACGGGATCGCAAACGCCATTTTGAATTTCACCAGATGTCGGGTCAGGATTACAATTGACATTATAAAATTCGCCAGCCGTAGTCCCTTGGCCCGAATCACCATCTTTGGTAACGGTTTCCATAACCCGAAAGGATTGAAGTTATTTTTTTTCTTTTCTTTTATTAAAATAAAGCGCAGCGAACAACTGTGAAAATAAAGCGCAGCGAACAACTGTGCGTCCGAACGATTTAAAGCCTTTCACATTAAAAGAAAGAATGTGATAACAGTTTACTTCGATCACATACAAATTTATTCAACAAGTATTTTATGTGCACAGTAGATCCTGTAACACAATACGCATATACTTTTACAGGGTCATTGATAATTTCGAATGACATTTAAAACATTTATAATAAAATTGTGTGTTTCACCGACACATATAGAGAATTTAAAATTTTTTGTTTCACACTCACTCATCCTACTGTAACTTTCGCTCTTGCTTCTATTCTGAATTTCATTTCTACTCCGTCCACCTAATTTTTTGATATTATTTCATTAAAACAATTGCTAATATGGGGATGACACCGCTTATTTTATTTAATTTTATATAGCCCGAAAAATACCGGACATAAACTTACTGTGAAACTTTTGTCAACATCGGTTAATTACTTTGGACGCCCCACAACTTACACACTCTCACAAACATTCATTTTTGTTCATTAAATTCTTTACCAATTCTTTTCAAAACAGGCATAAATGACACGTACACATGCCCCTATATTTGGGCGTAGCACCGCCCACTTTTCCAAATTTCTATACAGATTAATATATAAGCTACATAAACTTAATTATCAATGGCTTGAGGCCAAAAGACTCAGATTTTCGGCAAAATGACATTTAAACTGGCTGGGGCGTGGAATCGTCCATTGTTCCATAAGCGCGTGACCACGTGAACCTAGCCTGAAAACTTTGTGAAGATCGGTCGAGTACTTTGGACGCCTAAAACATACACACGTCCTTGCTTTATTAGTGTGGTTCTTAAAAATTAAATAAACAATTTTTTCCAGTCTTGGAAACGACAATGCGAAGGTACCGGACTAAGATTTATATATGAGATCATCTATTTTGGTTTAAGATATGAAAGAAATGAATTTATTCCCCTATTACGGTTTACAGCTCAACTCTCTTGCAGTTAAAATTTTGCAATTTGGTATTATAGATTACAACTCAACCTGTCAAAAAAATGTTGAAGGTTGAAGTTGCCTAGACCAACAACTTTTTGTGGCATTCGCGTTTACAACCTTGTGTTGCTGGTCAAAGACATCGAGATCTGACAACTGATTACTTTGAAATTGTTTGAAATAAATATTGTAAAAAATGGAAAGCGGGTAATTAAACCTTTTAAAATTAATTTAAACAAATTTTATAATCAGCAATTTGTACACATTTATGGAAAAAGCAAGGTTTCAACGAAGGATTGCATTGAACAACTTATTGACCTTATAAAGCGACATCCTAAGTTATACGAGGCAAGCCGCAGTTCGGATGTAGCCGAAATTGGTGAAATTATGCGAATCCTGGGAATCCTGTTTTAGAGTATATGCTCCTCAATAATATCTAAAACCTCTTTAATAACTGTAAATCTTGCCCAGTCCAACACTAAAATCATTTCCACAGCATTTTTGATAGCTGCCATCAGCAAGGAATCGGAGCGTAGCGCATAATTTTAAAATAGGGGTACAGCCGTCCCTCGAACGCGTTTGCGGAATTTGCCCTTCATTTTGTTTAGTAAAGAGCAAAATTCTTCCTTAGGTAGGTAGGTACGTGAAATGACTACGACCCTGGTCGCCCAAGTAGCTATTTAAAGCCGTTTTGATGCCATATAACTTGTCTAAAACCTACGGAATGTTACGGTCAATGTATTATAACCAGCCAGAGTGTTATAAAATTAAGAATATTCGGAATTGCTGGGATTGCTATCACAGATATACCCCTGAGGTCTTCTACAAACGTGGTTCCAAGGAACCTTAGTCGGGCTCTAGCTAGAGCCGGACATTTACACATAAAGTGTTCTACTGTCTCCCTGGCATTTGGATCTTTGCAGCTTCTGCAATAGTCGTTATACGGAATGCCCATCTTTTCCGCATGCGTAGCTACTGCTCAATGACCGGTGCAGACTGCTATCAGTTTGCGTGTGTTGGCCGCCCTGGATTTGTTCAGAAGACTTCTCGTCCTCCTTCCATCATAGTTTGGCCAAATGGATTTTGATATTGCCCAGGTGGTGATGTTATTCCACTTTGTTTGTGCTTTCTTCAAGTAGAAGCTTTGAATATTCCCCTTGGCTATTGTTAAGGGTTTGCCTACTTCGACACTGGTTATTTCCTCGCTCATCTCCGATGAGCCCCTGCGTGCCAGCTCGTCGGCCTTCTCATTACCCTCTAACCCCCTATGACCCGGGACCCAGATAACGCATAGTTCTAGATTGGTGGATAACTGGGATATGAGTCGCTTACAAGCCCACACTAATTTTGAGTTAATGTGTGGCGAGGAAAGCGCTTTTATCGCTGCTTGGCTATCCGACAGGATACAAACTTTACCAGCTACATTCAAGCCCTCCAGTGATTTGCAGGCATGCCAAATCGCGAGGATTTCTGCTTGAAACACGCTGCAGTGCGATGGGAGTCTGAATGATGCAGACAAATCTAGGGACTCAGTGTAGACTCCGGCCTCCACTCCCGATTCCGTCTTGGAGCCGTCAGTGTAGATTTGGATGTCGTCGACCCTTATGACCGGGTTTCTCTTCCACTCGTTCCTGATTGGAATGGCGGTATTACAACCGTACTCAAACTTCAGTTTGCGAGGGTAGTAATCTGTCTCGGTACTACATGTACCATCCGGAAGTTTATTTAGGATACTACTATGCCCTTGCTGAGTATCCTTCTAACACCCAGACTCCCTGTGTCTCAGTGCTGTTTGTGACGATGTACAAAGTATATGCAAGTCGATCGGAAGCAGGTGCAAAATGGGGTCTAAAGCAGCTGTGGGGCAAGTGCGTCCGGCCCCTATGGCACCAACACACGCAGTGCGTTGGACTTTTTGTAAATTCTTTCTTACTTAACCGAAAATATTTTACAAATATGCAAAATAACTTCTTTAAACATTTCACTTAAACGTTTTTTTACTTGGTGCTTGGTAGGTCCAAGGGATTGGAGTGATCACGCGAATTATTTCCTTATTCGAGACATGTAAATTTTGTCACCAACATTTTCGTTGGTAAAAAATAAATTTAAGCTAATATCCATTTTGCTTTAATAAAAAAATCACTCTTGCAAATGCTTAAATTTCCGCCACAAATTGATCAGCTATTCATTTATCTGTCAAATCATAAGTTTTTAGGTTGGCAACACCTATTCAACTTCAACTGAAATAAGTTGTAATTCGTAATACCAAACCAGAGTTGAGTTGTCTTAAAGTTAAGTTGTTTTAATTACAATCCAACTAAGTTGAGTTCTTAAACGTAATAGGGGCATTAGTAATTTTATCTCCATAGAAAAATCGTAATTTTGACCCATGTGCGACCCATCTCCAGTTAGGACCAAAATATATATGTAATAGTTTCGACCCTGATATTACCATGTCAAGTAATGCTACTAGATAAATTTGTTTGTTTTATTTTTAGTATACGATACTATCGAAAACCATCGACAGTATTTTTAAAACTATCGATAATATCGAATGGCGCCACTGTCGATAGTTTTGCAGCTTTAGTGGCAGTGATGATTCAATACACGCTATTCAAATTATACCGAAGCACATTTTAAAATCGCGGGTTCGAATCGAGCTCAAGGCCTAACAATAATTATTTTATCATTATTACTGTTATGATAAATTTTTCCTTACGTAAATGAAAACAATTTTAAATTAGAATAGAGGAAAGAAAAAATTTATACAACTGCCAAAGCTCGTTGTATAGATCCATTTCGTGAACTGCTAAATTCTTTCATCGGTAAAGTTTAAGATTCGAACCCGCGATAATACAAATCCGTAGGCCGATATAACAACAAAAATTGTTAATACATTCCAGAGCACGGGGAAAAGTGTCAATAAATGTGACACTATGGCATCATTGCCATGAAACAATTCCAAGTTTCACATCGTTTCTGCAACAGATGTCGCAGCATTGTAAAAATCAGTTGGCAAGAACTAGGATAGAATTAGAAATAATGAATACAAACAAACAACCGCTGCGATAGCTGAAAGGTTATAGCAGCGGCGCCTAAAAGTTGCCGATGAAGGAATTTGCCAGTTCCCGAAATGGATTTATACAACGAGCTTTGGCAGTTGTCAACATTTTTTCTTTCTTCTATTCTAATTTAAAAATTTTTTCATTTAAGTAAGGAAAAATGTATCATAACAGTAATAATGATAAAATAATTATTGTTAGGCCTTAAGCTCGTTTCGAACCCGCGATCTTACAAATCAGTAGGCCGATATAACAACAAAAATTGTGAATACAATTTTAGAAAATATCCAAATCGCAATCCAAATCGCAATCTACATATGTATTTAAGGCCTTATGTCCATCGAATTTCTCTCATCGTACTGTTACTTTTCTCCTGGAACGCTTCATACAAATTGTTTCCTTCTAAAACTATATAAGTAATGGATATTAAATATGCTAATTATATACATATGCATAAGGGTATGCCAAAAAATGACGATATTGTTCTTTTTTCATAGAATATCTTATACTAAAATTTGGGCCAAGTTCCGTGGAGGACCTCTTCAAATTAAATTTAAGAGCTCCGCCTTTGACACAATTTTTGTTTAGACATATTCTCTGTTATTTTGGAGTGAAAAATAACACAATGTTGTTATTTTATGGCACACCCTAATATAGATATGAACAATTGTAGAAAGATGCTTCCATGATCATGTGATACAAATAACTGGGCCTAACTGAGGTAACTAATAAATTAAGTTTCAGGCGTGAACTTTACATTAATGCACCGATACCCTAGCACTAAGCATATTTGATCTCGTTTTGCCTATTCGTGGGCTTATGTTTTAGGGATTATTTAAAGAATGATTTCTATTTTGAAGTCAGAAATACTCGCGAATATGCATAAAACCAGTGAAAAATTAAAAATTGATGAGTGCGGAAAGTCACCACTAGTCTAAATAACGTTCCAAGTTTCATGCTAACGGGAGTTGATGTGAGTTATATTACGAGCTGCAAGTCTATCTACCAAATGCATGTTTGAGACTTTTGTGTGAAAAAAATGCTCAAAATATTATATTGTCGATGCCGCAATAAAAGCTTTAACTCCACTTTTCATTCAAAAGGTCTTTTCGATACTGGTGGAATCGGGGACGATTTCTGCACACGGTTTTAAAATAAAAGTGTGAGTGGTCGCAGCTATCGAATGGCGCTAAGCACTGTTAACACATAAACGATAACAACAAAAATCAAACAAACATACGAAGAAAATATGCACAATAGTATGGATCTTTGTGCCCAAGTTTGCTTAAAACACTATGAGTCTAAAACCGACTTCGAACCACCCATTTCCATGTTGTATGTTGGATTTGATAGGAAAGATTCTCGAACATGTTATTAGTAAGCGACAGCAGGATAATACGGACCCAGACATCAATGGAACAATCTTTGACGGCAGTCGGGCCGCCTTAATGGCATTAGAATTCATCGTGATAAAGTCGAATATCTTAGGAAGATGTCGAGTCTCGCTGGTGTCCCCAAGGCAACTACTTTTCTCTCTTTGCTGGGTCCCGGAGCACAGCTAAATTGCAGGGAATGAATTTGCAGATGAGATGGCCAGAAAAGGTTTCAAAATGTACAACCGAGAAAAATCGGGAAATTTGAGATTAGGGGAACGAACTTGCTATGGACCAGCCGGGATCATTGCGAAGCCTCAAGGTCCATACGGCCATACTTGGAGAGGGAAGGAACAAGCTTCCTTATGGGTGTCATCAGAAGTCATTGCGCTACTGCACCAACGCTCCGACGGTGGCGCATACCAACAAGCTCCCTCTGAAGAAGCTGTCAGGATAGAGAGAAAGAGAAGTCGATTCATCCCTCCCTCTACCTCTGCCGATGTCTAGGACTGTAAATAAGACGACTGCGATTTCCATGCGCATGGATAGTCTGTCAGAGGTTGGAATGGTAAATTTTTCACTCCTACTTAAGTTTATCAAAGAAAGCAATTGGTTTGCACATCTGGTTAGATTTCGTCACCCGGCACTTAGTGAGAGCACCCACAATGGACAAAAATGTCTCCGAGTTGAATCGTGGGAAATTCCCCACGCCTCTTTAAACTAACCTACCCTAAGTATGTTCCACCCGTCACATGTACGCTGAAACAGTTGTTAGAATTGAGTAGGCATGGCTAATACGTCCAATAATTCTTATAGAGATAACAACGTCCAATTTATTCGTAATGCGACATCTATGTAGTAGGTACTTTCATGCCTCTTGAATCTGAGTCAAAGCCTAAGCCGAGCTATACCATACATACTTTGCTTAATCTACATACATACATACAATTTTAAGTTTTTTATTATTAGTGATTTTGGACCAGAGTATAGTTTTTATTAATTTTTCTAAAATTTTTCCAAAAAGCTCCTTTTAGAAAAATTGGTTTTTTTATAATGTATACTTACAAAATAATAAAGCTGCATGCTCTGGAGGCACCGCACTTCTACTTAATGGCCACCTCCAACCAGGTTGTGACATTTTATTTAAAAACCAAATCAATTCTTCTTCTGGAGTTGAAAATGTTTTATTGTTGTGTTTGCAATATAACCTGCGAATAGAAAATTATTGTTGTTATCAATAAAGTAAAAAAGTGAATTATATTTTTAAGAAACAGTTTTAGCTGTACCTTAATTTCTAAACCTTCCTGGACGTCCCTTATCTCCTCTTCCCGTCTTTTGCACTCTTCCGCTCACCTATCTATGTCCTCCTCTCTTAAAGTGTTACCCTTTCCTTCAGTTTCCATTCTTCGTCCCTCGCTCCCGTTCAAGTTCTCGCTCCCTTTGTTATCTCATCTGTCCACCTCGAAATATCTCTTTTCCCTTTATTTCTTAATTTAAGACTCTTCTCCCTCCTTCCTTTCCCCTTGCTATTCATCTCCATTTACCTTTACCTGTGCTCCTGCCTTCACATTTAAATCTATGTCTACCTGTACCTGCTTCCTTTCTTTTGTCACTCGATCCTCTTTTCTCGAATTCGCGTCTACCTGACCCATTTTGCATACTTCGATACCTCTATCTTCCTCTCTGCTTTTCCACTTTTACCTCGCTCGCTGCCACTCTCCCTTCTCTTCCTCGTTCACCATTTCCTCCTCCCCCATTTCTCATTAAAGCATCCATCTTCACCATTTCAATCGACACCAGTTCAGTGGATCCCAGTAAAACCAAAGGATACAAACTATATGCCTTACCACTAGACTTAATCTTGTAAGGACTTGTCTTGTATTGCAGTTTCTTATTAATTTCTTGCTAACGCGATTTATTTGAAACCAATTTTATACGAAACATTTTTTTGGATATAGGGCCCATACATATATATATCATTCTGAATTAAAATATCGAATATAACGGTGGTCTTAGGCCCACGTGCAGAACGGCAAATTATTTTTTTAGCTGAGAGTTAATTTTTAAAATTTGTCAAAAATATATGATTTTAACACCTCATGTCGAGTTAACTCTGAGTTAGAAAGATAACTTCCCGTTCTGCAAGTGGTCCATAGACAACTGTTTAATTTAAGTGTAGTTTGAATGACGTCTATAGAGTAACTTTACTTACCAGGTTGGATGAATACGCCAGCGTTTGCCACCAAAGTAGTTTAATAAGTTATCACCTTTAATATTCATGCGGTGGATCTCATTTTCAGCTCGTATTGACAAACGATGTACACCATATAACTCAGGATAAGTAACTACAAGAGTAAATGGTGTATTGGGTATTGCACGCCAATAATATTGTCGTTTGATGCGAGCAACACGTTTCTGAAATTATAAAATAACCGCGTATAAATTGATGTTATTCAAGTAATTTTTCTAAATACTACAGTTCGCCCAGAGGTTGAAATTCAAACACTACACTGCTTTCCTTTGTTTCATCTCCTTTCCTTTTCTTTTCTTTTCTTTTCTGCTCTTTTCTTTTCCCTCCCTTTCTTTCCTTTCTTTTTCTTTCTTTTTTCCATTTCAGTCGTTACAATTGTTTTATTTATTTTTTATTTTATCTTAGCTTTATTTATTTCATTTTATTATATTAACTAATAAGGTTAGGTTAGTATGAACTCACGGACTAGGACCTCACATTGATTCCATAGTGTTACCAGATGTTTGCTTAACGACCAAACTGAAAACCCTCTATCAGAAACCAGCGCCAATGTATGTTGTTAAATAACTCCGTCCTCATGGCAAGTACTATAATCTTTCTAGGACCTAGACTACTTGCTGCTTCTGGATCTGATAACTGTGCCACTCCTAATAGCTGGAGTCTTAGCCTAGCGGATGCAGGGCAGAAATACGTGCTTGATCGTTTCCTCCTTTAACTAGCACTTCCTACTTTTGCTATCACTGACACGGCCTAATTTAAAACCATGTGATGCCAGAAGGCAGTGCCCAGTGAAAATATCCATTACGAGCCTACAGCCCCTTTTTTCAATAATAAAAGTAACTTTGTTAATCTAAGGTTGTAGAACCTGCACATGATCTTCGAAACTTTGCAACCCCCGCTTGGTTCCACGCCTTTACTGCTTGCTCGATCATGTGCAGCTCTCGCCTTCTTTTAATCTCGCCCAATTTAAGTGGACGAGCGGACGTCATGGTGTGGTGATAGCGTATCTACCTGACAAGCTTCCGAGTGTATTTCTGACATGAATAGCTTTTCAGTGAAAATTCATGCCTTGCACATGCCGCTCGGAGTCGGCGTAAAACATGTAGGTTCTGTTCCGCCAAATGTATAGGAAAAACGCAAATTAGAAGAGAAGCTCGGCCTAAAAACCCCATCAGAGGTTATCGCGCCTAGCATTTATTTTTATTTTTAGACTCATTCGAACGTTTACGTTGAAAGCTTCAAGCGACCATCGTCGGGATTGTTTTCAGGGCTCGCGTTACATACATACATACATATCCTCTCTAATTTTAGAAGTACGTTCTTTTTTGAATGTGAGACCACTGAACAAGCACTCTATAGTATAGTAAAGCTTTTACAATCGCTGTAAATATCCAATGAGAGAGAGAGGGCAATAAGCCCCACGTACACCATTGCACTTTTTGACATGCATAAAGTGCCGTCGAGGCCTACTTCACTCTCTGCTCCAATTTGACCTTCCACGACAGCTTACTATCTAGAATCACATATTTTGTGGCATCATACAGCCCCCTTTGTGGAGTAATCTTAATGAAATTCAGAATGCCGATCAATCTGCTTAGGAATGGATGTACTTTAATGTACTTAAGACCCTCCATGATCGCCTGTTTAGAGACATTGTTGAAAGCCCCAGAAATGTTTAAGAACACGCCTTAGGTGTACTCCTTGTATTCAGAAGTTTTGTCTATGTCTATACCTATGCAGTGCCGTGTCCACCAGCTTGCCTTTGGTGTACGCATGTTGTGTTGTGGAGAACAGTTTTTCATTCATGTTGGACTTTACATAGACTTCATCAGTCTCTCTGGCTTTGAGCAAAACTGATGTTTAGCTAATTGGTCGGATACATATGTCTGATCTTCCCCGCTGTCGATAGAAAAACGACACGAGCAGTTCTTCAAGAGTTGGGTACATGATTCAGTCTTATGCACCCCCGTCGAACTACGAACAAAGTATTGCACAAAATTGTTCCAAACAATAAACCGAATAAATAAACTAACTTGAATATTCTCCTTTGTTTTTGTAAATACTTCTTTACTGATTACACATTTACTCATATTTGCTGACTCTCACGTTATACTTCCAACAAAACAACTACATATCGTTAGCTTAATGTGAAAATGTGCAGTCACTTTTTTGAATATTTTTATTTTTATGCAGTTTTAAAACTGAATTCAAAATACATCGATCACAAAAAAATTTAATTTTTCAATTTTACGTGCTGCGGCAATGATATGTAAACGTGCTAGGTAGTCAGCTGTTAAAAAGAATGTGCTAAGTCAACCTGTCAATAATATCAATCTGAATTACTAGTCATTTCTTTGTGTGCGCATTTTATTTATTTATTTAATTCATTCAGTCTAAAAGTACATGCTTTGTTGTTGTTGTATTAACTATAAAGATACTCCTCGAAGGTTTTGGGGGGGTGGTACCGATGTTTTTGGTCCTTTGCCGGATATAGATCCGGTATGTTCCGATAATAAAGCACTATTAAGATAGTTGTTGTTGTTGTTGTTGTTGTTGTAGCGATAAGGTTGCTCCCCGAAGGCTTTGGGGAGTGTTATCGATGTGATGGTCCATTGCCGGATACAGATCCGATACGCTCCGGTACCACACCACCATTAAGGTGCAAGCCCGACCATCTCGGTAACGATTTATGTGGCCACATTAAACCTCCAGGCCATCCCCTCCCTCCCCAACCCCAAGTTCCATGAGGAGCTTATGGTCGCCAGAGCCTCGTCTGTTAGTGAAACAGGATTCGCCACGGATAGGTGAGGTTGACAATTGGGTTTGGAGAAGCTATATATTGCGCTGGCAACCTGAAGGGTTGCGCTACACAGCCCCTTGAATCTGAAATTTTAGTCGCCTCTTACGACAGGCATACCTACCGCGGGTATATTCTGACCCCCTAAGATAGTAGCCCGACCATCTTGGGAACAATTTGATATGACCACATCAAGGTAGGTTAGGTTGACAATTGGGTTGGAGAAGCTATATATTGCGCTGGAAACCTCTTGAGTGGGTTGTGAACTTTGCGCTGACTATAATCTACTTCAATTCTTACATGTCGATAACTACATGCTTTCTTACAGACTAGTTAAAAATAGAAAACAATTCAATCTTAAACTTATATAAGCTGTTATTAAAATTAATAACACTCATGAATCGATTTGCTAGGTGTATAGTCCTAGTTATAAGTTAATTCATAGCATAATTCGTTTTATTCCGAAGATCACGCAGTGGAATATATGGAATGAACAAATTAGATAAATCAGAGAAATTCGTGCTAAAGTTTATTACTTTATAGGCAGGCATGAGTGAGATAAAAGTTATTCTGTCATGCAAAGCCTGAAGACCAAGCAATTTGTGCCTGCTGATATATGATGGTAGGCCGTCTGGCCAGTGAAGCATATGTTAAGCAATTTTTGTAAAGATTTTTTGAACTTTCTCAATTTTATAGGAGTTAGATTCACAGAAAGGATTCCATATTATTCAGCAATATTCAAGACCACTTCTGACCAAGATATACGTATAAAGTGCCTTCAGCGTCATAGGGTCCCTACTTCACTGGTGTTACGTCTACTGAACCCAACCATTGCAACAAATTTTGAAACAATGAAGTCAACGTGACTAGAAAAAGATAGTATGGAGTCAAAAATTACGCCCAAGTCTTTACTCTCTTGAAAACGATTAAGAGATTCAGCATTTAGTTTGTAGATAAAGTATGTGGCGGTTGTCTTTTTGGAATAAGACACAACACAACATTTGTTTGAATTTAAAAATAAATTATTGTCTGCGCACCATCCGGCAAAAGAGTCCAGATCAGAACCGTTAGAAATAGTTTGAGAAACAAATAGTATTTTTTGTGAAATATATAGTTTTAGTGTTATATTTCAATCATTAAAGGGGAGGAGTGATGGGGAAACATATTGAGTAAAAAGTGCTAACAAAAACATATTGAGTAATTATGCTAAGTCATAAAATAGATTCTGGGTTAGCATACATGATTTTTATTTATCTTTTTCAAAGCTTCTACACTCAAAAGTATTTATTTATTTATTTAAAAAATTATTCATTTCTTTTCGTCTCCTTTAAAATTCGTAAAATGTGACTTTGCCCGTTTTCACATTAAGCTAACGATATGACTGATCTTCCCCGCTTTTGATAGGAAAACAACACGAGCAGTTCTTCAAGAGTTGGGTACATGATGCAGTCTTATGCACCCCCGTCGAACTACTAAGAAAGTATTGCACAAAATTGTTCCAACCAACAAACCGAATAAATAAAGGAACTTGAATATTCTCGTTTGTTTTTGTAAACACTTCAGCAAAGCAAATTACACATTTACACATATTTGCTGATGCTCGCGTTATAGTGGGGTAATTTTTAAATTAATATTTCAGCGCTATATTTAATATTTTTAATGGCCTACACTGCTCCTTGAGAATGCCCATCGAAATATATCTAAATATTTATCACTCGAAATTATAGTTTGGCCGTAAAAGGGCGCAAAACTTTCAACTTGGCCATTTATATGTAAATATATTTTTTTTAATATCTTACCAATTCATCGAAATGATTTTTCACTAACATCCATTTACTACCAGTCGATTGATTTATTATCGAATCACGAATCTAAAGATATAATAAAATGTATGTAAATATAAACAGGACAACGAAATAAATGCGTATAAATACCGTTAGTAGTACTGGATTGAAATCTCTTGGTGCTCGATCATCGTCCAATAATTCAACTTCAATCATATCCACACTATTGTAAGCGGGCTTCAAGATATTGCCTTGAAACTAAATTTGATTACAAAAGGCGTACAAGCAAGGTGAATTTTAGATTGCAGACTTAACGAGTAGACTTAATGCAAAACTTACAATTGGACGAAAGTCTGGATGGAATAGTATGTAACCGTTATTTGTTACTATAAATGCATAGCCATTAACGCCCAGCTGAGAATAGACAGTAGAGAAAATTTAACTCCAATTAAATATATCACCAGTTATTGAAAGATTTGGGGATTTAATATAGACTTGAAATATACGAGACTATGTTACATGACAAGTGGCGTAAAAATAGTTGCACTTACCAAAAATGGGGACAGCATTTTTTTGATATCTCGAATAGGTACATCTGTGCCTGCCACACCCAGTAAATTCGCAATTTTGGTCTAAGAATGCATATTTATAAATATTATTCGGGGGTAAAAACAAAATTGGTTCTACTAATTAATATACTAAATTTCGTTTACCGATTACAAATGGAAACAAACCATCTACTCTGAATAAGGAAAGTAAAGTGCCTACATATAAAATTATAAGGTGGCGCTAGTTTTATCGGAAATTGGAAATCTCGAATAAAAATGCATAAATCTTATGAAGAAATTGAACTCCACCTTTTCATCTCCATCTGTATTTCAGAAAAGGTAAAAAAATAAAAGAAAAAGGCAATGTATTTCAGAAAAAGCCAATTGTTTTTCAGATGTTCCAATTATTATACAGAAAATCTCAATTTAATTTCAGAAAAGGTCAAATTATTTTCAGATTGTCTAAATGTATTCCAAATAACCTCAAATGTATTCTAGAAAACAGCAAATGATGGTGCTTTTCTGAAATACATTTGAGGTTTACTGGAACTCATTTTTAAAATCTGAAACACAGTTGACTTCCTGAAATGCACTTGAGCTTTTATGAAATAAAGTTGCGGAATATCTGAAATACATTTTTTCTTTTCCGAAACGCAGTTGGTAAAGGTATAAGATATTTTGGTACTTTCAAACAAATCTTCAGTTAAATTTTGAATTTTTTCTCTTTATTTTTATCTACTTTAAAAGTATTGTGAGTGATCCGTGATTTTTCGATAAAGTTTTTCAACTACTATTTTTTAAAGATGACCCATGTCTCAATTATATGGTTGGCTCGTCTCATCAACTGATTTAATTTTTCTCATTTCACTGGCATATGGATTGTCAAAAGGAGATGGCAAACACAAAATGTAACCAACACATTGACAATTATTTACTGCGGTGTTAAAATTTATATTAAAAAATTGTTTCAAAACACTTTAAGTTATTTTTTTAGTAAATCCATCTAATCTTTTCCCACAACACAAAAGAATTGCAAAGTTTTATGTTTTCTCTGCATTCCATTCGCCTAACATCAACACGCAAATGTTGACAATCTGAACAAAGGTATGTTGTTGCTGTAGAGATGACCCAACCACATAGTTGAACCATGAGATAAACAAATAAATAAAAAAATATCAGCCCTGTTCTAAAAACAACAGTTTGGAAATGTAATGCGATTCCTGTTGTATCAGAGTGTTAAATCTTTTGAGCTTGTATTTAAGAGGAGTGTTAAAATCAGGCATGCTTAACGAACGAAACGATATCATTTCGTTACGATAATCAACGTTAATAAACGAAACGAAGTCACTTCGTTTCGTTTATTAACGTTAAGATCGTCAAATTAACGTTAATTTGGCGTTCTTAACGTTAATAAACGAAACGAAATGACTTCGTTTCGTTTATTAACGTTGATTATCGTAACGAAATGATATCGTTTCGTTCGTTAAGCATGCCTGGTTAAAATATAGGCTGAACCAACCATTTTTTTTTTTTTATTATATTTTTGTGTTACTTATTCTTAAATTTTTCCTTAAAACTCCTCATTTTTTTGTTCACTCGTTATATAAAACTATTTTTTTTGTCAGCTTTTTGCCGTATTTTAATAAGATAGTTTTGTTATGCATTTAAAGTTTTTTAATGACATTTGTTATATAAAGAAGCAAACCTAAAGAAAGTCTTGCACCACCTTATATTTGTCCACTATAAGAGACCATAGAAAATATTTTTTCCTAAATATGTTAGTATACATAAATAATTTTTACCAAAATACGTAAATATACTATAGGTTTTTATATATTAGTGTTAATATGTATGTACCTCTATGAATTTATGTAAGTACACAAATTCTGAAAGATTTTTTAGGGAGCTAGTAATTATGCAAGCATCTAAATAAATATTAATGAAAGTATAAATAAACATTGGTCCCTTAGTTACAGATATTACCTAAAATTATAGAATTGACTATGGCTACCGGGTATTAATTCTAAAATACTTCATTGTGAATGTCTGATTCTAATTATTATAGCGTAAATGATGTATAAAGCATTCCATGGAGAGTGGTAACTTTCGGTGGGTTTACTAAAATGAAAATGTATTGTACCACAATATCGTTGTATCACTCTTATATATTAAGCTAAACAAATAAATATAATTTATAATTTAAATAAATAAATAAAATTTTGTTGATTTAATATGCATCGATACAAGTACAAAAGCATTGGTTAGTCCACATACGAAATAAAAATATTGCAAGAGTCCGCCCTTATATTTGAAGCTTATGCGCTGATAGTTTCGGAATTTTTTTTATATTTTTGATAATAGCAAATACAAACGAAATTGTTTTTTAATTGTTATTTGGTTATTTAGCATCCGATTTTTGTAAATTTATTGGCTTGAGAAGCTCTATAATTCCTTCTAATGTCCTTTTCAGCTCGGAAGTCCTTTTTGCATAGTAATTTTTTCATAGTTTGGTGAAAAGAAATTCATACTCGCACAAAATTTTTATTGCGGACCACCTAAAACAATTTTTCATTGCTGACTAAATAGTTGATAGATCGTCAAATATTAGGATTTTCCCCATACTTTGTTTTTCAAAAATTTGCATACTTTGCAAAAAATTGCGAATTTAAAGTTGAATTCTCATTTCTTCTGAAGGCGTAAAGATAAAATATTCTTTACCTCACTCGTTTCCAAAAATTAAACGTTGCTCATTTATTCTAAATCAATTTAATATATTAAAAATTAGTAATCTCTTATGCTATAAAAATAAGAAGAGATTTATTAATGCCACCTAGAACAATTTCATACATAATTCCGTAAAAAAAGTTCACTTTGTTTTCTTTAAATAAGAGTTGTAAGATTTATTTAAAACAATGCAACGGACCATCAACATCGATGACACCCCTCAAAACCTTCGGTGAGTCGGTTTTTTGCTACATGAATAAGAAGAAGAAGTGCATAAATCTTTACGATGTGTACCGTACCAGGCATGGAATGTTCTACATGTAGTTAATTTGTTATTTTATACTTAATACATAGGAATCCAACTATTTTAGTCATAAAAAAGAATTATTTTATAACTAAGGGCTATTATATATATATTTTTATGTTTATGCCTACAATATCGACAATGCTATTCAATGATAATGTTACAATTTTCTTCATAAGCATTACATAGTACGAACAATGCCTACATTCGAACAGCATTACAAATAAATCTAAGAACATAGATCCGAGCATAAAAAGAAGTCAAATAATGCGGAATTTTTTTTATTTGCAGCGCAAAAAACGCTCGACCACCAGCGCTTCCTCATTATTACACATTGTAACGGATTTTGGTGAATTCCTGATTATTCTGTAGTTTCCGTTATTTTTCGAATCGCCGAACTGGCGAATAAATAACCCAAGTATTCAGTATAGCAAATGTTCTTTATTTACAACTCTACTCTAGTAGTAGTACTTCCCAATTACAATACTCGCGTGCTTCACTTATAGCGTGTTAAAAACAAACTGATTCACTCTTCCTCAGCTTGAGCTCTTTTTATACCCTCTGTTGCCTCGTTCACATATTTCTTCTAAGGTGTGGACTTATCGCATAGCGGAACGATACAAGGTGGCAGCATGGGACAGCTGAATATAAAATTTTTTATTTGATTTGATACATCAACTTCCGGATTTTGACATTGACGAATTTACAAAAACAAAGTACATGGAATTTTTATTTATATTTGTAGGTATATATGTCACCATGCTGCCACCTTGTATGGTTCCGCCATGACTTATCGCGAACAGCTGCTTATTTATCTCTCCTTTATGCGTCTGATATTCACGTTTGTATTCTAGTTATATGCATGTGCATGTGTGAGTAATAAATTCTGTTCTTATCCTGCAAAAATCGTTGGATCATGTGGTCCACTGGAGTACTTACCATTATACTCCACTGTAAAGCAGCAATGGACCAACTCATGTTTCTACACGAACATATTGTAAGCCGATCATTGCTCGTTTTTAACGATTGTAATCACTACACGATGTTTATTGGACTGTGGGTACTCCATGGATTAGTCTGATGTAATGTGGAGCTGGAGTATATGGTCCGGTCCTAGGACATCGCAATGTTAATTGGACCATATTTTTTGTATGAATTGTGGTTAATTTTGGAGCACTCACTTGGTCCATAGCGAGTACTCCATACATGCATGAATGGAGTACTCGCGATTATTGCAGGGTAGCTGTTGCCTACATGTATATATGTGAAATATTTTCTTTGCTGTTAAAGCGCCAAATACACGACACGAACATATCCGCGAAAATTCCGCAATCTTGTTCGCAGCTTTGGCCATACACCATACGAACTTTTGGCCGAACATTAATTCTCTTTCAGACAGCGATGAATACGGACAACAATTGTGCTGCAGCAATTTTGCTCGCTGTGGCAATTAAAGTCGCATAATCATTATTCTTTTTAATTCTATTACAATAATATTTGCTTTTTACTTGCCACAATGATGGCAAAGATTTATACATTTCAATAAATTCACTCAGAAATTTTTTATTGTCCATTTTACTTTTCCGCGCACGTCGGTTCCGTTCAGAAATTACTACGATTATGAGCTATTTCGCCATACACGCACGAAATATTTTGATTTTTGGCGAACATTTGCGCGAACTGGCAAACACCACCATACACGACAGAAAAGGTAGCAGAAACATGACATAACGGGAATGTTCGCGGAAATGTTCGTGTCGTGTATTTGGCGCTTAAGGCAGCGGTACAATGACATTTTTCATATAGATGCGTTTGTCGCGTTTGCGTTTGAACATGTCGGATAAATGAACGTATGTACGAGAAAGAAATCACGGAACATGTCGGATAAATGAATGTATGTTCGAGGAAGAAATCACGTAAACCCTTTTATCCGAATCGGCTGTATGGGATATAAAGCCCATGGGAGTACGAACCGGTCGGTTCCGATAAATGATTAACGGGACACCAATATATCACCAAATTCATTAAGATATCAAAAATAAGCTTTTAACTTATTATTGTATAAAAACAAGTAAAATTTTCAGTCAACGGGGAAAATCTACCAGCTCCGTCAGGGTTGATTGGGGTAATCAAAGTGTGTCTCATAACATAAGACTACAAAAATAGCGCTGCAAATCATGCTTCTCCGATAATGCTTGTTGTTGTGAGCTTAGTTCTGTTACCTTAGGTTATCGCGGTTGTTGAAAACAATATGTTAGATGATAACTATCTCCGCCAGTATTGTCTTTTACTGCGGTAATCGCTCTTGTCCTTATGAAGTTGCCTGAAATTTACTTTGTCTAAATCATTGGTTAGCATAATAAAATTGGGGTGAGTTAAAGAACTCTTTATTCGACAGTCTAACTCAATGGCGGGTAAGCGAGAGATGTGCAGTAGAACAAGTGTAAACTTTGATAAATAATGTATTTATTTTAAAAGTAAATAAAAGCGAGAATTATAAACAAATCCGTTAAAGAGCGATGAAGACGGGACTCATAACCTTTTCCCTTAAAACTAGGACACATCGATTTATACAATAAAACACGGACTTAACGTTTTTTTCATAAGAAGAACACACACCAGATAACTCAATTAAAAGTGGACACATTTTACTGATATAGAGCCACCTTTAATCATGCGTAAAGGATTGACGGACTTCGATAAAATGTTGAAGGGTATGGAACTGTATAGTATATTCCTGGACCATTTTGGAACTACATCGGCGCCGCTTCGTGAACATTTCGAAAGACTTCAGAAGCATTTCGAGACTACAACGGAACCAATTTGGAGCAAATTTAGAGTCGCTTCCTTATTATTTAGGTACAGTTTCGGAATCACTACAAAACTTTTTCGAAGCCGTTTCGCGAGAATTACATGATCACTGCAGAATCATGTCAATACTATTTCGGAATCATTTCACGATCACTTTAAGATTTTCGGACAGTTTAAGCATGCTTTCGGATACACTTGGAATCATTTCGAGGATCCTTCCAGGACCAGGTCTTAACAGTCTCAGGATCACTTCGGGACAGTTTTAGGTATCATTTCGGGACCAATTCAAAAATTTTTCGAGTCTATTTGGGAACCAGTTCGGAACAATTTTTACATCTTTTTGTACAATTATATATACATACATAAAATATATCACATGCACTTCGCTACTTGGTATTTTTTTAATAGAAAATTTATCTATTTCAATTTTAAAATATGATAATGCTTTTAAAACCTCAATATTTAGCTAATAATAAATTTATGAAGTATTTACCAATAAAGCTAATGATGTTCCGAACACTATTTATCCTATGAAACTAGTTATGTTGTAGTTTATATGTAAGTTATAAATTTGTGGTTTGAATATTTGTTAATCAGGCCTGTTCTGAATTCCGACTCGTTTTGAAAAGTAAAACGAGGCTGATTCCGAGTCGATTTCTTTTTGGTGTTTTCAATTCCAATTGAAACAAATCGATTCGAAGTCGATTTCGAATCGTTTTCATTTCGAGTCGATAATCAAGCGAAACTGTTTTTATTTATTTTGGTTTTAGTTAAATTAAAATTGTGCAAAAATTTGAACAAAATGCCAGAACCATGGTTTTCGGAAATGCAGAGGCAAGAAGACGTGCAATTGCGCATAAAAATCGAAAATCGATCGATCGACTACGTCGGTTTCCTTTAGACCACAATCGCTTTGTTCAGCTTGGAAAATTTTTGATAGGAATTTTCAAATTAAGATTCGTTATACTAAATAAACAAATAGTCGAACAAAAGTTGTTATAAATCTTCCAAATAAAATGAGTAATTTAATAAAACTTATTTGTGGGAAAAATAATGTAATTATTTGTGCTTAATAGGCTAATTACTTTCGATTCCGACTGCTCAGAGGCAAAACTTTTCTAATCGAACAAGTCTGGTCGGAATCGATATTCAGAACACCAATCCATTTCGATTCCGAAAAAATTGGTCGGAATCGAAATCTAGAACAGGCCCGAGTATGAATTTGTATATTATAGTTCTAAAAACACGAGCTCTTTCACACTGTTTGGGAGGAAATGAGAATACATATCTATTCTGCTCTGGCTACAAAAACATTTATTTAATAGAATTATGCGTTTACTTTGTTTAAGCAAATTTTTACCCAATTTTGTATTACTATATAATGGATTTACGCAATTCTAACAATGTCTATATACATATAATTTTATAATGCAACGGCAATAAATTTACTCTAAAATTTCAGCAACTGACTTCTTACTACGCGATTTCATTGTATTTTGTTTTCAATTCTCTAGGTACCTCACGAGTTTGTAATTCCCAAAGCGCCTCATTTATTAAAACCTCTTCGGTGATATTCTGTTAGTGTTACATTTGATTGGTTTTTTATTAGTAATTACATAATATATACAATACGTAGTAGAAATTTTTGTTTGATGCAAATGGTACATGGTGAAGTACAATAAAAATTTAAAAATTAGTATTTTGTTTTTTTGTGAGTCAAACGGTTTAAATTTTGTACATTAAAATGTATATTATACAGCAATCATTATTGAGGTGGGAGTAGTTAGGCCAAGTCTGTAAATATAATCTTTGTTTACCCAAGTGACGCGATTCATGAAAAAAATTAGTACACTTAACCATTTTAGTTCTCTTGAGATCACCAAAAATTAAGAAAAGTAATGATTGGTACTCATTAAAAATACTTGGATCAAAGTATCTACTAAAGGCTACTACTCATACTCAGTAGAAAGTATCAAGTATACTCGATCCAAGAGAGTACCTTGATACATTTACCAAAATTCAAGAAAATTTTTTATTTTTTTTTTCAACAGATCGTATATGTATGTATTTTAAATTTATTAGAAAAAAAACTTTTTTCAGACATGTACATATGTACGAAGCGGTTAATCATATAAGCTTTTTTGGTAAATATTGAGTTTGTTGGGCGGAATATTATAACACTTGGTCTATAAATAAGTTGTGCATAATTTAATAGAATTTAATAAATCATATTCTTTATTACACACCAGGGATGATACTCTGGAAATAGTTCTAGCTCTGAGAAAGAATCGACATCCCTGAAATTTGTTCTTAATTAGGGATTATCGAAAGAAAATCTAGTACAAAAATGAAGATGATCTCGCTAGATATGGCGTTCCTCAATCGAAGTCGTTATCAAAATAAATGCTATAATACCTACTTAAGCGTTTAGGAGAAAGATGCTTGGAATAAATTGGAGCCATACATTTCTTAAAGATTGGAGATAGAAAATGTTGGAGTTAAATTGGAAAAATATATGTTTCTTTTAATTTATAAAAGGTTGGAGAATAATTGGAAAATTATGTTATAGATCAGCGTGAGAAATGTGATTTTCGCAAAAGCTGGATAAATATTGTTTCGACGTTGACTGGGAGTTAGTATGAATGATGAAAAGCGTCGAGTACGAAATACTCGAGTAATTTTCCAAAAGTATGTGTACTACTCACTCAGTACTCGTATCGTTCTATCACTGATTATTCCATCTAAAAATCGGGCCAACGCTACGCTTTTGTGAGTCAAACGAATATAATGTTCTACAAAGATATATACTCGTATCATCTATCACCTTACATCATAATCGATAAATTTACGGTCTCTCACCATAAAACAATCGTTCGTAAGACTACTAACTATTCAGGCGACTTTCAACTCACCGCCTAATTTAAATTAAAGGAAAATAGAGATTAAAAACATATTAGAACGGCTATGTAAAAATTTTTATATTGCAAACCACAATACATATACAAAATTATATGTACACTGAAAGAAAGGCTGAAAACGGCCAGAATTGCCTTGTAAGTTGAAGCCGGTAAATCTTCAAACCAGTTGGTTTAACTGTTTGATTTCTTTTAGATGAAAAAAATCTTATCTCCTCCAAAATTAATACTTATTTACAGACCTGGCAAGTTTGTGAAAGACTTTTTTAAATTTTTTAAATGAATAGACTTACCGCATTCATTCGTCTATCGAATACAGGCATAGAAACGGTTGTCATGAATTGATATACATCGGATTCGATGGGTTGATTCCAAGCCTTGAAAAACAAAAAATAAAATATAAATAACAGTAAGAAATGCATAATTATTAATTAGGAGTTATAGTCTTTTCGACTGATCGAAAGCCTTGGCACCCTCCGTAAACTAAATGTTTTTCAGGTTGAAATTAGAGAGCGAGCAACACACCTTGCTCCGATTTGAGAGGCAGAAATGTCGAAACTGTCAGTACTTCGCCCAAACTAATGGACATGTCGATCAGAATCGTCTAACAAAAGCCCAAGAAAGATATAATTTTTAACAGAGTTGGACCTTAAGGAGATTCCCCCTAGAGGGGTTTGTCACAGGCCGACAACATTTTAAAAAAGTCCAGACCTAAAAAAGAATTAATACTTTTCGTGAGACCTTCCGTTCGCTTTATCCGAATGCCGAATCAGATTTTTAATTGTTGTTCTTCTTTTCGAGATATTCTTACATGAAAGTACGTTTCTTGGCTGTATTCAATACATAATTTAACCACGAAAAATTGTTTTCAACCAAAATCAACTTATCGACTACTGAGTGGAGTATCACCCTATCTCGGCTACTGTTTCGAAAACCCCCTATCTTTGAAAACGTTAAAAAAAACTCTATTGCAGAGTTTGGTTGAAGAACTCCCTATATCAGATTTTATCAGATTTTTTCCATTAACGCCCCAGCTACTGTAAAAAATGTAATGAGTTCAAGCACACATAGGGCGTTTTTAAAACAAACTCTGAAACAGGGCGTTCTTTAACCGAGTTCTAAGATATGGCGTTTTTGAAACAAATTTTGAAATTGGCAGCCGGTTGAAGTTCCACTAATCCACATAATTTCCCGTTACACCATTTAGTTTTTCCCGATATTTACTTGTGGTATTTTAATATATGCGTTTTTGTACTCCACGTCCTTGATAGCTGCGAACAAAAGCAATGTCAGGCATATTGAGTTTGGAATTGGGTACCAGATGAACTAGTCGATATTATTCCTTTATTATTTAAATGCATTTTATTTTGGTTTGCAGAATTCGCCTACAGTCAGGTAACAAATAACTAACGTGCCTAAAAGTAGAATTCAAATTTTTGAAAAAAATTTTGTTTAGGAAAATCGTCGCAAACCTAATACAGTTTAAAAAACAATATCTCATATTACAAAGAGAGCGAAAAAAACATTTTCATGGAAAATAATAGCACATTGCAATGTTATTTGTAGCTTTTTAATAAAAAGAATTTTTGGAAACGAAAAAGCTTAAGGAATTTCGGAGAAAAACAAGTGTTTTAAGTGGTTCCCCCATAAATTCAAAAAAACAAAAATTCGGAAACACATTTTTTCAAAAAACATTAGTCAGAACCATGATACAAAAAATGGAGGTAGTTCCATTTAGTGTGACGTTAGCCACTTGACTTTTGCGGGGACGATGACAATTTCACCAAAAACAAGCTACCAGATTGAAAAATGATACGAATTTTTCTAATTTTGTTGGATTTCATATTAACGAATACGACTAAATTACTTTCATAGTTATTTTAAATAAAAAAAGAAAAAAATGAGCCTCATGCCTTGGAAATATTTTAATACGAAATATCAGCCTAGAAAAGAAGGTTTTTAATAAGTTTTTCCAACTGCCGAAAATTGTTTAGGTGGAAGAAACATGGATCGAAATATGCAAAGCAAGGGAATATAGCCTTCTTAAGCGTTCGTACGTTTGCTTAGAACATTTTGACAAAACATACACATACAACTATAAACATTCTGTGCCCTGTTAGCATTCACATAGATGTGCAGAATTTGGAGCTACACTTTTTCTGAACATGCCTTGAGAAATATCCACTGTAGGGACATGATAATAGGGCCATGCTAAAACAACAGGATTTTTCGTGTATTTCTTTTCTGTCTAGGGGTCAAGCTGCCATTAAGATATGAGTCATTAACCAATGTATGAGTCATTATCCACTATTTTTCAATGAAATTACATGTTTCACTGTATTCTCAATCGATATATATGCACAAAAATCGTGCTAAAGCATATTATTATTGTTTCAGATGACCATTGCGTTTTTATCCTAACGGAAATTTCCATCTCGAAAAACTACAATTTCGCCTTAAACAGTAACGGTATGGCAACGCTTCTGGCAAAACAACAAACATTATGAAACTTCAAAAATCCCCAAATACGTCAAAAAATTTTGAGTGGTACTACCTTCTTTTTTGTATCATGGGCAGAACCCTTTTTTCTGAAAGCCAGAATTAAGAAGTCAAATTTCAGAAGTCAAAATTCAGAAAGTAATCAGACAGCAAAACACATTAAATTTTGCGCAAAATTGTATGTTTTTTGCTGTCTGATTACTTTCTGAATTTTGACTTCTGAAATTTTTTTCAGCCTGGAACACAGCAACGTGGAAAGTAGGCGTTATATCCAATCGAATTATGGAATATGTATAATATCACCAAATTGGGTGAAGTCCGTACAAATAATTCTATCGAAAGGTGGCACAACGTCATTCAAAGTGCGTTTGGAACACACGCTAACATTTTTAATTTCATAAATAAAATAAACAAGTAAAGGTGTCTAAGTTCGGGTGTAACCGAACATTATATACTCAGCGTGAGCTTCAATTGTACATTTCATTTCAGATAAATTACGTTTCTACATAACACGTGGCACCGCCCGTTTAATAAAAAATGCCTCCCCATTTCCTCTTACAATAAAACTTGATAAGTGAAATATCGTTGACTCAAAACTATTTGTTGCTAAGTTATAGCTTATTATTTTCGTCTACGACCCTTTTAAAAATCTTTTATATAAAAGTTGCCGTGGTCATTGACCGATTTCATCCATTTTTTCTAGAAATATTTCCTGGTATAGGGAAAATCTGTGTACCCAATTTTATTACGATCCGTTAATTTTTCTTCGAGTTATGTCTCCCGAAACATAGAAAATTGCTTAGTCATAAAAGGGGAGGTGCCACGCCAATTTTTTTAAATTTGAAGTTTTTGCTATTTATTGTTTAGATCCACTTCGGAAATGGAATACCATTGATATAAAGCTCTTTTTTGCACAGATCTAGCTTATTTTATTCGTCCACGACCCTTTTAAAAATCTTTTATATAAAAGTGGGCGTGGTCGTTAACCGATTTCTTTAATTTTCCTTCAAAGCATTCCTTATAGTAAAGGCAACCTCTATGCCGAAATTTGTTACGATAGGCTTAACGATTTTTGATTTATAATTAATAATGTTTGTAAAATTGATTTTAAATTTTAAACTTTTTTTTCAAATTTTTATCAAGAGTCTCTATATCCGTCCACATGTCAAATTTCAACATTTACACAATTTAATTTTTTCTTTATACATAATTCCTTCCAAATAAATAAACGTTTCTGAATTTTGAGAAAAATTTTATGTTTTTTCTGTCGTCTCATTACTTTCTGAATTTTGACTTCAGAATTTTGCCTTCTGAAATTTGACTTCTGAATTTTCACTTCTGAAATTTGACTTCTGAGTTTCGACCTCTGAATTTTGTCTTTCTGAATTTCTGGAGCGCAACATTTTAAGCAGTCTCAGGTACAAATATCTGAGAAACCAGAACCGATTTAAAAATTTTGACACTGTATTCTGATTCAACGTAACGAGGGTCTTAAAAAAAGCATATGCTCATTTCTGGGTGTGATTTTATTTTGAAAATGGCAAAAAACATTTTATATCTTAACTCTGACAGACTACTAATTCCAATTCAACTTAACTTAAATATTAGACAAACCACTAATTAAAAGCTCTCATGCTGAACGCAGATGTATGAGTGCTTGCTCTAGACTTAAGACGGTATTTTCTAATTCTACTCTGAGGTTAAATTCAACTATCGATTTATCACTAATCTATTGCTGAGTGGAAGATAACCCTTACTCGTTTCGAAAACGCCCTATTTTAAAAAACGCCTTATTTTATAATTGGTCGGAAAAAAGACCTACCTCAGAGTTTTATTCAAAAACGCCCTTAGTATATAAGCGTAAACCCAATATATTTTGATGTTAGATAGGCTTTTATGAGACAAATTCTAAGATAAACGCTCTTCAATTGAGTTTTGCATTTTTGAAACAAATCCTGAGATAGGCCCTTTATGAAACAAATTCCAAGATGCAACTTCTGAGATAGAACGTTTTTGAAAGAAATCTTGATATAATCCGCTTTTGAAAAATGTTGTAGATATAGATAGAGTGTTATTCCACTCAGCAGTTGAAGTGGAAAGGATAGTTTAACAAAATGCTAATGTTGACAGTAAAAAAAATTATTATACTGTAACTAGCAGACCAGGCAGACGTTGTTCTGCCCTAAATTTGGTCTATCTGCATACATCTTAATAAGCTCTTTCCGGCTAACTCTGCCTCCCCCCTCTTATATTTTTCTTACCCTTTTATTCACTCCTCCCTCCGTCGATTCCCTCTTTCGATTCATCTATCTCTATTTCGTCTCACTCTATCTCTTTCTCAGTCTCCTTCTCCTACCCTCTTTTCTCTTCTCTCAAGTTCTTCCCATTCCACTTCATCTCTTATTGCCAGTCCCAGAGGGTGGTCCTAATCCCAGTCCCAGTCCGTCTCTGGTCTAGTTCCCGGAAAAAAGGATCGTAAATACTAATACAGGCAAATTAATACACCAAAATTCAGGCAAATCGAATAGGACGTACATATATAGGTATGTGGGTATTATTAATTCATGTCTTTATTTCGGCTTCGCATGCTTATTTATCAGTTTTGCCAGGTTGATGCTACTAAATGGAATATTACAATGGAAATTACTTTAAAGCTCCCAGCAATAGCTTTCATTTGATATCCATAATACACACACATTGTACAGGTATCCGGGTCCACGTTTTGGCCTATATCTCGAGACCCTAGTCACACAGCGATATAAAAATTACTCTGTACTAAATCACACATCAACAGCTTCAATTTGATACCCATAATGTAAAAACACATCCTAGTATTACCCTGATCCACATTTTGCCCTTTGAAAATTTTGCCTTATGAAAATTACCCTGTACGAAAGCAGTCATCAACAGCTTTCATTTGATATCCATTTTGTATAAACACATTTTAGGGGTGCCCGGGTCCACGTTTTGGCCTATATCTCGAAACCCTAGTCACCAATAGGTATGAAAACTACACTGTACTTAAGCACTCATCAACAGCTTTCATTTGATATCCATATTATATAAAAACATTCTAGGGGTGCCCTGGTCCACGTTTTGGCCTATATCTCGAGACCCTAGTCACCAATAGGTATGAAAACTACCCTGTAGTAAAGCACTCAGCAACAGCTTTCATTTGATATCCATATTGTATAAACACATTCTAGGGGTGCCCGGGTACACGGTTTGGCCTATATCTCGAGACCCGAGTCACCCAGAGGTACGAAAAATACTCAGTATCAAAGTACTCATAAACAGATTCCATTTGATACCCATATTGTACAAACACATCCCAGGATTACCCAGGTCCACGTTTTGATCTCAAGACCCTAGCCAGAACGGGATAAGAAGTATCGTATGTCCGTTCCCTGGTACCTATCCACCAATTTTCAGCCAAATTTGTTCATCCGTAACTAACACGACTTTCTTTTATATAGTATTTTTCTAAAAAAAAAATCATAACTCAAGAATGGCTAAACCGATTTGGGATTTCAAAATCAACTAACCATCATCTCTCCTTCCTGTATCTTTCCTAAAAATTTCATGGCAATCTTTCTATCCGTTCTCGAGTTATGGAGTGACAATCAAAATGTACACTTCTTTTTATACTCAGTTGAGCAGAGAATATTAACTTTGATTGGATAACGGTTGGTTGTACAGGTATAAAGGAATCGAGATAGATATAGACTTCCATATATCAAAATTATCAGGATCGAAAAAAAATTTGATTGAGCCATGTCCGTCCGTCCGTCCGTTCGTCTGTCCGTTAACACGATAACTTGAGTAAATTTTGAGGTATCTTGATGAAATTTGGTATGTAGGTTCCTGAGCACTCGTCTCAGATAGCTATTTAAAATGAACGATAACCACGCCCACTTTTTCGATATCGAAAATTTCGAAATACCGAAAAAGTGCGATAATTCATTACCAAAGACAGATAAAGCGATGAAACTCGGTAAGTGGGTTGAACTTATGACGGAGAATAGAAAATTTGTAAAATTTTGGACAATGGGCGTGGCACCGCCCACTTTTAAAAGAAGGTAATTTAAAACTTTTGCAAGCTGTAATTTGGCAGTCGTTGAAGATATCATGGTGAGCGTTACTCCTAGTACTATATGTACGCTTAATAAAAATTAGCAAAATCGGAGAAGGACCACGCCCACTTTTAAAAAAAAATTGTTTTAAAGTAAAATTTTAACAAAAAATTTTATATCTTTACAGTATATAAGTAAATTATGTCAACATTCAACTCCAGTAATGATATGGTGCAACAAAATACAAAAATAAAATAAAATTTCGAAATGGGCGTGGCTCCGCCCTTTTTCATTTAATTTGTCTAGGATACTTTTAATGCCATAAGTCGAACAAAAATTTACCAATCCTTTTGAAATTTGGTAGGGGCATAGATTTTATGACGTTAACTGTTTTCTGTGAAAATGGGCGAAATCGGTTAAATCCACGCCCAGTTTTTATACACAGTCGTCCGTCTGTCCTTCCGCATGGCCCTTAACACGATAACTTGAGCAAAAATCGACATATCTTTACTGAACCTAGTTCACGTACTTACCTGAACTCACTTTATCTTGGTACAAAAAATGAACGAAATCCGACTATGACCACGCCCACTTTTTCGATATCGAAAATTACGAAAAATGAAAAAAATGCCATAATTTTATATATAACTTTAGAAAAAACTTTGTAAAATGGTTGTGACACCTACCATATTAAGTAGAAGAAAATGAAAAAGTTCTGCAGTGCGAAATAAAAAACCCTTGAAATCTTGGCAGGTTTTACATATATAAATAAATTAGCGGTATCCAACAGATGATGTTCTCGGTCACCCTGGTCCACATTTTGGTCGATATCTGGAAAACGCCTTCACATATACAACTACCAACACTCCCTTTTAAAATACTCATTAACACCTTTCATTTGATACCCATATCATACAAACATATTCTAGAGTCACCCCTGGTCCACCTTTATGGCGATATCTCGAAAAAGCGATCACCTATAGAACGAAGACCCACTCCCTTTTAAAAATACTCATTAACACCTTTCATTTGATACCCATATCGTACAAACAAAGTCTAAGTTGCGATACCTCGAAAAGGCTTCCACCTATAGAACTAAGGCCCACTCCCTTTTAAAATACTCATTAACACCTTTCTTTTGATACCCATATTGTACAAACACATTATAGAGTCACCCCTGGTCCACCTATATGGCGATATTTTGAAACGGCTTCCACCTATAGAACTAAGGCCCACTCCCTTTTAAAATACTCATTAACACCTTTCGTTTGATATCCATATTATACAAACAAATTCTAGGGTCACCCCTGGTCCACCTTTATGGCGATATCTCGAAACGGCGTCCACCTATGGAACTAATGATCACTCCCTTTAAAATACTCATTAAGACCTTTCTTTTGATACCCATATTGTACAAACAAATTCTAGGGTCACCCCAGGTCCACCTTTATGGCGATATCCCGAAACGGCGTCCACCTATGGAACTAAGGATTACTCCGTTTTAAAATACTCATTAACACCTTTCATTTGACACCCATAATGTACAAACAAATTCTAGAGTCAACCCTGATCCACCTTTATGGTGATATCCCTAAATGGCGTCCACCTATAGAACTATGGCCCACTCCCTCTTAAAATACTCTTTAATACCTTTCAATTGATACACATGTCATACCAACACATTCCAGGGTTTCTCTCGGTTCATTTTCCTACATGGTTATTTTCCCTTATGTTGTCACCATAGCTCTCAACTGAGTATGTAATGTTCGGTTACACCCGAACTTAACCTTCCTTACTTGTTATATATATACTAGCAGACCCGGCATATGTTGTTCTGCCCTAAATTTGTATATCTGCATACATTTTAATAAGCTTTTTCCGTCTAACTCTCCCTCGGCCCTCTACACTTTTTCCTAATCTTTGTATTCACTCCTCCCTCCGTATTTTTCGCTTCATCTATCTCCATCTTCGTCTCATTCTATCTCTTTCTCAGTCTCCTTCTCTCTTTTCTCTTCTCTCAAGTTTTTCTCATTCTTCTTCATATCTTATTGCCAGTCCCAGAGGGTGGTATGTATTTTGTTCCAGTCCCAGTCCCACTCCGAGTCTCAGTCTCAGTCCCAGTCCCAGTCCGTCTCTGGTCTACTTCCCGGAATAAGCATCGGAAATACTAATATAGGCAAATTTATATACCAAATTCAGGCAAATCGAATAGGACGTATGTAAATAGGGATGTAGGTATTATTAATTCATGTCTTTATTTCGGCTTCGCATGCATATTTATCAGTTTTGCCAGGTTGATGCGACTAAATCGAATATCACAATGAAAATTACTTAAAAGCTCTCAGCAACAGCTTTCATTTGATATCCAATATACATACACATTGTAGGGGTGCCCGGGTCCACGTGTTGCCCTATATCTCGAGACCCTAGTCACCAATAGGTATGAAAACTACCCTGTACTAAAGCACTCATCAACAGCTTTCATTTGATATCCATATTGTATAAACACATTCTAGGGGTGCCCGGGTCCACGTTCTGGCCTATATCTCGAGACCCTAGTCACCGATAAGTATGAAAACTACCCTGTACTAAAGCACTCATCAACAGCTTTCATTTGATATCCATATTGTATAAACACATTCTAGGGGTGCCCGAGTCCACGTTTTGGCCTATATCTCGGGTAGGTATGAAAACTACCCTTTATTAAAGCACTCATCAGCAGCTTTCATTTGATATCCATATTGTATAAACACATTCTAGGGGCGCCCGGGTCCACTTTTTGTCCTATTTCTCGAGACCCTAGTCACCAATATGTATCCTGGTCCACTTCCCGGAAGAAAAATTATCCGACATTTTATTCTAGATATAACGCTACCTACATACCAAATTTCAGGCAAATCGAGCCATATATACGACAGTTTAGAATAAATCGGTCCCTGGTCCACTTCCCGAAAAAAAAACTGTTGACAAACACTCTCCGGGTTCCTATTAAGTTATCCTAAAAATTTCATGGCAATCTTTCTATCCGTTCTGGAGTTATGGAGTGACAATCAAAATGTACACTTTTTTTATATATATAGATATACTGTAATATACATATGTATGTAGTACCGCTTTATTCCGTTCATAAATTCTTCTATACACTTTGGTTTCATTCAGCATGTCAAGCCCTTCTCGACGAAATTGCAAAACATCTTCGCGTTGATCATCACATTGCTTCATTTCCCACAGCCAGTCGGAGAGTTTTGGATCCTATAAATTGTAAAGAAACACAACACAATATAATATTTATATTCATATAATCTTCGAATTAGGCTCTATTGAATATCTTTCATTGTACATTTATCCCATACTTACAATAACATCCGCATAAACTTGCGTCCAAATAACAGGGTGGTCATGTTTACCTAAAACAAGTGGTCTCGCCATCACTGGTATATAATTGAGCACCATTTCACGCACTTCCGCCATATCACTCAAATGTACATAATAACCTTGATTTGCACATGCCATCCATTTGATATGCTCAACATCGGCTACCTCTTTGCCAATGAGATATGTGAAAACGCGCACGGGTTTAAATGGTATATCACGCCAATTAAATTCCCTAAATACATCTTCATATGTAAAGGGTGCACCATCACTCACAATCATAATGGCTTGATTGCATTGCGCACCACGATTTTCCGTACGAAATTGTTCCAAAACTTCAAAAGCTTTTGTCAATGCAGCGGTGAAATTGGCAATGTTGGCAATTTTTATAGAGTCAACACCTTCCATGAGCTCCCGAATATTGCCAAGATTCGCCTGATATATAAGTATGAATGGAAGGAATGAATGTTAGTGTATAATTTTGTGAATGCGTGTTAGGAATGTTAAGGAAAGAAGTGTATATACATATGTGTTAAAAACACAAAATTAATATAAATTACTAAACAAAATAATAAGAAAATGTGAGTACCAACGTACATGCCATATATGCTTATCGTTAGCTTAATTCACAAAGCCCTCAACCAAAAAATTTAAAATTTTACAGGAGAAGCAAAAAACATTTTATTACTTCCTTTATATTAAGTCGGTTGAATGTTTGTCCGCTTTTGATACAAATCAAGCAATCGATTTTTAAGTAACTTCTCATTGAGCCACAAACGTGAAACTTTACACATAGGTTAGAAGACCGTGACAATGCAACAAAAGGGAAACAAATCCGTTAGGTGGCGCACGGATCGTAATAATTTGTTTGTCCGCTTTGCATACAAATCTTGCAATCGATTTTTAAGTAACTTCTCGTTGAGCTACAAACGTGAAACTTTACACATAGGTTAGAACACCGTGACAATTCAACAAAAGAAAGAAAATCCGTTAGGTGGCGCACGGATCGAAATAATTAGATAAGAATTTGAAAATTTTCAAACCAGCTTTTAAGTAACTTCTCGATGAGCTAGAGACTTGAAATTACAAACTTAATTCAGAGGTCGATGACACGATACAAAAAGATTCGCTAGGGGGCGCACGGCATGAGCTATTTAGAAAAATCTTACGAAACGGAGGGAATTTGGGATGGATTTTTATGTAAGTTATCATTGAGCTACAACTGTAAAACTTCACAGATAGGATAAGACGCCGATAAAATTTAACAAAAGGAGAAAAAATTCAGGTAGGTGGCGCACGGATCGAAATATTTAGATAAGAATTTGGAAATTTGGTGGTTTAAGATCGATTTTAAAGTAACTAGTCATTGAGCTACAAATATGAAACCCCAGAGATAGGTTAAGACACCGTGACAAAGAAACAAAAGGAGAAAAAATTCCGTTAGATGGCGCACGGATCGAAAAAATTATATAAGAATTTGAAAATTTTCAAAACAGCTTATAAGTAACTTCTCGATGAGCTAGAGACTTGAAATTTCAAACTTAATTCAGAGGTCGATGACAGCCGATGACACGATACAAAAAGATTCGCTAGATGGCGCACGGGATGAGATATTTAGAAAAATCAAACGGAACGGAGGGAATTTTGGGATTGATTTTTATGTAAGTTCTCATTGAGCTACAACTGTAAAACTTCACAGATGAAATAAGACGCCGAGAAAATTTAACAAAAGGAGAACAAAATTCCGTTAGGTGGCGCACGGATTGAAATATTTAGATAAGAATTTGGAAATTTGGTGTTTTAAAGTAACTTGTCATTGAGCTACAAACATGAAACTTTACAGACAGGTTAAGACACCGTGACAAAGGAACAAAAGGAGAAAAAATTCCGTTAGGTGGCGCACGGATCGAAAAAATTATATAATAATTTGGAAATTTGAAACCGGGTTATAAGTAACTTCTCTATGAGCTAGAGGCTCAAAATTTAGAGCTTAATTCAGAGGTCGATGACAGCCGATGATACAATACAAAGAGTTTCGCTAGGGGGCGTACGGACTGAGATATTTAGAAAAATCAAACGGAACGGAGGGAATTTTGGGATTGATTTTTATGTAAGTTCTGATTGAGCTACAAGCGTAAAACTTAACAGATAGGTTAGACACCGAGAAAATGTAAGAAAAGGCGAAAATAAAAATAAAATAAAAAAATTTTAAGCACTTTCTTTATATAAATAGACAAAAATTAGCGAAAAAAGTCTGCTTATATAAAGACATATTCTTGCTAAACTTTGATTTTTAAATTTTGACATAGAAATTGCAAAAATATTTATGAGAAGTAAAAATATAAAGGAGCGCAATTGATTGACTAATAATATCTCCTTTCCTACCAACTTTCCAATCCAAGTAATGTGTGCTCCACTTTCATATTTTTACTTCTAATAAATATTTTTACAATTTCTATGTCAAAATTTAAAAATCAAAGTTTAGCAACAATATGTCTTTATATAAGCAGACTTTTTTCGCTGATTTTTGTTCATTCATATAAAGTAAGTGCTTAAAATTTTTTTATTTTATTTTTATTTTTAACATTCACTTTATGCAGATATGGCTTTTTAAAAGTGTCGTTCTAATAAATTAAAATTTTAATGGAGGGCGTTTTTTAATGTACCATATCAAAATCTGTGAAAAACGCATTTTCGAAAAATCTGTTGGTTAGAGCCTTTGTGAGTTAAGCTAACGTTATATATTAATGTACGTTGGTCAAATGTTTAAATGAAATTATAATAATTTAGTAACACAAAAAAATATATCAAAGCAAGCCGTTTTTTATCCAAAGAGCATCAAAACAGAAAATATTTAAAATTAGGTACAAAAGCTATATAAATATCTCGAAACGACAACACTGGTCGAGGCCTGTTCAAGGGGACAGCTACAGCCTTATTCTTTTAAGTTTTTTGGAAGTTTTTTAAAAAAAGTTAGCTGTTTCACAATTTGTTTTGAAGAAAAACTGTATTGTAATTGTGCCCTTTTATTAAACTGAGAATAGTGTTCCGGTGCACCTTTCGGCTGGGTATTTCAATTTGATATCGAACACGCAGTGAGTTGGTTGCCGTATTATGGTATGAGGCTTCAGTTTTCTGAAGTTTAGCAGAACACTTTTTAAAATATGCTCAATGAATGCTGTTCATGGGTTAAATTTTTTGAAGTGTATCAGGATTTTTCGATGATGGAATTTTTTATTGTTATTGATATTGGAGAAAAATTTGAACTCGAAATCTCCAACATTTATACTTCATACTGATGTAAAGTCGGATGCCTCTATTCACTCAGCCATATGAATGCCCGCTGCAGGTTTGCAAATCGTTTCTAAGTATTGCTATTTTTGTTGCTTAGTAACATTGTAACACTATAGAAACATTGCTACTATGTTTTGTTGAGCGCGCCTGAAAATTTTCTACTCAATCGAAAATTTTGATATACTTCAGAAAATTTAACCCATTAGCAGTATTCATTGGGCACATTTTCAAAAGTGTTTTCAAAGTGTGTTTCGAGCTTTGCAAATAACTTAAATTGCGAGCAGTTTTTGTTTCGTGTCTCCTTAATAAAAATAAAAATAATTGTTTAAACTAGTTTCCGAACAGCCAAGAGTTTTTAAAACTTTTCGCAGCTGCCACAAAAATACCACGGACGGCAAATGAAATAGTGTGAGTCTATTAGTTGCGACTTATGATGACAACAAATTTAAATGAAACGGCAATTTGTTTCTGTTTTTAGATTTTCTACAGCAAGCTAAACATTTTTGGTTTTGTTTTTAAATTATTGGGAAATTTTGGGATTGATTTCTCAATTGAACTTAAAATTTATTTTTTTTTTATTTATAAAAACAGATTTTTTGAGCAAAACCTTGAAGCTCATAGACTTATGGATCATTTTTAGGCTAAAATTTAAACCGAGTTTATATAAACTGAACTATCTTAATTTTCGTACTTATTTTCAAATCGTTAATAAAAAAATGTATATTTCCCATATACATTTCCCCCTCGATTATCGGTAATTATGAACAAGTTTTAGAGATGGGGATTTTTTTTCATAGAAAAATTTCTACCTCTAGAGCAGGGGCTGAAACTGCTATTCCTTTTATAATATAAATCCTTGCAAAACTATTCATTTTGGACTTTAAATATATTTGGATGAATATAAAAATTATTTTCGGATTTTTATTTTTTGAGTCCGATAGAACTATTTAAACTCGGACTTTTAAAACTAAAAGTCCCGAAATAAAAGTTAAATCAAGACTTTTTTTAAGGCCGAAATAAAAGTCCCGCTTGATAATAAAGAAACGGCTTATCCGAAATAAACATTTTTTTTTAATTCGGATCAGCCGTTTCTTTGTTATCAAGCGGGACTTTTATTTCGGCCTTAAAAAATGAAAGTCTTGATTTAACTTTTATTTCCGGACTTTTAGTTTTAAAAGTCCGAGTGTAACTAGTTCTATCGGACTCAAAAAATAAAAATACAGATTTTACTTTTATATGTGGACTTTTATGGAAAAAGTTCGAAAAACAAAAAGGATGCTTGATTCGACTTGATATTGCTATAGGGATACCTGGAAACTCAAACATTCTCACCTAGGACAATTTTTTGACCAGGACTTTTTCGACTCCGAAAAAAAATAATTATTATTTTCCGTCCCTGCTCTAGAGTCTAATCTCACATCTGAAGCACAAAATAAAAGAAAAACGTATAAAATTTAAAATAAAAAAAAAATAATCCAGTTCCCAGGGATGGAATATAAGTAGACGCGTAATCTGTTGCCGATTTATTGTAGATTAAGTTCTCAGATTGTTGTGTTAGATTCAATTAGGTAGGTGCTCTGCAGCAGGAATATATATAAATATGCCAAAGGAGCTAATGTGTAATATTATATAAAAAGAGCTAACCTCTTTGGATGGCGATTGCCGAGAATGGCATGACAACCAAAAAGTAATGAACGGTGGTTATTTCTTTGGCTTTTTGTAGCTAACTAAAAGCGAGTTATTTCAATCTAAGTATTATTTTTCACCAATTTAATTCCTTAAAATGTAAAAAAATATAGTTTTTCAAAAAAAGTTATTAAATAAATTTTCTATAGACCAATAAAACCAAAATAACATTGAAAAAGAGTGTTATTAAGTAAATAAAAAAACATATTCAAGATCATTAAAGTTAATTTAATATAGATAATAAAAACCGTATATACTTGAACAAGTGTATCCTCGAAACATTTGACGGCCGGCTCTACTGTTTTTCCAAAGGTGAAGATGTTCACAAAGTCATTGGTACCCAACGTATCGAGTATTGTATTAACAACCTTCTTTGCGATATCTAGCCTCTGTCCCTTCATAGAGCCAGAACTGTCCAATAGTATGATGATGTCTTTGGGACTTGTCGCTGCTTCCATATACCATGAACGTAGACGGCAATCATACAAATCGACTGGTTTGGCTTTCCACTTGGCCGCCGGAAATTGGCGCATGAAACCGGTCGAGCTGCCATAAAATTGCCACGACAATGTTGGATCGTTTTTATAATTATCACGAAATATTTGATCTAAATTCTCTGACCATTGTATGTCTTTGATGACGTCTTTGGCTATAATTAATATAGCCCCATCAAATAAACGTGTACAGTGAATGGGATTTGTTTAAAATTATAAATTTGTCCAAATTTGTTTGATGTGAATGTTTGTTTAACGAATTGTTTGACGAATTTTGTGTTTCATATTTCGATATTTTTATGGAAAGAAAAATTTAGAATCTTATTAGTTCTCAATTTTATGCCGATTTCACACAGAGAGTTAATGAGATAATTAGTCAAATTAAAAGTCTTTGGTCTTCCGAAGAAAACAAAAACATTTCATTATGTATTTCATTATTGCTTTATTGAATAACAATGCCAATGTAGCAATTGACAATCAAAAAGAATACTATTTCAATTTATAAAAAGCAAAAAAAAAAAACATTTTAAAAAGCAGGCACAGTAAAAATATATTATTTCATTAAGCTTCTGTGTGGTATATGTATAGGTTTTACTATAAAATAAAAATGGTTTACGTAAATGAGTGCGGGATGTAGATGACAGTGAACTCTAGAGTACACCTTTTCCACCTGCATTTCAAAAAATCAATTGTATTTCAGCAAAGATCAAATGAATATCAGCAAAATTCAAATTTATTTCAGAAAAAATCAACTGTCATTTCAGAAAAGATCAAATGTATTTCAGAAAAATCCGACCATATTTAATTTTTACCAAACGTATTCCAGAAACCCTCAAATGCATTTCAGAAAACCGCAAATGTATTTCAGAAAATGGAAAAAGTATTTTAGAAATAGTCAAATGCTGAGTCGTAGGAAGTCGGTTATAACAGACAAACAACTAACTCCAACTGAAAATTCACGGTAAAAATAAAATCATTCGTAAAAACGAATATGGCACTTTACAATATAAATTGACCAGGAGTAAAGACGTTTGTTAAATATGTGAAACGGGTTATTCAACAAATAAAAAACATAATTGCAAGAGCTGGAGTGTCCCTTTGTGTCTTTTAGATGCTTCGGGATGACGTGCCATGTCAGTTATACCAACTATTTTATACTCAGCTGAGCAGAGCTCACAGAGTATATTAATTTTGTTCGCATAACGGTGCCCCGTAACGGCATAAACTAATCGAGATAGATATAGGCTTCTATATATCAAAATGATCTGGGTGAAAAAAGAAATTCATTTAGGTATCTTAATGAAAGTTGCTATCTAAGTTTTTGGGCACTCTTTTTAGATCGCTATTTAAAATGAACGAAATCGGACTATAACCACGCCCACTTTTTCGATATCGAAAATTTCGAAAACCGAGAAAGTACGATAACTCATTACGGATAAAGCGATGAAACTTGGTAGGTCAACCCACCTTATGACGCAAAATAGAAAATTAGTAAAATTTTGTACACTGGGCGTGGCACCGCCCACTTTTGAATAAATGTAATTTAAAAGATTTTCAAGCTGTAATTTGGCAGTCGTTGAAGACATCATGATGAAATTTTTGCAGGAACGTTACTCCTATTACTGTATGTGTTCTAAACAAAAATTAGCAAAATCGGATTACGAACACGCCACGCTCACTTCTTAAAAAGAAAAATTTTTTAAGTCAAATTTTAACAAAAAATTTAATATCTTTACAGTATATAAGTAAATTATGGCAACATTCAACTCCAAAATTTGTCTCCAAAGCTCTCAGCTGAGTATGTAATTTTCGGTTACACCCGAATTTAGCCTTCCTTACTTGTCTAATTTTATTTATTTCGCTGCTTGTCTCATCATTTTAGCTCAATTAACTTTTTATTAAAAATAAAATGTTAGCTTTGATGGACTATTGTGAAATATCTAAAACTTTCTGAAATAAATTAATGGTTTTATGAAATATATTTGAGGTTTTCTGGAATAAATTTGGAAAATCTGAAATAATGTTGACTTTTTCTGAGAAACACTTGATGATTTCTGAAATAAAGCTTTAGATGTCCAAAGTACAATTGGCATGCCTGAAATATATTTGTGATTTTCTGAAATAAATTTGCTCTTTTCCGAAATATAGTTGGAAAAAGTGTAGTTTACACTACGAAAATTTTTGTATAAAAAATGTCAGCTGATAATGATTTACAGTACGCATGAATACATACATACAGACATAAGAAGGTTCCACACGGTTATGATAATTTCCCTTTTTTCTAGAACCAGGAATGGCTGCAAGTGTCTATATTTAAATATCTTAGCCTTTTTAGCTTTGATTTACAACAGTTTTGAGATTTTATACCTATTGTACAGTTAAGTTAAAAATTTAAACTTATACAAATTTAAAAAGTTTGAAAAATGATATAAACCGATAGTTTAAAATTTAGGATCAAATTTTAAGGGCTGCATATACTGTTATGGGGTACGTTTGGTTAAGGCGTACACCAAAAAAAAGTTTAAAAATTTTTTTCTAGTATTAAATCGTCCCACTTTTACAAAAATGCATTATAACTTAGAAATGAATGAAAGCATTGAAAGTTAACGCATAGGTAAAATATTTTATGGAAGATTTTTTCCTGGCTTCTTTATCGGTATTTGCTTCTATAAATATTACTTGTTTAAGTGATATTACCTAATTAAGTAATCCTTACGCAATTTTTTTGGTTTTGTGTATTTTCAGACTTAACGTCAAAAGCTCTTTGCCTTTTTTACAGCAGATGTCCAAATCCCGTAAATTGGAGGTAAGTGTTTTAATGTGCATACTATCTTTGTTGTATATTTTATATCCACTACTATCTACGAAACAGAGCTGGGTAAATGCATAACCATTACACTACCATTGAAATTTGTTTCAATTACATTACAATTGATTGCAAAAGTACTTTTGAGTTTCTTATTCCATTCCTCAGAGGAATTGTGAATGTAATTGAAAAACTACAAGTTAATTGGTGTATAATGTGGCTCGGGTCACACTTTTCATAATTTTTCCAGATTTTTCTTGTGAGTGGTAACTGAAGGCAGGAATATCAAACCATTATCCTTTCGATTTTCCCAGCTAAGATATGTCGTCCGTCCTCTTTCTTCCTTTGTCAAAGGCGGGTTGCTATTTGGATACATTATACTACAAAAATTTTGTTTGGTACTTCCAATCTGCACGGTAAATATCTCGGAAAACTGTGAATTTATTAACCTTCAGATTTTCATGATATGCTAACTGCTGGGGGAAATCCATCAAAAAAGTAGCTTTTTACAGTGCGAAAAACAGTAGACTATATGCTGCTTTCTCTGAATTAGTGTTCTATGCAAGCTAGGTTTAGAACAAAGAGGCGAGGAGACATAGATGTTGACAATATTGGACCAAGGAGATCGAGTTTACTAAATATTTGTTAAAAAAAAGTGTATCCATGTTTACGTAGAAGAATCTCTAAACAATATTAACACTTTTTAACACCAATTTTAGTTCATTTTATTCTCAATTGTTCATCTTTGTTTTTTGACAGTTTAACCTTGTAGGCCAGAACCATGAACGAATGACTAAAGATCCGGTAATGCCACAACCGTGTATTTGTAATTTAATTTAGGAAAAAAGTTACTGTCAAATGACGTAACGCTTTTGAAGTTTTTAGGTTTCTTCAATTATTATTTTTCTTTGAATTATCATTGGCGATTTTTCTTAACGAACAAAAATTTTAATTTCGTAAAAGTAAATTTTTTCCTTGCGATTGTTTATTATTTTCAATCAAATTCTAAGCCAAGGGACTTTTAATCGTTTGTGGTGATGCATAGTATTCGGTCCACTTCAGGAATCTAACATCAAAACCAAGAAGAAATAATTAAGGGATGCCGCAGGGCGTGTTCCATTCCCCACTATTGTGTAATTTTTACATATCGAAGCTGCATATCCCGCCCGAAACACTTAACCATTGTTTTCTACGCCAATGATTACACAATACTTGCAACAGGTCCTGCCCTTTCATCTATGCACTTTGCTGTAAAATTAACAACTATCTTCCTAGTCTTTCGTGGCATTATCATCGGCCAATTCTTCAGCGACCACATTCACCACGTGAACCAAAAAAGCGTCGAAAATGTCGTAGCCGATAAATGCCAGGCGAACCCCGTTCTCAGAGTCCAATATCCGAAGCTCCCACACTCAAAAAAAAGTTATCATTAAGGCGATGCCATCTGGGCATCAATGTGCAATTTTTGCTTATCTTTTTTTCGTCATCAATGATCTTATGTTATTGACATTTTCGAAATATTAGTTTGATACTTGTATTTGTCAAGTTAATAGACTACATACAAATGTAATGCGTTTTATAATCAATCTAGTATTTAATGTTATCATAATGAAACTAGGAAATTTATACAGTTATCATTTTGATACATTTTAAGGGCGAAACAAATATTTTCCATGGGCAAATCAATAGTCAAGATACAAAATTGATACTTTTAATTATACTTTTTATAATATTTATCGTTGCATTAACGAATATGATACCGTTTATAGTTTCATTTTTGCACATCGTGTATTAAAATGATAGTGACACTTTTTTTTTTGAGTGCAGTGGAAGAAAGCCAAATCCCCAGGGAATCACTCTGTCACAACTTCCACCTGATTACCGTATAAGTAAAATTCGTATCTATCCAGAATCAACCCCTATATACATAATATATGTCTTGTACGACACCATCCACCTTTTCAGTTTCAATGTGGAACCTACGCCTTTAACTTTTTTTGGTACAAAATTGTTGAAACACCAAGATTCCGTGCAATTTCTGAGTAATCGCACCCATTGGATGGGGCAAAGCACTGCTATAACAACAACCAAACGAAAATACACGACATTTAAGGCGTTCTATCTTGATATCAGATATCGTCACGATATTTGTCACGATATCAAATATATTTTGAAGCTGTTTGAATTATGGAGCTCACATTGGGTGAATAACGAAGGACACTGTGTGGATTAGGCTCCTCATGGCTTTTCTTTCACATGAATGTAGAATTTCTTAAATCATTGTGTGTTATTTTCTGGGATGTCTTAGTTTTTTGCAATTTAGTACACTCTTTGGCAGTGAGCACTTTTAGCGCCACTATGTCAATGACGTTAAGGAGTCATAAGGAGACATTCCTGCGCAGGTATGAGCGCAGTATTCTAACAGGCCTGCAAACTTCTCCGTTGAGTTTCATTTAACTCGGGCAACTGGCCAGTTACCTTAAGAACTATGCTTCTTTATCATTCCCCCAAGCGCTGGCAGCAAAGATTTTATTGCGCCTTAAAAATGTGGAGGAAAGAACACTAACCACTGACAATTTTTCGGAGGGGTTTCTAAAATCCATGGCTAATGTCTTAAAATGAAGTTTTGTGTAGTTTTTATTTAAGCTTTCTCATAAATTAATAATTTGAATTTAGTTATTCAATAAAAGTTCAATTCAAACAATTTTCTTTGTTTGTTGTTGTTTCTTTCCCTTTTATTACATTTCACTTCATTTGAATCATATTTCAAAAGCGTGACGTCACAACGGAAGTTTTACTTTTTGTTGCTGTCTTTAATGCGAGATCTGTTACTTGGATCATGGTTTTGCTTTGTGCTTCGGATTTTATTGTCAATTCTGTGTGAAATTCTAATAAATTCCTTTGCTGTAGAAGAAAGGAATTGACTACATTCCCCAAGTACTTGTAATGGGAAATTGACTATCATTTAATTCCTCATTACCACCCAGCCCTGCTCGGGAACCGTCAGCCGATACATAGACAGACTTTCTAAGTACGTGTTGCCAATGCGGAATTAGTATGAAATGCGTTACGTTTACTCTATATTTCAATAGACAAATTTTTACATGCGATCACAAGGCTTATTATTTATTATTATTTATCCTTATTAAATTTAGTTCTTTGTTATCTTGAAAAATAGAGACTTGTTAAGGATCTATAAATGTGAAATCAACAGGTCGAAAAGGGTTTCATGGAAAAGTTTCTGTGTGGCCGTAGATTCTCCAGCAAAATCTCAAAACTGAGAAAAGTCCTGTCTAGGATAGATACAGTTCGGGGACTGATAAAAGAGGACGACGGGAAATGGAAGACTCCTTAAGGTGCTACTTAGCACACACTTCCTGGAGATGATGTGAAAGAATTGTGTAACAACGTCTTCACTCCAAATATGGAGCGACCAGTACCAGGATTGTTGACAAATACCAAAATTGAATGGGCGATAAAAACGTTTGCCGAAGTCCAGATGGGATTATCCCTAATATGTTGCAGATGGCAGGTAGAACGATTGTAGAATGGTTTAGAACAATCTTTGAGGGTTGCATAAAACTGAGCCACGTGCTGCAATCTTCAAAAATGGCTCGAGTAGTCTTCACACCAAAAGCGGTTAAGAACCAGGCCTATTAGTTTGACATCTTATTTACTCAAAGCCCTAGAGAGATAATTAGATGTGTATTTCAAATCAAATATGAAGGAATCATTATTCTCTTCAGCACAAAATGTTTACAGCAAAGACGAGTTAACCGATCCTGCATTGCATAGGGTGGTCACGAATATAGAGAAAGCACTGGAGCACCTGAAACGTTGTTTTTCTGAACATTACCGGGGCTTTCAACAATGTATCGAAACTAGCAATCATTGACAGTCTCAACTCGATAGAAGTACATCTGCCCTTAAAACATTGGATGGGCTTCATGTTAAGCTGCAGAATGATCACGTCGCAATCGAGTCTCTGTACAAAGGAGAACTCCGCACTTTGAAGAATTATCTCCAATGGGCTGGACGCTGGTCATCAACCAATTGCTTAGGCGGTTAGAAAGAACCACGTAAACTCACGGCGTATGCAGATGACGTTTCAGTCGCAATAAGCCGCAGATCACTAACAGCAATCAGATCTATGATGGATCAGGCGCTTCGGGTTAATCGCCAACGCGGAAAAAACTGATGATGTTGTATTTACTAATCAGTATAAGGTCTCTAATTGGACTGAGCCTAAGCGTGCACATTAGAGCACAAAATATCTTGGAAGTAAATTGGATAGTGAGCTTCCGTGGAAACTCCGTGTGGAAGAGCGAGCGACAGAAACCTCCGTGGCACTGTATGCTTGCAAGAGGTTGATAGAAAGCACGGCGGGCTTATCGCCAAACTATTTACTATATGGTCCTAGTTTAGTGGGAAGCCACAGAAAAAGGTACATATCAAAAAATACTTTTAGGGGTATGGAGATTATCAATGATTAGCATAACGAGAGCCCCGAAAACTATACCGACAGCAGCATTGCATGCTATTCTGCACATCCCAACAGCAACAAAGCTAAATCCCTGGGGGCGGGTGCAAGCCATACGAGTATAGCTTTAGTAAATATAGGGCGAACGAACTACATGGTCCTGTACCTGAGATTCGAAGTACATCTTGGGCCACAATAGAGCTGGGGAGTTGACACAAGGGTGCGGAAATGGAGGAACACACTATGCACGCCTATACCGAGGGTTCCATATTAACGGAAGGGGTCGGGTCTGCTGTTGACTGTGTCGATCCAGAAATAAGTAGATCTTACAGGCTATCAGATCACTGCAGTGTCTTACAAGCGGAAATTGCAGCATTCCAGAAAGTGGCAGAAATCCTGGACGAATCGTGCTTAAGCTACAATCGCGTCAATATATAAAGGAGTGTCCTGGAACGCAAAGATTCATTGGAAAGCGTTCGCTTAGCCGGAGCGTACATCTATACTTGGTTACCGGTCATAAAGGGTGAAACGAAATGTTCGATGAGTTTGCAAAGGAGGGTGTAGCAAAAGATGAATCGACGGTAGACGTCCTTATGCTTTTGGGAGGAATGAAATGAACGCAGGAGTTTCATATGATTCCTCAAGCAGAAAAAGCGTAGACATACATCTATGCTGGGCTCCAGGTCATAAAGGGTTAGAAAGTAACGAAAAGATCGATGAGTTGGCAAAGCAGAGTGTAGCACAAGGTGGAGCGAGGGCTGACGACCCAATGCGTTTGGGAGAAATTAAAAGGAGACAGGAGTTGCATATGATTCCTTAAGCTGGAAAGACGTGCACAGAATCGTTGAGCTGCAAAATGTCTCAGATCACGTGCAAATCCAACGACTTTATACTCACAAATTTTCTCATATCTCTGAAAAGGGTAGACTTAAGGCTCAGGATGGGCAAACTAACTGGATACTGCCTTCTGGCTTAACACGCTTACTAGATAGGCCTCGTCAGTATCAGCTGATGTAGGAAGTGCAAGCTGCATGTGCTTACTAGGTCAAGGCTCAACCTATAGCAGATTTGCCAAACCTCGTAGCAGCAATTAACTAGAAAACTTCTAGTATTTTCCCAAGAGGTCGGAGTTATTATATAACATAAGTTCTGGTACCTAACTGAAGTTTTTCCGTTTGGTCGTCAAACAAATTCTGCTAACAAACTGGACACATTCAGTCCATGTGAGGTCTTTATTGAACGGCCTTATCCAATTTTTGTAAAAATACGTATGTATGGATATATTCATGTATGTAAAAATTGAGTCAAATTATTAAACACCTAGCTTCTTGTCGATATAATGAGGCTTGGAACAATTTTTACTTTGGCCAGAATCGTTTACGCAGTCACATCGGTGCATATAAAATCATTACAAGCATACATATGTACAGTTACTCAAAAAAGTAAGTACACACTTGGTTTATGCTGAAAAAAACTCAAATGCAGTGGCTCACAGCTTAATTGATAATTTTCATCAAAAATATCGCAAATTCCCTAGCAGAAACCACATTCAAAAAAATGTCAAAGGTTATTCAAAGGTAAGGAGAATTATTCAAAATTTCAAAAATGACCATCAAAAATTTCAAAATTTTTTTTTTTCAGAATTTCTAGAAAATTTTTGAGTATGCAGTTTTGTAGCACAATGAATTTTAGTACAATAATGCTTAAGTTAGAAAGCTCAAAATGTTTCCTGAATTTTCAGAATTTTTTCGGCGAGGGTGTTGAGCAATATCCCACATACAAATTGCTCAACACCTTCGCCGAAAAAAAGTCTGAAAATTCAGGAAAATTTTTTAGCTATTTCTAACTTACACATTATTATACTAAAATTCATCGGGCTACAAAACTGCATACTCAAAAATTTTCTAGAAATTCTGAAAAAAAAAATTTTAAAAATTTGGTGGTCACTTTTGAAATTTTGATTAATTCTCCTTACCTTTGAATAACCTTTGAAATGTTTTTGAATGTGGTTTCTGTTAGGGAATTTGCGATATTTTAGATGAAAATTATCAATTAAGTTGTGAGCCACTGCATTTGAGTTTTTTTCGGCATAAACCAAGTGTGTACTTACTTTTGTGAGTAACCGTACATAAATACATATTAGGCGTTAAGGTACAGCGGGCGCACGAATGTGTCTGCATAAGAATTCCTGACGAAATTGAAATTTTATATTCCAAATTTACTTTTCTAAACACAATGCAAACTGTATTAGAGCAAGCTTTGTATTCAAAAAAGTTTCCTACATGTTAATTAATGTATGAACTTATGATTACATATTTACTGCTAGAAATGAGGATGCACTAATGAAATATACAACGAATAAAGTCAAATGAAAATCAAACCTCTATCGAATACATTTAAGGGCACATGCACTGAACTGACGCTCAGATTGACTGGCGTATTAAAAAATTCAGCTTTCGGTGTTAGAACAATCTCTTTGGGCGGTACAAAAATATGTGGCTCGCCCATATCATCCAGCTCGCGTGGTGCTGGTGTTGGTATTGGATCGTTTGGCTCTCTCATATCTTTGGAATTAAAATAGGAAAACAGTTGGTCTTCCTTTTCGTTTTGATGTGAGAGCGCAGTATTCTCCGCCGTGTCCATAATACGCTTAAAATATAGGAAAATTATTGTATTCAATTTTTTTGTTTTTTAATATTTTTTTGTAAATATTTTTATTTTAAAATATTTTTTCTTACCCGCACTGCACTTATTTTTAAATCCATCATCATTTTTATATCATGCGCCATGTTCTCAACAATTTTGGCCCCAGATCGTGAAACGACTTGCGCTTCTTTAAAGCTCTATATACAAAATTTCAAAACAAAAAAGTGTAAAGCAATGAATTAAAACCTTTCATTTCTTATAACTCCCATCATTATTTTATTATGCAGAAATTAAAGTTATAAATGACATAGACAATATATGCTGACCGTAGAATCCTATTTCATTAGTCGCGTTGTTACAATTGTTCCCTTTAGATTACGTCAAATATTCTATCATACGCTGTCGAACTTATCTTTAAGTATTCCTTAGAGAGATGTGGGCAGTTGACAAGAGCATCGTATTGTTGTTGTTGTTTTTGTTGTATTAGCGCTAAAGATACTGCTCGAAGGTTTTGGGTAGTGTTATCGATTTTGGTGGTCCTTTGCCGGATACAGATCCGGTACTTTCCAGTAACAAAGGATCATAAAGGTACTAGCCATATCATCTCGGGAACGATTAATATGAGCACATTAAACCTTCTAGGCCATCCCGCCCCTACCCCCTGTGTATGATACATTCATATTTGTAACAGAATTCCCCTCGCGTAGGTGAGGTTGACAATTGGGTTGCGGAAGTTTTAAAGCTATAAAGCTTTGTATTGTTCTTATCTACCCCTTGAATTCCTATTGTGTTTGTTGTAGCAGTGCTTCTCCCCATCAAATAGGTGAGACCACTCACAAATTGTCATCAATATCCTCTAATGAAAGTCCAAGAAAACTTGCGGTTTCAACAGAGGTGGACCAGATATAAGGGATTAGAGGCGTTGGTTCCACATTGCAGTTGAAAATATGGTAAGTTTCATGCAGGACACATATTATGTGTGTCGGGGTTGATTCTGGATCGGTAATATTTTAACCTGTTACACTATCCAGATCGAAGTTGAGCTAGCGTGACGTGCGTCTTCCTGGGAAGGTTGCTTTCGTCTAATGCGAATTGCGGGTATTTCACTTTTGACTTGGCATAGAGGTCCGACGTCGGCGGCCACCGTGGTGTGATGGTAGCGTGCTCCGCCTGCCACACCTTATGCCCTGGGTTCACACCCCGGGCAAAGCAACATCTAAATTTTAGAAATAACGTTTTTCAATTAGAAGAAAATTTTTCTAAGCGGGGTCGCCCCTCGGCAGTGTTTGGCAAGCGCTCCGGGTGTATTTCTACCATGAAAAGCTCTCAGTGAAAACTCATCTGCCTTGCAGATGCCGTTCGGAGTCGGCATAAAACATGTAGGTCCCGTCCGGCCAATTTGTATAGAAAATCAAGAGGAGCACGACGCAAATTGGAAGAGAAGCTCGGCCTTAGATCTCTTCGGAGGTTATCGCGCCTTACATTTATTTATTTTATAGAGGTCCGACGCATTTTGATGGATATCTCTGAGGACCTTTTGTGCTTTTTTCTACATACGGTTGAGTTCTCAGGTGCCGCGTTTACTCAAATTTCTCGCGGGGAACACTTCCGAAGTCCCTGGGAGGTGGGGTCTCTTTAATCAGATGCCTGTTGGGATGCCCAGGTGACCATGTTAGGGATGGGTAGCATGTAAGCGGCCGGCCAATTGCTTTGTAAGTGGTAAAGCGCATCTCCTTATCCAAAGTGCTGCCGGCAAGAGATTTGAGGATTTTATTACGGCTCTAGATTAAAGGTACAATTGCGGATCCTGATCGAATGTCACACGCAGTATTTTCGCATATAAGAGAGTCTGTAGCGAAATGCCAGCTACGGATGTCCAGTATGGTCGAAAATTATTTTGTGTATGCTGTTAATAAAGTTGCCGACGATTTGGTCGGTGACAATGTCAGGTTTCGCTATGCGGAGGAACTGAAGAGTTTAGGGAAGTAGTCGACTATTTTATTACATAGCTCATTAATGGGTTGGCCGGGACCTGGAGCGATTGTCGTGCAGTCATCGAAGTAGGTTGGTCTGGTTGGGAAGACATATATAAGTTAAACAAAATCGGGGAAGGACACCACCCTGTGGCATCCCTTGTTTAATTTTTGGGGTTTAAATGTAACGTTCTTGAATTTCATTGATGCCTGACGACCGGACAAATAATTTTCAGTCCACCTTTTGACAGTAAGAGGAAGGGCGGGGACCCTTACAAATTTTGCAGTAAAGTTCCGTGGGAGCAGAATGGCTCCGAGTGTCTTGGCTACTGGCGATAGGAGAGATATCGGACGATATGATTCTCCCACTAACGCTGGTATTCCAGTAGCGGTACCACTCTCGCTATTTTTCGCAACCGATGGCACGTTATCGCCTAAGGCAATGGATATTTTATCGTTGTGCTTAGTCACGTTTGATAGCGACGTTGCGGTTGACCATAGCTTGTATACACCGGCAGGGAGGTTACAATTCTTTAAATGTTCTTCCCATTTCGCCCGCTTTCGTTTGTCCACAACTGTCTGATACGATGATTTATGCCTCTTGTTTGGGGATGCCAAGGCCGTGTTGTCGTACCGGATTCCCGTAATCCTTCCAGCTGGAATAAAACGAACCGACACGGATTCATTAACCTTGTGCAAAGCACGGTCTCCTTATCGAACATCAGTCGTGATTGAGATGGCAGCAGTGATTGTCTGTATATGTTTTGTATTCTTAGGTAGGAGGTTGGCTGCCAATGTGACCATCGGCTGCCAGTTAACGCAGTTAACAAAACCAGCGCTTACGATAGAGATGTCTGGCGAACTTTGACGGCTTCTTAACAAGCATGTGTGGGCGTCGCCGTTAGTGCTGATCATTGGAAAGTCAACTGAGATAAAATTCTACATCTTGAAATACCCGATAACCCATTCCCATTCGGATACGCAGATCACAACGCCACTTAGGAGAAAATAACATAATTGATACTTCTAACCTGAAACTACATACCTGTAGAAGCCATTTCTGGTATTAAGGAGTCTTACTTAGGCGTATTCAGCATTGTATAGGGAGACATGCATATAATCAGGTATTGCTACGATAATGGGCTTTGCACACCCTTCAGGAGTAGCTCCTAAATATGCATAAACTGCGAACAGTAGCTTCGAAAGAAGCCTCCACTATTCGTCCTGACCAGCCGTGTTACGCGTCCCCGATATGGTCGCCAAGCCTAAGGGGTACTCACTGGAAAAAATACAGGCCTGTCAAAACACTGCCCTCAGAACCGCTACGGGCTGTCTTCCTATGTCCCCAGAACACCACCTACATGAAAAGTTGAACAAACAGTTTCTTTTGAATACCCAGAAATCCGGGCATCCCAACAGACATCTGGTTGATGAGCCCACACCTCCCATGGGCTTAGGAGGTCATCTCCGTAAGCATTACGAGGAAATACGGCACCTGAGAACCCAGCCGTATGAAGCAAAAAAGCTCAAACAGATCCTCAGTGATATCCGCAAACGGGCGTCAGACGTCTATACTGAATTTTCCCGGCGAATCCAGTTCTTAAAGTAAAATGCACAGAACTCTCAGAAGAGGAGCGCACTCTCCCTAGGAAAACGCGTAACTCTTACCTCTCCAGAATCAACGCCGACATACAAAATGTATGTTCTGCTTGCAATGTGTCCCGCATGACAGCAACCATCTCTTCAATTGCAATGTGGAAACAACGCCTTTAACACCCCTCTCAATATGGCAAGTTTCCTTGGACTTCTGTTAGAAGATATTGATGGCAATTTGTGATCGGTCACGCCTATTGGATGGGGCGAAGCACTGCTACAACAATAACAACCAACCGTGCTCAATGAAACAGTTCTGATTACCCTATTGCCGCTTGGAAGAAAAAGGCTTTGGGAAGCAAAGAAGCAAACGGATGAAGATCGTATAAAATTTATTCGCCAAAAAAGCAGACAAGTTCCTTGGACTTCTGTTAGAAGATATTGATGACAATTTGTGATCGGTCACGCCTATTGGATGGGGCGAAGCACTGCTACAACAATAACAACCAACCGTGCTCAATGAAACAGTTCTGATTACCCTATTGCCGCTTGGAAGAAAAAGGCTTTGGGAAGCAAAGAAGCAAACGGATGAAGATCGTATAAAATTTATTCGCCAAAAAAGCAGACAGGAAAAGTGGAGGTGGTGGGAAGACGAACAACGAGGTAGGTGGACAGCGATAAGCTTCAACGTCACCCAAATATTTTCAAGACTCGGGTTCTTCAAAATATACCTACACAGAATAGAAAAGTTCGGACGATGACGATTCCTCGCCGTGGAGCAGGCTGCGAAACCTTATAAGATACCAAACTCTCACGAGCAAAATTGCATGAATATTTGCGAGGTAAGTGAACTCCACGACATAGAGAGATAAAAACAGCGTTACTAGTTCCGAATGAAATTCAATGGTGGAAAGTAGTAGCCAATGGCCCTGAATGTAATAATATCGATAACTATGGCTGCGGTGGCTGCGGTGGCTGCCGCCCAACATAGCAGAAGAGCACACTTAGGCTGTTCAGACATTCCATATAATTTCGATAAAATCTTCGTTCCTACAGCTTCGACAGAAATTCATTCAGGTGGCTTAAACCGGTCGACGTATTTAGTAGCTTTATTGTCCAGTTTATCGGCAGCACATTTTCCAGGTATACCACTGTGACATATGATTCGCTTAGCTACTCCCTGCAATATCTTGCTTCCAACGATGCAATGCTTCTGCCATGATACGCAAATCTAATGTCCGTCCAGGGCAAAACAGCGGGTTTTGGGTAATGTGTCTCTGATATTAACATTGCGCAGACAATGCTTTTTCTTTCTATACCGGCCACTCCTTGTAGCTCAACGTTTCTTTCAGTTGGCTCCGGAGAACGTTTGAGTATTACTAATTGAAGAGCGGCGGTGGTTCAGGAGCTGAAAAGTGTAGCTGTACGAAATGTAAAACTTCGTTTACGTATGCCCTTTCATTTCCATTTTTTTTTATCATTATGGAAATATCTTTGTATTCTAACTAAAGAAGTTGTTGTTGCTTTCTCTTTTCTGTATGAGGTGCGTTATTTTAAAGAAACGCCAACGCCAGAACAACGTGTAAGTCGATGTTCGGGTATTACGTATCAGTCGGGAGTTCGACAATTTCTTAGTTTCTTCGTTGTGTACAAATATTTAAAAAAAAATTACCGTAGATGCTTAGTTTTTTCCGCTTGTTAACCTTAATCACTGTGCGGCGCCCTAAGAAATGGTATTTTGTAGCGTGAATATAGGTCGCTTTCACATGGCCATTCCTCCATGAGGTTGAAAGCGTTCTACTAAAGGTTGCCTAGAGGTTGGGAGTGTTTTTCGGTTATTTTTAGAGGTGCGTTGTTGTTGTTGTATTAAACAGTGCTTCGCCCCATTCAATGGGCACGACCACTCACAAATTGTCATCAAAATCTTCTAACGGGAGTCCAAGGAAAGTGGCTGTTTCAACAGGGGCGGACCATAGGGAGATGGGTTTTAGAGGTGTAGGTTCCACAGTACAATTGAAAAGATAGTTGGTTTCATATGGGGACACATCACATGTAGGACATACAATACGTATGTCGGGGTTGATTCTGGACAAGTAAGAGTTTAATCTGTTACAGTATCCAGAACAAAGTTGGCCAGGGCGACTCGTGTTTCCCTTGGTAGTGTGCTTTCTTCTTCTGCAAGGGTGGGATATTGCATATTAATAACGGGGTTCACCGGGCGCGTTCTGACAAAGGCGTTTACCGATTCTGTGTGAATTTGGCTAAGGGCCTGCTTATGCTTGCCTGGATCAAACTGCAGTGTTGGCAGGTGCCGGATCTCGTCATAGTGCATTAGGAGATGTTCCCTTAATCCCCGTGGAGGCGGTACTGAATCAAGCAGTTGTTTGTTAGGATGTCCTGGTTTGTGACAATTAAGCAAGAACTGTTTGTTAAGCATTTCATTGTGCTCTTTAATATTAAGCTCTTCAGCCTCACTATATACATGGTGTTCGGGAGTTATAAGGAGACATCCGGTGGCAGTTCTGATTGCAGCATTTTGGCAGGCCTGTAGCCTTTTCCGGTGTGTATTTTTAAGACCAGGCGACCAGACTGGTGACGCGTAGCTCATGAGCGGCCGGAAAATTGCTTTGTACGTGGTTAGCGACGTTTCTCTATCTTTTCCCCATGTGCTGCCGGCAAGCGACTGAGGATTTTGTTGCGACTTTGTACTTTAGAAACAATCTCGGTGGCATGAGCCTTAAAGGTTAGAGTATTATCGAAGGTTATCCCTAATATCTTTGGATGACTGAGAGTCGATAGTGTGACACCATCGACGCGAACGTGCAATCTTTGCGACATCTATTCCTTCCACGTCGTAAACAGAGTGGCCGTGGATTTTGTCGGTGATAATCCCAAGTTGCGCGAGGTGAAGAAACCGGAAAAATCGGGGAGATAGCTGTTTATTTTAGAAACTAATTCATCAACTGAAAGGCCAGGTCCTCTAGCCATAATCGTGCAGTCGTCAGCATAGGACATGATTGTGACTTCTTCTGGTGGGGAAGGGAGTTTTGACATGTAAAAATTAAACTGATGCGGGGATAGGACACCACCCTGTGGAACCCCCTGTTTAATTTTTCTAGGTTTAGAAATTTCGTTCCTAAATTCAACCGACGCCTGCCGGCCACTCAGGTAATTAGCGGTCCATCTTTTTAGACAAGCAGGAAGGTGGAAGCCTTCTATGTCTTGGAGTAGCGTGCCGTGGTTGACTGTGTCAAAAGCTTTTGACAGGTCAAGTGCCACGAGCACCGTCCTATGATGGGGTTTTTGCTGATTTAACCCGTAATTATCTGAGTGGTAATAGCATTGAGCGCGGTGGTGGTGATGTGCATTTTACGGAAGCCATGTTGGTGCGTGGCTAGGATTTGCCGTAAAATGAGGAAGCAAAACAGTTTCCAATGTCTTTGCTACTGGCGAAAGGAGTGATATCGGTCGATAAGACTCGCCTTCGTTGGCAGGTTTTACAGGCTTTAGTAGCGGGATTATCCTTGCCAGTGACAGTTTTAAAACATGTGTTAGGTATTTTATTCCCTCATCGCCAAGGTGTTTAAGCATTGGCATGGCTATTCCGTCGGGGTCTATCGACTTGGAAGGCCTGGCCTTGCGGATGGCTGCTTCAACCTCTGGGGGTGATGGTAATGGGTGGGACGTCGTGTTTATGTTTATGGGCTCGTCTGTTAGCACGACGTCTGGCTTTGTGTACAAAAGAATGCATTATAAATTGTCGGTAAAAGCCGCTCTCGCATTTCTTCGAATCAGATAAACTATATAAATAATAAAAACTCTATCATTGTGTTTGGTACGATTAGACAAGGATTTGACGGTTGACCACAATTTACCAACACCCGCAGAGAGGTTGCAGTTCCTTAGATGCTCCTCCCATTTGGTACGTTTATGTTCATTTACCAGCCGCATGTTATCCAAATTAAGACTCCTAATAAGGGGGTCTCTAGGGTTGACGTGTCACGCAAGGATCACGGTTACCGAACTAACATAGGCTTAACGCGAAATTATGATTTGGGAACCAGTTTAGGTCATAGGTGTTACGTTCCAAAGTCGGGTAAGAACGCAGCTCTGAATAATGGTATTGTTTAATAGTAGGTATAAGGTTCCAAATTGGTCTAGACCTAAGCTAGGAGGTGTGACCCGCCATGAGAAACCTTGTACCAAATATCTATGAATCATTCTAGAACGTACCTCAAAAAATTAGGAGGGGTATGAAGGTTATCAATGCGTACCATATTGGGAACCTCAAATATGGGACGGACAGACTACCTTGTTCCCTACCTGCGCTTCGATGGATCACTTACAGCCACGATATGGGTGTAGGGTTGGTGCAATGGCGCTCAAATGACAGACGAGGTGGTACACGTACAAACAAATGGCTCCAAATTAATGGAAGGAGTAGGTTGTGGGGTATACTAGGCAGATCCGGAAATAAACATATTCTACAAGCTGTCATATCACTGTAGTGTTTTTGAGGCGGGAGTAGTGACCGTGACTAAAGCAATAGAAACACTGCTGAAAAATAGCTTAAACTGCAGCCGCGTCAATTTTTACATTGACAGCCAAGCATCGATTAAGGCTTTAATCTGTCATAGCACAACATCTTTATTGGGTATCTAGGCATATGGGTATAGATGGAAATAAAAAGGCGGATGAGCTAGCTAAACAGGGCGCATCCCTGGAAGCATGTACCGAAGACGTTCCAATCAGATTGAGCGAGATTAAAAGAAAGCCAGAGCCGCACGTTATCTACCAATCAGGAAAGGCGTAGAACCAAACGCGGGGTTGCAAAGTATGGAAGATTGAAAAGAGGGAACTGTAGGTTAATGATGGGTATTCTGTCTGTACACTGCCATCTGGCGCCATATGCTTTTAAATTAAGCCTCTTTCAGTGAAAGCAGATGTAGAATGTGCGGTTTAGAGGAGGAAACGATCGAGCACGTTCAAGCGTGTACCCTTCGCTCGCCAGGTTAAGACCCAAGCTATTAGGAGTGACACAGTTATCAGATCTAGAAGCAACAAGTAGCATGAGTGCTATAAAGCTTCTAGTGTTTGACAAGAAGATGGAGTTATCTACCAACATAAGTTTTGGTTTCTGAAATGGGTTTTCATTTTGGTCGTTGAGCAAACTTCTAGTGACACTATGAACTCATTCAGTCTATGTGAGGTCCTTACGGACAAGCCAGTTTAACCATACCTAGTCTCTGAATAATATATGCAAAACGTCTGCCAAGGTGGCATGCCTTGATTTCTCATTCATGTTTCTGTAAATTAAAGAAAAACTACAGTCGCATGATTCAATTACTAGAGGTTTGTTCTCCATTGATGACAGAGCTTTGACACTCCCAAATTTAAAAATCTGGACGGGTTGCTTTACTAATATAAGGAAAACGGGGAATAACTCAATTCCTTTCTAGCGAAAATTGTAGTAGAAAAGTACATTTAGTAGTATATTAGTAGTGATAATAAATTTGTAAATGCCAACAAGTTTTGGGGGAAATAATTCATTTTCTACTAAATATTTTGTGAACTTACAAGGCTATCAAAAATCATCAATAATATATTGTGAATTGATAAAAAAGAGTTATGTTGGTTTGGTCATTCTTTCAGAATTTGTTTGAGGAATGGCGCACGTAAGAATTTTATTCAAAAAAACACTTTCTCAAAATTTGTTTCAAAAACTCCCTATCTGAGCATAATTTCAATGCAGGGAGTCAATGAAAATCATTCCGAGATAAGACGTTTTTCGATGTAATTAAATATGGGGCGTTTTTGTGACAAATCCTGAAATGGGCAATTTTTGAAAAATATTTTGAGATAGGACGATTTTGAACAGGCAGCCTACATGGGGTGATACTCTACTCAGCAGCCGCAATGAACAACAAAAATAAAAGAAAATGGCTTATTGTCTTAGAACTTTATATTCCTACCTTGACTTTGACAAGAGTTAAGGTTTTGTGCGGTCCTGCTACACAGGGAGTATTCACCTTTTTATTCTGAAATTTCGAAAAGCCCTTTTCCGTTACGTATTCATAGAAGCGTTCCGGATAAACCGTTAATTTAGAATATTCGGAATACGTTCATTTCATACTACCTCACGAGGTCCGAATACATCAAATATGTATATACATAATATTCTAAAAATAAACCGAATCCCCTAATTCTTAAATAATTACGAATGTTCCGAACATACGGAATTAATAGAACAAAAGGTCGACTTTTCGTACGCGCCCAAAAATATCCAGAGAAGTGTCAACAGGCGCGTAATGACCTCGATAACAATAATTTGAAGGCGGAAATAAAAATGTTAGCTCGTTCAAAAGATATTGACGAAAAACCGAAAAATGATCCCGGGTTGCGTTGGCGGCCTTCAGCCGAGCTTATAAAAAATTACCCTGGCCGGTCGACCAGTGAGGTGGGATCAAAATTAAATGCGTGCAAAATCCCTTTGTACACAAAATCTTTTTCAGTGCACAAAAACATTACAACATCCACATGAAAATTGCCAACTTCAACTGCTAATATCTCCGGGCAGAGATACAATTTTTCTTTTTCGCCTTCGGCTTATTGTTGTCGAGGTCCCCTCTCCCGATATTTTTGGACGCGTATTAGCATTAGATTCCTGTTCTAGACTTTTAACTGAATAAGTTAACATGCCCAATGAGTACATTTCGTTATGGCATCTCAATTATTTACTAATGACATTTTTACGTGAATCGATTTAATAGTCCTGGTTTTGACGTTGAACGATAAATTTTGAAGTGGTTTAGGTTTCGTATATTCACAGGTTTACGAAAGTGCACGATTTCTTGGTGTCCTCAATTATCATAAAATTACCTATGTTCAATGTTCAGCCATACCTATAGATCGAGGCATAGTTAATAAATTCACTATGCAGCTCAGTAGGTACTTATCATGGCGCAACGATACAAGGTGGCAGCATGGAACAGCTGATTATAAACTTTTTTTATTTGATTTGAAACATCAACTTCCGGTGCCGTACGATTTTGACATTTGTCCATCGAATTTACAAAAACAAAGTACATCGAATTTTTATTTATGTTTGTAGGTATGTCACCATGCTGCCACCTTGTATCATTCCGCTATGGTACTTATCGGGTATTTGTAAATTGATTGCTTCCTATTTCTAATACTAATATTTTATCGAAAATTCGCAAAGACACAACACAGTTAACGGATGTCAATTCGATTTGGGAGCAAAATGGCTGCAATTGTCAAAAAATGTGTCTGTCGAGCAAACCTCTTGTGATTGAATCATGCTACACTCCAACATCCCTAAAATGTTGATATAAAAAATAGCTTTAAAAGTAATATATAAACGAATGCATCTTAAAAAAGTTGTCATTAAGGTCATTACGCCAGCTGCCACGCTGAGCATAAATGCCCATATAAATTCCTAACTGTTTTTCCAATGTGTCATATGTATGTAATTAACCCACTTTCTGCATAGGTTACATACTTTTTGGAAAAATCGATAATTAACATAGTAATGGCTGTGTTGGAATTCCAGATGCTTACCTCTTGAACTTCCTTACGCCTTGTAATGAAATCACCCAAATGATATAGCTCCATGCCTAATTTGTCGGCCCATGAATGTACACTAAATATGTATATGCATTTAAGCATATAAAATTTATTAGAAACTTTACAAAATTTTCAGTAAAAAATTAACTCACAGATTGTAATTGATTTTTTCGCCTGGCACAAAATTAGCACCATTTGGATATAATAAAAAGAAACATATTAACAAATAATGCGTCCGCGTTACCCAATCACATCCCATTTTTAAATAAAATTTCTATAAAATTTATTTATATTTGTTTGCAACAATTTTAACTAACTATAAAATTACTAACTTTTCATAGAAAAACAAAATTTATGCATCCAAGCATTCCTTCACATAATTTTTTTTTCTTCACATATTTTACAATATTTTATACACTCAGGTTTTTAAAATAAATTTTTTATATTTACTAACAATTTTGTTTTATTTTAGCAGTTATATGCACTGTTTAACGGTGTAATTTTTAACAATAAAATCCATAACATTTTTATTTCCTAATAAATTTTCAGTTGAAAAACTTTATGTCTCTACACCGATTTTCACAAATTTGTCCATATAACGTCAACACTGATGAGTTCATCGCCTAAAGTCAATGTGTTACAAGAGGTAAAATATTGTACGGCGTTAATATATAGGGTTTTACTCTTTTAAGGGTTTCCGACGCATGTCCGCACCAAAATAAACGCATGCGCTTATTAATTGTTTATGTTTTTGTATGTCACGCGGCCGGCAGAGTGTGACGCATGTAACAAGTGTTTGTTTACTAAATAAGGTCATGTTTATATTTTGCCGGTGTTCTTATAATCGTTATCATTGCATTCGTATAAATGATGATTAACTCATAGCAAATATAAACAATATCGTAGACATGCGCATTGATAGTGTTTTGCAAACTTCCCTATGCTCGATGTTATGAATGAATCGAAAATGCAGATATACATATACACTATGGAGCAAAAGTGAACACTTAAGAATCAATTTTGCAGGTTATGTCATACACAAAACGTAGTGTTATAATATGACAGAAATCAACCAGGTTATTAGCATTGCCATTGTTTTTGGAGCAAAAATTAATTAATAAACAAAAACAACAACAAATGCATTTAACACAATTCGTCTTTAAGTAAGGATAGGTATAGTGTTCACTTTTGCACTCATTCAAATTTTTTGCACTTGGATAAAGTAGGAGCGGCGTTAAATACCGTTATTCGGTATTTTACTAAGATAAGGGGTTGACTTGGTATTTGCTATTCCAGCTAAGATCAGTTTGTTCTAGTTCGCTGTGAAAAGTGGAAATATTAACCTTTATTTACAAACTGAAACCGCGTAACAACAAAATGACTGCGGGGATAGAAAAGCTGCTTCAACTGGTCAAGTCTACACGGGAAGTTGCAAAGCAACCTAAACTCTCCCAATCACAAGTGATGAAAGTGAAGAAATTTAAAAATTTGGCCACTCAGTATTGCAAAAATGGCCGATCAAAGAAGATAAAGAGTAGCGAAGCGAAGCTTCTATGGTCAGATAAATGCGTCTCCACTCATTAATAGTCCAATTCTTATGACGTGCTGCAAACGCTATCCGAGCATATCTGTTTTTTAATTAAAGCTTAGGCTTCTTGAGCATTTTTTGCAGGAAACAACCAACTCCTTTAAGCGCACGCCGGACAGTCCACACACTGGCTTCACAATTAATACTTTGCAATGCCTCTTTTGTTGTTTTTGCTTTCCCGGTCTTTAAGAAACGTGCCAGAAGCTTCGCTTCGTTACTCTTTATCTTCTTTGATCGGCCATTTTTGCAATACTGAGTGGCCAAATTTTTAGATTTCTTCACTTTCATCACTTGTGATTGGGAGAGTTTAGGTTTCTTTGCAACTTCCCGTGTAGACTTGCCCAGTTGAAGCAGCTTTTCTACCTCCGCAATCATTTTGTTGTTACGCGGCTTCATTTTGTAAATAAAGGTTAATATTTCCACTTTTCACAGCGAACTAGGACAAACTGATCATAGCTGGAATAGCAAATACCAAGTCAATCCCTTATCTTAGTAAAATACCGAATAACGGTATTTAACGCCGCTCCTACTTTATCCAAGTGCAACAAATTTGAATGAATGCAAAAGTGAACACTATACCTATCCTTACTTAAAGACGAATTGTGTTAAATGAATTTGTTGTTGTTTTTGTTTATTAATTAATTTTTGCTCCAAAAACAATGGCAATGCTAATAACCTGGTTGATTTCTGTCATATTATAACACTACGTTTTGTGTATGACATAACCTGCAAAATTGATTCTTAAGTGTTCACTTTTGCTCCATAGTGTACATTTAATAAGTAATGTGCGAAGTACTAGATAATGTATGGGTAAAGGCTCCATTACTGATACTTAGCATAGACTTGACTTGCCTTGCGAACTGTCACTTACAGTTCTGTTAAATGAACATTGCATGTTACTGATTACTCAAAACTTAACTTGACTTAGAAGTCTGTTGAATTTTGATTTTCTATGTAAGTTCTAAGTGACGCTTATATTTTGAGATGCCATTTGTTTGTTTCCATTTCATTTTGACATTTTGTCATACAAATTGACATTTATTTAAAAATAAATTTCAACGCTGATTATGATGCCAGATTTTATGCGCCAAGTGGAGTATAATCGTGGCTAAGTTGCCAAGTTTACGCCAAGTCAAGTCAAGTCTATGCTAAGTATCAGTAATGGGAGCTTATGTGTTAGGGCTGGGACTATCCGCATATACGAATATCCGGATATCCATACGGATATCCGTTGACACGGATAAAATCCGGACGGCATAGATAACCGGTTCGTTTGTGAAACTATCCGGATATCCGAATTTGTAAAAATCCGGTTAATAACCGTATTTTTGGATATCCATTGTAAGCAACAAATTGATGTACCATATACATATGTATGTTTATTTAACATTAATAACAGTAAATTCGTGGGCATTTAAATCAATTAACAGCGTTTTTTCACTATATTAACAAATGGTACTATTCTTATTTTCACTTGTTTGTAAAATTGTGGCTTTTTAATTTTGACGTTAATTTAATAATCTACAAACATATTTTGTAAATAATTTTTCGATGCTTTCTTCGTTCAATTCTGATATGCAGATATTCAACTTTTATATTCCAGTATTCGGACATACGGATATTCGGATTTTCCGTTTACATATTGGATAGCCGAACAGCGGATAGTTGAAAAATCCGGATGCAGTTCACAGCCCTAGTAAGTGTAGTCATTACACTGTGGTGTAATGTGGGAGCAAGGTACGTGGGTAGAGTTGTTATGAGCGAAACCACACAGTAACTCAGGCAAACATGTCTTAACTTATTTAATTGGCGCTTAACAAACATGTCAGCTACATATAAAGTCCTTGAGCATATTCACATTTTTTGTGCATACTGCTCGAACAGATGTTACACTGCTGTTTTGTTGGAAATAAAGAGCCAGAGCAAACATAAGCAAATGCGTGATTTTTATTATTTATATTATTGTATCGAATTTTGGCAAATTCCGCTTATTTGAAATCTTCTGCTAACGTTCGAATCGCTGAACTGTCGAATAAATAACTCCAATATTCAGTATTGCAAGATGTTCTTTATTTAGACTACTTTGGGAGTAGTACTTCACAATTATACTTCACTTTATAGCGTGTTTAATTCAAAACTGATTAGATTATCCTCAGCTTGCGCTGCTTTTATACTCTGTGTTGCCTTGTCCGCATATTTCTCCTAAGGTCTAGACATTTTACCTTCTAGAACTGTTGCATCTCCCGTTTGGTAATTTAGATATATGCGTGTGTATGCGTGAGTAAAAACTTCTGCACTTAGCTGATGACTAAATATGTATGTGTAAATAAAAAAAATAAATGTAAGGCGCGATAACCTCCGAAGAGATTTTAGGCCAGGCTTCTCTTCCAATTTGCGTCGCCCTCCTTTTTAATTTTTCCTACAAATTGGCGGGACGGGACCTACTTATTTTATGCCGACTCCGAACGGCATCTGCCAGGCAGATGAGTTGTCACTGAGAGCTTTCGATAGCAGAAATACACTCGGAGTGCTTGCCAAACACTGCCCAGGGGCGACCCCGCTTAGAAAAACTTTCTTCTAATTGAAAAACCTTATTTCTAAAATTTCGATGTTTCTTTGCCCGGGGTGTGAACCCAGGGCATTCGGTGTGGTAGGTGGAGCACGCTACCATCACACCTCGGTGGCCGCCGGACTACATATGTGTATATGAGATAATTTCTTTGCTTTAAGCCGTTGGTTATGTGTGTGAAATATTCTTCCTCGCATTGTATGTGTAATGTACATAGTGTGGCATCTTGCTGTTTTTGTTGTTGTGATTATTTACTAAGAGCATAGTAATGCTAATATTCGCCACATTATTATTAACAAAATAAAAGGAAATTAAGTTATATGTATTAAGATAAGTTAAATTAAGTTAAACTAAATAAAACTATGCTAAATAAAATAAAATAAACTTAAATCAAATTAAATAAAATTTAGTGCGGGTTCGAAACCCACTCCCGGAAGAAAAGGCTTTGAAGAGATTTACAATGTGTAATCGAATCGATGTGTTATCAAAATATTATGGGATTGTTACCAATTTCTTATTGAAGTGCTTGTAGGGTTCTTATTATTTTCATTTAACTTTGTGTTTAAGTTACTTTGAACTTTGTAATTTTAATATGTTTTACCAATATTTTAATTTTCAATATTGACTTTGTAATTATCAAAAATTTTCATTACAAATAAAATTGGATTCAATAGAAACGATTTAATAAATATAAAAATCCAATAAATATAAAAATATATTAACCAACCATATCATATATCTACAATTGGCGATCCTGCCTAATAATTACAACGCTGATTCGTATTCCCGCTGACCATCATCTTTACCATCCATTATCATCTTTACCGTGAAATTGGTGTATAACAAAATAGATAAAAAAACAAAGAATTGAGAATTTCATTGATACCAAAATACAAAAAGTGAATGCTGCGACAAGGCTACAAAACAAATTCATAACATCTATGACAAAACAAATTTGGCAGGAAATAAAAATTATTAAAATTTGCGAACAAGAATATGATATTGTAAATGAAAGTTAAAAAAGAAAAAAAATAGACAATATGAAGTTAACAAAATAGAAGTCAAAATTTGAAAATGTGAAGAAATAGAAACAATAAAAATTGGAACATATACGTACATTAAAATAAATGAAAAAATATAAGTTTTGAAGTTATTTAATAGTTTGACAAATGAAATGTTATTTTAAAAGAAAAGAATATTGATTGCTTGAAATTCAAAATTCAAAATAAAAATTTAGAAAGAAAGTCGAAAGTTGGTGATACAAGACTATTAAAAGTTAGTGAGAAGTAACAAAAATAGAGGTAAATAAATAAGGAAACTGAAACGTATATATTGTGCATTCTGAGCTTGTAATCGAAACAAACGTATCTACAATTGGCAACAACAAGAAAAATAAAGGTATGAAACTGATAGAACAATAAATTTACATCAATATTTATAACAACAATCAAAATAACAGAAAAGCCAACATAAGAGCAATACGTAACTATTTATGTACAAAAAGTATATATTGATTAACCTATTTCATCCAGTGATATGCGAATTGATTTGATACTGTTTTATAATATCATTTATGTATTAATGTCATTCTTTTTCTAGTTTAATATTACTTTTGAGCAATTCCGTAACTCAGATATAAATTTACATACTATTAATTTTTCTTTTCGTCAATAATAAAGATTTATTTTATTTTTATCTGGTAAAAGTTTTAAATTGTAAACGCTCTTTTCCAGAGATCTTAAATATTATTTATAATTATCACCAATAACGTCTACTTTTGAGAATTTATTTCAATTAATTTAATTTATTATGTTTCATACACCACCACACGACAGACATTTATCTACACCAACACACCGGGTTAACGATTCGCTTATTGATTTAGAAGATGGTTCTTCGCAAAATGACCTAATAAATCCATATGCGAACGAAAACAATAACGAAATTTTTTCCACTTCAGTGAAACTTCCTCAGTTTTGGACAAGTTGTCCTGAGGCATGGTTCATACATGCTGAAATGCAGTTCAATACTAAAAAAATTACTCAAGAAACGACCAAATATGAGTATATTATTACTGCATTACCTCAGGATGTCATAATGACGATTTTGGATTTTATTCAAAATCCACCGGAAATAAATAAATATTCTGCATTAAAACAAACTTTGATCGAAAGACATTCCTTAAGTGAGAATGCAAAATTAGATAAAGTGTTGTCTGATTCTGAAATGGGTGATCGCAAGCCTTCAGAATTTTACCGATCTTTAGTTCTACTTTCTGGTTCTAATTTTAGCCAAGAAATGTTAAAGAAACTTTGGATGCGAAAATTACCCAAAAACTTGAATGTAATTTTAACAAGTTCGAATTTCAATGACATAAATGATCTAACTAAATTAGCTGATAACGTTTGGGAAGTTATCAGTAAAAATGAAATTGCTTTGATAAACAGTTCTCAAAATTCTAAAGGCGAAAATTCTATTATTACTAATTTGGTTAAGACAACATCTTTAATTTGTGAAAATTTTCAAAAATTATCTTTGGAATTAAGTGAAATTAAAAAAGAAATTAGTCAGAATTATTCAAGATCACGCTCAACAAGTAGAAATAGTTTTAGAAGTCCTGTTAGATATCGTTCGAAATCTCGTGATAATCCCAACTGGTTATGTAGATATCATTACAAATTCGGAAATAAAGCTAGGAGATGTGAGGAACCATGCGCGTTTGTAAAAAATAGTAATCCAACAAACTAAAATGTTCCGTTGTTGCAGCGACAAATAACGGAATTTCAGAAATATCAACTCGTCGCTTATTTATATTTGACAAAGAAAACAGGTTAAAATTTTTGATTGATAGTGGGGCAGAAATTTCTGTGCTTCCAGCTTCGAAATTCTCGTGTACAAAAAAATCATCAGATATTATTTTAACAGCAGCCAATGGTTCAACGATTTTTACATATGGAAAAAAACTTGTAAATGTTAATTTAGGTTTAAGACGGGAATTTCCTTTTGTGTTTTTGATAGCTGATATAGCAAAGCCGATTATAGGTGCAGATTTTTTATGCAAATATGGACTACTTATTGATATTAAAAACAAATGTTTAATAGATCCATTAACAAATTTATCAGTTAACACAATTTCGTACTATTGTAACATCTCTCTTCCAAAAATTTTTTCAGTAGAAAATCAATACACAAAATTGTTGAAAGAATTTCCTTCTCTTATAGAAGAGCCAAATTATTCAAAACCAGTTAAACATACCACAGTTCATAGACTAGTTACAGAAGGTAATCTTCCTTTCTCAAAGCCCAGACGTTTAGACCCAATCAAATTTAAGGTAGCTAAAACTGAATTTGATTTTCTTGTAAAAACTGGAATTTGTAGACCATCAAATTCCTCTGTAGCATCACCACTTCATTTAGTACCAAAAAAAGAGAGTAATGATTGGCGTCCCTGTGGTGATTTTAGAAGACTTAATACTGTTACTGTTCCTGACCGCTATCCTTTACCACATATTCAGGATTTTAATATGAATCTAAGAAATAAAAAGATATTTTCAAAGTTGGATCTTGTTAGAGCGTATCACCAAATACCAATGGCAGAAGAAGATATTTATAAAACAGCGATTACTACTCCTTTTGGTATGTTTGAGTTCATTCGAATGCCTTTCGGTTTGAGGAACTCAGCACAAACTTTTCAAAGATTCATCAATGAAGTTGTAGGTAAATTAGATTTTGTTTTCACGTACATTGATGATCTTTTAGTTGCAAGTGAGAGTGAAGAGCAACATTTTAAAGATCTACGTATACTTTTTGAACGTTTGTCTGAATATGGTTTAAATGTTAAACCAAATAAATGCATTTTTGGCGTTACTAGAATTGATTTTCTAGGACATAGTATTTCTGAATTAGGAATATGTCCATCTGACGATAGAATAAAAGCTATTCGAGATTTTGAACAACCAAAATCCATTAAGCAAACACAAAAGTTTATTGGTATGGTTAATTATTACCATAGATATATTTCACAATTAGCAGAATTTACTGGAGTTATATATGATTTAATTAACAAATCAAGTAAAAACCGGAACAAAATTCTAGTTTGGGATGAGAAATCTATTAAAGCGTTTGAATGCATTAAAGATAAATTTGCATCTAAGGTCTTGTTAAATCATTTTAGCAAAGATGCAAAATTAACTTTAACAGTAGATGCATCCAATACGGCAGTCGGTGGAGTTCTACAACAGAATTTCAACAATAAATCTGAGCCTCTCGCATTTTATTCGAAGAAACTTTCTCCAGCTGAAATGAAATATAGTGCTTTTGATAGAGAGCTATTAGCAATTTATCTTAATATTAAGCATTTTCGATACCTATTAGAAGGAAGAGAATTCACTGTGTTTACTGACCACAAGCCTTTAATTTTCGCTCTAAATTCAAAAACTGAACGTAGTCCACGACAAACCAGACATCTTGAATTTATTGCACAATTTACAAGTGATATCCAGCATATTACTGGACAAGCAAATGTGGTAGCCGATACTTTATCTAGGGCATTTGAAATAGAAACAATTCAAAATTCAGAACTTAATTTTAAAATTTTAGAAAAGGAACAACAACAAGATGATGAACTAAACAACCTCGTATCTGAACAATCATTTCAAAATTTAAAATTAGTTAAAATTCCTGTTTTAAATTTCAATATATGGTGTGAATCATCTGGAGATTATCCTAGACCTTTCATTCCAAATAATTTACGAAAAACAGTATTTGATAAGTTACATGGAATAGTACATCCGGGTACTAAAGCCACTCGACGTCTAATTATAAAAAAATATTTTTGGCCAAACATGAATAAAGAAATTAATAGATGGTCCAAAGAATGTATTAGTTGTCAAAAGTCTAAAGTTTATCGACATACGAAATCACCAGTTAGTAAAATTTCAATACCGAACAAAAGATTCGAACATATTCATTTAGATATTGTAGGACCTTTACCTATTTCAAAGGGACATCGCTATATTTTGACTATTATCGATAGGTTCACACGTTGGCCAGAAGCATACGGATTAAGAGAAATTTCTGCAGAAACAATTGCAAATAAATTTTTACGTGAATATATATCTCGGTTTGGTGTACCTCTAGAAATAACTACTGATCAGGGTTCTCAATTTACTTCAAAATTGTTTACAGAATTAACAAAGTTATTAGGCAGTCATCAAATTACAACGTCAGCTTATCATCCTCAAGCGAATGGCATGGTAGAGCGATTTCATAGGCAATTGAAATCTTCTTTAATGGCTACAAATGGAACCAGAGATTGGTATGGAGAGCTACCTCTAATACTGTTAGGCTTGCGATCAACATTTAAAGAAGATATTTCGGCTACACCGGCTGAAATGGTTCTTGGACAGAATTTACGATTACCCGGTGAACTTATTGTTCCAACATCTGAAAATTCATCGTCAAATGAAATTTTGGGTAAATTACGTGAAAAATTTTGAAATGTTCATTCGAGTTTAAATCATCATAACTCTAATGTTGGTTTTTATATTACGAAAGATTTACAAACATGTAAATTTGTTTTTGTTCGTTTAATTAATAAGCGTTCTTTACAACAACCATATGAAGGTCCATACAAGGTACTTGAAAAAAATAAGAAGTATTTTAAAATTGAAATTGATAATGAAATCAAAACTATCCCGATTGACAGGCTAAAACCAGCGATAATTGAAACGTTACCTAACAATTGTAACACTAATCACAATAACATTGGAACAAAAAAGAAAGTCACATTTAATTTATTTAATGTTAATTCTCTGGAAGGGGGAGTAATGTAGGGTTCTTATTATTTTCATTTAACTTTGTGTTTAAGTTACTTTGAACTTTGTAATTTTAATATGTTTTACCAATATTTTAATTTTCAATATTGACTTTGTAATTATCAAAAATTTTCATTACAAATAAAATTGGATTCAATAGAAACGATTTAATAAATATAAAAATCCAATAAATATAAAAATATATTAACCAACCATATCATATATCTACAGTGCTATTGAAGAGTTATCGATTTGTTATCAAGAAGTTATCGATTACTTACCGAAAATGTATGGATATATTATCAAAACAATCAATCCGTTTTGGAAAACTAAAACTTTCAAGTGAGGAGCTAAACTTAAAGAAACTGGTCCTGCCATTTACAATTTTTTAATTTTCGTACTTTGCACTAACAACTTTAAAAAAGGGCGTGTTTGTTATCGAATTTGCCAAAAACCATAATTCTGCAAAGCTGCAAAATTATACTAACGGCTTGCAAAACTTTTAAATTTTCTTCTACTAAATGAAGGCGGTGCCACGCTTAATTTCTAAAATTTTACTCAATTTTCCTTTTGCTTTATAAAGTTAATTCGCTCGCCAGGGTGAATTGGTTGGACCATGAGAACCTCAAATAGACTGAATGAGTTCGTAATGTTGATTCACTCTCCAAGTTTCATCACTTTACCTGTGTTTGTTAATACACTATCCCAATTTTTTTTTTTTTTTTAGTTTTTGGTATCGAATAGGTAGGCGTGGCTTTTAATACAAATATATTTTGAGTTTAGATAAGCCCGTGTACTTAATTCACACGGAATATTTCGAAATTTTTGCTAAAGTTTTAGTAGTAACGGACGGAAGGAGCTATATATTGCGCTGGCAACCTGAAGGGTTGCGCTACACAGCCCCTTGAATCTGGTATTTTAGTCGCCTCTTACGACAGGCGTGATATCTTGAATGGCTGTGGATTTTCGGCTTGCAAAACTTTCAAATCGTCATTAATTGGCGCTTAACTGCCTAAGCGATTTTGGCCGTTTCGTACAAGTCACCCCCCCCCCCCCCCCCCCCCCGCTATCCTTGTTTCGCGATAACTGACGCCAACCGGGAGCACCAAGGGAGGTCAAGTCTTCCTCCACCTGACTCTCCAAACAAAGTGCAGGTCTTCTCTTCCAAACTGCGCTATGAACTGGTATACTTTCTCTGCCGGATAACATGACCTAGCCAGCGAAGCCTTTGGGTTTTTATTCGCTGGACTATCGTCATATTTGCGTAAAGCTCATCATTATACCTCCTTCGATACTTGCCGCCGACATCACGCACAGCACCCTAAATCTTCCGGAGAGCTTTTCTCTCGATCACTCCAAGAGCCATCTCATCCACTCTCGACGCCGTCTATGATTCCGAATCATACATCAGGACAGGTATTTTTATTTGTCGGGAGTGGACTTTATATTTCAGTTGCCTACTCAGTCCAAAGTAGCACTTGTTGGCAAAGCTTTTAAATCTTATTTTAAATGTAGACGGTGCCACGTCCATTTTCCAAAATTTCACCATATATATATTGTAATGAATTTTGGGAAATTCCTGATTATTTTGCAGCTTCTGTAAACGTTCTAATCGGTGAACTGTCGAATAAATAACTCAAATATTCTGTATGGCAAAATGTTCCTTATTTACAACTAGAGATTACGATTTCTTCTCGAACATAAGCGAGACTTTCGAGACCCGATAAAACGAAAACTCGACTTCTCGCGAGATTCTTGTGTCGCGGCCACCGTGGTGTGATGATAGCATGCTCCGCCTACCACACCGTATGCCCTGGGTTCACACCCCGGGCAAAGCAACATCAAAATTTTGGAAATAAAGTTTTTCAATTAGAAGAAAATTTTTCTAAGCGGGGTCGCCCCTCGGCAGTGTTTGGCAAGCGCTCTGGGTGTATTTCTGCCATGAAAAGCTCTCAGTGAAAACTCATCTCAGTGAAAACTCACGGCATCTGTACCGTTCGGAGTCGGCATAAAACAAGTAGGTCCCGTCCGGCCAATTTGTAGGGAAAATCAAAAGGAGCACGAGGCAAATTGGAAGAGAAGCTCGGCCTTAGATCTCTTCGGAGGTTAACGCGCCTTACATTTATTTATTTTAATTTTATGGACAGTATTGATACACTTGTTTATTTTTTTTACTTGTGACTTTTTTGTTGATTATATTGCTTCCAATGACATTTAACTCAAAACATATTTATCATGATACAAAAAATAGAGGTAGTTCCATTTAATGTGACGTTAGCCACTTAACTTTTGCGGGGACAATGACAATTTCACCAAAAACAAGCTACCAGATTGAAAAATGTTTCAAATTTTCTAATTTTGATGGATTTTGTATTACCGAAAACGACTAAATTACTTTCATAGTTATGTTAATTAAAAAAAAAAAATGAGTCCCATGCCTTGGAAATATTTTAATAGGAAATATCAGCCTAGAAAAGGTTTTTAATAAGTTTTTCGAACTCCCGAAAATTGTTTTGGTGGAAGAAACATGCATCGAAGTATGCAAGGCAAGGGAATATATTGTAACGAATTTACTGAAATTCCGCTTATTCAAAATCTTCTGCTAACGTTCGAATCACTAAACTGTTGAATAAGTAACTCCAATATTGAATAATGCAAAAATGGTCTTTATTAGACTACTTGAAAATAACACTTATACTTCGCAACTGATAGCTTGCTAAATCAAACTGAATTCATGATTGCTCAGATTGCGTTCTTTTATACTCTTCGATTTCCTCGTTCCATACTTCTAGGCGCTTCCAAAATTTACTTAGTTACCAGCTATAAAATTATAACTACAGATGCACGTGTATAGCTTCTCATATGCGCGTGTATATGTGAGTGATACTTTCACAAATTATTGCCTACTTTTGGGAGTATCTCAGATATATGCATGTGTTCCTGCGTTGCTCTCCGCTGCTTGTATGGACATATGTGTAGACATAATGATTAATTTGGTTATGTGCATACAAGTCACTGCTCAGTATCGGCTTAGAGATGATAGTATCCCTTAGTCTTGCTAATATTCGTCACAATATCATTCGTAAGTGTCCGTACGTTTGCTCAGAATATTATGACAAAACATACACATTTGTCAATTGCTAGCTCAAAGGAGGTCCTTATAAGCCGACACCGCAATTTCTTGATAAATTGGCTACTATTCCATATTTTTTATTTCTTTATTTTTTGTATAATTCAAGCGTTGCGCTTTAGGAGGGAATTGTTAAACCATTTTTTAGGGAGAACATTACCCTGTAGCTCTGCAGGTTAGCCACTAGTTAGGAGATTGCTTTTGCCCGTTGTACCAGGGGTTAAATTGGGACAGCCCGCCTATACACATTCTGTGCCCTTTTAGCATTGACATAGATGTGCAGACTTTCGAGGTACAATTTTTCTCAACATGCCTTAAGAAATGTCCACTTTAGGGCATGATAATAGGGCCATGCTAGAACAACAGGATCCTTCGTGTTTTTTTTTCTGTCTAGGGGTCAAGCTGATGTAATTATATGAGTCATTGTCTCAGTTGACCATTGCGTTTTCATCTTAAAGGAAATTACCATCCCGAAAAACCACAATTTCGCCTTAAATAGTAACGGTATGGCAACGCTTCTGGCAAAACAACAAACATTATGAAACTTTAAAAATCCCCAAATACGTAAAAAAAAATTTGAGTGGAACTACCTTCTTTTTTGTATCATGATATTTATTATACATACATATAATTTTATTTGCAATATTTTATTTTTCAACGGAACCGTCTTCTGGTTTCTCGTGAGATTCTCGAATCTCGAATTACTCTCAAGGCTCGCGAGATTCTCGAATCGCGAATCACTCGTAAGACGCGCGAGATTCTCGAATCTCGAATTACTCGTAATACTAGCGATCTTTTCGACTTTCAATTCAGTCGCTGCATTGGCAATATTCTATACATTTCGGGGTTTTTTACTTGTGGTTTTGCGGACATTTTGGCTTGTGCTCCAGAAAAAATCGTAAGCTAAAACAGCCAGTGAATCGATTATGTTGAATGTCGAGAAGCTCGCGAGCCTTACGAGTAATTCGAGATTCGAGAATCTCGCGAGAAGGCGAGACTCGCGAGAAATCTCTTCTCGAATATGTTCGAGAAATCGTAGGCTCTATTTACAACTCTACTATGCCAGTAGTACTTCAGAATTAAAATACTCGCGTACTTTACTAATAGCGTGTTGAAATCAAACTGACTGACTATTCCTCAGCTTGCGCTGCTTTTATAATCTCGGTTACCTCGTTCGCCCAATTCTTCTAAGGTCTAGACTTTTCACGAACAACTTTCTCCAACAGCTGCTTATGCATTTCCCTTTTATGTATCTGATATTCACGTGTGTATTCTAGTTATATGCGTGTGTATGCGTGAGTAATAACTTATGTTCTTAGCTGCCGACTACATGTATGTATGTGAAATATTCTCTTAGCTGTTTATATGCATGTGTGGTTGCTTACTTTGCTTTCGTTGTGCATTTATTTATTAGTAGCATAGTGATGTATAGAACTGCTAATATTCGCCACAATATATTTTTTTTTTTAAAGTCAATTTACATATGTATGTACATATGAAGTTTCATCACTTTATCGGTTTTTGTTATATTTCACAAGGGTCAAATATACCAAATAGCAAGGACAACCTCCGTGCCAAAGTTCTTCATGGCTTTTGATATATGGCTTAAAAATGTTGACATTTTTTTCTTCTAAATGTGGGTTATGCCACGCACGTTTTCTAAAATCCTAACAAATTTATATTTGTTCCTATAAAGTCAGCCCATTTATCAAATTTCTTAACGTTTTCGGTCTGTGGTAGTGAATTATCGTATTTTTCCCTTTTTTCGAAATTTCGTATCTATTTTTTTTTAAGTAGGCCTGCTGGTCGCCAACAGATTTTTAAATTTTCAAAACGTGTATGTATGATATAGCAAGGGCAACCCGCAGGCCAATTCTAAACATGATATCTTAAACGTCTTTTTATTTACGGTTTGAAAAACTTAAATTTTCTTCTTCTAAATCTGATTAATGCCACGTCTATTTTCCAAAATATCAAGTAGCATCCTTTTATCGGTGGTTGGCAGTGAATTATCGCATTTTTCACAATTTTTGATATTGAAAAACAGGGCGTAGTTCAATTTTCAATACCCATCTATTTTGAGTTCAGATAAGCCAGGATTCCGAATTTCGTAAAAATATCTCATTTGTCCTCAAGTTATCGTGTTAACGAACAGACGGATGGACATGGCTCAATCATAATCTTTTTCGATCCTGATAATCTTGACAAAGGAAAGTCTATATCTATCTCGATTCCTTAAAGCCATTACGTACTACCTTTATCCGGTAAAAGTTATATAACCCTTGTGTGCAAGAACACGCTTGGGTAAAAATGCACATTAATCTATATCGCGCGTCACAACTATGATTCCTATGGCTGGTGCGAATGATATTTCCTATTGTGAGTGTCAAGATCTTAGACTGACGCTTTTAAAATGTATATAGATAAATTTTAGAAGGGTTTTACTCATCCGAAACACAATTAGCACAAACAAATTAAATGCCGCTACACCGAAGGGCTGTCAGTGTCGGGAAAAATCCCAGTCGCTCGGGTACATAGACCCGACTGCCTTGGGAAGCGCATCAGACAGCTTGCGGATGAACACAAGCGGGAGAAATAGGAGGAGCACCTAAATAATTGTAGCCTCTCTGCCGGTGTGGGTAAGCTATGGTCTACCCTAAAGTCGCTATCGAACCCGACTAAGCACAACGACAAATTATCCATCGCCTTCGGTGACAAAGTGGTGTCGGATGCGAAAGAACGCGCGAGCGCTTTATGCCGACAATATGTAATTCATTATACGGTTCAAAAAGCTAGACGGCTTGCCAACAGACGCGCACACAAGCATAAACACGGCGCGTCCCCCATTACCATCACCGTCAAGAGGTTGATCTAAAGCAGTAGGCCCAGACAGCATAGCCATGCCGATGCTTAAAAAACTTGACAAAGAGGGATTTAAATATCTAGCGCATGTGTTCAACCTATCCTTGTCCACCTTCGTCATCCTCGAAAAATGGAAATTGCTAGGGTGGTACCGTTACTAAAGCCTGGGAAAGCAGCTAACGTAAGAAAACATATCGTCCGATATCTTTCCTATCGTCAGTAGCCAAGACACTCGAAGCCATTCTGCTTCGCTGAAAACTTGCGTCTTGCCAATCATCAGCATGGCCATCGAAAAATACATAGCACTACCATCGCGTTAAACGCCATCAACTCGCTGATAAATTGCGGATTTAATCAAACACCCCACCACATCGAAAGCTCTTGATACAATCCACAAGGCGGTGTCCTATCCCCACTTTTTTTAACTTTTACATATCGAAGCTCCCTTCGCCACCAGAAGGAGTCACCATTGTATCAAACGCTGATGACTGCAGGATAATGGCCACAGGCCACGGCCCACCCATCGATGAGCTATGTAATAAAAAAACAGCTATCCCTTTGCCTCGCGAAACCTGACATTGTCATAGACCAAATCATCGGCAACCTTATTAACAACATACACAAAACAAATGTCGACCATATTGGACATCCACGACTGGCATTTCGCTGCAGATAGTCTTATATCCGAAAATACTTGGTGTGACGTTCGATTAGGATCCGCAATTGTACCTAAAATCCAGAGCCGTATTCAAAGCCTCAAATCGCGTGCCGGCACCACTTGAGGTAAAGACAGAGATGCTCATTACCATCTCCGTAAGCATTATGAGAAAATGCGGCACCTGAGAACTCAGCCGTTTAAAAAAAAAAACAGAAACAGGTCCGCAGTGATATCTACAAAAAGGCGGCAGTGATTAGCCAGCGAACCCAGTTTTTAAAGATAAACACCCTAAACTCGCATAAGAGGAAAGCACTTTCCCTAGGAAGACGCGCGTCACTCTAACTCAACTTCGATCTGGATACTGTAAAAGGTTAAACTCTCACCTATCCAGAATCAACCCCGACATACATAATGTATGCCCTGCTTAAAATGTGTCCCCACATCACACCAACCATCTCTTTAATTGCCATGTGGAACCAACACCTCTAACACCCCTCTCATTCTGGTTCGCACATTGAAACTGCAAGTTTCCTTGGACTCCCGTTAGAGGATATTGATGACAATTTGTGAGTGGTCGCGCCTATTGGATGGGGCGAAGTACTGCTAGAATAACAACAACAACGAAATAACACATTTTTTATTTGCAACAAAATTTTAATCTTTTGCGCATTCAAAAAATGAATGATATGTGTCGATGTTATTCGAGCCTGAATGAAAATTAAGCGTTCCACGAACTATTACGATCACTTCATCGGCAGCGATGGCGAGCCGGCGTACATATTTATCATAAACAACACTGTGTGACATCAAAAAATACCTGGGACGTCATACCATTTTTCTAGTAGACCTCGAAGATCGAAGAATGACTGCATACACAGTTTTCCCCGGACGCCCCCAAAATTGTCAGTTACGGACAAAAACCCGGTTTTTCGTATCTTTACACCCTTGCTAGCCTATAACTTTGTTGCCTATTACTCGAGTTGTTGTTGTTGTTGTTGTTGTTGTAGCGATTAGGTTACTCCCCGAAGGCTTTGGGGAGTATTATCGATGTGATGGTCCTTTGTCGGATACAGATCCGATACGCTCCGGTAACACAACACCATTAAGGTGCTGGCCCGACCATCTCGGGAACGATTTATATGGCCACATTGAACCTTCAGGCCATCCCTCCCTCCCCACCCCCAAGTTCCATGAGGAGCTTGGGGTCGCCAGAGCCTCGTCTGTTAGTGAAACGGGATTCGCCGCTCGAAGGTGAGGTTGACAATTGGGTTGGAGAAGCTATATATTGCGCTACACAACCCCTTGAATCCCTATTACTCGAGTTTTGGTGAAGAATGTGAATGAAGAGTTGGTATAGTCCTTTTATAAATTAGTGCGCACAGATAGCACCAAAGTTGAAGTAACCCGGAAAAAGTGAAAACATTTGTTCATTGGGAAGATTTTTACAGTTGTGTGATGTTTTCCTAGCTGATATATACATACATATATATATCTTTGGTAAGGTCTAAATCCCTTCTTATACGATCCGGGGAGAACTGAAAGCCATCGTCGTGGATGGCGTACCAAGGCATGTGAAAACATCAATTAAAGCTGAATGAACAAAGTATCCGGTATCTATAATGGTTAGACAAAAACAAATTTTCCACGCTCGTTTTTCTAAATCGCAGGGGCTGGATAGATTTAAAACCCTTATCTTGAAACTAGACACTAGCAGCTACAGTTCCCTTTGGATTTCCTCTACGACCGTTTTTCTTGATGTTATGACCTGTTGTAAATTGCCCAAAATTTTTTTTATCCTTAAACTTTTTCAGTAGTGTATCATATGCCGGTCTTACTGCACTAATGTATCGTTTTGAATAAATTGAAATTTTAATTGAGGGCTTCTTCAACTTCTTGGCGCGGTGAGGGTTATGAAAGACATAATTTTTAGGTAGACCCCAATATGATGCTCCGGTCAAAAAATTTTCTTGTCGGAACCCGCCTATGGAAGCAGGGGAAGAGGGCGGCCCCCACTCCGCTCGAAGGACCAGGTAACATCAGAGTGCCGATATATTGCTGTTTCAATGTTTTTGTTTTTGTATTCAATAACCGAATGTACCTAAATTTAAATTTTTTCTTGTCACACACACTTATGCTGCTACAATCACAAAAATTGTGTCGTGTTTTGATTTCGAATTCAAAACTCATTGCGAGCATTTTCGATTAGGAATATAGTATTACACAAATGGAAATTTGGCTAAAGAATGAATGGTTTACAATTTAGGAAGTGTTATCGATGTTGGTGTTCCTTTGCTGGATATAGATCCGGTATGTTCCAGTAAAAAGCACCATTAAAGTATGAGCCCGACCATTTCGGGAACGGTTAATATGACCACATCAAACCTTCTAGGCCATTCCCCCCACCCCCGGGTTCCATGAGGAACTTGGGGTCGCCACAGCCGCACCTGCCAAATATGTGTCTGATACATTTATATTTGTAACAGGGTTCCTCTTGCGTAGATGAAGTTGACAATTGGGTTGCAGAAGCTCTGAAGCTATGAAGCTTTGTATTGCCCTTATCAACATAAAGTGTAGGCTCAAAAAACGAATCGTGTAGGAGCTCAAATTCGGGTATCTTTTGATATCCTTCATAAAAAAAAAAATATATATATTTTTATAAGTAGGCATGCATGCATATTTTTGTATCTTTGGAGAAACATTTCTTTAAATATTCCTCGATATTTTAAATACCCTCTACCAGTATGTTTTACGCCATAAAAAATTCTCTAAGTATTCTTGCTACAGAGTATGTATGTATTTGAAAACTAAAAATTTGAAAACATTTAAAGTTTGCAAAAGAAAGTTGTGTCTAACATTACTAATAAACGATATCACATAAATTTCACGTAAAACTTTCTTTTTTAGTTTGAATATGAACAAAATATAATAGACAATAGTTTCCCCTACTTGCACAGCCAAGAGTTTCAAAATTTTCTTTTTTTATGTGGAAGTACCCAGCGCTGTTGTTAAATTCAATATACTCATCAACGCGCCGACAAGTATTTTTTCCGAAGCATATAGTATGCCGCCCACTGTTGCTGTTATAGGCTGAAAGTATGCCACAAAAGTATGATCAAATATAATATAATGCAATACTTTAAGCGTGTGAATACTTACACCGAGTAAATATAATGTAACCACAATTATGCGCTGCAGAATCACGATCACAATAGACAATCCCGTCAGCATACCTAAAAGTGTGATTAAGGTTAAGACCTCAACTAAGCGCACAGCTACGGACATTTTTTGCTTTTCGTAAAACCGAAAATTTATATGCCTTTGCAATTTATAACGTTTAATTTAGATTCTTTTAGATTTCTTTTACTTTTTGTAGACTTTCTGACTTTTCTCCTTCATTATATATTTTTTATAATTTTCTTTCATAGCAACTTTGATCTTGTTCAAACTTGGATTTTTTGCTTCGTTTTTTTTTTTTGGCAGCTAAAGATCGTTTGGATGATTCTTTATACATATATTTAATCAAATAGGCCAAACGCGAACTCAAGAAGCTTGGCCAGAACCATTACCTAAAATAATAAAATAGAGCAATAAAATATTTCTTTGGATGTCGTATTCAGCAAACTATTTACCAAAGTGTCCGCAATTATACTAAAAGATTTAATCATAATGCTTGTTATTTCTTCGGGATCATAAAATTGAAGTATACGGAACACGACCTTTAAAGAATAAGAATATCAGTGCTTGCATGATTACATTGATTACATGAATATATTAGACAAAACTTACAATAGCAGAAGCTATTATAAACAGGGGCCATATAACAGCCATCACTAGGCGAACAGCCCATATTATTGTATACCATGTAATAAGGAATAATCCAATGTAGGCAATTATGGTACCATAGTCGTTAGGCAAATTCATGTTTTTCGTTAACCATTCATAAAGTACGCAATGCAGTGGTAAGTCCTGTAAAAAGCAAATTAGGTATTTGCAATCGTTTTGCCTAAAATGTATATTTTATTTTAAACTTACCGTCCAATTGCCCGCTTCGGCTGCTTGGTAAGGGGAATATGACATTTTTTTAGAATTTCGAATTAATTAAATTTGAAGGAAAATTTTTTGTCAATCAAGATTTCCCTGCTAAATAGTTTTGTAAAGATTTTTTTCTTAGGAAAATTGAAATAAGTTCTGTTTGTGTACGAATATAAGTACACCATCGCCTGCGTTCTATTTGGCTAAGTATTTTAGCGTAATCATTTTTCAGTTTTATAGGAATTTTGAGTGGCGACCACTGTCAATGGTCTTCAATAGACTTTCAGATATTATTGTTTTAACACAGTGGTAGGATATATACATCAGCAGCTTTTAGAATCTGTAACTAATGTTGTTTTATTATAACACTGTTATTAAAGGTAATGCATATTCAACTAGGTACTAACCTTCAATATATTGGAGATGATTTAAAATAAATATAAATTGTTCTGCAAACTATAGGAACCTGTATGTCGTTGTAGCAGCTATCGTTCTATGCTAATTAGATGATCATTATTACCTTCAAAAGCGCAGTAGCATATCACTTTTAAAATGTTACCTGTGAATATTCCACGTAAACATCTACATCCGATTCGAATAATTCCGCTGAGCATAGGTCAATGTGTGGTACACTATGATGTTGAGTTATGGTTATGACGGAACGATACAAGGTGGCAGCATGGTGACATACCTACAAGCATGGCGCAACGATACAAGGTGGCAGCATGGAACAGCTGATTATAAACTTTTTTTATTTGATTTGATACATCAACTTCCGGCGCAGTACGATTTTGACATTTGTCCATCGAATTTACAAAAACAAAGTACATGGAATTTTTATTTATGTTTGTAGGTATGTCACCATGCTGCCACCTGTATCATTCCGCTATGCCTACAAGCATAAATAAAAATTCAATGTATTTTGGTTTTGTAAATTCGATGGACAAATGTCAAAATCGTACTGCGCCGAAAGTTGATGTATCAAATCAAATCAAAAAAGGGTATGATCAGTTGTCCCATGTTGCCACCTTGTATCGTTCCGCCCATGGTTCAATTATGTACAGGTTGGCTCATCAGCTGATTTTATTTATGTCATTGCATGGTCGAAGAGATTGTCAAAAGGAGATGGCAATCTCAAAATGAAACCAACACATTGGCAACATTTTACTTACACATACAAAAACTGCTAGGTTTTATGTTTCCATTCCTTACCATTCGCACCAACACCAATACCCAGATTTTGACAATTTGAACAGACATATATTGTTGCTTTACAGATGAGCCAACCTGTATATAGTTGAACCATGTTCCGCCATGGTCATAGTGTAGCTATACAAGTGTGTCAGCTAAGCAATGATGACATGATACGAAACATTCATTCTCTCTCAATTCGTTTCCAGGAATGGGTCTTAAAGTTCATTCAATTGTAAACATTGGTTCATTCGATTGTAAACAAACTTCATTCGTTTCCAAGAATAGGTCTTGAAGATCAGAGTTGCGTAAACCGCGCAAAAAAAATTCCAAGAAAATCGGTGCGTTTTTATTATTTTTCATTTCAAGTGTATTCAACTACATAAGCGGATCAAAAATTTGTAAAAAAGGTACAAGAAATAACAAAATTAAATGAGCTGTTATATCGGCCTAAACACCCGCGCTGTTAGTTCTGCTTACTCCAAGCTGGAAAAAGAAGCGGTAAAGATGGGTTTGATGGTGAATGAGGACAAAACGAAGTACCTGCTGTCATCGAGCAAAGAGTCAGCGCATATGCGCCTTGGGGTTGCCACGCTACTGTTGGCAGCCATAATTTCGAAATAGTAAAAGACTTCGTTTATTTGGGAACCAGCATCAACATTAGCAACAACATCAGCACTGAAATCCAGCGAAGAATCAATCTTGCCAATAAATGCTACTTTGGACTAGGTAGGCAATTGAAAAGTAAAGTCCTCTCTCGGCGAACGAAAATCATACTCTACAAGTCACTTATCGTACCCGTCCTGCTATATGGGGCAGAAGCATGGACCATGACAACAGCAGATGAAGCGGCTTTGGGAGTGTTCGAGAGAAAAGTTCTTCGAAAGATTTATGGACCTCTACGCGTTGGCGATGGCGAGTACCGAAGAAGATTTAATGATGAGCTGTACGAGCTATACGCAGACATCAACATAGTCCAGCGAATTAAAATGCAGCGGCTGCGCTGGCTAGGCCATGTTATGCGAATGAAAGATGATGCTCCGGCCAAGAAAGCGTTTCTATCGGAACCCGCCTATGGAAGCAGAGGTAGAGGGCGGCCCCCACTCCGTTGGAAGGACCAGGTGGAAAACGATTTAAACTCCCTTGGTGTGACCAATTGGCGCCGGTTGGCGGAGCGAAGGAGCGACTGGCGCGCCTTGTTGGACGGCCATAACCGTTTAGACGGTTAAGCGCCAATTAAGTAAGTAAGTAAGTTATATTAACGCACGAAAAGAGATAAGTACATTTAATCTTAGCTATCAAAAAATTAAATTTCACGTGTTGTCACGGAAAAATTTTTAACGGGTAAAATAAGCTTTTTTTTGTGTTTGTGATCCTGAAAAAAATCGAGTTTTTTGATATCCCATTTGACAATCTTGAGTAAGTTTTCGGTGAAAATCATAAATTAAACCTTTACCATGTAAAATACCCCAAAGTTATTCCGAAATGCCCAAATATGATTTTGAGGATGATGGCATCTATGGTCAATTTTATAAAAAATGCACATTTTCACGCGCTCTCAGAGAGCGAGAAGTTTCATATCATGTCATCATTGCAGCTAAGCGATAAACGTCAAAACTACAAACAGCCTCGCTCACCTGATGCAAATCTCAGGTCTAGAGTTGCATTTTTGGTACACAAGAGTACTTCAAGCTGAGTTGCATTTGATAGTTTAATAAAACTTTGTAGTATTTATAGATAAAATAGATGCATATATTTCCGCGGAAATAAGAATACTAGAAGTTTTGTAGCCTGCAATAACATACGGAAAGCAAAATTTATTTAAATTAGATTCAAAATATAAAGCGCCACACGTGTAACATGGAAAAATTTCACTTCTAAGGCTGTTTACACAAATGCATAAGGGAAAAATTATATAAACCCTTTGGTCGCTTCAAAGCAAAGATAACGTACGGCGTTTCATTGTTTTTCGTCTGGCGTTGTCAAAGCGTAGGCACGCAACCAAAGCATTTATGTAAATTTTTCGATAAATCGCCCGACAGATGAACTAATGAATGCAACACAACCAAAACGTCTGTGTAAATCCGCCTTAATTTTTGTAGCTGTGAAAGTCTCCGGCAAATAAAATGGTGCTGTAAGTGCAAACAAATGAAACTCCTATATGACACTACTTTATTTTGTATGTAGTTTTCTAGTATTTTCTCTTATATTTTTGTCGAGGGAGCCAATAAGGTTTCAGTACTGGTGTAAGTGTGTGAACTATATTAAAAAAAAACTAACGAAATACAAGAAAAATACAACGTAGTTCATTAAAAACAAACAAGCCAGGTTGTATTTCGATAGGGGTTTTGACATTAGGCCGTTTTTTCTTTATTTTTTCTGACAAATGAATACTTTGTTTTTAGTTTTAAAATTTTGTACATAAAAACACAACTAAATTCATAGTGTAAATTGTGTGTGCAAATAAGTTTTCAATAAGTGTACATTTTTCAGTTTTTCATAGCTAAGGAATTGACCTCCAGATTCTTGTGTTACACAAATATAGTGAACTTTTGTACAGAAATTCAAATTAAAAAGTTTTTCACAATAATTTGAAAAAATCTACGTTTTCTCTGCTTTTTGCACTTAAAGGAGTAACCCTCCGTAATAAATTAAACTTTTAATGAAAATCAATAACTCTGAACTGAACACTTTTCGCCATGATATAAAATTAAAATGCTGTGGAACAGGAGCAACACTTTTGTGACTACATAAACCCTGTTTCAATGTTTTACGTCTCTGCACAGAACCCTAATTGACCGTTTTCAGCCGAAACAACAATGGCAACCCAGATTTTCCCGTTATGCTCACTTAAGCGAGTGCCTGTCAGAAAGAAGTCAACACACTTGTACTTGTACATTATGGCCATGGTTATGGTTTAGTTAGTCTTTCGAATATCGCACATTTCTAATATTTTTACACTCCTAAAATTTTGATTGGTCGGCATCGTAAACTTTACCAAGTAACGCAACTAACAGCTGATCGCTCAAAATTAGCACACATACACAAACATCACTTAGGGCCATATTACGGAAATCTTTAGCGAATTTCAAGTTAAATTTTTAAACAGACAGAGTTGGCTCGTTTCGTTCTGAACTTGTTCAATTGACCGGGTCTCTCAACTGAACAAGTGAACTAGATCTTCGATTTCGGTTCTATTTGTTCTTTTAGTTCATTTGTTCTTTTAGTTCGTTTTATGTAATGTTATTCTTTCTCTCTTCTCGTTCGCGAACATTGTAAATTCATACATACATACGCAGAAATTCATTCACAGTGAGCACGAATGTCGATGATGCCACTTACACTAAAGGCCGCGGTACAATGACATTTTTCATATAGATGCGTTTAACACAAGCTTATGCATTCCAATAACATCGCCACAATCAACCAAGATGTTGCGTTTGTAAATATGAAGGAACTTCAGACTTGGCAATTGAAGTTTATTACGCCTTGCCTATTCACATACAAAATTTCGCGAAGCACTGTTGTAAACATTCCCCCTATACAACAAAAATACTTGCTAACATATTTTGTGTCGTGTTCGATTGATATATTTCACTTTTTAATTGCGAAAAATGTTAGAAAATTTACCAACCAGTGGGGAAAATAATTTCACTTGCAAAGTGTGCCAATGTGGCGGTGCATTTCAAGTTTTCAGAACAAAAGTGTTGCTTAGCAACTAACATTTAAATTTTATATTGTTCAACAAGTTTTCATAGTTGAGTCAGTCACTAAATATTTTTCAGTGTGAAATAATAAAATACATTTATATTAAAATTTCAATAGGAAATCTTTATTCTTTATTTTCCTATATTGGTAGTGTGGCGGTGCAGTTCAAGTTTTCAGAACAAAAGTGTTGCTTAGCAACTAACATTTAAATTTTATATTGTTCAACAAGTTTTCATAGTTGAGTCAGTCATTAAATATTTTTCATTGTGAAATAATAAAATACATTTATATTTAAATTTCAATAGGAAATATTTATTCTTTATTTTCCTATACCAACACCCTTAGCCAAAGCAAATGTCAAATTCTTCTTCTTATGATTTGCTTGGAACAAAATTGGGGAGTTGGTTACTTTTCAATATCAGATGGCGCCAGTGTCGCTCATTCTACCACTCTCCATAAAAATGCGTGCAATCTACTCATAATGCGTAAGCATGTGTTAAACTCATCTATATGAAAAACTGCTTATGTGTCGGAGCTATAAAGATATGTGTGGTCATCTTTGTGAGTGGCACTGCTACAACAATATATGTATGGACTATTTATGAAAAACATGTTTTGTAAGAAACTAATTATTACATTTATCAAACTTGAAAAATTCATATTTACAATTTGTGTCTGTACTCTTTCAATTTCCTGGATCTTCCGAAATTTGTAACTTTTTTTGGAGTTAATTATACATATATATATATTAACTTATTTATTCATAACACATTTAAGTATATCTACACAAAGCATTGCTGCATACACCCGCCTCCCCCCCCCCCCCCCCCCCCATCTATGTTGGCGTTTTTCGCGGGTGCGAGCAGCAGTGAACAAATTTACTTGAAAAAAAAACAAACAGATGAACAATAAGAACAACTTGTTCGTTCATCAGAAAAAGAACGAAAGATTCGAATCTCTGAAATGAACGAAAAAGCACAACTCTAACAGACATTAAATGTTATAATTTTGGAATATATAGCATATGGGACACTTTAATTGCAGTAATTGAAAGAAATTGTTTGCTTATACTCACGTATTTAATCATTTTTTCTAAATTTATCTTTAATATTGATACAATGATTAAAGTTATATTAATGCGATGCAACTCTGCTCTTCCAACTGTTCTTCATTCCACTCTATTAGAGTGCCTTTCACTGAATTCGAGCGCCTTCCACTCTATTCGCAACATAACCTCAATTTGAGCTGTCAAACTGCATAGCAGGGCGAATCTATACCAAGTGGTGGCAAAGCGATTTCAATCAATTCGCCGTGCAGATGAATATTAAGTCAAAAGAAAATTTTCATAGAATTCGATTAACGGACATTTTGTTGTACAAGGCTTTGTATGGAAAATTATCAAGAAGAAGCAATCAGCTGATGGGATAACACCACCGGTAATGAATTCGCCTTGCAACAAACACAGCCATTGATCAGGCGTTGAGTGCATTGTTTACTAATATTTACAATGGTTGAGTGATAACTTTATGAAGGCCAAAGATGACATGAACACACCATTGGGCTTATAGCTGCAGACATTGGTGCTTTATCGGTAACCGTATCGGTAACCTTATAACAGCTGATTCGACCAACCTTATGGGAATCAATGCAATCGATTATTGGTGCCGCTAAGGTGGTAACCGTATCGTAGCCAACCAATTGGTTTTTGGTTTAAGCGCCAAATACACGACACGAACATTTCCGCGAACATTCCGCAATCTTGTTCGCAGCTTTGGCCATACACCATACGAACTTTTGGCCGAACATTAGTTCTCTTTCAGACAGCGATGAATACGGACAACAATTGTGCTGCAGCAATATTGCTCGCATCAGGATCTACTTCTTTTAATTTTTCGATTAAAGTCGCATAATCATTATTCTTTTTAATTCTATTACAATAATCTTTGCTTTTTATTTGCCACAATGATGGCAAAGATTTATACATTTCAATAAATTCACTCAGAAATTTTTTACTGTCCATTTTACTTTTCCGCGCACGTCTGTTCCGTTCAGAAATTACTACGATTATGAGCTATTTCGCCATACACGCACGAACAGTTCGCGCAAATGTTCGCCAAAAATTAAAATATTTTGATTTTTGGCGAACATTTGCGCGAACTGGCAAACACCACCATACACGACAGAAAGGGTCGCAGAAACATGACATAACGGGAATGTTCGCGGAAATGTTCGTGTCGTGTATTTGGCGCTTTACCGTCGTAACGATAAACAGCTGATTACGTTAGGGATACGACTACAGCGATACGACATACGGCACCAATGACTCCCGCTTATGCCCTGTAATGTAGTGACCTCTCAGTCACAGCGGTTTTTACTCGTGACTAGGCATGAAGATATAGTCGAATTTGGCTGAAACTTCGCAAGGGCAATCTATTGTTTTCTTGCTATATGTCAAAATGTCACTACTTATTTTGCTATTGTTGTAAAATGGATTTTGTAAATGAACACATTGTGCATTGACCAAATAGAGTAAATTGTGGATATTTTTTGTCGATAATGTAACAAAAACAGATACTTGAGTTTAAGTCAATTAAATACATCAAAGTGCATAGGTCCATCGGCGATTTCGTTGGAGCCTCATAACTCCGAGAATTTCGATAAACATGTATTTTCATGGCATCGTCCTACGGTGATTCAGGCTTTTTCTATACACCTGATTCACCTTCCCCGTTTTCCTTCATCTGCGCCACAAAAAAAAATTTCCATTGGGAGAAACTCTTATTGACTGGCTCCATCGGACTACAGTTTTTTTACAGCTGATATTTTAACAGTGTTTGACGGAATATAAATATAGCACCCGAGTGGTTGAGAATAGTCGCTCCCTATTTGCACGGCATTGGTAAAAGATTGAAATTGTTTTGGTTGAATTCTATCTTACTTGAGCAGATTTGTCTTCAAAGTTAATTTCCTTAAAAAAGCTACAACTACCTATAAAGCCTACTTTTAATGGCTGTAATTACAAACTATTGTGTTTCGAAGAATATTTTTCTTAGAAAATAGGATATTGCTATTGCAATTAACTCACAAACCAGTATAGATACAGTATTTGACCATATACCGCTAGGAAGAATATATGGAGGAACTTAAGAGCTTTTTGTTATGGATACGCATTTACATTGGAGCAGTAAGGAAGGCGGTCGGCATGATGTGTTGGTGCACAGTGGCTAGTCATTGTCGGCTGGGGCGGGTCCTTGCCAACCTTACTGTTCCTGCGCCATAAACAGAAAAATGTTCCTATCATGCCTGTCAAAACGAGCAGCTGTCAAATTCAAAAAACCTGGCAGAAGCGCAGAGACCGACTCAAAACGCTTATCAATACAAAATAAAACAACATCCGGCTGAACCGGATGTCACGGACAGACCGTTAACATTCCAAAATTTAAATTCAAATTCAAAAAAAATTAAAAAAACTGACGCAAGAAAAAATTACCGAACCGGACATGACCGGTTACTACTCTGAAATCAAATATCAAAAAAGCTGAAAAGTAAAATAACAAAAACTGAAAGGAAAATAAAAGGCCGAATACACAGAGGGGCGCCGCGGGTGTTGTTGCGACGCCCGGTGCTTAGTCCCACCCTCAAATAACCATGGCCACCGACGCACCTAATCTTTCGGTGGCCCCTTACCTGTATACCCTACGTGCCTTCTAAAAGAATGAAGATGCCAACATTCCCATTTTTAATTACAATTTTTATTTATAATCCATCATTTAAAAAAAATTAATATGTAGATGTATATACTAATCAATCCTGAGTTTTATCTAAATTTGCTTTCTTCAAAATAAGTTGTACGCATTAAGTTACAGAGGAAACGGTGAATAAAATGCTTGTTTAAGAAGTAAAAGAAATAATTTCGAACAAAGAAATTGTACATAAGTATCTAATTGACATAATTCATTACGATCCCGGTATTAAGAAACATGAATAGTAAATATTACTTTGTAACGCCAAAGCAATAATTCCTTTTAGGGGCTTTAAACGTTTTTAGATGGTTCTAAAATAAGTTTGGTTGCAAGTTTATTGCAGCTTATCAAATAAATGATCCTTCTTTTACTAATAAAAGGTGTTTAATATCTTCGACTGCTATTCTTTTGTTCGCAGCTGTATGTACATATAACATTTTTTTTGTTGTAAAAAAAAATTATACAGGAAGTTGTATTCCTTCTTATTATAACTAAGTTTGATAACATTGTTGCGGTTGTTGCTCTGGTTTACAGGTCATTTGCTGAAAATAATGTGGAATTCATCTAAATGCTCTTTCGAATCTATTTCCATACTGCTGAATAGATTTTAATTTCATAGGTATGCTTGTACATAGCAAATAACGTGGAAACCAAGCGAAGCACACTGGAGTAAAAAAAAATACCTTAAGAAAAATGTAGTTATTTGGCTCAAAATTCCTATAGTAAATCGTAGACCGCCTTACAGAGTTTGCAGACTTCTTAACATTTACATTTTCTTATTTCTAACTTAGAATGTTCCTTTTGTTAGGATTTAATTAGATTTTCTTATTTCACATCTATTTTAAATTATAGTTGTCCAAACTTCAAATTTACTTTTGGATTGTATTTAGTACAAATTTTTATATATTTTTTTTTTCTAAGTTCCAATTTATGATAATTGCATTCGATTGTATCCAATTACGTTAATTATACTTTTCTCATATCAGCAAGTTCAATTGTATTAAATTCATTTCATTTGTCTTATCTCGAGTCTATGGAAATTTGATTGCCACACCAATGGATATGGTCGGCAAAACTCTCGTAACAATTTAATAAGCTTTTATAGCTTTAGTCTTCGTTGACACATACTAACTTGTGCCGTGTGATCATATAGAGAAAAATTATTTATGAACTTTCAGGTGACGTTTCAGTCGCAACAGCATAGTGGAGCAGTAAAAAAAATATTTCAAAAAAATTATAGAAAGAGTTTATTTGTTCCTGATCACCAAGACGTAGATCCTCTATTTCTTGTTGCGACTAGATTCTAATTTCTCGCGGAAAGGCATATGTCGCTAATGTGTAATGCATTACACATCCGCATGGCTTTCGCATGTATGGATATAAAAAAAATATGGTTCCGAGTGACACATTCAAAAATGTAAGGTACTATATGTACTAGTGACACTATTCTGTAACTTGACTGGAATAAAATTATTTGCAGAACTCAAACTTTTATAATTTTGGTTTTCTATTTCTTGACTGTATTGACCTTTCACAAGCTTTACAGAACAATGGTTCTTATTCGCAAGATTACAGAACGGGTTTTACATTGCACTTATCCGACGGGTCAACAGAGTTAAGAGCACCAAAGTGTCCGAATTCATATGCCGTATGTTCGAATCGAGTTACAGAAAGGGGTCTCTAGGTTCATTAAGCGTGCTTGGAATGAATTACAAAAATTTGAAACGATAATCTGTAAGTGACGAATTTTATCACTTCATATAGATACATAATATAATTTCACCGAGTTGGAACGGACTCACCCAGTTTCAAACGTTGTTGTTGTAGTTGGTGTTGGTACTGTTGGTGGTTGTTGCGTTCTGGTCCGAGGTGATCGAGTGAACCTGGTGGCAATAGACTTCGTGTTGACCTTTACGAACTTGATGACTTGGTGCTAATTTTGACGTTCGTTGGGTTACGCTGCCGCGTGCTGCTGCCGTTTCTCAATTGTCCTTATGTTATTTGCTTCATATATGGGTGTTTTATGCTTGATGGCGATAATTGGATGTTGTTACCGGAGACTGATCTTTCCCACTGCTTTCAACAATTCACCCGAGCGTGTGGGAATCGATGTATTACCCCAGTCAAAGAAAAGTGCTGTAACCTTTTTAAATTTTCTCCACACAATTGAGTGTTGTTAGATTCGGTCACACATAAATTAGCAGTATTTTTTTTGTTTGTGCTTTTCGTTAAAATTTCATTTTCGGCCATCAGCGTATGAACTTAATTGATAAGCGACTTTCTTGTCGCTGTTCTACAAAATTTTTTTTATAATAATCGAAGTGTATTATGTGCAATACAAATAGCGGGAAAACAATCGCTTATTGTTGTCCAATTTTGGGAGTTTTTTTTTTTCTTTTCGCTCCAATCTAGCTGAACTTTCATGGCCGGAACCTCGTGCTAAAAAAAAACAAAGACCCAATTTTTTCTTCTTTTTTCTTTTTCCTCGTGCCTATCTGCTGGCAAAAAAACTCCCTCCATTTTCTTGTGCTCGTGATGGCAGGTCTGTGTGTTCCCTTCTTTTTTGATATCTTTTTTATCGCAACATTCGCCACATCGCTAGGTGTGTTCGCGTGAACACGCTCCCAAGTGGGTCGTAGCCGTAGACCGTAGCAGCGGACCGTAACATTTTATAATGTATTGCCTTTTCTTCAATTGTTTAATCACCAATTGAGGACGTGCATTTAGGCTAGTACTTTTTAATGCAAGCCTTTTATATGGCACATTGGCAACACCCATTTAGAATGATGACAATTTTCGGAACAGAGATGTTGAAATATTTGTAATTTGCTTTTTTTATTATTAAATTTTTAGGAAAATTTCAATATGAATACTTTTCCAATTAAACTCTTCGTACTTTATTGTCATTTAAATATGGAAAAAACTGATCATCATGGACAATAATTAAATTTTTGTGGTGATATTTTGAAGTGGGTTTAATTAAATGCAACCATGTGATATTTGAGCGGGTTTTGTGCATGTACGACATTTTTCATAATTGATTGGTACTAGAAAAGTGTGTGCACATTCACCAAAGGCTGCGTTCATTTGAATGCTTATTCTGTGTTGAAAAATTTTTGTGTTTCATTCAATTACTTCATTCTTTCTTCGAATGAGTTAAGGAGTGCATTCTTTCTTTTCCACTACTGAATGAAGAATGGGTTGACTTTTAAGCCACATTCCTTAGCAAAGAATGAATGAAGAAAGCATTCTTAAGTCAATAGTTTAAAATATCGAATGATTGCACACTTTTACAGCTCTGTTTTCTGGGACATGTACTGTTATTCAGTTGCAGCTTAAATAATATGCTCATTGTATTGGTTCATAGTGTTACGAATATTAGCAACTCTAAGGGATACTGCCATCTCTAGGCCGATGCCAAGCAGTGACGTGAATTCACATCAATAATTCAATCAATATGTCTACACATACGCGTGCACGCGGCGGAGAAGCAACGCACAAGCACATGCAGATATCTTATCTGAAATGCTCCTAAAGGTATGCAATTGTGATTGTGGAAGTGTCGCTCACACATACAAGCGCATGGGGTAGGAGAGAAGCTATAAAAATTATACATCTGTAGTTGTAGCTGAGAAATTTATAACGTAACTAGTAAGTTCTGGAATTAGAAAAGCCTAGAAATATGCAACAAGGAGGTCGGACAGTATAAAAGGGCGACAACAGTGGAGGCGAAAAGTCAGTTTCATTTGAGCTATCAATCAGTTTGGTTGTTAAGCAAGCTAGTTGCAAAGTATAAGTGTTATTGTGAAGTACTTTAATAAATGCCATTTTTCCATTATTCAATATTGGAGTTATTTATTCAACAGTTTAGTGATTCGAACTTAGCAAAAGGGCAAATAAGAGGATTTGCAAGTAAATTCGTTACAATTGGTGTCAGAAGATGAATTGTTGAATAAGTTCCAGAGGACAACAAGGACATGGCAAAGTTCAGTGAATTGAAGATCCAGCAACTGAAGAAGGAGTTGGAGAGCCGTGGATTAAATACAACCGACATTAAACTCGAACTTCAGGCACGACTACGAGAGGCAATGGAAGCAGAAGGAATTAACGTGGAAGAGTATGTCTTTCATCTTGATGTCGACGAGTCAACAACAAAAATTGAAGAGAAAAACGAAACATCGCAGACAGTTACGAGCACAGACTTGAACATGAATTTAGCTGCAATATCTGCTCAAACATCGACAGTGTCATCTCAACTGGCAGAACAGAAGACATATACGGAATCGCAGGAGAACCGTATAACATCCAAGATGGAAGAACAGAAGACACGTATTGCAGAAATGTCGTCACAAATGTCACCTCAACTGGCAGAACAGAATACAAGTATAGCATCCCAACTGGAATCGCAAGAGACACGTATAATATCCAAGATAGAAGAATAAGAGGAGCTCTTATCATTGCAGGTGGCACAAATGTCTACGCAGTTAGAAGCACAGGAAGCAAGGGTAACATCAAAGCTGGAAGCGCAGGATGCAAAAATCGGTCAATTTCAGGCAGAAGTCAATGATTTGAAGGGTCGTATGGAGCAGTTACAACTAAATCGCCCAGCTGTTTCAGCGAGTAATTCAAAGGTAAAAACACCATCCTTTGACGGTTCTGTTCCTTTCCAGGTCTTTAAGCTACAGTTTGAGAAGACCGCGGCAGTGAACAACTGGAATGCGGAAGATAAAGTTGCTGCACTCTTCGTAGCATTGAAAGGACCAGCTGCCGAAATTTTACAGACTATTCCAGAGTACGAACGGAAAAGTTATGACGCATTGATGGCTGCTGTAGAACGACGTTATGGAAGCGAGCATAGAAAACAGATATTCCAAATTGAGTTGCAAAACCGCTACCACAAAGCAAATGAGACATTGCAGGAGTTTGCTTCAGATATTGAAAAATTGGCTCATCTTGCAAATGCGGACGCACCCGTGGAATACACTGAAAGGGTAAAAATCCAGAGCTTCATAAATGGCATACGAGATGTGGAAACGAAGCGGGCTACATATGCGAATCCAAAACTAACATTTGCTGAAACGGTGTCCCACGCACTGACTCAGGAAACAGAGTCACTTTTGAGTAAGCCCGCATACAAAGCTCATCGCGTGGAAGTGGAAAGGCAGACTGGGTAGACATAATTTTGGAAGCATTAAAAGGAACGCAGCAGAAAAACGATGGTGCCGTCAAATGCTTTAAATATGGGAAGCCAGGGCACATTGCACGTTATTGCAGTACCAATTCTGACAGTTCCAACAATGTGGGTGGTCGTAAACCCAGAGCAGAAGGAGATGAGCAAATCTCCAAGACCACTCAATCGTTAAACTAAAGCGAGTCAGCCGCAAGGGGCGACAGCTGGCTCCCTCAATTGTCGGAGGACATGTGGATGGAAAGGAACGGTTACTGACTGTAGACACGGGTGCATCCCAATCCATCATCCAATCAGATTTAGTGAACAAGAAGATAAGACCATTGATTGGAGCAAGATTACGTACAGCCACGGGAGAGAACACCCAGGTAATTGGAGAAGTAGAACGTGAAGTAGCAATTGGGAACGTCACGGTACTACACAATTTTATAGTGGCAAATATTGTTGATGAAATCATAATTGGAGTGGACTTCTTAATCAACCAAGGCATCAAGATCGATATGCAAAGCAAGACGATGCGATATAAGAACATGGATGTGCCACTTAATTTCGGCTACGAGAGAGGCTACAGCAGTAAACGAGTGCTGGTGGAAGAGGGTCAGAAAATACCACCAAAATCCGAAGCAGTCATCTGGGCAAAGGTTGATGGAGATTGTGGGACAAACAAATTGTAGGTTGTCGAAGCAGCAAACAAATCAGCACTGAACATACTTGTAGGAAAAACCCTGGCTATGACAAAACGAGATGAACGTATTCCGGTAAGAGTACTAAATGAGTTCAAGTCACCATTCAATTTGACCAAAGGAGCTATTTTGGCAAGATGTCAAGAGGCTGAAGTAGTTATCATCTAGTAATACTGATCTTTCAAATGACATCACGGCATGGACGCAGGGGCTAGAGGAAGCCTATCAGAGTAAGGCAAAACAACTGCTCCTAAAGCACGCGAACATATTTGACCAGGATGGCTCCAAACCAGGCCGCACCAATGTTGTGAAACATCAAATTGACACTGGAGACGCGAGGCCGATACGCCAAGCTCCTCGTAGTGTTCCATGGCAAAACGGGAAGTTATATATTATATTGTCACGGATATTAGCATCCCTAAGCTATACCATCACTAAGGCGATGCTAAGCGATGTTCACGTCAATAATCAAATCATGTATACACATATATAAGGCAGCCGAGAGATGTCACACACAGATGCATTTACTTATACGCCTATGTGTGTGCGAGAGACTGTAAACTACAAACTCACATACATCTGAGAGACGCTGAAAAGTAGAAAATTGTAAACAAGTAGAAACTATATGAGAACTATAAACACTCGAAATAGTTAGTAAGTTCTGGAAATAGAAGAGCCTAGATGTATGCAGCGTAAACTATAAAAGCGGCACAAGCGAGTAAAATGTAATTCAGTTTGATTTGAGTTGTCAAGCAGTTTGATTAAGACGATATCTAGCGAGCAATAGCAGTGTTATTTTGAATAGTAGAGTTTCATTGGGCTATCAATCAGTGTGGTTATTAAGCAAGCTATTCGTTGCACAGTTTGTTATTGTGAAGTACTTTAATAAAGGCCATTTTGCATTATTACAAATGGGAGTTATTTATTCAACAGTTTAGTGATTCGAACTTAGCAGAGGATTGCAAATAAGAGGATTTACAAGCAAATTCGTTACAATTGGTGTCAGAAGAGGAATTGTTGAATAAATTCCGGAGGACAACAAGGACATGGCAAAGTTCAGTGAATTGAAGATCCAGCAACTAAAGAAGGAGTTGGAGAGCCGTGGATTGAATACAAGCGGCGTTAAACTTGAACTTCAGACACGGCTACGAGAGGCAATGGAAGCAGAAGGAATTGATGTGGAAGAGTATGTCTTTCACCTTGATGGGGAGGAGACAACAAAAATTGAAGAGAAAAACGAAACATCGCAGACGGTTACCAGCACAGATTTGAACATGATTTTGGCTGCAATATCTGCTCAAACATCGACAGTGGCTTCTCAACTGGAATCGCAAAAGACAGATATAACATCTCAACTGGCATCTCAACTAGAAGAACAGAAAACGTATATGTCATCTCAACTAGAAGAACAGAAAACGTATATGTCATCACAGATGGAATCCCAAGAGACACGAATAACATCGAAGATTGAAGAACAAGAAACGCGAATGTCAGAAATGTCGACACAGATTACATCCAAGATGGAAACGCAATTGGAAGAACAGAAGACATATATGGCATCCCAACTGGAATCGCAGGAGACACGCATAACATCAAAGATGGAAGAACAAGAGGAGCGCTTATCATTGCAGGTGGCACAAATGTCTTCACAGTTAGAAGCACAGGAAGCAAGGGTAACATCAAAGCTGGAAGCGCAGGATGCAAAAATCGCTCAATTTCAGGCAGAAGTCGATGATTTGAAGGGTCGTATGGAGCAGTTACAATTAAATCGTCCAGCAGTTTCAGCGAGTAATTCAAAGGTAAAAACACCATCCTTTGACGGTTCTGTTCCTTTCCAGGTCTTTAAGCTACAGTTTGAGAAGACCGCAGCAGTGAACAACTGGAATGCGGAAGATAAAGTTGCTGCACTGTTCGTGGCATTGAAGGGGCCAGCAGCGGAAATTCTACAGACGATTCCCGAAGGAGAGCGGAACAATTATGAAGCATTGATGGCTGCTGTAGAACGACGTTATGGAAGCGAACATAGAAAACAGATATTCCAAATTGAGTTGCAAAACCGCTACCAAAAAGCAAATGAGACATTGCAAGAGTTTGCTTCAGATGTTGAAAGGTTGGCTCATCTCGCAAATGCGGACGCACCCGTGGAATACACCGAGAGGGTAAAAATCCAGAGTTTTATAAATGGCATACGAGACGTGGAAACGAAGCGAGCCACATACGCGAACCCAAAGCCAACATTCGCAGAAACGGTGTCACAAGCTCTGATTCAGGAAACGGCGTCGCTTCTGTGTAAGCCAGTTTTCAAAGCACGCCGTGTGGACGTAGAAAGGCCAGAGTGGGTAGACGCAATATTGGAGGCCCTGAAAGGATCGCAAAAGCGAAGTGAAAAAGTTATCAAATGCTTCAAATGCGGGAAGTCCGGTCACATAGCACGTCATTGCGATCTTGGTCTTAATAGTTCTAACAATGTGGGTGGCCATAAACGCAAAGCTGGAGGAGATGAGCAAGAGCGAGTAAGAGGTAGAGAGCTAGATCCAGCTATTGAATGCCCTGTGATATCTGTGTCGCAAATTGGTAGAAAATCGATCAGTCTTACCGTCAGAGGGAATGTGGATGGCAAAGAACGAATACTGACTGTAGATACGGGCGCATCTCATTCCTTGATCCGATCTGACTTGGTCAACAGGAGAGTAAAACCGTTACCTGGAGCAAAGTTGCGTACGGTCACTGGCGAGTATAACCAAGTTCAGGGAGAAGTGATATGTGAAGTATTGATTGGGAAGGTCATGGTCCTACACAAATTTGTTGTGGCGGAGATTGTTGATGAAGTTATATTGGGAGTGGATTTCTTGGTTGACCATGACATCAAGATCGATATGCAGAGAAGGGTGATGCGTTATGAGAACCAAGATGTGCCACTTAACTTTAGTTTGGAAAAAGGGTTCAGCAGTAATCGGGTACTGGTGGAGAATACTCAACGAAGGCCACGAAATTCAAAGGTAAAGGTTGATAGATCGAATGGGCCAAATAAATCAAAATCAAAAGTACCTGCGAGAGAAACACTGGCATTGAAAAGCCCTAACGGACGTACTAAAACCAAGAAAGAATGCAATGGTGGTTTCAAGCCAAGGCACACTACTGTTGTGAAGCGTCGGAACGATACTGATTATGCAAAGGAAATCCGTCCAGCGCAAGCTCTGCGAAGTAATTCTTCATTGGCCAAGAAACAGATTGCGAGGGAACGATCCAGAATAATGAGTAGTAAGATGGAACACAGGTACGACAGGGAAAATAATTCGGAAGGTTTCCGGAATGGAGATTTGGTACTGTTATACAACCCTCACCGGCGGAAAGGTGTTCCATCCAAATTTCGGTGCAGTTGGGAAGGCCCGTACAAGGTTGTGAAGAAGATCAGTGATACCATCTACCGCATACAAAGCATTGAGAAACCGCGGAGTAGAAGAGTGGTACATTTGGCGATGCTAGCAGCGTTTAGATCGAGAGATTTGTCTGATCGGGACGATCAGACTTAGGTGGAGGGCAGTGTCACGGATATTAGCATCCCTAAGCTATACCATCACTAAGGCGATGCTAAGCGATGTTCACGTCAATAATCAAATCATGTATACACATATATAAGGCAGCCGAGAGATGTCACACACAGATGCATTTACTTATACGCCTATGTGTGTGCGAGAGACTGTAAACTACAAACTCACATACATCTGAGAGACGCTGAAAAGTAGAAAATTGTAAACAAGTAGAAACTATATGAGAACTATAAACACTCGAAATAGTTAGTAAGTTCTGGAAATAGAAGAGCCTAGATGTATGCAGCGTAAACTATAAAAGCGGCACAAGCGAGTAAAATGTAATTCAGTTTGATTTGAGTTGTCAAGCAGTTTGAGTAAGACGATATCTAGCGAGCAATAGCAGTGTTATTTTGAATAGTAGAGTTTCATTGAGCTATCAATCAGTGTGGTTATTAAGCAAGCTATTCGTTGCACAGTTTGTTATTGTGAAGTACTTTAATAAAGGCCATTTTGCATTATTACAAATGGGAGTTATTTATTCAACAGTTTAGTGATTCGAACTTAGCAGAGGATTGCAAATAAGAGGATTTACAAGCAAATTCGTTACAATATTTTATATTTATTTATTTATTACGACTCTAAGAGCCTAGTTCAAAACATAAAAATATGATTGCATTAATTAAAATGTGTACTTAATCTAAATTTTTAAATTGTGAGTCAAACCGTACAAGAAATGAGCGACAGCGGCGTCATCGAACCATCAGCTAGTCCATGGAGCTTACCGGTAGTACTTGTAAAGAAGAAGGATGGAAAAATTAAGTTTTGCGTGGACTACCGGAAGTTGAGTGACGTTACGAAAAAGGATAGCTACCCATTGCAAAGAATTGACGACACTCTGTACTCGCTATCTGGTACGAAATTGTTTTCCACACTGGACTTGAAAAGCGGCTACTGGCAAGTTGAGGTGAAGGAGGAAGATAAAGAGAAAACAGCCTTCAGTCTCGGTGATGGTCTTTGGCAATTACAGTAATGCCTTTTGGACTTTGTAATGCACCAGCTACTTTTGAGAGACTCATGGACCAGGTACTGAAAGGTATACATTGTAAAACATGCTTGGTGTACCTGGACGACATATTCGTATTGGGCAAGAACTTTGATGGACATCTTAAGAACTTGGAGGGAGTTTTCCAGAGAATAGCTGGCGCTGGTCTGAAGTTAAGTCCCAAAAAGTGTGCGCTGTTTAAAAAGGAAGTAAATTATTTGAGTCACAAGGTAACGACAGAGGGCATCTGCACTGCAAACGAAAAGATAGGGGCTGTAAAGGATTGGCCAAGACCACAGAACCTACATGAATTGAGAAGTTTCCTTGGCCTGTGCACATATTACCGCCGATTTGTACCTAATTTTTCCAGCGTAGCCCATAGCCTCCATGAGCTTACAAGAAAAAATAAAGCCTTTTAATGGAAAAAGGGGAAGGTAGTTGCATATTACAGCCGTTTGATTGGAAAACCAGAGAGTAACTACTGCGTTACGCGGGGAGAGCTGTTGGCATTGGTAGAGTGCATTAAAAATTTTCACAAATACCTCTACATCCAGCGATTCCGTGTCAGGACAGATTACGCAGCGTTAAAATGGCTTCTGCAGTTCCGTAATCCGGAAGGACAATTGGCACGGTGGATCGAGCGACTACAAAGCTATGGCTTTTCCATTGAGCATCGGAAAGGTAGTACCCATGGAAATGCCGATGCAATGTCACGAAGACCATGTAGTTTGGAATGCAAGTACTGTTCAAGGGCCGAGGCTAAAGAAGGCACTATAGATGTCCGGCTAATGACTATAACGTGTACGGATGAATGGGACAAGGAACAACAAGAAAGTGTCAGCTAGAAGATACAGATCTATCACATGTTATGCAAGGGCTCGAACGAAACGAAAGACCAAACAGAGAAGAGATGTTAGCAGAGAGTTCCATTGCGAAGTCATAGTAGGCACAGTGGAACAGTTTAGAATTTATATCCGGTTGCCTTCATCGAATATGGGAGAGTGAGGATGGTCAATGCAAGAAGAAACTGATAGTTTTTCCCAGAAAGAGGATTCCTGACGTGCTCAGCGATCTGCATAATGGTCCAAGTAGAGGTCATCTTGGAAACACAAAGACGCTCGAGAAAATTAAGCAGAGATTCTATTGGGTTGGTTGCCGTCAGTCGGTCACCGAGTGGATTGCCAACTGCGAGGTATGCAACAGAGCGAAAGAGCCCAAAACACGAAGTCATGGCCAGATGCAGCATTATATTTCAGGTGCACCATTTGAAAGGATCGCCATGGATGTCGCAGGTTCATTTCCTACTAGCAACCGCGGAAACAAATACGTACTGGTGGTTATGGATTATTTCAGTAAATGGGCAGAGGTATACCCAATCCCAAACCAAGAAGCAGAAACAGTAGCAGAAGTGGTTACAAACGAATGGGTTGCAAGGTATGGTGTACCAATGGAGTTACATTCTGACCAAGGCAGGAATTTTGAATCAGCTGTGTTCCAAGAAATGTGCAAGAAGTTGGGCATTCGGAAAACACGGACAACTGCATTGCGTCCTCAGTCCGATGGTATGGTGTAACGTTTCAATAGAACATTGGAGGAGCATTTAAGGAAAGTAGTAGACAAGTACCATAAGGACTGGGATACACAAATATCATTATTCTTGATGGCCTACCGATCGGCAGTACATGAGACAACGGGCCAAACTCCAGCAAAGGTAATTTTTGGCAATGACCTTCGACTGCCAGCTGATTTGAAGTATAGGATAGATGCCGATGCGGAGAGGAATGTCAAGAAATCCACTGGTGTCTTGGAAGAAGAGCTGAGAGAGATACACGATCTGCTAAGACAACGAGCAAAGATTATGAGTGACAAGATGAAAGCGAGGTACGATAAAGCAATTAATTCGGAAGGGTTTCAGGAAGGAGATTTGGTGCTGCTATACAACCCACAACGGAAAAAAGGTTTGTCCCCGAAATTGCAGTGTAACTTGGAAGGCCCATACAAAGTTGTAAAACGGATCACCGATGTAGTATACCGCATATAAACCATTGGCAAACCACGAACCAAATTGAAAGTGGTTCATTTGGAGAGGCTAGCAGCATTAGATCGAGAGTGTTGCGAATATTAGCAACAATAAGGGGTACTGCCATCTCTAGGCCGATGCTAAGCAGTGACGTGAATTCACATCAATAATTCAATTATTATGTCTACACATACGCGTGCACGCGGCGGAGAAGCAACGCACAAGCACATGCAGATATCTTATCTGAAATGCTCCTAAAGGTATGCAATTGTGATTGTGGAAGTGTCGCTCACACATACAAGCGCATGGGGTATGAGAGAAGCTATAAAAATTATACATCTGTAGTTTTAGGTGAGAAATTTATAACTAACTAGTAAGTTCTGGAATTAGAAAAGCCTTGAAATATGCAACAAGGAGGTCGGACAGTATAAAAGGGCGACAACAGTAGAGGCGAAAAGTCAGTTTCATTTGAGCTATCAATCAGTTTGGTTGTTAAGCAAGCTAGTTGCAAATTATAAGTGTTATTGTGAAGTACTTTAATAAAGGCCATTTTTCCATTATTCAATATTGGAGTTATTTATTCAACAGTGTAGTGATTCGAACTTAGCAGAAGGGCAAATAACAGGATTTGCAAGTAAATTCGTTACAATAGCATAGAAGCGATTTGTTCCTGTGACCATAGCTTTATTTTAGTCTATGGTTGAGCTTATTGGTAAGCGTGATTGGTAACGGGAAATAAATGCTGTCACATGTTTTCACGGTTATTTCTTCTAAGGAGTCGCTGAAATGTACTGTGATATTTCAGTAGCTGTGGCAAAATCACAGGTACACGGATATTTGCCAACTCTATATTGGGCGCTTTGAGCAGATTAAATATCCTTAAAATTTTATTTAAAGGATTTCTTAAATTATTTTTTACTCTTCACCAAAGAGGATAAATATAATAAGAGACGTCACTCGTTACTTTGCATAATGTTTTTGGTTAGGGTAATCGCAGGTTTTTTTTGTCCGAGATGTGCATAAATGTCTTTATACATTTTCGTGGGGTATTTGTGTTTATTTTTCCGACTGTATTTAATTAATTCTCTTTCCAAAAATCACATTTGCATAAGGTGCCTACACGACATGGATAAATGCGAGACAATTAAAAATGTCCCTCATAGAAAACATTAGGCATCAATTTTTTTTAATTTCCAGCGGGTTACTCGCCATTCGTAGCAGACTGGTGGCTCTTATTATATTTATCCTGTTGTTGTTGTAGCGATAAGGTTGCTCCCCGAAGGCTTTGGAGAGTGTTATCGATGTGATGGTCCTTTGCCGGATACAGATCCGGTACGCTCCGGTACCACAGCACCATTAAGGTGCCAGCCCGACCATCTCGGGAACGATTTATGTGGCCACATTAAACCTTCAGGCCATTCCCTCCCTCCCCACCCTCAAGTTCCATGAGGAGCTTGGGGTCGCCAGAGCCTCGTCTGTTAGTGAAACAGGATTCGCCGCGGATAGATTAGGTTGACAATTGGGTTTGGAGAAGCTTTATATTGCGCTGGCAACCTGAAGGGTTGCGCTACACAGCCCCTTGAATCTGGTATTTTAGTCGCCTCTTACGACAGGCACACCTAACGCGGATATATTCTGATCCCCTAACCCGCTGGGGTGTTATATTTATCCTCTTTGACCTTACTATACCGTTAGTAAATAAAGGTCATGTCTGATAAAACTTTGGTGGCCGTTGCGTGACGTTTAAATATTATTATATGTATGCTTTAATGTGATGTGCAAAAAACGAAAAATTATCTTTTTTGAAAATAAATTATTTAATTCTACAATTGTTGTATACATTATTTATAAAGCGTTGATTCTGACATACCACTCGCGTTTTACCTTTTTTTTCCAAAGTTTAATCTGTCGTCTCTTTTAAATTGCATGCCGTAGTTGCGTCTTAAAAGCAAGCCATCGCACTATGGTCTGGCGAGCACTGTTTGCTGGCCAAAACTCGAGGAGTTATCCGATTGTTATGAAAATTGGTATATATGGGGTTTCGAGGTTTTTAATTTCGAATCTGATGTCAGAATTTTAAAATTCAAAATGGCGGATCCAATATGGCGACCAATTTTATTAATATATCCGTTTTATTGAAAATTTTGTATAAAGCCAGGGTTTTCGAAATCTGTGATCACGAATATGATGTCAAAATTTCATCTTTCACCCAATTTTTTTTTTTTAATTTACAAGTTATTTTCAAAGAACACGATAAAAGAAACCAACCTGATGTTTTCCATGTTTTCGGTTAACCATTAACTTAAGTCATTTTAAGTACAGCAATTAGTTTCCTAGTAACAATAATAACACTGTCTTATATTTGGTTTTATTATATTGTTTATTTATCTTTAATTTATTCAAAAGTACAAACATATTACAATAGAAAAATAGTAGTTATAGTAACAAAAATAATGCTGTAATATTTTAAATGAGTTTCTATATCTCATTTTCTAACTCTAAGCTATATTAAAGTGCATCGAAGCTTGGATCGATATCGAAACTCTCTAGGTCGCGCCCCTCTTCGGTTTGCTCGTCTTCATTACTTAGTAAATAGCAATCCGCACTGCTCAGCAAGGATCTTACTTCTGCTCGAAATTGCATACGTGCCTCTTCTGATCCGTCTGGAAAAACTTACGCTCGAAATCATTGGGTCTGACGTATCCAAGGCTCTGCAAAATACGTCCCCAATGTTATTAACTCTGCTGTTTTTGCGAGCATGGTGCAGCTTACCGAATTTATAAAGGTTGTGTCTACTCTCTGATGCATCTTCCCCAAAATACCCAACTGGTAGTATCACGTTCTTAATAATTTGTTTCGAGTGAATAAGAACTTTGTGTACGGTAGCACCAAGGGCACCAAGGATATTTTTGATACATGATTTCTGCTGTTCGGAAACAGGAAAGCTCAAAATTGTTTAAGTCTAGCGGAAGTTGGCATGACAAGCATGTCAGTATTATGTGTAAATTATATTGTAACGATTTTTACTTGCAACTCCTCTTATTTGCCCTTTTGCTAAGTTCGAATCACTAAACTGTTGAATAAATAACTCCAATTTGTAATAATGCAAAATGGCCTTTATTAAAGTACTTCACAATAACAAACTGTGCAACGAATAGCTTAATAACCAAACTGATATCTTAAAGGAAACTGACTTTCAAAATAATAGTGCTATTGCTCGCTAGATATCGTCTTACTCGTAACTGCTTGACAATTCAAATCAAACTGAATTACTTCTTACTCGCTGGCGCCGCTTTTATAGTTTACGCTGCATACTTCTAGGCTCTTCGATTTCCAGAAGTTACTAGTTGTTTCGGCTACAAAATCGCCAGCCACAACTACGTGCACAAATTATTGCTCTCTCTTGTGACAACTCAGATAAGGTATATGCATGTGTTTGTAGTTTACAGTCTCCCGCACACACATAAGCGTATAAGTAAATTCATCGGTGTGTGACATCTCATCTCTTTCTGCCTTGTATGTAAATGTTGCTCGTCGGAATGTGTACATATGTGTAGACGCAATTATTTATTCGTTTATGTAGATACATAATGATTGAATTATTGATGTGCATTCACGTCACTGCTTAGATCGGCTTAGAGCTGGCAGCACTCCTTAGTTTTGCTAATATTCGTAACACTGCCCTCCACCTAAGTCTGATCGTCCCGATCAGACAAATCTCTCGATCTAAACGCTGCTAGCATCGCCAAATGTACCACTCTTCTACTCCGTGGTTTCTCAATGCTTTGTATGCGGTAGATGGTATCACTGAGCTTCTTCACAATCTTGTACGGGCCTTCCCAACTGCACCGAAATTGGGTTTGGATACCTTTCCGCCGGTGAGGGTTGTTTAACAGTACCAAATCTCCATTCCGGAAACCTTCCGAATTATTTTCCCTGTCGTACCTGTGTTCCATCTTACTACTCATTATTCTGGATCGTTCTCTCGCACTCTGTTGCTTGGCCAATGAAGAACTACTTTGTAGAGCTTGTTCTTGACGGATTGGCTTCACATACTCAGTATCGTTCCGACGTTTCCCAACAAAAGTGCGCGCTGGCTTGAAATCATCCTTGCATTCTTTCTGAAAAATTCTTTCAGTGAATTTAGTGCGTCCATTAGGGTTTGTTGATGCCGGTCTTTTCCTCGCAGGTACTTTTAATTTCGCTTTATTTGGCACATTCGATCCATCAACCTTTGCTCGATCTACTTTCCTTGACTTTCGTGGTCTCTGTCGAATCTCCTCGACCAGCACTCGCTTACTGCTGAACCCTTTTTCCAAACTGAAGTTAAGTGGCACATCTTGGTTCTCATAATGCATCACCCTTCTCTGCATATCGATCTTGATATCATGGTCAACCAAGAAATCCACTCCCAATATAACTTCATCAACGATCTCCGCCACAGCGAATTTGTGTAGAACCATGACCTTCCCAATTAGGACTTCACATATTACTTCTCCCTGAACTTGGTTATATTCGCCTGTGACCGTACGCAACCTCGCTCCAGCTAATGACTTTATTCCCCTGTAGACCAAATCAGATCGAATCAAGGAATGAGATGCCCCCGTATCTACAGTCAGTACACGCTCTTTACCATCCACATTCCCTCTGATGGTAAGACTGCTTGATTTCCTTCCAATCTGCGACACAGATATCACAGGACATTCAACAGCCGGGGCAAGTTTTCGTTCTTTACTTTCGACACGCTCTTGCTCATTTCCGCCAGCTTTGCGTTTACGGCCACCCACATTGTTGGAACTATTAGGACCAAGATCGCAATGACGTGCAATGTGACCTGGGTTGCCGCACTTGAAACATTTAATAACTCCGGCATTCTTCTGTTGAGATCCCCTTAGTGCTTCCAAAATTGTGTCTACCCACTCCGGCCTTTCTACTTCCACACGATGAGCTTTGTATGCTGGTTTACTCAATAGTGAGGCCGTTTCCTGAGTCAATGCATGTGATACCGTTTCAGAAAATGTCAGCTTTGGGTTTGCGTATGTAGCTCGCTTCGTTTCCACGTCCCGTATGCCATTTATGAAACTCTGGATTTTTACCCTTTCAGTGTATTCCACGGGTGCGTCCGCATTTGCAAGATGAGCCAATCTTTCAATATCTGAAGCAAACTCCTGCAATGTTTCATTTGCTTTTTGGTAGCGGTTTTGCAACTCAATTTGGAATATCTGTTTCCTATGCTCGCTTCCATAACGTCGTTCTACAGCAGCCATCAATGCTTCATAATTGTTCCGCTCTCCTTCGGGAATAGTCTGTAAGATTTCGGCAGCTGGTCCTTTCAATGCTACGAAGAGTGCAGCAACTTTATCTTCCACATTCCAGTTGTTCACTGCTGCGGTCTTCTCAAACTGTAGCTTAAAGACCTGGAAAGGAACAGAACCGTCAAAGGATGGTGTTTTTACCTTTGAATTACTCGCTGAAACTGCTGGACGATTTAATTGTAACTGCTCCATACGACCCTTCAAATCATCGACTTCTGCCTGAAATTGAGCGATTTTTGCATCCTGCGCTTCCAGCTTTGATGTTACCCTTGCTTCCTGTGCTTCTAATTGTGAAGACATTTGTGCCACCTGCAATGATAAGCGCTCCTCTTGTTCTTCCATCTTTGATGTTATGCGTGTCTCCTGCGATTCCAGTTGGGATGCCATATATGTCTTCTGTTCTTCCAATTGCGTTTCCATCTTGGATGTAATCTGTGTCGACATTTCTGACATACGCGTTTCTTGTGCTTCAATCTTGGATGTTATGCGTGTCTCCTGCGATTCTAGTTGTGATGACATTGTCGATGTTTGAGCAGATATTGCAGCCAAAATCATGTTCAAGTCTGTGCTCGTAACTGTCTGCGATGTTTCGTTTTTCTCTTCAACTTTTGTTACTTCCTCGCCATCAAGATGAAAGTCATACTTTTCCACATCAATTCCTTCCGCTTCCATTGCCTCTCGTAGCCGTGCCTGAAGTTCAAGTTTAACGCCGCTTGTATTCAATCCACGGCTCTCCAACTCCTTCTTTAGTTGCTGGATCTTCAATTCACTGAACTTTGCCATGTCGTTGTTGTCCTCTGGAATTTATTCAACAATTCCTCTTCTGACACCAATTGTAACGATTTTTACTTGCAACTCCTCTTATTTGCCCTTTTGCTAAGTTCGAATCACTAAACTGTTGAATAAATAACTCCAATTTGTAATAATGCAAAATGGCCTTTATTAAAGTACTTCACAATAACAAACTGTGCAACGAATAGCTTAATAACCAAACTGATATCTTAAAGGAAACTGACTTTCAAAATAATAGTGCTATTGCTCGCTAGATATCGTCTTACTCGTAACTGCTTGACAATTCAAATCAAACTGAATTACTTCTTACTCGCTGGCGCCGCTTTTATAGTTTACGCTGCATACTTCTAGGCTCTTCGATTTCCAGAAGTTACTAGTTGTTTCGGCTACAAAATCGCCAGCCACAACTACGTGCACAAATTATTGCTCTCTCTTGTGACAACTCAGATAAGGTATATGCATGTGTTTGTAGTTTACAGTCTCCCGCACACACATAAGCGTATAAGTAAATTCATCGGTGTGTGACATCTCATCTCTTTCTGCCTTGTATGTAAATGTTGCTCGTCGGAATGTGTACATATGTGTAGACGCAATTATTTATTCGTTTATGTAGATACATAATGATTGAATTATTGATGTGCATTCACGTCACTGCTTAGATCGGCTTAGAGCTGGCAGCACTCCTTAGTTTTGCTAATATTCGTAACAATATATAAGCGCTTTGTCAACACCAGTGATTTCTGCAAATATTTCGTTATTCGAAAAAGCGCGTCGTGATGTGTTCTGCAAATATTTCGTTATTCGAAAAAGCGCGTCGTGATGTGTTCCCGTCGTTTGTATTTCCAAACCCTCCAACTTTGGTTTATAAACATGCAGTCCAAGCTTTTCCCAAAACAAGTCTTGAATATTCCTTTTGTTTTCTCCAACTATGCCTTATCTGCTTCATTGCGAATTTGCCACTTTTTTACATCTTTTTTATAACTAAGATGAACAGCGAATTCAAAAAACCTTATCCAGCAATGTAAAGGACTTATTCCATATCGTAAACTGCCGGGATTTGGTTTGAACTTATCTGACGAGAGGTCTGTTATTTTTAAAAAGTCTTTTGGAGTTGTACTGCATATCGGGCAAGTTTGAGTTGACTTTGTTTCAGTTAATATATTTAAAACTTTTCCATCAATTGCTGTCAAATAAAATTTTTTTTCTGAGCATCTATTGTAATTAGGAGAGATTCCATTTCTTCGATTTCTTTTTTAATATTTTTAACTTCATTCAAGATAACCTCTCTTGTTTCTTTTATATATTTTAGTTTTAGTGGTCGGCGGAATCTAGTGGATTGTGGTGTTCGATTGCACCATAAAATGTTTCCAGCTGCATCTTTTAAACATAAAGGTGTAAACGTGGTAGTAAGGAGCGAAGTGTTCAATTGCGATGATATTGATGAGGACGGAAAGCTCTGTTTAAAAAGAGAATGACCCGTGCTACTATCAAACCCTAACTGATAGTTAAATCGGCAACTCAAATTTCCTCTTTTTTGGACTCCGTGGTTCTTTTGTAACAACAATTCTTTCGGTTGTATGCCTTATTAACATGTGTAACGAAACTTTTGCATAATTTTCTGTTACAGTGATTATCGCCGGTCGGCACTCGCGTTTTTTGTTTAAAATCTGTTCATATGGTGGGTAAATGTAAGATTTCGCCTATTATTTTCCAAGCGCGTATTCATATACTGCTCCTTCGTGTGGTTATTGTCTAAAATGAAAGCTACGGCTTCATTTCCAGACATCGGTATGGGAGATCTTTCCTTAAATTTATTTTCAACAACTTTTCTGAGTTTGGAAACATTTGTGGGATTTTGACAAACTGCCCTCAAAGTAGGAGTTAATCAACATTACCTCTTTTTACCGCAGACGTAGAAGTAGCACGAAGCATTAAACCTAGGTTGTTTTCTTGACTTTCTGATAGCTTCTTAGCCTGTCTTCTTTGGGATCGGTCTGATTTTTCATTGCCCATTTTTAATATGAGGGTTAAAGAAGATGATTTCGGGTTTTTTATTATAGCTTCCGTTTGAAGCGATTCAGCGTTTTTCCTCAAAAAATGTTGGACCTTTCTATAACATTTCTCCCATTTTTCACTCATTTGCAGGCATATTGGTCTTGATTTTTCCATCAAGTATCTGTCTTATTCTTCAGTTGTACTTTCTTTAATTATGTTTTTTAACAGAAAGTTAAAACAGCGGTTTTTTCTTATCATTTTATTTTTCACTGCTTCTTTCCAAACATCGAAAATCATGGAAACACGCACGTAGAAGTTTTCTAAGAAAAAGGGCTTTTATTCAAAAAATGCAAAAAAGCGCAACGTAATAGTCAGCCCTCAAACTCAAAATTGAATGGATTTTTCGCTCCAAGAAGTTTTAGGTCAGACATCCTCAAACTTTTTTATAGCTCTCCTTATCTAGGAGTATTATCATCAAAATCAGAGACCTTTTTGAAAGGGATTTTATTTTTTATCCAGCAATCAATAATAACTTTTTTTCCTTTAATCATAAATACATACCTTGCTTATTGACCTCCATTCACTTTTTTTTAAAATTTATCTGAGGAATTATTAAACTTTTAAATGCGAGGAAGCTGAAAAGGAACTATTAAATTTTTTTTTTTTTTTTGAAATTCGAAATTTGACAGCTGAAATCTTTATTGCCAAATATTTAAAGAAAAAACTAAGTATGCACTTTCTTAGTCTGGAGTATTATTTTTGTGAGGGTATAAAAAAAATTGATATCGGATACTTTAGAAAATGACTTTTGGCCAGCAACCCCCGGTCGCCAGACCATAGTGCATCGTAACACAATTCTAGTATGACACTTTCAACACACCCACAAACATTTAGCACAATTTTTAACATAATTTAAGCACAAAAAATAAAAAGATGATAAAAAACTTTAAGGACTACCTTTTTGTAAATTGACCCAAAAATAGAAGGCAATTTTACCTTTAATACAGACATAGTCTTGTAGAATTTTGACTAAAAAACTTTAACAATAGCTCTTGTAAAAGAATTTTGGGATTTAAAATTATAACAAGAGAATTCCACCTCGTTTGTCAGCTACTTAATTTGCACAGCTGAAAATCGTGGTGAAATTCGTATACGCCTGAAAGTTTAAAAGAATCGTGGTGAAAGTTGTGTACACCTAAAAGTATGCAACTTGAGCTACATTGAGTTGTGCATTCAACGAGTTGGAATTCTACAACGCCTGCAACACTCAGGAGGATAGCTATGAAGGTATTGCCTAATCTTCTAAATAGTTCGACTTGTGCGTTACGTAGCTCTTTGATCAAACATTGCACTGTCACCGAGTTTTAAACTATATTTCATGTTTCAAGTCTCTAGATATCCAGGAAGTTAGTTAAAATCGATTGCAAGATTCCCAATTTAAAACTAGTTTTCTCAATATCTCGATCCATGCGCCACCTTTTTTTGTAAATATTGCATTGTCACCGGGTCATGACTTACGGCCCAAGTTTCATGTCTCTAGCTCATCGGGAAGTTACTCCAAAATCGATCGCAAGAGTCCTCCCGTTTTCAAAGGATTTGCAGTTATCTTGACTAGCGCGCCACCTAGCGGAACTTTGTTTTCTATAAGTTGTATTGTCACCAGGCCTCTAACTAAGTGCCAAGTTTCAAGTCTCTAGGTAATCGGGAAGTTAGTTAAAAATGGATTGAAAGATTCCAAAATTATAATTTGTTTTCCTAATATCTCGATGCGCCACCTAGCGGAATTTTTTTGATAAAATATTGCATTGTCACCAGGTTATGACCCATGGCCCAAGTTTCAAGTCTCTAGCTCACCGGCAAGTTACTCAAAAATCGATCGCAAGATTCCCCTCGTTTCAGGGATTTGTAGTTATCTCAATGAGCACGCCACCTAGCGGAACTTTGTTTTCTATAAATTGTATTGTCACCGGGTCTCGAACTATGTGCTAAGTTACAAGTCTCTAGGTAACCGGGAAGTTAGTTAAAAATTGATTGAAAGATTCCCAAATTAAAATTAATTTTCCTAATATCTCAAAATATTGCATTATCACCGGGTTCTGACTCACGGCCCAAGTTTCAAGTCTCTCGCTCACCGGCATTTTATTTTCCACGAATTGTAGTGCCATCGTCTACAAATAATTGTTAAATAAGCAACACAGACAGTGGTAGTTAACATTTTTTGCTGTGGTAAGGTGTGAATGTGTCCAAATAAAGTTTTGTGTTGCTTTGTCTCCACTAATTTTCGCGAATGCAATATATGTATACATATTTTTTTATTTCGTTATTGGAGCGAATTGCTGCGTCACTTTTCTGGTGAAACACCTGCTTTCTAGCCAACCTACAAGGCAAAACCCGTGTTTTTTTTACACGCGTATGCGTTTTCGTTTGCGCGTAAAATACAACGCGTATCCTCGCTTAGATAATGCTTAGGAGACCCATCTAGCGGCAGTGGTTAAATAACTAGCTACAGAACAGGGTGTACCTAAAATCGGAGACACAAACCTCTGGTGGCCATAATGTATAACATATAGCTTAATCAGTTGCGATGAATAGTGCACACGCATAGAATACATAGAATTAGTGTAGAGGTGAAACATAGACACATATTTCAGTTACATGTGAGTATAATGCGTATTGAAATTTATTAGTACTAATTTTATGCGCAGCAATTTCAGAGGTGTATTTAAAGTTTGACGCTTAGCAGTCCGTATAGATGTAAAAAAAACACAGCTAAATTCAATACCAGTTGGTGTTATTCCATCAGCTGATTGCTTCTTATTTATTCCAAGCAACGCCTTGATACAGTTAATCAGTTAATCGAAATCAATGCTAATCAAGGTGAATTCATAAAAGCTGATGACAAAGCGAATTCAACCAATTCGCCGTCAGAAGAATGTCAAGTCAAGAGAAAATTTTCATTGACATAATGTTGTACGGAAAATAATCAAAAAGAAGCAATCAGAAAATTTTCTTTTGATTTGACATTCTCTTGCACGGCAAATTTGTTGAATTCGCTTTGACACCACCTGATATGGATTCGCCTTGATGTCAGCTAATCGAAATCGATGCAAATTTTCTTTTGACTTCACATTCTTCTGTACGGCGAGTTGGGTTGAATTCGCTTTGTCTTGTGTAAATCCCCTTAGCCAACCTTGTATAAGTCAGAACTTAAATTATAATATTCTGAACTTTAAAAGAAAATTTCTGAATTTTAAATTGAAACTTTGTTATCACCTTCAAAATTTGCATTGAGGGTTTCTTATTATAACGAACTTGAATTGGAAATTTCTGAGTATGCTTTTGAAGGCGAATTTTAAGTGCAAAATATGTTTCTTTTTTTTTTAAGATTAATATACGGATTTTTATTCTTTAAACGGCAAGTGCCTTTATTTTTACACTCATAAAATTGAAATTACATACATTTTAATTATATTTTTTATGCATATGTTATTTATCATTTCGGTGTGCTAGTTTCTCTACTATATGCTAAATGTACTAGGTGTAGCTATGTGTATGAAGTTCACAGTTGGAATCCATATATATATATAGTACATATGCATTGAATACATCTTGTGATTTGACTTGAAATCCACTTCTTGATGTGCTAGTCATATTAAAGATCTTCCTAAAAATTTTAATTTGCATTCCTTTTTTCCTACTTGCTTTTTTATCTTTTCGGTTTTATAATAGTTGTTATTTTGTGAATTTAGCTCAGATATGAACTTAAAATTTTCAAATACCATTCTGATTATTTTTATTTTATCAGCTCCAAATTTTATTTGTTAATTTCTTAGTATTTAAATTAATTTTATTTATATATTGCCAAGAAAACCGTTTCGACTCTTCTCAAACAAAATAAATTAAAATATTTTGTTAGTTAAAGAGATATCGGAATATATGGTATTTATTTAAATTAATCGTAAATACACGTAGACAAATTTATAAAATTAAAATAGTATTTCTTTACCTAATCGGTTAAATTGACCGAGTTTTCAGATATACATAAGTAGTTGTAGCTCAATACTATCAGGTTATAACTTTGTATTAAAATAAACAAAACGTAAAAATTGTTTGGACAATTATTAACTGGGTATATTATTCCCCAGATTAGCGACACTATAACTTGTCTAAAAAAGTATAATTTTCTTTGAATCATACAAGTTCCTTCTAAAGGGCCATTTAAACTTCCTTAACCCTAACGCCATAGTCGTAACCATACCCATATCCATTAACATCTCCAATGTGATCGATTAATGGTGCATTAACCTAAAAATCGTGAAAATTTCATAAAAATTAAGAAAACGCAAAAAATTACAAACATATTCCACAAAAAATAAGTCTCTTAGTCATAACGTATCCAAATGACGTAATGACAATGAATAAAATCTACAAAAAGTTATTAAATTCACCAACTCAAATATTTTTAGGTTATGGATATGACGAGAAACCAAAAACCAATTGGTTGGCTATGGTATGGTAATGGCGTTAGCGTTATGGTACGGCACCGTTAACAGATTACATTGATTTCCATAAGGTAGGTTCGATCAGCTGTTTTATCTGGTTATGGGTTTATGGTTATAAGCAGACCTGTTAAATAATGATTACTAATGGTAATGATTAGCCGTTCCATTATTTTCTTTAAACGCCATTTAATGATTACTTGCCATTATTTTCTATTTTTAATGATTACTTTTCAATTAATTAAAAAAAATAATCAAAAAAAATCATGATTTTTTACCATTATTGAAAAAAATCAAAAAAAATCAAAAATAATCAATAGTAATCAAAAAAGGCCTTTTTGATTACTTTTGATTTTATTTTTTTGATTACTTTTGATTATTTTTCCGCTTTATTGAAAGAAAAATTCTTGTTTGTTGCATGCACGGAATAATTTCTACATACAAGTACATTTAGGATGCAATATTAAATCGTAACCGCTTATCGAGGCAAATATATACATGCAACATATAGGGAGAATGGTATATGAGCGTTGATCTAAACATATTCTCCGGTAAGTATATACACGTGCATAATGTGCTACACTAATTATATAAAATAATAACGATCCTCTTTGGTTCATCCTTAAGTCAAGCCAATTTTGTTTTGTATACAAAATTAATATATCCACTATTTTGGATTACGTTATGACTATGCACTGATTGTTTTGTAATCAAAGTTTTTCCTTTCGTTCGCTTTATTTTAGTAATATTTGTTTCATATCATCGCCAGTGTGGGGCAATGTTCTCCAACAAAATGTGGGCTGAAAAATTTGGTACAAAATGTATTAGCATGGACATTTGGAAAACACGAATTGCTTGAAAGAAACTGCAAAACTCTTCAACATGCCTTTAACTTCTTCTGCTCCTGTTGAGCGACTATTTTCCTTTGCAGGAATTATAAATGCTCCATGTACCCATATGCCTAGATAAGCGCTCACGATATACCGGTACATCCTCAAATGTACTTGTATGTACAAAAAAATCAGTGCATAGCCATAACGTAATCCAATATATGGATATATGTGACCCGGCCTATGAAAAAGTGGCTTATGACTCAAAAAAAAATTGCGAGAAACAGATGTTAAAGATAAACAATGCATTTGTTCACTTTCTTAGTAGTAGTAATTTCTTTTGAGTCATAAGCCACCTTTTCATAGGCCGGGTCACATATATTAATTTTGTATACAAAACAAAATTGGCTTGACTTAAGGATGAACCATAGAGGATCGTTATTATTTTATATAATGAGTGTAGCAAAATATGCACGTGTATATACTCACCGGAGAATATGTTTAGATCAACGCTCATATACCATTCTCCCTATATGTTGCATGTATATATTTGCCTCGATAAGCGGTTACGATTTAATATTGCATCCTAAAATGTACTTGTATGTAGCAATTATTCCGCGCATGCAACAAACGAGAATTTTTCTTTCAACCAAGCACAAAAATAATTAAAAATAATCAAAAAAAAAAAAAAAAAAAAAAAAATAATCGAAAAAATCAAAAATAATAAAAAACGCATTTTTGATTACTTTTGATTAGTTTTGATTTTTTTAGATTGTTTTCAATAATCGGAAAAAATCATGATTTTTTTTTTGATTTTATTCTAATGGTAATCAATAAGTAATTGCTTTTTACGGAAAACAATTGAAGTAATCATTGGCCATTAAAACATACATCTAATTCATTGATTACTAATGCTAATTCAAATTTAACAGGTCTGGTTATAAGTCACCTTTAATTATTGGCCCTTACATATTTCTTGTTTCGTCATTCAATAACTTTAACATGTAATTTAAATTTTACTTTATCAATTTAGTTTTTTTTTCTTATTTCGATATTAGTATTTTATGGCATAGGAGTATAATATCTGACGAAAAATCCTCAAATTTAGAGTTCATTTATCTAAAACCAAAAACCAAAGGCTGAAACGATATTTTTTTTGTTACTTCAAATTCGCGACTTTTAAGCCCATCGCATTAAAAATTGTACCACGTTCCAAAAATATACGTTTTGCCTCTTTTCTTTGTGCAAAGTATTTTCAATGTCATTAAGGAGCATTTACCTGGATTTATTTAAAAAAAAAATCCAATTTGAACGGAATGCCCCATTCTCACAACAAAAAAAGATTCAATTAGAGTCGTTAAAACAACAGTTTTTGTTAATCAAAATTTTATATCGTACTTGATAGTTTTTCGCATTTTACGATTTGTTTCTCTTTTAAATGCATTACAACCTAACAGAAAATGAGAGATTATGTCACTTTAAGCGAGGACACACCATAAGTAAAAAGCAGAAATTGGGTTATTGCTTGGGTGTTGTACCAACAATACCATCTTCAAACCACACACATATATTTATTTATTAATAGATAAGCGTTCGACACTTGCCAATAGCTCATCCGCCGTTTGTGAAACGACTTGATTCTGATTATCGCTGGTGCTTAAATTTTGTAAACGTTGTTCAAGCGTTGACAAATCTTCCAGTTCGCGCTGCTGCTTCACCATATAACGCAATATGAGCGTTATTAGCATACACATATCTTCAAGTATTTTGGCGGATTCTGGTGTAGGACGGTCATAACGTGTGCGTAATAGCCGTAATTTAGCTTCGGCCAATTCAAGCGGCGTTTTACCACTACGATCATACATATGTACACTAGCACCGCCTTGTAGTAGCACCCGCACCACAACATTAAAATTATTAGAGCTTGCTGAAATGACAGCAAGATGTAGAGGTGTATTGCCTAATGAATCTACAACATTTGGATTAGCGCCGAACTTTAACAATTGTTGGACGATTTGTATGTAACCACGACATGCAGCCAAATGTAATGGACTTCGTTTATATTCATCAGCTGCGTTGGGATCCGCGCCAAATTCTAGTACGCGTGTTAAGAGCTCTATATTGCAGGTTGTTGCAGCAGTTCGTAGCTTACGTCCATACGATTCAGCCTTAATATAATTATAATTGGAACGTAAACGTTGCTTATCACGCGTACGTAAACGCATTTTGAATTGTGATAGATGACTTCCTGATGGCAGCTTACTAGGATGCAGTAAATAATCGGAGTTAAGTGGTAGTGGCGGTAAATGTGGTAGCGCAAAATGTTCACCACGATTCAGTTGGAAAGCATTCGGACTGAAGCTTGGCCACTCGTGTGTGTTGGGCGAGGATGTTGGTGTGGGTGGCATCAATGCCGGTGGAGGTGTTATATCAATAATTTTACTTTTGATAGTCCCCACTGTAAGTCCGCCGTTGCCAATATTAATACCAATATTGTTGCTAACTCCATCATTGCTATCATTACTTGTCTCAACGCCGGAATCATTCGCGGCCATTGTTTGTGTGTGGTTTTGCAGGTTGAGCTCTGAGCTCTGGTGTATTATTTATACAGACTTTATTAGTATTATATTACAGATTGCTTTATGTTTGATTACTAAAACTATGTTTAAATACTATATTTGTATATTTTTTCAGTTTTTTTAAATAAACAATATTTTTTCACACATTGAAAATTTTTGTTTTGTGTATTTTGTGTATTTCCTCTTCTTCGCCTCTATTTTCAATAACACTCGATCTTACTGTCAAAGTACAGAGTTGCCATCTTGCCCTCGAAATATGTATATCATAAAAAATGTACTAAAATCAAATCCTCTTTGCTAAAATAGATAAAGCTGGAGTCATTGGTGCTTTATCGGTAACCGTATCGGTAACCTAATATCAGCTGATTCGAACAACCTAGGAATCAATGTAATCGATTATTGGTGCTTTATCGTAACGCCAACCAATTGGTTTTTTGGTTTTCCGCCGTAACGATAAACAGCTGATTAGCTTTTTCCTTTATTTCATTTGATTGTTTTGCTTTAATTTTGCGATTGTTTCTATATTTATTGTATTCTGCTGTTTGGTGAGTTATCATTTTACATTTTTTAAGAAAATATTAATTAAGATTGCGTTCATAGCTTAGCAAAATGGATGACAATCTAATTCAGCTGGTGCGAGACTGCCCTTGCCTCTATGACAAGACACACAAAGATTTTAAAGATTCCAACCAAAAGAGACTAGCGTGGATACAAATTGGGAGTAATCTAGGAGTTGATGGTAACTTCTTCGTTATTATTTAGATATGTACATATATACATACATCCTTAAATACATTCCCTCACTAAAGAAAGCGTAGCGATGAAGCGATGGGGAAACCTCCGGGAACGCTTTGGTAAAGAATTGCGCAATTCAAACAGAGCTTCTGGAAGTGGTGCTGTTAACGGAAGGCAGTGGGAGCTGATGGAAAGCCTCCAATTTTTAAGAGGGCACATTGTTCCTAGGCCGTAAGTAATGTGTAGTGTATTAGCATTTTGTGTATGCATATTATCAACACTTTTTTTTAACAGAATGCGGCAAAGCTCTCAAATGCTTGATTGTGGTTCAAAGGAAGTATGTTTAAGTTTTTCCGAGTCCCTCATCTGCAGTACACCCACTCCACAGTCTTCTCCAATTCCTTCAGCTCAGCCACCGGCCTCTGAGCCTTCAACAATTACGCCATCTGAGCATGCACCAATCAGTATTCCGCCAGTTGAGCCATCAACAATTCCGCCCACTGAGCCATCAACAATTCCGCCCGCTGAGGTTTCAACAGATTCGTCTGCACCGTCAACGTCTCGACGAAAACGAGCTGCTGATAAACGTGATGATTTAGACGCTGCTATCCTTGATACAATAAAAACGTTCAAGGAAGTATGTGAACGCAAGGCTCGTCGCGAAGAGTTCAGCTCAGATGTGCGTGGATTTGGGTTGATGATGTGCTCAGCAATTTCCAAGTTAAGGGAGTCAAGACAGGCAATGGTGATGCAGCGCTGCACTGAAATAGTTATGCAGGCTCAAATTGAAGAGCACGACGAAGCGCAGTATGAAATATGCTATGAGCCCACAGGGGTATTCGGAATACAGCTGATCCGTTCCAATGAAGCGAGATCCATATACAGATAGAAATTTAAAGGCCGTGACACAATGACATTTTTAATATAGAAGCGTTTAACACAAGCTTATGCATGCCAATAATATCGCCATAATCAACCAAGATGTTGCGTTTGTAAATATGGTAATTCTTTACTTTAGCTCACAACAGCTAAAACTCGTCGAAATATCGGTAGAGGTATCAAAAGACGCGTTTTGATCTCAGGGCCACGAATCCGAAAGCGAAAATTTAAAATTTTATTTCTGTCAAAAGATATTTTCAAAAAACCGGTAAATGGCCCCGGAGCGCTCCGAAGGCGGAAAAGAAAAATTGTATCTCTGCCCGAAGATATTTGCAGTTGAAGTTGACGATTTTCATGTGGCTGTTGGGTAATAGTCTAGTTGAGGGGTCGACTGCTAATACGCTACCAAAACTATCGAGAGAGGTGTCAAAAGACGCGTATTAATCTCGAGAATAATAATCTGAACGTGGAAAAGAAAAACTGTATCTCTGTCCGGAGATATTTGCAGTTGAAGTTGGCGATCTTCATGTGGTTGTTGTTGTGTTTGTACCCACAAAAAAAATTGTACACCACCGTGGCGGTAGCCACGGTTATACCACACACCCGGACTAGGCATGGCGTAGCCCAGGGTTAGTTTTTATAAGCGCGGCCGAAGGCCGCCAACGCAGAAATGTGTTCTGCGCAAAAATTCTATGGATCCAACCCCCGGTTTCGGAGGTACCCGCGGGTCTTTTATCGGTTTTTCGTCAATATCTTTTGAACGATTAAAAATTTTTATTTTCCGCCTTCAGATTATTAATACTGATGTCAAGACGCGTCGTTTGACACCTCTCTTGATATTTTTGTTAGCATATTAGTAGTCAACCCCTCAACTAGACTATTACCGGTTGTTGTAATGTTGTTGTACCCACAAAAAAAATTGTGAACATAAGTGTTTTGTGCGGATATAGTTTTGGTCTCCAAACCGGTGTTGGACCCACCCAGGGTAATTTTTTATAAGCGCCAACGCATAAAGGTGTTGTGCGCAAAAATACTATGGATACCACCCCCCGTTTCGGAGGTACCCGCTGGTCTTTTTTCGGTTTTTTGTTAATATCTTTTGAACGAGTTAAAATTTTTATTTTCCGCCTACGGATTATTAATACTGATGTCAAGACGCGTTGTTTCACACCTCTCTAGACTTTTACCCAATTTTGGCGGAGCCTCTTTCCTTTTTGCGTCGTCCATTTTTTAATTTTTTTACAATTTGGCGAGACAGGACCTACATATTTTATAACGACTCAGAAAGGCATCTGCAAAACACACGAACTTTGACTGAGAAGCTTTCATGGCAGATATACACTCGGATTGTTTGCAAAATCACAGCCTAGAGCCCACCCGGCTTAGAAAAACGTTAGCCTAATTGAAAAAACATTTTCTAAACTTTCGATACTGCTTAACCCTGGAGGTGAACCCGCGACCTTAGCTGTGGTAGGCGGAGTATGCTTTCACCACACCACGGCGGCTTTCTAAACACTTTTGCCATTGAAACGACAGCAATCGCATTAAGATGCCTTCACAAGAGTCGAATGCCTGGTCGATTTTTCACGCAGTCTTGATTCCCACAGATAGACTTTGGATGAAAATCAGGGGCAACTGTACAGCAGAACAATGACGGGTAGTACCGTAGAATGCGATAAAAGATTTGACGCCTTCATGTTCACATCAGGGAGCTTTCTTAACAACAAACTCTTTACGGAGCAAAGGCTTTCTTCCAGTACGAGTTGTGTTGTGGGTTGAACGATAAATAGACCAATGTGAAAAGTTGGCAGGATTAGGGGCGTAAATTCAGGACATTGCCATGACAGGACAGAAACCGGTAATGTCAGTAGGCAAATTTTATTATAGTATATCAGATGCTCGAGGCAAAAACCCGTTCCATTTGTTTGCCGACAGCTGCGAAGGCATTACTGAATAATTGACCCGTCTACCCTAGCAGCCAGTTTAAGGCAGCGGGAGAGACATTTGAGCCAATTTCAATTTCAACAAACGGTTCGAAATCCGTCTGCAAAGTTTTTTGCTTACTGCAATCCAACCTTACCTACCACAGACGAGGCTCTGGCGATTGAGGGGCGGAATGGCCTAGAAGGTTCAATGTGGTATATTAAATCGTTCCCGAGATGGTTTGTACCTTAATGGTGCTTGTTACCGGAACGCACTGGATTTATATCTGGCAAAGGGCTATCAACATCAATAATACTCCCCAAAACCTTCGGGGATCGTCTTTGTTATTACAACAGCATGACAAAAACAATTCTCTGCTAAAAAAATTATTTTCGTTAAAAATTTATTTATATATACTATTTTAAAAAGAGAAAGTTACATGCAAACACTACATTAGTAGTAAAAAAAATTAAATATTAAGTTTATAAGAGGTGGCATATGGATTTTACCTTAATAATAAGTAAATATCCTCAAAATAATACTGTTAATTTTTTTCTTATTGCTATGCAGCATATTTGTGCTAAGTCTAATATTAAGAAGAGCGTAAATATCGACGATAAGTTTTTCTATATTACTTTCTTATGGCAAGATATTATAATTTATAATTAGGTATGTATATAAAAATTTCAATACTTTGCTTATGTACTTTCAATGCCTTGACTTATTGTAAGTAATGGGAGGGGGTTTGATAGATTAAGATTAATTATATATTAGATATTAATATTCGTTCAGTGATCATAAAATGTAAGTACATGGTTGGGTATGCTGTATTATACGATTGTATGTATATGCGAAGATATACTGACTCAAATTGTCATTATTGTGCCAAACTTCAGTCTATTATAAACAGCTCCATTTTCATTCCAATATTAAGTAGCGTCTAATCAAATGCAACTTTTCGAGTAAATGAGGTGAGCGATGAAATTTCAGTAGGATTCGAATCGGATGGTAAGTGACTAAATTCAATTTCTTCACTTGCTGCTGCTGCAACAATGTTTTCATTTGATTGTGTTGTTTCGTCCGAATTATTGGACGGCCACTGTTTATGACTTGGTGCGTAGAGTATAAGCAAAGAAAATATATAAATGTTCCACATGCCGTAAACACCTGTTAAGAAAGCTGATGTTAATTGTATTTCCATATCTTCATCCCATTTCCATTGTCCTTCTGCAACTTGACCCATTATAAAACCGGCAACGGTTAATCCCGCACAAATAAGTGTAGCCAACATAAGAAATTTGAAGCGGTATATGAGACCTAGAAGAATATTATATTAAGTGGTTTTAATTATTTGATTTATAATATGATAATACATAACGCCACCGAGGACAAACGGAAAAAACAACGGGATAGAAATTACCCTTATACATATATGTACAGTAACATGGGTCGATTTGTATGGACGAAAGTTAACCGGTATTGCGCCATCGATTTTTCGATAGGATTTGGATTCAGGAAAAAAAGTTCCATTACGCATACACAAAAAATAATTTTCGAGCCTGCGAAAAAAAATTGCGAAAGGGTAAATTTTTCGACCAAAACACTCCCCAAAACCCAAAAAATATTTTTTTTTAAACTGTTGAAAAACGTTGGCGATAACCGTTTTTTTGAAAAAAAAATTTTTTTTTGGGTTTCGGGGAGTGTTTTGGACGAAAAATTTACCCTTTCGGCATTTTTTTTTCGCAGGCTCAAAAATAATTTTTTTGGTAGTGGAACTTTTTTTCCAGAGTCCAAATCTTATCGAAAAATCGATGGCGCGATTTCGGTTAATAAATCGACCCAGTCTAATGCACAGTCATGTACATATATAACCAGAATTAACATACATTTGTTATAATACAACACTTAATACCACGAACATGTTTTTACAAAAACTGAACAACCAAAAATTTAATACGTTTGGTACCTGAAGATTGTAAAACCACAAATAAATTTTAATAACTGAACTAAATTCAAATTGAAATAATATTTTGTATTCTTCTCAACAACCAAATCACTTAAATACGTCGGAATACAACCTGGTTTATGAGGATCTAAGAATCCCTACCACAGAAATCAAATATAAAAAAAAAAACAAGTAAAGATGTTCAAGTTCGGGTGTAACCGAACATTATATACTCAGCGTGAGCTTGAATTGCACATTTCATTTCAGATAAATTACTTTTCTACATAACACGTGGCACCGCCCGTTTAAAATGTCTCCCCTTTCCTCTTACAATAAAACTTGATAAGTGAAATATCATTGATTCAAAACTATTTTTTGCTAAGTTATCGCTTATTATTCTAGTCTACGACCCTTTTAAACCTTTTAAACTTGTTTTATATCAAGTTGCCGTGGTCTTTAACCGATCCCGTCCATTTTTACTAGAAATATTTTCTGCTATAAGGAAAATATGTGTACCCAATTTTTTTACGATATGTAAATTTTTCTTCGAGTTGTGGCTCTCGAAACATTGAAAATTGCTTAGACAAAAAAGGGGCGGTGCCACGCACATTTTTTCAAATTTAAGTGTTTTACAATTTAATGTTATAATTAAATTTAAAAAGTAAAATTCTATTGATACAAAGCTCTTTTTTCGCTAAGATATAGCTTATTATTCTCGTCCATTTTTTCTAGAAATATTTCTTGCTATAGGGAAAATTTATGTACCCAATTTTATTAAGATCCGTTAATTTTTCTTCGAGTTATGGCTCCCGAAACATAGAAAATTGCTTAGTTATAAAAGGGGCGTTGCCATGCCCATTTTTTTTTTTTTTAATTTTAAGTTTTTCCTATTTATTGTTATAAATCCAATTGGGAAATGAAATACCAATGTTATAAAGCTCTTTTTTTTGCAAAGATAACGTGTTTTTATATTCGTCCACGACCCTTTTAAAAATCTTTTATATAAAAGTTGGCGTGTTCCTTAACCGATTTCGTTAATTTTTCTTCCAAGCATTCCTTATAGTAAAGGTAACCTCTCTGCCGAATTTTGTTACGATAGGTTTAACGATTTTTGATTTATGATCAATATTTGTAAAATTGATTTTATCACAAGTGGGCGGGGCCACGGTCATTTTTCAAATTTTTTTCAAGTGTCTCAATATCAGTCCACATGTCAAATTTCAGCATTCTAGGCGTATTATTTACTAAATAATCATGTTTTTTGTGTTTTCCAAAATGCTATATAGATAAAAAGTGGGCGCGATTATCATCTGATTTCGCTCATTTTCAATACCAATCTATTCTGGTTCCAGATAAGCTCGTGTACCAAATTTGCTGAAGATATCTCAATATTTACTCAAGTTATCGTGTTAACGCACAAACGGACGGACATGGCTCCATCAAATTTTTTTTCGATACTGATTATTTGGATATAGGGAAGTTTATATCTATCTCGATTCCTTTATACCTGTACAACCAACCGTTATCCAATTAAAGTTAATATACTCTGTGTGCAAAGCACGCTGAGTATAAAAAAGACGTATGCTTGCTTTAAGTTGAGTGCTCATTGGGCTGTGTTTTCGTGTATCCGTAAAATGTTGTTGAATGGGATTAGAAGTTTTTACTGATGGTACGACAATATGCATTTATTATTATTATATATTTGGGCTTAAAATAAATTTTAAAACTAACAAAAGAGAGCCCTAGCTGCTATGGCTATCAGCTCACAATATGTATTTAAAGTTCTAATGTTCTCAACTAATTTGCAGCTCACCTTCATAATGTAACCGACGTGCACTGGACATAGATGGTAACGATGTACGTTTTGCACCAATATTCTTGAAAACCTTCCAAACCATAAAGCAAAGAAAGAGGAAATAAATACCGGCAGAAATTCCAGCCAAAATAATGAAACTCATAGCGACGCGAGCGCCAAATGGAGTATTCCAGATAGAATAGAATGGATTACGCATTTGTACACCTCGTTCACATATATCAAAAATGAAGAGTGATAAACATCCGACAACAACAGCTGATAAGTGTTTCCAATAGCGGGATCGTATTGTCGATTTATATGGGGAGTCTTGAATAAGCATGTGTTCTCCAGCAAAAACAAGCCAAAACGATAACAACATTGCATAAAATACGCCTTGACGAATATCACTCAATAGGAGCAAATATGGCATTTCAATGAACAAAGACAAATATTCCAAAGGAAAATTGAGGAAGGTCAAGGCGGCACCAAGATAGATAAGCATGTATTCTAGAAGTGCTGGGGAACGTTGTAGTATATGCACACGACGCCAAAACCAAACCATGATGGCAACTACAAATGGGAATAGTACCGTTTTTAGCGATAGCCAAACTTTAGTGAAACCACCATTTTGATGTATGACTGTAAGTGTTAAATCGTGCATATGGCCCAAGTTGAGATTCATTTTCATATCGGTATCAATCGGAAAACGCAAATTAAGCAAATAAAAATCATGATGCAGATCGCCCAACTCAAATAGAGGTACCATATCACAAGAAAATAAAGATTCTTCCTGACTTGCTGTTTTTAAACTACAATCTAAATAACGTCGCTCCAGAGAATGTGCATATAGCTTCCAGTCATTTTGTCTGTCGCCTTTATTTCTGAAAAGGTAAGCATATATTAAATTAAATAATTTTAAAAATATCTATTATTAACCTGTAAGCTAGGCGCGCGTCTATAGTGATTTGCATATCTTTTGGAGGTGCAATCCGTGACACGTCCGCATCGTACGCAATATCCATTTGCAATACTCCAATTAAATTTTGCTGCCAACGGGAGTAGTCCAATTCTTCACCACGCGGCAGAGGCATTTGAAAAATATATACGATTTCATTTGCCATTTTTGTATCATGCCTCTCAATTTCTTCTTGGGAAACGGATGCACATTTGCCAACACCGCGTAGATGCAACCAGAAAGTAGTGTCATTTTGACGCTTTGGTGTATCTTTGCATACCATACCCAATATCACTTGATGACCGGCTGGTAGTGGCGCGAGTAGACCACCCAAAAGAAAACAAAGTGTTTGACTTAAAAGTAAAAGCGTAACCAATGCGGACAGCTTACGACCACTAAGATTCTCAAGTATTGTGCCCGCCATTTTTTACGGAAGTGTCTAAGTCAATATTAACTATAATTTCAACTAATTTTAATTTATTATAAAATTCACGAAAACAAAATATGTATTCGCATACCACAGCAAAAGTAAAATAATTTATAGCCGCGCTGCTGTCAAAAGCGGCTGCGCAAGAAGAACCATAACTATGGTTGCCAAGTCAATGTTTTTGATGTACGTTAATACCAATTTACATTCTTCTTTTGTCACCTTTAAGTGGACATTGATAACCGCCTCGCATTGATAAACCGCCTCATAAGGCTTGTGTTTTCTTTTTTTATATATGTAAATAGATTTTCAAAAATAGATTTGAAGTATAAATATTTGTTTATTTTCGAGATATTTGACAAAATCTACACCGCTTTCAGAATAGCGGTGGGAAAAAACGTTTTTACCCTCATGACGGCCGCAATAATACAACACTGAGAAATCACATAGCTTACACAAGTAATGTCCTTCGATCGTATTCTGTATTTAGCGACAGAAGTTAGTTATAAAATGTATTTTATGCGTTCAAAATGTTAAAAAAACTGTCGCGCACAGAAAATTCCTGTTCTTGAAATAAAAAAAATCATATCTATTCTTGCCCCGTTAATGAATTTTCTATTTAAATTGTACATGGGTTTGAACATGACAAAAGCCGTGTTTTTTTTTTAAACGCGTATACGTTTACGTTTGCGCGTAAAAAAAAAACGTCTATCCTCGCTTAGATAATGCTTAAGATACCCATCTAGCGGCAGTGGTTAAATAACTAGCTACAGCACAGGGTGTACCGAAAAGCGGAGACACAACCCTCTGATGGCCATAGTGTATAACATATAGCTGAATCAGTTGCGATGAATTGTGGACACGCATCATTTTAAGAGCTGATACATAGAATTAGTGTAGAGGTGAAACATAGACACATATTTCAGTTGCATTTGAGTATAATGCGTTTTGAAATTTAGTGGTACTAATTTATGCGCAACAATTTCAGAGGTGTATTTAAAGTTTGACGCTTAGCAGTCCATATAAAGTTTAAGCGTAAACGTCTATAGATGTAAAAAAAAACACAACTAAAAACAATTTCAAGGTATAGCCGTACCCGACATTGTTGACATTTTTCCACTATAAAAACAAATTTGAATATTTTATTTTGTGATTTCATTTTGTTTTTAATTATTAAATTACGCAAAAATTTCAAAAAAAAAGTTATGGCCGACCAGAAGAGAGAGAGCGGTTATACCTCGTAGATGTATCGTAGTGTTTTCATCATGGGTTTGAGTCTAGAAAATGTAAAATGTATGTATTTCTATGAAATATAAGATAACCAAAGATACCCAATAAAAAACGATACCTATTCGGTTCGTTTAAAAGCAGAATGAATTTAACCACTACGTTGTAATTATAAAAGAATGTTTTCTATTTACGTTAATTTCACTCGCACACAGCGGAACACTTGTTATAGCAATGTTAGCACAGCTTGTTAAATTTTAATTTTATTAACATTTTCAACCACACGATTTAGCTCCTGATGTCTTCAACATCCCGTACCTTATCGTATTTTAATATATGTATTGACGATCATAGCTGATGTTGGATGTTGTAGTCGAGGTGTATATCGGTCAAGTTTGTTTGCGAGTAGAGTTGTGCTTTTTCGTTCATTTCAGAGATTCTGTTCTTTCGTTCTTTTTCTGATGAACGAACAAGTTGTTCTTTTTGTTCATCTGTTCTTTTTTTTTCAAGCAAATTTGTTCACACCTGCTCGCACCCGCGAAAAAAGCCAATAAGTATAGATGGAGGTGTGTATGCAGCAATGCTTTATGTAGGCATATTTAAATGCGTTATGAATGAATAAGTTAATATATATATGTATAATTAACTTCAAAAAAAGTTAAAAATTTCAGAAGATCCAAGAAATTGAAAGAGTACAGACACAAATTGTAAATATGAACTTTTCAAGTTTCATAAATGTAATAATTAGTTTCTTACAAAACATGTTTTTCATAAATAATCCATACATACATATATTGTTGGAGCAGTGCCAAACACACATGACCACACATATCTTTAGTGTAAGTGGCATCATCGACATTCATGCTCACTGTGAATTTCTGCGTATGAATGTATGAATTTACAATGTTCGCGAACGAGAAAAGAGAAAGAATAACATTAGATAAAAAGGACAAATGAACTAAAAGAACAAATAGAACCGAAATCAAAGATCTAGTTCACTTTTTCAGTTGAGAGACCCGGTCAATTGAACAAGTTCAGAACGAAATGACCCAACTCTATTTGCGAGTGACCTGTGGTTCAAATAGATCACTTCCACATGCTTTCTTCCCCTGATGAAATAAGATTACTATGTAGGATCTTATTTTGAATGAGATATGAAGAATAAATGCATCATAATCGCATTCAAAAATTATTCAAAAATCTCAACCAAAACGATTGAAATATGTTCACGAATATGATCAGAAAATGACTGTGAAAAGCAGTCAAATATTACTCTAAAACAATTAAAGCTCTATTTTACAATGTTATCAAATATGAATATAAAGCGTTTCGAAATAGGAATCATAAATGATTATTCAAGAATAATCACATTTAAGGTACATTTTTCTCCCGACGATACATTAATTTTCGAACAGAAAATGCTTTTAAATTTGAACGTTTTTAATCATCTTGGGGTATGATATTTAAATATATTTTGATCTAAATTTTCAAAAAATGCTGGCTGGGATATAGCTGGCCTTTGTTCATTTCGGCGTCATCTATTGGTAACTAGCTAGGAATCTGGCAGCGTGAATGTGACAGCTGACAGCCAATGTACATCGACGTGTCAAACAATCAAAAGTATTATAAGTATTATTATCGGATTTATACGATTGGAATTGTTTATTAAAAACTATACTTTTATTAAAAATTGTAAAACTTAAAAATTGCAAAGGTGCACGCTATAGAACGGTAAAAATATGGTTTTGGCGGATTTAGGACGAAAGATAACATCAGCGATCCAATCGCTAAGTAAGGCGACGGTCATCAATGAGGAGGCACTAAATTCTATGCTGAAAGAAATTTGCGCAGCTTTACTTGAGGCTGATGTAAATATACGCTTGGTGAAGCAATTGCGTGAAAATGTAAGAGCCGTCATTGATTTTGATGAAATGGCTGGTGGATTAAATAAACGACGCATGATACAGTCCGCTGTTTTCAAGGAACTGATCAAACTGGTCGATCCGGGAGTGAAACCTTATCAGCCAGTCAAAGGGCGATCCAATGTTATTATGTTCGTCGGCTTACAAGGTTCCGGCAAGACTACTTCATGTACTAAACTAGCCTATCACTATCAAAAACGCAATTGGAAATCTTGTCTTGTATGTGCTGATACCTTCCGCGCTGGTGCTTACGATCAGATTAAACAGAATGCAACAAAAGCCCGAATACCGTTTTATGGTAGTTATACAGAAATCGATCCAGTTGTTATTGCTCAAGACGGTGTAGAAATGTTTAAACGCGAAGGTTTCGAAATTATCATTGTTGATACATCTGGTCGTCACAAGCAAGAAGATTCTTTGTTCGAAGAAATGTTAGCTGTATCGAAAGCTGTTTCGCCAGATAATATAATATTCGTAATGGATGCTTCTATAGGCCAAGCTTGTGAGGCTCAAGCGAAAGCGTTCAAAGATAAGGTGGATATTGGTTCTGTAATTATTACCAAGCTGGACGGGCACGCCAAAGGTGGAGGTGCTTTATCGGCAGTAGCATCTACGAATTCGCCTATAATTTTTATAGGAACAGGTGAGCATATTGATGACCTGGAGCCGTTCAAAACAAAACCATTCATTAGTAAACTACTTGGTATGGGCGATATCGAGGGCCTCATTGATAAGGTAAATACATATAACAGAATATTCGTTTCAGCATTGTACTTGGAATACATTGATTTTCCAGGTCAACGAACTTAAACTGGATGGAAATGAAGAGCTACTGGAAAAGATTAAGCATGGTCAATTCACAATACGTGATATGTATGAACAATTTCAAAACATCATGAAAATGGGTCCATTCTCGCAAATAATGGGCATGATTCCTGGTTTCTCACAAGATTTCATGACCAAAGGCGGTGAACAAGAATCAATGGCACGCATTAAACGTATGATGACCATGATGGATAGTATGTCTGATGGAGAACTAGATAATCGTGATGGTGTCAAGTTATTCACAAAACAGCCGACACGTTATGTACGAGTGGCTCAAGGTTCTGGTGTTCTCGAAAAGGAGGTCCGCGATCTTATTGCCCACTATACCAAATTCGCAGCAGTGGTGAAAAAAATGGGCGGCGTTAAGGGCTTATTCAAGCAAGGCGATATGACGAAGAACGTTAATCCAACACAAATGGCAAAATTAAATCAACAAATGGCGAAAATGATCGATCCACGTATGTTGCAGCAAATGGGCGGAGTTGGTGGTCTACAGAACATGATGAGACAATTACAACAGGGTGCAGCTGGTGGTCTCGGTGGCTTAGGAAATTTAATGGGGGGTTTTGGTGGGAAGTGAAACGCTTGGGTGAACTATGCAAGTGTTAGGTTTTAGCAAAAATTATTTCTTAAGAAAGACTTAGCAAAACAAAGAAAGAGCCGTTCATGTGCAGCATTATGTTAGGCACACCTATTTGTCTCATTGTTAAAAACCAGTAAACGTAATTTCTGTTGTTTTCTTTTTTGGATAAATTTTTATTTACAATTTTGTAAACTATAAACAACTTAATAAATTGAAAATTTAGTCGAAATTAGGACTGCATACACGTATTCAATGCTAACAAATAATTATAAAATAACAAGTTTGAGGACAGGGAAAAAATTATTTAGTATAAAAAAATTTGATAACGATCAGTTTTCTATACATTTTCTTTGACGGCAAAGAAATGATTTTTTTCATAGCCTTATATTAAGTTGTATTGGATATTCATTTAATAGAAATGGTTGCCTAAATCATAATAAACCTAGAACAACATAAATCTTGTAATATTAAATAAACTAATATGCAATGACTTTGATTTATTTGGTTGCTTGAACATCATTTGTTTAAGATATTGGGTTAGATTTGCTAGAGTTTACAGGTAGCTTAGATATATGTGTGCTGCGTTAGATATGTATTTTTAATCGACCAACAACTAGTGCTTTACCTGATGTTGGTAGGTATTAACAATTTTTTATTAATATAAATATTATATCTGCTGTACTGCTGGAAAATATATATAAGTGCAATTCGCAGTTTCTGCAACCCTATTGTCAACTTCGCCTACGCGAGGTGAATTCTGTTACAAATATGACTGTATCACACATATTTAGCAGGCAACGCTTTGGCGACCCCAAATTCCTCGTTGGGTGGGGCGGGATGGCCCAGAAGGTTCAAAGTGGTCTTATTAAATCATCCCCGGGATAGTCGGGCTAGTAGCTTAAGGATCTATATTCGAAAAAGGAACATCGACATCGATAACCCTCCCCAAAACCTTCTGGGAGTGTCTATCGTTACAACGGCAACATTACTCCTCTATGTCCTTGCGGGTGTAAATTTTATGGTCGGAGACTTAGCAGCACATAAGCTGCTGGCGGTAGCTATCGAAATTTCAGCTTTTATAAAATGACAAAGGTCTGACAGTCACAGGCTCTTGCTCTATACGGTCTAAGCAAATTCGAAAAAGAGGATAAACCGTCGTTGTCCTTTGTAACAGCGCAATGCTGTATATCGGGTTTAGGTCGTGTAGGTTTGGAACGTAAATTTATTATTAGTTTACATGGTATTGCCAACAAATTTGTATAAGTTTGTGCGACAATACCCAAAATGCCCGTAGTTTAGTTTTGAACCGCTAAGTGACACTGTTATCGAAACTTAAAGCATTATAAATACAATTTTTTAATATACATTTTGCCAGATTTTAGTAGGAATTTAAAAATAGGTAGGTGTTGTTGTTGTTGTTGTAGCAGTGCTTCACCCCATCCAATAGGTGCGACCGATCACAAATTGTCATCAATATCCTCTAACGGGAGTTCAAGGAAACTTGCTGTTTCAACAGGGGTTGACCATAATGAGAGGGGTTTTAGAGGCGTTGGTTCCACAATACAGTTGAAGAGATGGGTGGTGTCATGTGGGGACACATTACAAGCAGGACATATGTTTTGTATGTTGATTCTGGATGGGTAAGACTTTAGCTTGTTACAGAATCCGGATCGAAGCTGAGCTAGAGTGACTCGCGTTTCCCTAGGGAGTGTGCGTTCTTCTTTTGCAAGTTTTGGGTATTGTTCTTTGAGTACAGGATTCGCCGGGTAATTCCTGGCATAGAGTAGGTCCTAGTCAAATCTAACTACGTAAATATTTATTTTACACTTAAAGCAGCAGTTACCCACCGACGTGTGTAACGTACGTATACGTATGACGTACGCACAACCATTTGAGCGAAATTTTTGCCCGTAATGGCAACGAAAAAAATATTGCCATCGACCAGTTTGAATGCATGCATATGGAACAATCAACTTTTTCTATTTTAATTTCTGATGTTGTAAAAGGCTGGAATTAATATTAAATAAGTATAAATAGATTACATATTTATAATCTGCGCTTTTACATAATTATTTCGAATTATTTTCACAATATTTCAAACTTTAATTAGGTGTTTTTGCATAAAACTGCAAACGGTCACAAATTAGCGCACAAAAGTTTACTAGCCATCTCTTAAAGAACTAAGTATTCTGTTTACTTAAATAAAGTGAATAGTATTTTTAAATATAGTTCACAGTTTAATATTTAGTCAGATAAACTCGAAGCCAATTCTAATATGTATCTAGAAAACTCGAAACTATTTGCGGTGTTTAAATCTACAAAGTCAAGACGGGACTTCGTTGAGGCTATTATGAGAGAATTAGCGAGTGAAACAAGCATTAAAGAAAGGGAAGGCATGGAAGAAAAAATTGGTTTACAATACATTATGATAGAAAGAAAATGGAAGGACGTCTATGGTCACAATTCAAAATTGCTAAGTAAGCATGAAAAGTGGCTAGCTGACAAAACTTTTTTAGACGAAGAAACGCCTATCACGTCAACCAATCCAACTAGAGGGAGACCAACAAAATCCATAGAAGAGTGTTCTACCTACACAAGGAAAAGGAAGCTGTCTGATACCACAAAAGCTATGGCCACGACTCATCTTTCAGAAGCACTGGCTATTAAATATACAAAAGACGAAGAAAACGTGAAGTCTCATATAACAGAAGCAGTTGCGGTAGCAAGTCCAGTGCGATTGATGAGGATCAAAAACAGCATTCCCACACCACCAAATGCGCTACCTAGGAAATACACTCCCGAATAAGCTTTGGCGCTGTTTATAGATCTCGGTTAACGAAGAAAAAATATATTATATTGCGTAAGTCATTATTGCAACGTAATGCCGATATTTTACCTGGATACAAAAAAATTACTCAAGCCAAGAAAGAAACAGTTCCTCTAAGTCCCAAAATAACTGAAGTATCAGCTGAAATTGAGCTACAAAACCTAATGGAACATACGTCTACACGACTCCTTCAAAGTTTTACTGAAGAAAAGTTGAAATCACTGCCAAAGGAGCTAGCATTTATAACTAAGTGGGGCTGTGATGGATCATCAGGACAAAGCGCATATAAACATAGAATAAATGTAGATGAAACAATTACAGATAGTAAATATGTTTATGATGAAGCTTCAGAATATTGGAAAATCCACCTCCGTCATCAACTATATTGTGCCGCCCGATATTATTTAAATACGAGGAGTCTTCGGAACTCATAAAAGCTACAGTGAGTGATATAAAAAATCAAATTGCCAAATTAGAACCAACAATAATTGAAATTGAAGAGGGTAATGTCATTACAATAAAGAATGATTTTGTTCTAACAATGGTCGATGGAAAAGTTTTGAACTTAATAACAAATACGACATCTACAATGAAATGTCCAATTTGTAAGAAGAGACAAAAGGACTTTGAAAATCTTGATGATTCAATAACTGACGAACTAAATTATGAGTATGGAATATCTCCTTTGCATGCTAGGATAAGATGTATGGAATTTGTTTTGAAGCTGGCTTATACACTACCACAACAAGGAAAAGTTTTCAACGACAATACAACATGTAAGGAGAAACAAAACAGAGAAAAAAAAATAATTCAGGATGCATTCTATAAAGCGATTTGCCTTAGAGTTGACTGTCCAAAGTATGGATTCGGAAATTCAAATGATGGTAACTCCTCAAGAAGATTTTTTGAAAACGATGAAGTGACTGCTCGCTTAACAGGAGTTCATAGAGATATTGTGAAAAGATTGGGAGTAATTTTAAATATTTTAAACTGCCATGGACCAGTTAATGGACCCAAATTTGGAGAATATGCATCTAAAACTACAGAGTTGCGGCATCAAAAGTATCCTGAGAAGAAACTTACACCAAAGGTACATAAAATTTTACCACATGGAAAAGATTTAATAGAGTACCAGTGCTTACCATTAGGAGAATTGTCTGAAGAAACTCAAGAATCTAAGAACAAGTACTACAAAAGATTTAGATGTGCGAACACCTGCAAAGTACCACGAGTTAGACAAAATGAAGACCTTTTCACCATGTTAGCTATCTCTTCTGATCCAGTCATATCATCTATGAGGTATGTAAGAACACAAAAAGATATTACAGATGCGTATAGCTCGGAAATGGTTGCTTTGTTAGATATATGTTCCAGTGACAATGACTATATTAAGATAAAATAAGTTTCTCACTTCTTGTCAAAACAATGAAAAAGAGATTTACTAATCAATTTTGTTACTTTATTGAAAAATAAGATATCTTTGTACAAGTTAATTTTTTATTTCAAATAAAAGAATTAATTAATTTAGTAATTTATAAATATATACTTTTCGTTATTGCATTTCTTTAAAGTTTATCAAATTTCTTTCAAAGCTTAGGCATTTCGCCTTCAAACGAGTATTAAATTTTTATAGAAATCAATACGTCTATCGAGTTTGGTACAAATTGGTAAAGCGATTACTAAGATCAAACTTTTTAGCATAAATGGGCAGTGCCACTCCCCTTTTCCAAAATTCGTTGGCTGTTTAATCTTTAGCTCAAATAAAATTTCATTGAACCACTTTCAATAACTTTTAGTTATTAATAAAATACATATTTGGCTTGTAAATTAAAAGAAAAAAAAAAAAACATGTAAAATTTTACGGTGAATTTTGAAGCACCTTGTTATTGTGGCACCAAAAACGGACATTTGATTTTTATAAGAGTATTGCCATTTAAAAGAAACAATACGTCTATCGATTTTTGTAGTTATTGATTACTTGACTACTTAGATACAACTTTTTATCATAAGTGGGCAGTGCTACGCTATCTTATCAAAATCATTAGTTTATCTTATTTAATGCTTAAATACGTCATTATAAGACAAATCTCATTTTATTTTTTTTTTATTTTTTACTTTAACATTTTGTTTTCCATTTTTCTAAAAATTTTCGATTTTGACGAATTTTTTTGAAGCACCCTGTGCCTGTGACATTCTGAGCTTTCACACAATAAAACTTCAAATAATTCGTTTTCATTTGCATTTTAAATTTTTAAAATATCTTCATTGGTTCAAAAGTTATGATTTTTGCAAAGAAAAAAACTCAAAAGGCGCCACTGTGCGTCGGTGAGTTTTCGTTTACATTGCACATTCATAAGATAGGTCGTGCCAGCTGACACGTTTTTATACTCAGAGTGCTTTGTACACAGAGTATATCTACTTTGATTGGGTAGCGGTTGGTTGTACAGGTATAAGGGAATCGAAATAGATATAGACTTCCATATATCAAAATCATCAGTATCGAAAAAAAAATTTGATTGAGTCATGTCCGTCCGTCCGTCCGTCCGTCTCTCCGTTAACACGATAACTTGAGTAAATATTGAGATATCTTCACCAAATTTGGTACACGAGCTTATCTGGATCCAGAACAGATTGGTATTGAAAATGACTTTTTATATATATAACATTTTGGAAAACACAAAAAACCTGATTATTTAGTAAATAATACACCTAGAATGTTTAATTTTGACGTGTGGACTGATAAAAATTTGAAATAAAAAATTTTTTAAATGGGCGTGGCTCCGCCCAATTGTGATAAAATCAATTTTAAAAATATTATTATTCACTAGCAGACCCGGCAGACGTTGTTCTGCCCTAAATTTGGCCTATCAGCATACATTTTAATATGCTTTTTCCGTCTAACTCTGCCCTACCAGAGGGTGGTATGTATTTGTTCCAGTCCCACTCCGAGTCTCAGTCTCAGTCCTAGTCCTAATCCCAGTCCCAGTCGGTCTCTGGTATACTTCCCGGAAAAGAGCATCGTAAATACTAATATAGGCAAATTTATATACGAAATTTCAGGCAAATCGAATAGGACGTATGTAAATAGGTATGTGGATATTATTAATTCTTGTCTTTATTTCGGCTTCGCATGCACATTTATCAGTTTTGCCAGATTGATGCGACTAAATCGAATATCACAATGAACTTTAGAGCTCTCAGCAACAGCTTTCATTTGATATCCATAATACACACACATTCTAGGGGTATCCGGGTCCATGTTTTGGCCTATATCTCGAGACCGCAGTCACCCATCGGTCTAAAACTTACTCTGTACTAAAGCATACATCAACAGTTTCAGTTTGATACCCATAATGTAAAAACACATTCTAGGGGTATCCGGGTCCACGTTTTGGGCTATATCTCGAGACCCTAGCCTCCCAGTTGTATGAAAATTATCCTGTACTCTAGCACTCATCAACAGCTTTCATTTGATATCCATATTGTATGAACACATTCTAGGGGTACCCTTTTCCACGTTTTGGGCTATATCTCGAGACCCTAGCCTCCCAGTTGTATGAAAATCATCCTTTACTATAGCACTCCTCAACAGCTTTCATTTGATATCCATATTGTATAAACACATTCTAGGGGTACCCTTTTCCACGTTTTGGGCTATATCTCGAGACCCTAGCCTCCCAGTTGTATGAAAATTATCCTGTACTATAGCACTCATCAACAGCTTTCATTTGATATCCATATTGTATGAACACATTCTAGGGGTACCCTTTTCCACGTTTTGGGCTATATCTCGAGATCTTAGTCACTCAGCGGTGTAAAACTTACTCTGCATTATAGCACACATCAACAGCTTCAATTTGATTTCCATATTGAATAAACACATTCTAGGGGTACCCGGGTCCACGTTTTGATCTCAAGACCCTAGGAACGTAGCGAAGAAAAAGGTAGACGTTGGCCGATTCTCAGACCTACCCAATATGCTCACAAAATTTCATGAGAATCGGTTAAGCCGTTTCGGAGGAGTTAGGCCTCTAACACCGTGACAGAAGAATTTTATATATTAGATAAATCAAAAATCGTTAAACAACAAAATTCGGCAGAGAATGCTTTGAAGAAAAATTAACGATATCGGTTAAGGACCATGTCCACTTTTATATAAAATATTTTTGAAAGGGTCGTGGACGATTGAAGAACTTTATATCAATGATATTTCATTTCCCAAGTGTATTTATAACAGTAAATAGGAAAAAATTCAAATTAAAAAAATGAGCGTGGCACCGCCCCTTTTATGACTAAGCAATTTTCTATGTTTCTGGAGCCATAACTCGAAGAAAAATTAACGGATCGTAATAAAATTTGGTACACAAACTTTCCCTATAGCATGAAATATTTCTAAAAAAAAAATGGACGAGATCGGTTAAAGACCACGCCCACTTTTATATAAAATATTTTTAAAAGGGTCGTAGACGAAAATAATAAGCTATATCTTAGCGAAAAAGGGCTTTGTATCAATAGAATTTTGTTTTCTAAATTGAATTATAACATTAAATTGGAAAATACTAAAATTTTGGAAAATGGGTGTGGTACCGCCCCTTTTATGACTAAGCAATTTTCTATGTTTCTGGAGCCATAACTCGAAGAAAAATTAACGGATCGTAATAAAATTTGGTACACAAATTTTCCCTATAGCAGGAAATATTTCTAAAAAAATGGACGAGATCGGGTAAGGACCACGCCCACTTTTATATAAAAGATTTTTAAAAGGGTCGTAGACGAAAATAATAAGCTATATCTTAGCGAAAAAGGGCTTTTTATCAATAGAATTTTGTTTTCTAAATTGAATTATAACATTAAATTGGAAAATACTAAAATTTTGGAAAATGGGTGTGGCACCGCCCCTTTTATGACTAAGCAATTTTCTATGTTTCTGGAGCCATAACTCGAAGAAAAATTAACGGATCGTAATAAAATTTGGTACACAAACTTTCCCTATAGCATGAAATATTTCTAAAAAAAAAAATGGACGAGATCGGTTAAAGACCACGCCCACTTTTATATAAAATATTTTTAAAAGGGTCGTAGACTAGAATAATAAGGTATAACTTAGGAAAAAATTGTTTTGAATCAATGATATTTCACTTATGTATCAAGTTTTACTCTAAGTGGAAATGGGAAGAAATTTTTTTTTAAACGGGCGATGCCACGTGTTATGTAGAAAAGAAATTTATCTGAAATGAAATGTACAATTGAAGTTCACGCTGAGTATATAATGTTCGGTTACACCCGAACTTAGACACTTTTACTTGTTTGTACGTACGTTCGTGGGTAACTGCGGCTTTAAGGTGCTACAGTAGACGCTCACAAATTAGAACCACTTTGTTTTTAGGGTGATTCTAATATCTGAACAATTCTAATTCCTGGACGTTTTTTATTTGTATAAAACCTTAAAAATTAAGTCAATTTGCATTAAAAAAATACAATGAAAGTTTGTCTTATTAAATTTTATTCATAAAAACGGGAAAACATAAGATAACAAACCAGTACAACACATATCACATGTTTTTGTATTAAATATACATATATGTATATATGCGCTAAATCAAAACAAGATCCACAAAAACAAAATCTCCAATTACAGTAAATATATATTTTCTCAAAAAATACATAAAAAATCGATAGAAATACATTAAAAAGGCCAAAAATTAATCAAAAACTTCATAACTAATATTTAGCGATGTGCAATGATTTTTTGTTAGCCTCATGATAGGTATTAGAAACAGCGTTTAAAATTGATGATTTATTCGATTTGATTGCAGATGGCGGCACATCGAATTCTAGGGCTAACCGCTTCCCTTGAACACTTTTGTCAGGCTTTTCCAAGATCTGAACTTTGGTTTCCAAGGACAGAGTATTTTTCTTAGGTTTATTTGGCATTTCAGCCAATTGCTTTCACTTTTAAACAAACAATGCCAACACACGTGTACGCGTATCGAATTTTACACAAAAACTGTACAGAACCGCGAAGAAAATCTAACGACTACCGAGCGTAATATGAATTAATTGGGGATTCCCCTTTTTATATCTATTTTGTAACAAAAGCAAAATACGCTCAGAAATTAGAATTTCTAATTCCAATTTCAGATCATGTAATGTATTGAAAAAGTTGATTCTAATTTCTGGACATTTGTGTGCGACTACTGTATTGAAATTACGCTATCAATCAATTACAGTAGCATGAGAAAGGTTGATTGCAAAAAATTTTTTCACACACGTTTACATTAATAAATAGTTTTTGAAAAGAATTCTATAAAATAAAAGGAAGGATTTTCTAAAGATAATTGTTCTATGCCAATAAAATATTTGAAATTTTTTCCAAAAAGTCGTCAGAGTTGCAATAATTAGTGTGCAAAAATTAACGCATCATTGCACGAATCAATTTATTAAGTTGATCCAAAAATTGGCTACCTACGAACTTTGATGCATGTAACTTTTCTGAAATTGATGGCGAAAGTGTTACCAACATAAAACTTAGTTCATTGACGTCGATTTTCTACAAAAGTAAATCTCTTATAGCTCCGACACATAAGCAGTTTTTCATATAGATGAGTAGATTGCACGTATTTTTATGGAGAACGGTAGAATGAGCGACACTGGCGCCAAAGTAGCCAACTTTCAAATTTTGTTCCAAGCAAATCATAAGAAGAAGAATTTGACATTTGCTTTGGCTAAGGGTGTTGGCACACTTTGCTAGTGAAATTATTTTTCCCATTGGTTGGCAAATTTTCTAACATTTTTCGCAATTGAAAACTATTTAATTAACTAATTATTTTCTATTATTACTACTTAATGTAAGTATTGTTTTCAATAAAACCGTTATCTTAAAAATTTTTTTTAAATTATTTTATTTTACATCTATATATGGAAATGTATCTCCCCACTTTATCTCTACACTATTCTCCACTTCTATGACCGAAAAGTGTGTGTGTCCACGATTCATTGCAACCGATGCAGCTATAGGTTATACACTATGACCAACATCGTGTCCCTGCTATTAAGCAGAACACGTTTTGTAGCGAGTTATTTAACCACTAACGCTAGTCTTCAATAATTTCCGCTAGATTAGTCTCTAAGTGAAAAGCGTTTTCTTACCAACAAATATAGATGTAGATGCAGTATAGTACGGGAATACATTAAATCGTGAAGATCTACTACCGTAGTAGTGCCGTTAATGAAGGACATTTTATATACAGAATATTAACGTTTATTTATTCGACAGCTAAGTGATTGGAACGATAACAGAAGGGCGGAACTATCGAGAGTTTTTTGAAATACATAACAATATATAAAATATGTGTTATGTGAATGTCAGATACTTGGAGAGGCGAAATCAATTAATTGTATAGTGCATTTAACGGGTTACCGAAAAAAAATCAATTCGTTTATGACGGATCCGGTTGTTATCCGCACAAGCACGAAAACGGGTTTTAGTGAGTTACATTTATTTTTGATTTTCTTCGGTTTTTCACAGCGATTATTTTTAATTTTAAAATGTTTTTTCACTATCACTGAAATCGTTTAGTGTGATTTTAAATTTATACCTATATGACACTACTCTATTATCTCAGTTTTTTCTTGTATTTTCTCTTATATTTTTTGTCGCCTTCCCTCCTAATACGGTTTCAGTACTGGTTTAAGTCTGTAAACTATATTTCAAAAAACTAACGAAATACAAGAAAAATTCGGCAGTTTTTTCTTTATTTTTTCAGACAAATGAGAATTTCGTTTTTAGTTTCAAAATTTTGTGCATCGTGGTCTCGTTTTCTCATGATATAAATTGTTTTTGTCTTTTGAAGTTCCGATAAACTTTCGTCAGTTTTTCTAGCTTGGATTCCAAGACAAAATAAGGTAGTGTGATATAGGTATTAGCATTATGTGAGTATCAGGGTCTGCAAATAATAATATACCTGAAAACGTAAATCAGGAAAAACATGCTACGTCCCGACCGTATATTTTTGAAATCATGCAGGGACTATTTCCAGGACCATTCGGAGATCATTTTGCGGTCTGTTTGGGGATCATTTCGAGATAATTTTTTGGGGAAAATTTTGAAATGATTTTGGCACGGTTCGAAAAAATTAATCATTTATGAATACATATTATGGGTTTGTTTTCGAGGTGTTATCGGCTTGTTATCGATAACAACTTTTATCGTAGAGCTATCGGTATATTATCGACGACTTATCGACGCCTTATCGGTTTGTTGTTGAGAAGTTGTCATCACAATGTTATAGTAATCGACCACAGGTCGATAATAAGTCGATCACTTTTCGATAGCAATTCCAAGAACAAATTGGTAGCAAAGAGATAACTCGTCGATAACGGCTTTTAGCGATAATAAACCGTTAACACAAATCGATAACTCGTCGATAACGATTTTTAGCGACACTTCACCGTTAACACAAATCGATAACCGTCTTGTTACAGCATTTGTTTCTCATCTTTCCTTCTTATTTTCTTTATTCCTTGTATCTCTTTTCTTTGCATTCTTTTCCTTTGCTTTGTTCTCCTTTCCTTTCGTTCTCGAACTAAATTTATTTTGCATGCAGCAGTGACGGTATTTGACAGTTGTTTAAAGTGTGTTTATTAAAATATCGATTGAGGAGCTAACCCCTAATATCGTTAGCTTAATTCACAAAGGCCCTAACCAACAACTTTATAGTTTTACAGGAGAAGGAAAAAAGATGTTTGTTTTCAAGAGTGACGTAACTCCTTTGTTATTGGTTCTAACACCTTCCAATTTATCCTGGGCTGTGTAATGATATATCATACCAAAACCTGCAAAAAACGCAGTTTCGAAAAATCTTTTGGCTTGGGCCTTTGTGAATTAAGAAAAAGGTGGTTGATTGCTTCTCTACATCAGGCCGCTTACTTTATTAAAATACAATTAAAGATGAATTTAATGTTGCTCATTCGCCCCGGCTTACAGTTGCTTAATTTTTTCAATAAGTGTTTTTTAACAGATAAGTACCTAGACACAATTTTGTGAAAGATGCCTAGCAATGTTAGCTTAGGCTGAGGGCACAACATAAATATGTATTTCTTCTGCGACCTATTAATTCTTATAGAACATAATTTGTGAACACTGGCTCGAGGTCAGGTGTATTAAAAAACACAACGTTTTTTGTTTTTTCCCGATATATTTCAATCTTCTTCGGCACAACGCTTGCCATAAGCTTTGCCGCGCATTAAGTAATATTTGAATTCTTTTACAATTTCCATAAGAAATAGTGTCCATAGCTTTCTATCTTTATATTGTAGCAACGCTTCTGTCTTCAACCTTACTTACAAAAATGAATTATAACAAAAAGTTTTAAAATTATAAAAAACTCTAGGTCTTGTTATGTGAAGGGATAAAATGCTTCGTCCCAGAAAGCTTTTCTATCAATACCCGAATTTAGTAGCAGAAGAATGAAAGACCTTTAGATGGCAGACTTTCCTTGGTGCTCCCTATTGGTCCATCGGCCACAATCTCCTAGGGGTTAAGAGCCAATTAATTGGGCAGTATAAAGTTGTCTTTTATTATTTGCAAATTCAAATTTGCTTAAAATAAATCACATACGGCGAAAATGATTCCTAGTGAAGTGCCTAAATGGATAAATTGATATATGAAACAGTTTATATTGTAACGAATTTTGTGAAATTCTTGATTATTTTGCAGTTTCTGTTAACGTCCGAATCTCTGAACTGTCGAATAAATAACTCAAATATTCAGTATAGCCAATGTTCTTTATTTACACTACTTTGGTACTTAGTACTACATCACAATTATAATAATCGCGTTCTTCAATTATAGCGTTTAAAACCAAACTGATTGATTATTCCTCAGCTTGCGCTGGTTTTTACTCTCTGTTGACTCGTTCGCATATTTCTCCTTAAGGCCAATTATACGTGCATAGCAAAGCAGGGCACAGCAACATTGCTCTCACAAACAATATCTGTTCTGATTTGCGTGTTCTTGATTATACTACGCAGTGCATTGCATTGTATGGAAGTCTGTTGAATTTTGATTTCCATGTATGCGTTATGCGCGTGACTCTCTCACTCTTCGTGCTGCTAACATTGTTATTGCAAAGGGTGGAAAAATGAGCATCACTCTCACAGTAGCACATATTGCTTGCTTGCGTTTGTGCATGATTCAATCAGAAGAGGTTTGCTCGACAGACGAATTTTTTGACAATTGCAGCCATTTTGCTCCCAAATCGAATTGACATCCGTTAACTGTGTTGTTTCTTTGCAAATTTTCGAAAAATATTAGTAGTAGAAATAGGAAGCAATCAGTTTACAAATCCCCGATAAGTACTGGAGTGCATAATTCCTTAGAACATTTATTTTAATTTTATGATTTTATTAACTATGCCATGATCTATTAGTATGGCTGAACATAGGTAATTTTTTGAAAAGTACGGACATCAAGGAATCGTGCACATATCGGAGATGCCATAACGAAATGTACTCATTGAACATGTTAACTTATTCATTCCGTATGTTCGGAAAATTCGTCCCCATTTAAGAATTTGGGAAATCGGTTTATATTTGGAATATTATGTAGTATATACTTATTTGATATATTCGGACCCCGTGAGGTAGTATGAAACGAACGTGTTCCAAATATTCTAAATTAACGGAAGACTTCCATGAATACTCAACGTAAAGGAGCTTTCCGAAATTTCAGAGTAAAAAGGTGAATACTCCCTGTGTAGCAGGACCGCATAAACGCTGAACTCTTCTGTCAAAGTCAAGACCGGAATATAAAGTTCTAAGACAATAAGCCATTTTCTTTTACATTTTTTTTGGCAGACCATATCGGCTGCCTTTTCAATATAGTCCTATCTCAAAACATTTTTCAAAAACTTCCTATTTCATGATTTGTCACAAAAACGCCCTATATTAGAATTAAATTGAAGAATGCCTCAGAATGCTTTTCATTAACTCCCCCTTATGTCAAAATGCATTGAACTTATGCTCATATAGGGAGTTTTTGAAACAAATTGTGATAGTGTATTTTTGAATAAAATTCTAAACCAACATAGCTCTTTATAAATTCATGAAATATTTAGTAGAAAATGTATTATTTCCTCCAAAACCTGTTGCCATTTACAAATTTATTATTACTACTAATATACTACTAAAGGTACTTTTCTACTACAATTTTTGCTAAAGGGGATTGAATTATTACCCGTTTTCCTTACTTCGTAAAAGCAACCCGTCCAGATTTTTCAGTTTTGGAGTGTCAAAGCTCTGCCGTCATTGAAGAACAAACCTCTAGTAATTGAATCATGGCGTTTGTGTATATTTTACATACTAACTTTATTTGTGTGTGTTAGCGATAGTCTATGTAAGCTACATAAAGTATAATCAGGTCCATGTTCTACATGCCATGTACTGGTTTGTCATGCAATGCACTGTAAGTATAATTAGATCTTAAGGTCTATACTTTTCACGAACACGTATGTATATCTGTAGTTTATGTAAGGTCATATGCTTTATTGCCGTCTACATGTGTGTGAAATATTCTCTTCGCTTCAAGCTGCTGGTTATGTGTGTGAAATGCATTTTTGTTCGTTAATTTAGGTTTTTTTTATAAGTTTCTTTAAATAAACCATACATGTAATACAAAAGGTTAGGTACATTCCCAAACATCACAGTGTCGATATATTTCTGTTTAAACGTTTTTGTTTTTTTATTCAATAATCGAACCTAAATTGAAATTTTTTCTTGTCACACTTATGCTGCTATAATCACAAACATTTTATAGGCTGTCTTGTTTTGATTTCGAATTCAAAACACATTGCGAGCATTTTCGGTTAGCAATATATGAAATAAACGTACACGAAAAAAAAAATTTTATTCAAAAATGTTGGTTTTTTTTAATAGTTTCAATTATTTGACAAAATGTTCTCCGCTTTGATAATAGCGGAGGGAAAAATGGCGATGAACGAGTTTCTACCGCCAATATTATTCATTGGCCATAATATTCATTGTTCTGCCGGTAAATTACGTTACGGTGAACTGCACCATCTTCGTTCTGCTTTAGTTTCGACATAATTACTTTTGCATCACAACATTTTTGACAACGTATGACAATTTACCGATATGTAGCGGCCGCTATTTTAGGAGTAAAAAAATTTTTGAGGGCGCGATAATCTTCGAAGAGATTTCAGGCCGAGCTTCTCTTCCAATTTCTGCCATGATCCCTTTAGTTTTTCCTACAAAAGCGATAGACTTGAAATTTCTTGGTTCGTTTACGTATATGAAATTCAAAGTTTCCTGAAAAAGTCGTCAAGTTCGGTCATATATTTAGGTAGTATATATTCCCTACAACCGATTGTTTAGATAAGAAGGTTTTCATTATTTTACCAGCTACAAACTTGAAACTTACGTACATATATATATGGCCAAATTAACAAACCCTTTGAACTTTTGGAAAATAAAAGGCCTTTTGGAAAGATGTATCTACAGAAAGGTTTCGTTGGTGTCTATAAGATAGGGTCTTGTATTGTTCTCTTGCAGGTAGTGTACTTACCTTCTTCAAAGACCTGGGGGGATATTATTTCATAGTCATGCAAATGCGTTGTTTTGAAATATGCCACCTTTTGTTATGTGTAACGCTGTGGGAAAGATGACAAACAAAGCATTATAGATATTGTTAGTACACATTGTACCAGTGATACTAATAAGCACATCCCTCTGCAGTACGTTTAACAAAAAAGGAGCTCATCTGTCCATGCTGCTCGGTTATCGCACATTGTGGTTGTTCTGGTCTGGTGGTCTGTTCTTATCCCATATGCGCATAGAGGGAGCTATACCTTGCAAAAAATCGTACGACTAGTCCCTAAAGAGATTGGTCAGCGATTAATCTTTTTTGTTTACAATTTGGGGTTAGTCAATCTGAAACTTTCGTAGCCGATTTTAAGAAACAACAAAAGTTCGGCAATCGAAGATAAAATAAAAATTGAATTTAATTGAAATAAATTATTTAAGAAAAATGTGGAGCTCCAATATATGTATGTAATACTCTAATATAATATATTGTAACGAATTTACTGCAATTCCCCTTATTTGCAATCTTCTGCTAACGTTCGTATCGCTAAACTGTTGAATAAATAACTCCAATATTTAATAATGGAAAAATGGTCCTTATTAAAGTACTTCACAATAACACTTATACTTTGCAACTAGCTTGCTTAATAACCAAACTGACTGATAGCTTAAATGAAACAGATTTCTCACCTCCACTGTTGTCGCCCTTCTATACTGTCCGACCTCCTCGTTGCATATTTCTGGGCTTTTCTAATTCCAGAACTTACTATTTAGTTATAAATTTCTCAGCTACAACTACAGATGTATAATTTGTATAGCTTCTCTCATACCCCATGCGCTTGTATGTATGAGCGACACTTCCACAATTATAATTGCATACCTTTAGGAGCATCTCAGATAAGATATCTGCATGTGTTTGTGCATCTCTTCTTCGCTGCGTGTACGTACATAGGTGTAGACAAAATGATTAAATTATTGATGTGCATTCACGTCTCTGCTTAGTATGGGCATAGAAATGGCAGGTGTGACAAGAAAAAAAATTCAATTTAGGTACATTCAATTATTGATTACAAAAATAAAAACATTTAAACAGAAATATATCGACACTCTGATGTTTGGGAATGTACCTAGCCTTTTGTAGCAATATAGGAGTATTACATATATGGGAGCTCCATAAAAATAAAATAATTTGCATATACACATATGTACATATTTATTTGCAGTTGAATTGCCGAGTATTTTTGCATTGTGTTGTTGCTGTTGATAGGCTTCAGTTTTTAATAGTGTATTTTGTTTTTATTTTTTGACTAACCTTACCCGGCGTGCGTTGTAACGCCCGAGATCGAATTAATGTTGCATTTTTTTTCTGTTTCGTTTGTTGATAATTTAGTTTATTGTTCTGTGAATTGAATTGAATTGTGTACGCATATTTGGTGAAATTTTCTGTTAAAACATTTTATTCTTGTATCTTATTGTAATGTATGTATGTGGGTACAAAATATTTTAGGTTTTTTCGTTTGGTGCAAAGATAAACAATTTTTTTGGCGTTCCAAATCTAGAGCAAGCAACATATAGCTGGCCATGGGAAAAAAACGGACTGTAAATTTAATCCTGCAACAGTAAGCGATTGTCCTTGTGCTTTGCTGATTGCAATTCAAAAGCAAGGCGTACAGGAAACTGTAAGCGCTTAAAATTGAATGGAAAATCTGTAAGAATAATTGGGATCCGTGGTATGAGCACATCTTTACCTTTGCTTTTACCGCTGATGATTGTTGCTTCCATTACATTCGGCATTCATTTCTTAACGCAAAGTCTGGTTCCATTGCACAATCTTGGTGGGTCTAAATTCCGAAGAAGCTTGATTGGTGAGCCAATTTTCAAAGTTAATATATGCGCCGGCATTCCAGGTGGTTCTAAAGAGTTTAGAAATTCAACTGGATAATTCACGATTTGATCTTCATCTGTAACTGTGTCGATCGATTTATATTTCGTTACTTCACCAGGAATTTGGTTTTGAATGCGATCATTGATTTTGTTAACATCATCCTTTTGGGAGATAAGGTTGCTCGTTCGCATAGCCAAAAAAAAATATAAATTTAAAATTCTTAATTCTGAAATATGAAAAACCTTCGTCTTTATCGAAGGAACCTATAGCCAACATTTGGTGATGATTGAAGTATGGGAAATACGTTTCCATAGAGAACACACACACAGATTTTGATTTTTATAGAAGATGTAGATAGACTGAAGCCACCAATTTTTGTTTAATGGCGGCAGATTACTAAACGTCCAAAAGGAATAACAGCCAAACTCAACAATGCAGTCAAACTTTAAGTGTTAAAATAACCTAAGTTTATACGGCAGCCATAGTTTTAAAAATTCCATTTGTAGGGAAGGTGCCACGCCCCTTTTTCCCAATTCCACATTTTACTGGAAGTGTTAGGGCTTAACGTCATATAGCTCCTTACCAATTTTCACTATCCCACCATTACTACATCCAGAGATATGCATTTGTATGGAAGTTGCCACGCCCCCTTTTTCCCAATTCCACATTTTCTTGGTGGTGTTAGGGATTGACCTCATATAATTCCTTACTGAATTTCAATGCTCTGGGATTTATACCTTCAGAGTTATGTAGTACCAAAGATTTCATTTGTATGGGAGGTGCCACGCCACTTTTATATATCCAAATTATTTTTAGCCTAAAACCTTCCCGTTGATCGAAGAAACCTATAGCCAAAATTTGGCGATTATTGAAGTGTGGGAAATACGTTTCCATAGGTAATACACACACAGAATTTGATTTTTATATATATAGATGTTTTGCGTGCACATTCTTTCCTCAGTGTCACAGCTGTTTCCGCGGTTTGCTCAGTGTTATTACAGTGCATCTCAAACTGCTCATACAGCATATCTCTTTCTAACAGCTACTTTCAAACTGTTGCATTTTTTCTTATAACCCGTTGTGCTATCGCTCAATTAATGTTCATACTTTTCCTATTTTATTTATTCTCGGTTTTCTGTAGCATTTATATATTTATATATACATATGTATATATTTATTCCTCATCCTCTTTAAATTTATCAAGAATGTCGTGTTTATATCCTAACTGCTTAGTCAAAAACGAATCACATCCCTTCGTGGCATGCTGGCTTTGCGATGGGCTTGCCCATATGAAGTGCGCCGGTTTATCAGCACGAGTGGTTGACGCACTTAACGATAAGGATAAGGGAGTACGTTGGGCTTGTTTGAAATGTAGGCCTACCGAAATTGATCTTTTCAAGGTCTTCAAACAGGCCCGATATGGATTTTCTGAAATAGGTAGAGAGATTTCCGCTTTATCCGAGAATTTTAAGCATTATGAAAGCTTATTTAAGTCTTTCAAACATTCAAATGTAAACATTCCGGATAATAATCGTAGGTCTATCGATGTTTCCCTTCCAACTCCGACTATGGATGCTGATTCCAAAATTCCTTCACTTCCAGATCTTCCACCTCCAACTACTGAATTGATAAACCTGTCCTCTCAGAGTCCCTTAGCAGTTCAACGATCGACATCGAAGGCTCATTCAGCTGTATCTACCATACCCTCCACAAAAAGGAACCAGGTTCCCCAAAACCCCTCTTCGGAATTTGAACCGCCGGCTAGTAGATTGATTACTGTCCCGATTAAAAAGTCGATTTTCGTGTCCAGATTCGAGAGAGACACTACAGAAGAGGACCTGAAGTCGTACATCATAAGTAAACTTAAAACTGAAAATGTGACTATTCTTAAATATAATTTTAATTATCTTAGAGACACTTCGTTATTTAGGATTAACGTATCAGCGCAACATTTTGAAACTATTTTGAATAATTCATTTTGGTCACCCGCAGCCTTTGTGCATAGACGCGACGTTAATATTCGTAATCTTGCTACCGATCCTCATAACAATAATGCTGCAAAAAACTAAATATTAAATCTGTCCTTAATATATTTTATCAAAATGTAAGAGGCCTAAACACGAAACTAACTGAACTATACTTGAGATCATTTAACTGTAATTACAATATCATCGCTTTTACTGAAACTTGGTTAAAGCCATATATTTTTAATTCGGATATTCTTTGCAATGATTACCAAATATATAGAAATTACCGCTTGAACAGAGTTGGAGGTGGAGTTTTGTTCGCGGTACATTCTTCTATACCTTCCGCTGAGGTAAATTTATCTGCTACGGAATTTAAGTGCATTAGAACCCAACTGGGAATAGGTTTTACCTATATTGCCATTTGCTATATCCCACCATCTGCAGATCCCTTGGTGTATATGAACCATATTTCGTTACCGAAAGATATCAGTCCAATGCTGAAGCCTATTGACTCGATAAGTGTCTTGGGTGACTTTAATCTTCCGCACGTATCATGGACCACATCCGACCAAAATCCGGTTTCTTCAAAATTGTCCAGCATCGACTTTTTAGCTGAAATAACTGAACTTTGCCTAAGACAGATAAATATAGTTCCAAACATGTTCGGGAGGGTACTTGATCTGGTATTTGTTGATGATACATCAACATCCATTCTTAGGAGGGGTGAACCTCTTCCTGTACCTGAGGACCCTTACCATCCTTCGCTGGAAATAGTTTACGAATCGGAAGAAAGTTCTCGGAGTTGCACTACCACAGAAAACGACTCTAGTTTTAGATTCGAATTCGCGAAGGCTAATTTTAATAAACTCAACCAAATTTTATCTACAATAGTTTGGCCCAAATACGGTGCAGATATTGACAAAACGTTTCTGACTTCAATGCCATCATTCACGCTATTCTGGAAAGACATGTACCTAAGCGTGAACGTGTTTCCACTGAACTAGTCCAAATATGGTACACCAAAGAACTGAAATCTTTCAAAAACAAAAAATAGCGTTTCTTCAAGCTGTACAAGAAGACGGGTTCACACACTGAAGTACTCTATATTGCGTCAAAAATATTTTGAATTGTTACAATACCCATCTCTGTGCGATGAAAAAGAAAATAACTTGCAATCCGAAAGGTTTCTATGATTTCGTGAATTCTAAACGTAGGATTAAAGGCTTTCCTTCTGGTATGAAATACCGTGATAATTTCTCTAGCAACGATCAAGATATTTCTAACTTATTTGCACAATTTTTCAAATTTAACTATTACGTTGAATTAATTTCTTTGTCTAGTGAATACCCGTATCAACTTAACTCACATAAAGCAATTAATATTCCATCAATATCTCCAAAAGAGGTTCTTACATATTTAACTTCTTTGCAGGAATGTTATAAATACGGTCCTGACCTAATTCCCACATGTTTTCTCAAAAAATGCGCAGAACACATTTATCAGCCCCTAACTGATTTATTCAACATGTCCCTAAAACATGGTGTTTTTCCTTCTGCTTGGAAGGAATATTTTCTAATACCCCTCCACAAAAACGGCAGTAGGTCCTGTGTAGAAAATTATCGAGGAATTGCAAAATTGTCTGCCATCCCAAAGGTATTTGAAGCCATTGTTACCAATCAGCTAACATTTTCCATTTCTGCATTGATTGCAGACTCTCAACATGGATTCTGTAAAGGCAAATCTACCATTACCAACCTACTTGCATTCACAACTCATGTTTCTAATGGATTTAGAGAAAATCTTCACACCGATGTTATTTACACTGATTTCAGTAAAGCATTTGACAAAGTTTCCCATTCATTGCTTATCTACAAGCTTAATCGGCTTGGTTTCCAACCTGGTCTCACCCAGTGGATCTCGTCGTATCTCTGCGGCCGAACGCAAAAAGTTATTTTTAAAAATACTCTTTCAGACAGGGCCGGCCGCAGCGGGAGGATTTTGGGGGTTCAAAGAATTGTTTTTGGGTCAAGGCGACTTTAAAACTGCTCAAAAGTGCCACCTTGTTAGACTAAAATTTAATGGCTAAAAAACTGTTTCTCCGGTTTTTGCTCTTGAACTCTTAAAATATATGAACGTTGGGAACACTGTAGATTTATATGGCTTTGAAATAACATTTCTATTAAAACAATTTGAAGTAAAAATGAAATTATATAAATGGTTAAAACATGTCAATTATGAGTGGGTTATATGTATGTATTTGAATTTGGGAATATTTTTGGTTATTTACTACTTTTTTAATGGCAAAAAAATAATAAGATTTAACCTAACCCACTAGATACACCCACGTCCTTCCCCCGCTCCTTCGTCCATCGAACACAAGATTCCTTAGCCCGGCAGTAATATTTTTGACTATAAGGTAAACTGTCCTATGCTATCTTAACTCGTAACAAAATAAAAAAAAATAAAATAAACAAAAAAAAAATAAAAATCATTATATGCTAAATCGTTAACTTATTTCAGAATTTACTATATATATACTTTTCAACTGTTATGTATATAATACTCAGCTGATGATTTTTATTCTGTAGCTGAGCAGTTTTAGATCTCGACGCTTAACCAACCTCCGCCTATCAACAACTCGGCAAAAACAAAAACAAATCCGTGCGTCATGCGGATGCGCCCCTCGTGTCGGTTGAGGCCGGCTTTGGAGGGTATTAATCCGTTGGGTTTATTATTATTATTATTATTATTATTATTATTATAAACGGTTTTATTGAAAACAATACTTACATGAAGTAATAATACTAAAAGCTAGAAAATAATTAGGTAGGTCCTAGGTACTAGTCATCACACTCCTCATCAATCTAGGGCGTTGATCAGAGAATTAAATAAAAGCGTTGGGCGCGTGAAATTTCTAAAAATGTGTGGCGTAGCATAACCTGATTAAGGTTCAGTTGGTCTTACTTATGACTATCAATAGAAATTTTACGCGTCCAACGCTTTTATTTAATTGTGTGATCAACGCCCTAGATTGATGAGGAGTGTGTTGACTAGTACATAGGACCTACCTAATTATTTTCTAGCTTTTAGTATTATTATTACTTCATGTAAGTACTGTTTTCAATAAAACCGTTTAACTAAAAATTTTTTTTTAATTATTTTATTTCCAAGTTTTTAGTCTTTATTTTATTGTCCATTATTTCTCGTCCTATTTACTTCATATAGTGACTCATTATCACAAGGACTCTTTCCTGAAAATTTGTTACAATCTAAGTCCTCAATACATAATCCTTCCAAAAACTTTACTCGACTCTGTGCCTCGTATGATTGTCTCTTCTCGAACTCCAAAATATTTTGATGTCACTTCTACCGGATTGTATGTAATATTTGTTTCATATGTCGCTTTCTATTCATGTATGTATGTATGTATTATGTGTACCAAATATGAGCCAAATCGGACCACAAATACGATTTTTGTGAATATCTCGACCTTTGCGCCACCTAGCGGCGCTTTTTTCTTATTATTGCATTGTCATCGGGTTCTGAACTATATTCCAAGTTTCAAGCTTGTAGCTTATCGGGAAGTTACTTAAGTTTCAATTACAAAATTCGTGCCGGCCGACCGTCCACCCTGTCAAGTCAAGCTAAATTAAACCGTTTAAAAAAACACGTGATTTACCTCCGGGGAGATGTTGGCCGAGCATCGGTTCCAATTCGCGTCGTGCTCGTTTTCAAGTTTTACCTACAAATTTCTGGCGCGGTACCTACATGTTTCATGCCGACTCCGAACGACATCTGCAAGGCGGATGAATTTTCCCTGAAAAGCTTTGCATAGCAAAAATACATTCGAGTGACGACCTCGGCTAGAAATTTTTGTTTGCGGAGCCCCATATCGAGCTATAAAATGTAATACCTTGTGTTTCATTATTGTAGAATTCGTTTTAGAGATCGTGGGTTCGTATCGATCTCAAAGACTTAACAATAATTTGTATTTATGGTTATTGTTTTTATTTAAATTTTTTTTTCTTAGTTGAAAAAATTTATAACTGGAATAGGAAAAAGATATAAAAGATTGTAGAAAAATTACATTTCCGACACTACTCGTAGAAGCATAAAGAAGACCAGGCCAATTGGTCTCTCCATAGGACATGCTCAAATAAAAGGGTTCACCTCAACCCATATAAAGGGATATATACCGGCTATAATCGCATATTCTTTGGCAACTCAACTCGGATTCATCTTAGACTAATAGCATTTTTTGCAAGGTAATTATGGGCTTTATTTAGATCAGGATAGGTGCTTTTAGCCCAAAGGCTTCACTGGCTGTCATGTTGTGAGAATGGAAGAGGATGGTTCTGCTCAGAAAGTTTTTCAGTCGGACGAGTATATGAAGGAAGAATAGGAGATCTGCACTCAGTTTATTGAATTAATATTTATGAAATATGTATTAACATTTAAACGTTATATAAATTGGAGCACAAAACATTGAGGATTAGACTTAAAAACAGAAATACAATTAAGGGAATAAAGAACAATAAATATTTTTTTGACTTATAAGTTTATGATTTTGTTTTATTTGGATTCGTTTTTAATGGTTTTCAAGCATTTTTAGCATAAATCTTTTGTATGCAAACTAGAAGGTAAATCAAATACTAAAGCAACAATGCGCGCGCAGTTTACACGCTTTTTTGTTTAATTTTTTATTTCTATTGTGGTTTTTTATTTTTTTAATTCTACTTTATTAATTTACAGACATTTTTTATGTACTTCTTATGTATATGCTACGTACTATTCTATATACTACTGTCACTCTTACATATCTTTCAGCTTTCATGCATTTCCTTTTTCATCTGTTTAACAAATTTCCAATCTTCATATGGGTTTAGTATGTATGTATATATGTATGTATACTTTCTTGACTCACACATTTTTAAACGATATATTTCTTTCTTCAACTGCCGAACTCATCATTTTAAACCTTTGTCGTCACAAAAATTTCTTAACTTGTCACTAGCACAAAAAGCCGATACAACAACACCGATACGAAGCATAAAAAGTATAACGATAACTAAATACAAAATATGAGATATTAAACAATGATAGATAACTAGACACAAAGATTCGAAAGAGCTGAAGCATACTCATGACCCGAAAAACGTAGCATTGTAATGCTAAAAAAAGGAGGCGTTCATGCGAGTGAGGGACCAGCTCGGTAGATGGTGAAACACTCAAATTTAGAGCAACCACATAAGGTCAGGGTCCGTATCGTGTGTTACGATTCGTATTGGGATCCATTATTCAATCAATTTATAAATATGAAACTGCCAAACTATTTATACAAATTATGATAAATTATAAACCCAACTAGAACGCGAGGTCTCCAGTTCACAATGTCGTTATTTGGATTCACGATTTCAGAGCTATTTTTATTTAATGTTTGAGTGAAAACTTGATTTTCTGTTAAATAAATTTTGAGAGCAGCGAAATATAGTAGTTGTATTTAACTATATTAAATACCTGGTATTTTGTATTCGAATCTTTGCAGAAATGATTTTTAACGTCAGAATTTATTTTCTAAATTAATCAAGCTTTGCACAGAGATTTTGTAGTCTTATGAATTTGAACTTGATTAGCGGTGGATACATTATTAAAAATGTGTGGAACAAACAAAATAAAAACAATTAAAAAGTAAGTGGTAAATCAACTACTTGGTGGTATTCGAAATCGCTAGAGCATTTGTGCTATTGAACACAATTTCCAGTACTATTATAATATACGAGCCGGACCCGTGCGCATCTTGCGCAACCAATATAAAAGTCTCTTATCAAATATCAAAAGAAATCAGCTGTTCTATACATCAATTAAAACTTACAGTTGCGCTGCCATCTGACGTATGGTAGCAACTGTCGGTAATGCAGTGCAAATATTTACGATAGTTCCATAGTACAAATAGATTTCTTTGTGTGCTCACAATCTTTATTTTTAACAAATTATTTTAATATACGTAGCTAAACAAAAGCACTACGAGCGAAATTTGCCAAAGCTCGCTAATAGCTCGAATCTCCATCTTTACAACCAAAACTTTATTCATAGATTTGGATTCCAAATAAGAGCGAAAAAGGGATTCGTACATAAAAACAGCAATTAGAAATAATATATATAATTATTATATATATAATATATATTAAATTTTTTAGGTTACCAACCAAGGGCAGCATTAGTCGTTTACATTAACTTCAAAGACTGATCAGTGATATGATTCTTTGTTCATTCTACTGCCTTGAAGGAAGTTCAGCTTATTTTACAATTTTGAAATTATTCTGATTTTCATTAGAAAACCCTTTAGATCTATTAACATTTTTCATAGCACAGATGTTTCAAACTGTTGACGTTGTTTTTCTCTGCTGATAAATTAATTTAGGGTTAGTAGTTGAAGATGGAAAAGCCCTCTGTCAAAGGTTATTTAATTAAATTTACTAAAAATATACATACATATATACATCGATCTATAGACATAAATCGCTTTAAAAGCAAAACCGCAGCTTGTTCCTAATTACATCGCCACTCTTTTACTAGAAACATATATGTGAATGCTTTCCGATTTTTAGTTAGTTGATTCATGAAACTAACTATTGTATGTTCTGAATTAAATCAAAATCTGGAAACTCATGCATACAAGGAAATTGTAATTTCATCCAAACAAAGTTTTGTGAATGAAGTTCGACAGGAAATGTGACATACCGCTGATAAAGTTTATCCAGCTGATAAATGATCTGGCAATATTTTCTATGTTATCTAGCAAGTTTAGTGCTTAAAGCTATGTTCAAAGCGCAGCATAAATTACCCTCTCACCTACTAAAGAAATCACAACATCAGGTGCGTTCATAGGGCGAACATTTGAAAAACGTGCTTCAGTAAAACTTCCCAACCTACCTCAAAGTTATTTTCCTGCCTAAAAATGTGATGTGGGTTGTTTTTGAAAAGAGTTCTCAGAAGGGTGTTCATTGCGTATTTGAAAGGGCAATCACTGTCAACATTTGGAAACCCATGTATTAAAGATACTTAGTCAGGGTGATAATAGATCGGTTTGAAATGGCCTGTAAGTAGTGCAATTAGTTGTTTTTAATACGATCCAACTTAGTTTGACGGCAATTACAGTGTAAGTCTACAACGTGTTTTTCAATAGTCGATGAAGCACTTTAGCAGAAAAGATTGACATATGTTTTTTTTTTCCAAAAAAAATGGTGCTGTTTGACGTTTACCGGACTTTGTGAAAAAAATCGACCTTAAAACTGTCGGTAGACAAACATAGCCATAGACTTAACTTGACTTGAGTACTATCACTTACTGGAGACACCAATTTCGATACGATACTTTACCATATCGATACTTTTGATATACGATACCGATACTTTATACTCGATGCTTCTATTGCGACTTTTTTTGGTCGAATTTTCGATAAAAGGTCGCGGATTACGCGCAAGGAAAGAGCTAATCGTACAAATGAGTTGATTTATGTTTCCCCTGTCTGATTTGTTTAGAGAATCGAAAGAAAAATCTCAGCGGAAAAATGTGCAGTTAATTAATGCAAACAAATCGTACAACTTTACAATCAAGGTTCCCATTGATCATTACCTGCCGGATTTACATATAACGCTTTGCTCAGTGTTTCGCTTTGGCAGTTGAGTTAAATATATTGTTAAGGTGCCGTCTTGCTGCACATAGTTTGTAGAACATAAAAGAAAACAAAAAGCTGCGCATTTGTAACATAACGAGCTCTTCTATCAAAGTTGAAGCGCTTGCCAAAGCGTTCTGTGTAAATCGGGCTTAACTGCAACATTTATTCAACAAATATGTATTAAGATCTCAATAAAAGGTGCAATATTTGTCTTGTCAATTCAGTATCAATACTTTGAGTATCGAGTATTTTTGATTCGATATTATCATGCACCGATACCGTATCGGTACTTTCCATTCGATATCGTGTGGCCATCCCTGACCCTTAGAAATACTTAATCTAAGTCTGAGAAGTTTGCTGAGCTTTGATTTTATACGTAAGTTGTAAGTAGATTTTGCATGCCATTTTTGATAAGACGCTTTATTTTGACTTTTCTAGAAATCTGGTATATTTCTTTAATTTGTGAAAAAAGTTGATAGGATGAAGATGCGCGTAGCGAACGAAGTACATACACACAATGAAGTCTAAGATGCCAGGTTAAAGCGGGAGTCATTGGTGCCGTTTGTCGTATCGATGTAGTCGTATCCCTAACGTAATCAGCTGTTTATCGTTACGACGGTAAACCAAAAACCAATTGGTTGGCTACGATACATTTACGACCTTAGCGGCACCAATAATCGATTGCATTGATTCCCATATGGTTGGTCGAATCAGCTGTTATAAGGTTACCGATACGGTTACCGATAAAGCACCAATGTGTCCATCTTAAGTCAACCCACTGCAGTAAGCAGCAAGCGGCACAAATACCACAGGCACCATTACGGGCAGCTTTTTATTACATTGATATTTCTGGTTTAAGGGTGACGATATGTAACTACTCGTGCTGAAATCATATTTCATGATTTCAATAAGAGAATGACAGTTGCTTGCTTTTAACTAAAATTGTTTGCTACATTCTACATTCTACAAACTACATCTTTTTCACTTATTACCATGTCTCGATTCCACACACATTCTTCTTTCACTATCTTAATAAACTAACATGGTCGTATTGCAAATGCAGGCCACTTACCTCGAGTTTCTATAAACTTTTGCGGTTCTATTTTTTCCGACTATTTTATGCTACTTTTTCTGCTTAATTAATTATAATTATTTTTTGTTTCCCATTCAACTACTTTAGTCCTTATTCTATGTACTTATTTTAGTCTTATCCGCTATATTTCTTGCATTTTTTTCTACATTCTGTTGTTTCATTTCTGTTTTTGTGAGTTTTCCTTGTTCATGTTTATTATTGGCTAAACATTATGTTTATGGTTCAACTGGCCATCGTCAAAAAATATTTCTTTTTTTCACTATATGTATGTTTTACTTGCCACGTTTGCGTTTGTGTTTTATGTTTGGTTGCTGAAAGTTTTTTAATAATATAATCTAAGTTTTTTTTTAAACCCGCAAAAGCAGGTTGTACTTATTTCGCTATTCATTTGAATTGCGTTGTCTACTACAAAAAAAAAAATAAATTAAATTTACTTAATTTTTACTTGGCTTAATATAAATATTTATTTCTATTTTTTTTTACAAGAGCAACAAAACTTAACAGGCATTAAAAGTAAACGGTTGTTGCAAATTTTCAATACAAGAAATATTTCTTATTCTGTTTATATGGTAATATACATTATGCATAAGCTTTGCTAATGCTTTCATCAACCTAACTATAAAATCTGTGCTTAATAATTAAAGTTAGTTTAAAGTACTTAAAAAATCGCGGTTTGAACAAAGTCAACAATTAAACAGATTTTGAAGTTGTATTTGTGATTTCCTTTTTAAATTAATATACATATCTGGGATTTATGGAAATACCGTTATACTAGGTTTTTAATATTTCGAATCATCGAGTGGAAGGTAGAAAGGTTTCCACATAAACCCAAAACATATCATCAAACATAAACATCAAATTTGAGAAGCTTACCTACTAATTTTCGCACTAAACATATGTTTTAATTTCGGGCATAGTGGTGTTCTTAAAGTTAAGGAAATTTGTTCTTGGTTCTTGAGAAGTTGTGTAATTAAAAAAAAAAACAATGTTTGCAACCATCCAGATCTCGACCGAACGGTTCAGTGTTTCAGGTCATTACTCGTGTCCGGTTTTGATGTTGAACCAACAACGAAATTAATTTTATGTTTTTTTTATTTTACATAATTTTTAAGACTGCGTTGTCTGGAAAAACGGATGCTTGGAATTTTTTTTGTTATTAAGAGACCATGAACATGCATGAACATTTATTCGAATCGAATGTTCCAAACTACAAAATGTTAACGCTTCGAACTGGCGTCATTTGCATCACAGTCGAGTGCTCTACGTGCTGACGTAGCACACCAAAGGATAGTGCCGTGCATCTCGATGGTTTATCTGCGGATATGACGTCATGTATCTCTCATACACAATCTCTTCTGCTCCTCAACATTGGGTTGCACAGTTCACACCAAACATCTTATGGAGAACTGATAAGCGACCCTAAACATTCGAGCATGTCTGATGTTACTAAAAACTCAACCACACAACCAAAAGATTTTCGAAAAGGTACAACCCGCCGGAATCTAGAACAATAACGAAAATTTTCAGAAACGCTATACAAATTATAATTGTGTTTTTTATTATTTTCTTCTGATCTAAAAGTTAATTTGAAGTAGTTTTTTTATTATTCGGCCTGGATGCACTGCAATCTTTGTGTGGATCTATTGTGCATGACCTTTCAGCCTAATTTTGTATGTGGAGGCTTTTAATATATCTAAGTACCTCTTCAGGCTTTTTACTCCATATCACATGGGACTAAGAGTCACACCACCTAGAAGATATTCTCCGCCTTGCCAGAGAGACGTATTCATAGGGAATATGAACCGGCGTTTCATCCTCCAGCTCACAGAAACGACAAATTTCTGCATCGGATAGATTTAACTTACTTATGTAAGTGATACGGTAGACCACAGTGTCATGTATGGTACCCAGTGAGATTTCGTAGGTCCTCCCTGCTTAGATTAATGAGTTTGGCTGATACTTTCGTTGCCGGAAGTATAAACAGTTTGGCCTGTATATGCCCTGGGCAGCCAACACAGTGACGTCTGAATTGGTTTGTTTCCCAGTTACTTATGGTTTCCCTTATGTACTTTTGTGAGTCCACAAAAGGGCTCTGGACCATAGAATGCTGCTGTAGCGCCCTGTTTTGCTCGGTAATCTGCATGTTCATTACCTTCATGTCCATGATGTCCTGGACAAAACAATGCAGTCATTAGTAGTTTTTTTAGTTAAAAAATATTTAAAGATCGCAAATAACTGGACTTAATTTTTGTTTTTGCTCAAAAAAAGTTTCTCAAGAAGAAATAATATCTTAGATTTTATTTTAATCGTTCAATCATCATCCACATTCTTTAAATTGAATAGGTTTAAGACGCTGTTTTTAAAGGAAAAAATTGTGTGAACAGCGCTTAAAACTTATTAAATTTTACAAAAACTACAAAACTTAATAATATAATGATAGTGTATAAGCAAAAAGAAGTGAAACAAGTTAAGTTTTATATAGAAACACCTATAAAACAAGTATTAAATATATATACATCGCTTTAAACTCATACAATACCTTGATTAATACCAGAAATACAAATCTAAGGTGGGCGCCGCGATGTGCTCGTAGCGTACTCCGCCAACCACACCGAATTTCTTGGGTTCAAGTCTCGGTCAAAGCAAAATCGAAAATTTAGAAAACACTTTTTGCAATTAGAAAATGATATTTCTAAGCAAGGTCGCCCTTCGGCAGCGATTTCTCTAACACGTCGAGATGACGTTTGTAGCTTGCATAAAATACATATGTAGTTCCCGTCCCGCCAATTTGTAGGGAAAATTAAAAAACGAGCATGGCGCAAACTATTTGATTGAACAAAAAAAATTCCGCTTGATATCTTAGCATTTTTTTCTATTACAGCCTTTCTCGGTTTCAATTTGACAAAAAAAACAAACTTTACTTGGTTCTCGCAGTGACGCTTACACGAGTTTTCTTAGTATCCTTACTTAGAAGGACGAGCAATACATTCCTTTAGACGTACTTACTGAAACATACAATTCTCCTTCATAAAATAGTTCGAAAACAACCGTGTTTTTTTTGGTCCCTGGTTATATGCTATTTCTATTTGTACCACGGTTGCCACTTTGGTCCATTTGGACCAAAAATGGCCCCTTCCAACCCCACTTGGTCAGCTGGTCCCTTTTTTTCAATTTTGGTCCTTTTTCGGCAGTAGCCACGAATTAGGGACTTTTCTTTCTTTTTCACTGAAACAAAAATTCAAAATACTGCTCATAAAATTTTCCACAATTTCATTAACCCACATATATTTTCAATTTACTTCAATGGAATGCTTCCCACGAAAATTGCTCAGTCAATAAAATGTAGCAGAACAATTCATCTGGGAGATAATTTAGGCGAAGCATTAAAAAGAGAAGTATTGAATCTTTTGGGCAAAAACATTGTCATTAATTTCTGATGAAGCAGCGGACTTAACAGAAAAATAGTCTTGTTTTAGTGTTTTCATTCGGTATTTCGATCGGTTATCAAAGACTTTTCGTGATATATTTTTGTAACTAGTCGAGCAAAAAATATGTATCTCAAATACACGTGTGTCTCTAAGAAGTATGACAATGAACTGAAAACTAAGTAAAAGAATGAAACTAATTTGCTCCAAACAAAAAGTAATACTTTTCAAATTTTTTACAAAAATAAAAATCCTTTGCAAAAATTTTTAAAGTGTTACTCTTCGTTTGGAACGTTGATATTTAAGTCTTTCTCAGCCTGTTCAAAGCAGCTCAAAGAGTTTAAGGAATTCCAGGACTATTGTGGTGTAAGGTCACATAAGATACTTGAAAACTTAGTATATCACCTTTATAAGTGTAGAACGAATTGCGATTAAAAAATTTATTTTGAAGTGTTTTGTGTAAAAATATTCCCGTAGGTGCTTGCAGACCCCAATAAACTTCAATCACAACACTCTTAACTAGTTTCTCGTACCTGATTACATGTAATCCCGTTCAGTTATTACCAGGGCTGCAAATCTCCCCAAAAATCGAATCGGTTCGGTTCAGTGGTTCGAACCACCGAGGAAAAACTTGTCCCGGTTCGTGAACCGGTTCTCGGCTACCTCTGAACCGCCGAACCGGTTCGGTTCAAGTGGTTCACACGTTTAATACTAAATTTTGATAGTATACAAAATTTGAAATTCGTCACTTGGGGACTATGTGCAACCAATTTGTATGCTAAACATACAAATAAAATACAGTTATTGAGATCAAATCCATGTATGTATTTATTTATAAAACTTATCAAACCGGTTTGTTGATTATTATAAAATGTAAGGAACGTAAATTGTAGAATGTATGACTATACCTATAGGGAGTATTTACAACGCATACATATATTCTGCACATAAGAAAGTAGTCGTATTTTTAAGAGAAGAAAAACTATTCAATTAGCTGCTTTCAATATACATATAAAACATACCTACTAAATTGTAGATGCGAGATTACTACACAAACTAAAAGATATTGAAGAAAAAGTAAATGTCTTCTTTGCTTTTCTTAGGCATTAAGCTTATAAATGTTGATATACGGTTATGTTAAAAATAATAACGTCTCCCTTTAAAACGGTATTGTTCCCAAATTATGTTTATTTATTAGTTTTTAATAATTCCAACTATATATATACATTTCAAAGCTTACACAAATTTCCCAACAATTAATAAAATTTTCATCAGTTTTCCAGACTTATTAAAAACTTACAAAAATATCTAAGTGTGCAGTTTTGTAGCTCATGTAACTGTAGTGTAATAGTGTGCAAGTTTCAAAAGGGTGTTCGCATTTTTTTCCATACACCGCATGAACAAAATTTGTTTTTATATGGAAGATATGGGCAACACACTCGGGGAAAAAAAGTTTAAAAATTAACTGTAATTCCCATCTACTTGAAGCTTGCACTCTATTACACTACAATTGTATGAGCTTGAAGACTGCACCTTCAGAAATTTTCTAAAAACTGCTTATAAAAAGTTTAGAAAATTAATACAAATTTTATCTTAGAGTTGTATTTTCAAGCAAAGTGATATAATAAAAATAAGTTAAGTGATTTTTGTTGAAACTTTATTTTGAACCGAATCAAACCACTTTTTTTGGGTGGTCTTAGGTTCGGTTTTTGGAGTTAAGAAAAAAAAACGGTTCGGTTCGTGGTTCGGTTCAAAGCCCCAATATAGCGGGTGGTTCGGTTCGAACCGGTTGGCAGCCCTGGTTATTACACAGTTTTAACTTTAAGGCGCTTGATTTTTAGTCTGAGTTCAAAACTCGTGTGGCAACCGTGATTTGTATATACCTGTAAATAAATCATTTTCATGAAATACGCATACCTTCTCACTACATATTTTACCATTTACTAGATGAAAAAATACTAGGTGCTCAGTATCATATCGTGCGTATTCATTCACTCAATATTTCATTCTGAGTTACCCATGCTAACATGAGTGATATTTTCCACTAATGACCTGATATGAAACTTTTCGCTCTCTGAGAGCGCGTGAAAATGTGCATTTTTTATAATATTGGCCATAGATGCTGTCATGCTCAAAATCAGATTTGGGCATTTCCGAATAACGTTGGGGTATTTTACATGGTAAAGGTTTATTTTATGATTTTGACCCAAAATTTGCTCAAAATTGTCCATTGGAATATCAAAAAACTCGAATTGATGTCGGAATTACAAACCCGAAGAAGAAAATAACTCTTTTTCACCCGTGGAAAATTTATCTGTGACAACACCTTTCATCGAAGGGCTGCACACGAAACGGGTTTTGGTAGCGACTTTCGATTGGTGAAAAAGTTGTCTTCTTAGCCTTCGCCTTGATGTACGTGGATAGACAAAGGCCATGTTTTTGTGGCGCGTTGCGACATTCCATTTTTGACAGCTGAGATAAATTGTAGGTATACGTATAGCAACATGTTTAATTAACAGCCTTTTGCAGACGACAACGCAGATACTTCACCAAGTGATATAATTTCGTACTTACTTATAAATCTTTTGCGTTTTTTATTGTATGTGGATATACATATGTATGTACATAAACGTTTTGGTCGCATCAAAGTGAAAAAATGGCTTAGCAATTCATTGTTATCTTAAGGCGGTGTCAGGGCAACAAAACTCATTTAAGGACTCTTTTTAAGTTGTTGTTGTTGTTGTTGTTGTTGTTGTTGTAGCGATAAGGTTGCTCCCCGAAGGCTTTGGGGAGTGTTATCGATGTGATGGTCCTTTGCCGGATACAAATCCGGTACGCTCCGGTACCATAGCACCATTAAGGTGCTAGCCCGACCATCTCGGGAACGATTTATGTGGCCACATTAAACCTTCAGGCCATTCCCTCCCTCCCTACCCCCAAGTTCCATGAGGAGCTTGGGGTCGCCAGAGCCTCGTCTGTTAGTGAAACAGGATTCGCCGCGGATAGGTGAGGTTGACAATTGGGTTTGGAGAAGCTATATATTGCGCTGGCAACCTGAAAGGTTGCGCTACACAGCCCCTTGAATCTGGTATTTTAGTCGCCTCTTACGACAGGCATACCTACCGCGGGTATATTCTGATCCCCTAACCCGCTGGGGTACTCTTTTTAAGTCACTTGCCATTTTTGATGCTACTGGAGTAGTATCTTCTATAATAAAAAAAAAAAAAAGCAAAACAACGCTATCGAAATATGTATATTGTTTCATATTTTTTCACTTATCTACCACAAAATATTTCTACAAAACTTTGTATTTTTTATACATTTTAATAAGTTTTTATCAGCTTGCTGATTTATTTGAAAATAATGAAACCGAACGGATTTCTTGGAGTTTTTTTTGGCGTATTTTAGGCAACTCTATAGCCATCTGATGTTTCAAGACACATTCTTGGAAACGAATGAACTTTTGTTTACAATTGAATGAACAGACAGCTGATTTCAATACCCATTCCTGGAAACGAATTGGGAGAGAATGAGTGTTTCGTATCAGGTCATCAGTGATATTTTCTTTTGGAAAGCGCTCAAACCTAACATTGAAAAGAGAGAGACAGTGCCGCATAATTTTATTTGCCCATATAAAAAAAGGTCTTTTGCTAGCCCAGCAGGTTAGTGTACACGTAAAGGCAAATGCTCTACCTGCCGTGTGAGATATGAAAGTATGTTTACGTTTGTCGATTGTTGAAAGTGAAGCACATTAAATAATGAGTGTGCTAATTCTTAAAACTAAAACAGCAAACCTTGACACCTTTAACAATTTTTTATTTTTCAATGCTAATTAAATTAATAATTATCTAATCGATTCATGTGCGTTACACCGACTTAAAACATGGAGTTTGGTAAATTTTTTGCGTGTGTCACGGTCCATGCAGTGAAATACATTCATGTTGCTAACTACTGTGGAGGGGCGCCGCGCTTTGAAAAATTTTCTATGGCGGACACATCAGACCAATTCTAAATATTCTCGCGGAATTTTATTCTCGCGGATTTTTTTATTCCGAGGAAAAATTCCTCCAATTCTTTTCTCCTAGGGAGAAGAAAAATTGGGGAATAGGAATTTCGAATTTTCGAAGTCAGCTGTTTTGTCAATTGAAATTTCGTTGCGCATTTCTTATTTGTTTGAAATTAAGAAATAAGGTATAAACAATGCTAATTAAGCCTTCTTAAAAAATCCTTGCGCAATTTTTGGATGGCTGCATCAAATATGCGAAGAGCTCTTCCGTTGCTTATGATATACTTTTCGACTTAAAATAAAGAATATGTTGGTTGCTGTTGTTGTTGTATTAACAGTGAGAATATTGTGGTAGAATGTAAATACATATTTTAGCGGAAATTTCTACAAATAAGTGTTCTTTCTTAAAAAAACTAATTTCCTTTAACTATTTTGATGCATTTCCTTTAATTTAACTAGTGAAAAAACTCCTATGAAATGGCAAAGAAATCTCCCTCTCCCTCACATTCATAATACCTACTTTTCTCACATAACCGGTTTCCTCTTTTTCGAACATTGTTCAGAATAGGAGGAAAGGGAGAAGTGAAATAACTCTCAAGGAATTTTTATTTAGAATACGAGGAATGGGAGAAAGGAAAAACTCGCACGGAATTTTCGTTTAGTATTGGGCTGCATGTGTTTGTGATAACGGCCGCTTAAAAATTGTAAAATTACTATGACGTTCTTAGCATAAAAAATGCGAAAAAAGCAGTAATATTTTTCCGAGCGAAAAATTGAACTCGGATTACGATCTCTGGTACTTTAGGCCATTTTTATCTGCGTCTCTACCTAACCTGTAAACGCAACTTTCAACATCTTTCAGTTTACAGCGAAATATGAGTCTACCTTCCATTTAGATTATTGAGCACTGTTCATCAGAGTTGCCATTTAGGTGCTTCAAACTTTTGGAGTTAGCTCCTTGTTTCTGTTTGGCAAGTCGTATTCTACTATTCACCTTCTTGTTTATTTATTAATTTACATTTTATAAACCAATTTATAAAATAGTAAATTTTGAGGGCAATTTTGCTAGTAAGATACTTTATATTTTATATATCATTTTATGGCATGCTGATACCATTATTGTTCCATCTGGATTCGGGAGTGTCTAGGGATTAATTACAACATCTGTTTATGATCCTTCACGTGCATTGGTTTTTGGGTAAAGATTTTAGCTTTATATATACATATGTATTTAGGTATTTTTCTTGCTTCATGTACATTATATTTAATACTACTATTTTTTAGTCCTATGAATATAAAAAGGAAGACTTTGTTCACTCTTTTAGTACTTTCGCAAAGCATTTTATTGAGTCGCCCCCAGCGGGTTAGGAGGACTAGAATATACCTGCGGTAGGTATGCCTGTCGTAAGAGGCGACTAAAATCCCAAATTGATTCAAGGGGTTGTGTAGCGCAACTCTCTCAAGAGGTTGCCAGCGTAATATATAGCTTCTCTAATCCAATTGTCAACCTCACCTGCCGGTGGCGAATCCTGTTTCATTAACAGTTGAAGCTGTGGTGACCCCAAGCTCCTCATGGAACTAGGGGCCGGGTGGCCTAGAAGGTTTAATATGGTCATATAATCGTTCCCGAGATGGTCGAGCTAGTACCTTAATGGTGCTTTGTTACCGGAACGTACATCCGGCAAAGGACCATCAACATCGACAACACTCCCCAAAGCTTTCGGGGAGTGTCTTTATCGTTAATACAACAACAACAACATGAGTCGCCTTCACCAACATGAAAGCTTAAAATGAATTGTAAATATAGTTCCTACTGTCATATACGGACGCAACCAAAGCATAATAATATAATGACAAAAATTTGGCGAGATATAGTTTTTAATATTTTCTAAAAATTACCGGGATCACATGTATTGAGTCGACTCCGAACGGCATTAAGGCTGATGAATTTTTGCTGACAACATTTTCAAGGAAGAAAAACTTTCAGCGTGCTTGCCGAAACACTGCCGAGCAGCGACGACTAGAAAATCTGTTTCCAAAGTATTTTGCTGTAGCTGCAAAACTATAGACATGTTTCTGTTTCTGGCAACATATCTTTTTACGATAGATATTCAGAATTTGAATTTAAGTCCGACATTTTACATATTTATTTACTCTTTTTTATTTATTATATACTAGGTGATCACAATCATGGTGGCTGTGGATGACAATAACGAATCATGACAATCGGAGCTGGTCATATACAGAGTGTTTGCTTCTCATAAAAGATGCTCTGAGATATCTAAGTGTGCTTGCTTCTCTACAGCAAACCGTGTTACCAGTGTGCTGAAAATTAGAGGACTCTTTGCTACACCCAAAAAAATGTAGACAACGCAATATTTTCAAAGTGTAGTCCTTATTGAACTCCGAAGAGACTCCGTTTTGAAGCATTTCGGAGCCATTATGATAGGATAGGAACATTGAAATCGTGGAAGCATATCCCATGCGAGGCCATTGCTTGAAAAAAGGAAGGTAGAAAAAAGTCTGTGCTTGTCAACAGCTATACTAGACGTGCTCACGATTCGTATGGAATATCAATTCTTATATTTGGAAACATGAAAGATGTAAAGAATTTTGATGATGACACTGTGGAAAGAGGTTTTAGCCAGCCTACGATAAGATCGGGGAAAACACCGGAAAACAATATTATTCTATGAGAATAATTTCTATGAGAATAAATATACCAGGCGAACAGACCATGATGAAACCATATCACGAAATTTCTGTAGTTTTATTAGAAGGAATATATTATTTGTGTTGGAAAAAATATTATGTGCTCAAACTAACAACTCACATTATTTATTTTCAAGGGCACCAGAGCACCTTTATAATATATAACAAAACACCAGGTGCCCATAATCATAATGTGTACGTGAAATCACAGAGTTTTCATGTTTATTTTGAAAAATTCTCGTCTCTTGGTTGTTGTTTCTACAAAAAAAAACGGTGCTGTTGACATAATACTTGGCTTACAAGGCAAATATTATGAAAGTATGTACTATGTGCTATTAGCAATGTGGACTTATGAATAAACTTGTCAATGATCACTGACTTTCTATGAAAACCTTACAAAATTAGAGAGTAATAATTAAGATCAACAAAGAGTAAAGAGTAAGAGAAGCTTTTCCAAAGCAAACTCTGTTGGCGTGGAAAACATATATTATGTGGTCATAACCATAACGAAGCCAGATCAATGACAATTATTCTGATAAGATAGAGTGCACACTCTTTTGAGTGAAACAATGTTTGGAAAAATATCAGGCGCTCATAATAAGAGTGTAGGTGCTCACGGGTCACATGGTTCCTCTTTTCTCAATCGCTCACCGCACTCAGAGAGTAAACAGAACGCTTTTCAAATGCAATACTCTTTTTGTGTTATCATTCGTATACTAAAAGTACTAGGCGCTCATAATTAAAGCGTATCCATACTCGTGAACTTATAATGGATTAGAGGTGCTAAGAGAAAAAATGCTCAGTGAATTTAAAGAGCGTTAATGAGTAATTGCATCTGTGTACCACATTTTCCTGTGATATCGTCTGTATATAAAAGAGAGAGAGATTAAAGAATGCGTGCTCACATAGTCCGTAGTGTTTCAATTAATTTAACGGCATCTTAGCACGTATTTTTCCACTTATCTGTTTCTACCTATGACAAAAACAAAACTCCCATAATCATCATTGTTTACTATATAGTTTGGCAGCTTAAGTAGAGGTTATGTTGCGAATAGAGTGGAAGGCAGTGGACTAGGCAGTCGAATGTCATATAATCAAGGTATGGTGTTCGGAGATTTTTCAAAGTTAAAAAAAAAAAAAAATGATAAAAGCTTTAATATAACTAAAACTATTGTTTTAATAACAACAAAAACGCCATATATATTCTGTATACATAAATTTGTAAGGATTATCTCACTTTAAAATTTGAATTAAATAATCTAAAGTTTTGTTTTGAAACTGAGTCGAGAACTGTGCGTGTGAATGTGCGAATTTTCACCGATCAGCTGTTAGTTGCGCTACTTGGTAAAATTTACAATTATAATCATAATGTGTATGTGAATCCACACAGTTTCCACGTTTCTTTTGAAAAATTCTCAGAGAATAATAGGAGCCCATAAAAACATAGCATGAGAAAATATCATCAAAAAGTAGATTAAATAAAAAAATAAATAAATGTAAGGCGCGATAACCTCCGAAGAGATCTAAGGCCGAGCTTCTCTTCCAATTTGCGTCGTGCTCCTCTTGATTTTCCCTACAAATTGGCCGGACGGGACCTACATGTTTTATGCCGACTCCGAACGGCATCTGCAAGGCAGATGAGTTTTCACTGAGAGCCTTTCATGGCATAAATACACCCGGAGCGCACATAACTATTACGAAGTCTGCTCACATGGTATGTTTTTCTTCTTCTGTAAACCGTGCTGTTATATCGTTTGTATGGAATAAGTACTAGGCGCTCATAATTAAAGCGTAACCATACTCGTGAACTGCAAATGCATTACAGCTGCTAACAGAAAACATGCTCAGTGAATTTAATAAGTTTAGATGAGTGATTGCCTCCCTATACGAATCATTGTTACTAACAGAACAGCAACACTTCCTGTGATATCGTTTGTATACAAAAGATAGAGAAATTAAAGAATGCGAGCTCACATAGTCCAGTCTTTCATTTAATTCAAGGGCATCATCTTAGTGAATATTTTTCCACTTATTCGTTTCTATATATGACAAATACAAGTCGCCCATAATCATAATGTGCATGTGAATCCACAGAGTTTCCTTTTTTTTTTAAATTCGCAGAGATATTTATGAGAATAATAGGAGTCCATAAAATATAGTATGCGAAAATATCAAAAAGGGATTATCAATATCTAAAAGCAAACCCGTTGCTGCCGCGACATTTGTAAACAGAATGTATTAGGCGCACATAAATATTACGAAGCCTGCTCACATACATATATGGTGAGGTTTTCTTCTTCTGTAATATCGTTTGCATGGAAAAAGTACTAGGCGCTCATAATTATAGCGTAGCCATACTCGTGAACTGCGAATGGAATACAGCTGCTAAGAGAAAACATGCTCGGAGAATTTAAAGAGTGTTGATGAGTAATTGCCCCTTTGTACAGATCAGTGTTGCCAACACGTACGAGTATGTAGCTCTTGAGTTATTACTTTCAAAGTTGAACAACTGCGAAAATATGGATTTCTTCTAATGCATTGGTATTTCTAATGAGTAAAGAAGCGCATCTGTATTTTATTTAGCTTTATTTTATTTTCTAATTTTGGGGAAAAATCACAAATACAAACAGTCATTAACAAAAACAGAAAATAATTTTTTTTTAATTTAAACAGCCAGTTTCACGAAAGTGATTTGAATGAAGTTTTTTTTTTTTAATTTTTATATGTATGTATATCTGAACGTGAAAAAAAAAGATTTCATTTAAATGTTTTCGTAAAATTGGCTGTAAATGATCAACGACAAAAATAAATTAAACTAATTGAAACAAAGGAAAACATAAAAGTTGTTAGTTTGTTTTTGCAACAAAAACTATGCAAATTTTTTCCGATATGCTCACATGAATATTTTCCATTTCCTGTTCTATTGTTGTTGTTTGTGTGGCATATTGTAGTAACTTTTAACTAAACTATTATTTTTGCTACAATCTACTCATTTTTTTATTAAAACTATATTTTTGCAAACATCGCTTTTTTTTACGCTGCAGTCACTTAAATAGTAAGTGTAGGTGTGTGTATGTGTGTGTGGTGTGGTTGTTGCTTGATTTTTCAGTTTCGCTCTTAATAATACGTTTTCTTATTTTTTTCCTTTTCTTTGTTTCAATTTTCATATAAAACTACTTTTTTTACTTTTTTATTAGCTTAACTTTAACTGCACGCTTAATAGCATTTCTTTTTATTTTTTCTTGTTCCTTATTTCTTTTCTTATTTTTTTTTTCTGCTGTGTTTCAAATGCCTTACAAGTTTTTCATTACTTACTTCTTATTTTGCTTTGTTACTAATTTCATTCTACTACATTTTCTTTTTAAAAAACTACTTTTCTTAGATATCAATTTTTTGCATTCATATCGTGTTGTTTGTTGTCGGTTTTCTATTTTTTTTTTATCAAACTAGTCTTTTGTTTATGCTAAACACACTTTTTAGTTGTTTTTTTTTTTGTTTTTTGTACCCAGCCAAACAAGAAAATAGCGAAGGCATGTAAATACGCTTGTAATAGAGAAAAATTTAATAAGTCACAAATATTTAAGATTTTTTTTTATTATTTAGCACAAGCAATTTAATATTTTTTCATCTGTTCACAACAGCTGAAAATCGCTTTAGAAAATATTCATCAGTTCATTTTTTATGCATACACATTTTAGTATTAGGGTAGATCAAAAAATCTTTAATATTTTGGAACATTTACTATCTTTATACAAAAAAAGTGTAAGCCAAATAAAATGTTAATGGTTTATTATATATATGAACAATGTAAAAAATTAATAATTAAGCCAAATGAAACAGATAAAAAAATTTAAACAAAATAAAAAAATATACAGAAAAAAAATCTAATTGCGGTAACTGCAATCTCAATACTAGTATTATTTTAAAAATGCTTTAAATAACAACTGCAATCCTTAATTATTGCATAATAAAATAAACATTAAAAAATGAAAGTGAAAAACCTTTAACTACGTAGTTATCTCGGAATTTTTGCTTCTTACTTTCAGAATCCTGGAAAGGCCGAACACCAACAATAAAAAATCCCGGACAAATCTAAATGCTGACAAAGTACAATCCGAAAAGATTATATGTGAAAATTAAAGCGATTTTATAAACAAACTTTTTATTTTTATTTGGGGTTCTATTAGGGTGGACTAAAAAAAGTGGTTCTATAGGTACAATGGTTCAAGACATCCAAAAACAAAGCCTGTAAATATTTCAGATTTTTATTTTAATGTTTAGAGGTACCTCATCGCGGCTTAAGGGTTTAACTACCAGAACTCTAACCCTAAGTAATAGGAAGTTGAACGGTCTACAAAAAAAGACAAAAAAGATTCTTAGCTAATTTTACTCGTTTGGTAATTATTCGAGACCAAAGTTCAACCTCAGATTGTGTTAGCTTACCCTAAGGTACGTATAACTATGTATTAGAATCTGAGACACGGTCGGCTCGAACACCAAAATTTCCAAATTGCCATAAAACATTAGACGAAATACGTGCTGTTAAGTGAAACATAAAGGCCACTATATTTTTGTGAAAATTTCAAAACTCCACACTGTGCCGACTAGGGATGACGATTATTTGGATTTCCTGCTTCCCAGGATTTTCGGGATCTGAAAATTCAATCCCGGGATCCCGAAATTTCAGCTTGCATAAATTTATTTATGGTTTTGACAAAATATGCAAAAAGTTGCATGACCTCAAATGTATTTAAATTCCAGGTTCGGATATCTCAAAAACTTGAAGTGCCGGGACTGAGATTCGGGTTCACTGCGTCTAAATATTCGAGAAAATATAGTCGCGTTTCTGGTCACAAAATTCATTTAAATTTTTGTCGGCCAGTGCTATTGCATAAAAAGACGTTTTGTGCAATTTTCAAACGAATATTTCGAAAACCTGAACCAATTTGGAAAACGTCATTTCAGATTAAGGTTTTGTGCAATAAAAACCGTCAGAAATCAAAAAAAAAAAAATCTTGCCAACGATTCTTTATATTTTTTTGTTCCCCGGTGTAATGCTTGTTTTGCTCTTTAAGGAGAATATTTATATCGAAAAAAAATGATGTATATTGGAACCATTTTCAAAACAAAATGATTCAAAAATATACCCCCCAGTTGGTTAGGGGGTTAGAATATACTCGCGGTAGGTATGCCTGTCGTAAGAGGCGACTAAAATACCAGATTCAAGGGGTTGTGTAGCGCAACTTTTTCAGGTTGCCAGCGCAATATATAGCTTCTCCAAACGCAATTGTCAACCTCACCTATCCGTGGCGAATCCTGTTCCATTAACAGACGAGGCTCTGGCGACCCCGAAATCCTCATGGATCTAGGGGGTGGGAGGGCGGTATGGCCTAGAAGGTCGCATGTGGTCATGACAAATCGTTCCCGAGATGGTCGGGCTTGGTACCGGAACGTACCGGATCTGCATCCAGCAAAGGACCATCAACTCGATAACACTCCCCAAGGCCTTCGGGGAGTGTCCGTATTACTACAACAACAATCTATTAGTAATGTTTTGATGCAATAAAAAAGTTGAAAGCTTGCATTAAAATGTAATATCTATTAGGAAATAATAAATATATGTGTATACATAACGTCGCTGTATTGGTAGAAGATAAAATGTGCAAATTTGTTCATTTAGTCAAAACAATTTAAATTTTGTTTTATAAACGCCATTATTTTAACTATTATTTCCGCTATTTTAAACAAAAGTAATTTTTTTAAGCGACGTTATGGTATTCCAACTTAAAATTTTTTTTAAATAGGTTGTATATTTAAATAAAAAAATAAAAAAAATTATGTTCCAACTTTGCTAATCCACTAGCAGCAATACTAAATTGTATGCTAATTTTATTTAAAGCGCACAATTTCATATTATTTAGCCCACAACATTTTCTTCGAATTTTGCATCAATTCAATTTCATTTACGCACAGCTAGAGTCTAGAAAAAAGTCTTAATAATACTTAATTATTTTATGAAGAGGAGGGGAAAAACGGTAAAGCTTAACTTAATTTTGCTTAAAGCTATATAAAATAACTAAAATAGCGCTAAAAATAGAAACAATTTTCTTAATTTAACTTTTGTTTTCTGCTTTTCCCGCTTTTCCTTTCACTTTTATTACTAATCTCCTTTTTCTTTTGCTCTTTCTTGTTGTTTGCTCTTTCTTTTTATTACCTTAAAGTTAATTATCCTAATGCTACAAAAATTATATCTTACATAATTCTAGTCTATGCACTTATTCCCCTTTTTTTATTAACTACTAAATTACTTTTTCAGTTTACTCCATCTATTCATTTGCTTAATTACTGCTTTTTTTTTATCAAAGCTTCATGTTTTCTCTTCTTTCATTTATATTCATTTATAGTTTACTAAAATGTTAAATTTTCGGCTACTCATTACTTTTTGCATTTTCGCATTGTATGTAAAAAATTCTACAATTTCTTATCGCCATTCTTTATATAACACTTTTGTATGGGGTTTCTTTAAATTTTCTTCTGCAAAAACCGATTTATTTTCATTAAAAAACTGAGTCCTTTGCTCAGATTTTTTTTTTGAGAATTGCTCCTTTTTAAGTCCAACCCTTCCACTTTTCTATCCAGTTTTTAACTATCCCCTATACATGAGACTACCTTTCTTCTTAAATAAATTTTTTATTTTTGGACCCTCGTACTCACTTCTACGTTTATTTGCTGTTTGTTCATCTAGTATCAAATTTACATTTTCAAATAAGAACACAAAAAAATAAATATGTCTCATTTTTATCTTAAATGCAATTTAGTCCTTACACCCGAACTACATGGCTTAAAAACTAATACTACTTTTTTCAAAAAAAATTTTTTTTACTTCCCTAAAAATTAACGCTCACAACAGCCTGATTTTAGCGTTTTTATTTGGTTCTCGCATTACACACAATTTTGTTGGTGTTCAACGATTTTCTTTCTATGCTTTCGTGGCATAAAAAGTATCCACTAAGAAAATATTTGCATGTAAGTTTGCTTAGATGTTTATTTGTTTACTGTTTATGTTTTCGCTATCAAATTTGTTTTATGTTGTTGTTGTTTTTACCTCATTCATTTCTTGTTGCTTTTAATTAGCGTTCGTATAAGAAATTATTTTATACATATATAATTGTTCTGATTTGTGTGCATGTATAACAAATTTTTTCATAAATAATGTCAACTTAGTTATGTATGTATTTATGAATGTTGCAAATTGGAGACGATACGTGAAATAAGTGTGTAAGTGTATTGTGGCTCTTCATTACAAACAATTCGGACCTGTTCAAATTCAATTTGTTACTTAAATACTTATGTCCTATAACTTCTTCTGCCACTCCTTGTCATTTTCTAAGTCGTTCCTCTTGTCCTTACACATCTCACATCCTTTTTCTTTCGTTTCTATCATCTGCAAGATTTTTGTTGGTTTTGCCCCTCTTTACTTTTGTATACGCACATTATCAATTTTTATTTTTTCTTCAACTTTTGTTTTTCTTTTCCTTTTCTTAATACATTTATCGTTTTCTTCATTTACATATATTTCTCAATATTTTTTTTCTACCTTTACGTTATCTCTTCTAAACCATTTTTCATTCTACTATTTAGTCATCTTCCGTTTTAACTATAAACTATTATTATGCATGTGTTTAATTTTTTTTATTTCAAAAAGTAACAAATAAAAATATAACGGTTAAATGTCATTTATAAAATGAAAAAATTTAAAGAAATTCAACAATAGTTTGTAAAATTTCAAGTAAATTTTGATTTTCATCATTAACATACAATGTGAAACATAAATATTTACTTTCATCACCATTTAGCGCCTGTTACTTCTCTTCCTTGTTCTATTTTTTCTTATTTTCGTTTTCTAGTAGTAATAAATAAATAAATTATTTTACACCCTTATACTTTTTTCATTTTCCTTTTCATCTTTCATATAAACGTTTATTCTTTTTCATTTTGCGTCTATTTATTGTTATTTTTCTTCCTATTTCATTTAAAATGTAAATACTTTAATGTACTCTATTCAAAATACATTCAAAATTCCTTGCATATTTTAAGGGTGTTTCACGATTCATATATTTTGGCGCTTCTTCTGTTCGATTTTGGCTCAGCTCATTTGCCCATCTCATATGCTTTCTCAAAGCAAAAATGAAATCTTTTCGTCTACCTAATATTTATCTGCTGAGCCACAGTTGTTCTTTTCGCATACGTATTTAATACTCTTCTTCTTCGATAAAAAAAAATCCAACCTTCTTTACATGCCATTTGCATTTTTGTTTTACAAATTATATATTGTATGTATATAGCTTTTCTCTTCTTCATCTACATTTTCAATATCTTCTTCTATTTTTCATATTGTTTTTTACATTTGTGTATTGTATTTATGTTAAACTTAAGTCTTTACATTTCTCTTCATTTAAATTATTTTCTTTTAACTCTCATTAGCTATTTCAGTATCCTGGTTTGGTTTGCATACAAATATAAAATGTTGTATTTCTCTTTATTTGTTTTCTTCACAAAACTCTTTTTTTTTCGAAAGTTTCCTTTTTTCAAATTCATTGCAGTATGCTGCAATTTTTATTGGAAGCTTTTATTTAGCTTTTATTATTATTCATTTTGGTCACAAATGCTATTGTTTTGTTTTATTTTGTTTATTAATTTAATATGTTTATTGTTGCTGGTTGCCGCTGATTTCTATGTTGTGGTTGTTGTTACTGTTGCTGTTATTATCTTTATTTTGTTCAAAGGTTGGTTGCGTTGTTGTATATTTCATCTTCTTTTTTATTCTCACTACCCTCATATCTCATTATAAGTATGTGTTCGTTTTTATTATCGTGTATATATTGTTGCATAATTTATTGTTATTCGCGTTTATCCGATTCCATTTGCTGCTCCCATTAGAGCGTCAAGCGCGGCATCATAATATTACATCTGCAAATGGAAAATGTATTTATTAAACAATGATGTGTTTTGTTAAGATATGTTTAAATAATCTCATTAAAACTTTACAGTCTAGCCGTACTCTGCTAAATGGTGTATAGAAATAAACTACAACACTAAGTTCCAGTTACTTCTGATGGACCAAAAATAGTATTTAGCTCCAGGAATATGCATACCTTTTGTTACATATTATCGAAGTATAAGTATGTGAATAAGAAAATTAAATATGTAAGGCTCGGTTTTTCAGTGCGAGTTTAAGCAGCAGTTAAATTTGACTGAAGTTTAAGTTGGCCACTTTAAGAGCCGTATAAAGCTCTAACTAAAACCAAAAAATTCATATAAAAGTACATGCAATAGATTCTTCAGAAAAATTTCGTCTGTCAAATTTTCTTTTGCTGTACGCAGCTCTCAAGAAATTTCGACTACTATTTTCTAAACATTTTTAAGTACAATTTCAACTCTGGTTTTGGCAAGAAGTAATTGATTGTGCGTTGTTTCTTAAAGATAAAGTGACACTTCGGCCAGCAAACATATATGTATATAACGTTAAATATGCATTAAAATCAATTAAAATTCAATAGGAGTTATTTCTTAATTCAATTCAAGGATATATTTCTTACTTTCACTTCTTTATTAGCTAGCTTCTCGGGAGCTGAGTGTTGAACTCGAAATCTCCAACATCCATACTTTATACCAGTGTAAAGGCAGATGCCTTTATCCACTCAGCCAAATGAATGCACCGCTGCCTGCTTTGCAAATGGTCTCTAAGTATTGCCTTTTTGTTGCTATTCCTTTATACATTATTAAATACATACTAAATTTATATGTTTTTAATCCTAATCGTGTGGAATACTTATAGGCGCGCTTTCAAGAGCTTAGTAGCATTGGATTATAAGCAATGGTTCCGCTGATTATTATTATATTAGTTTTATTATCTGATTTAATTAGCGAGACATGCTCATATTGCTTTATACATTTGTTTCTAAAGGAATCGAGATAGATATAGACTTCCATATATCAAAATTATCGAAAAAAATTTGGTTCAGCCATGTCTGTCCATTCGTCGGTCCGTTAACACGATAACTTGAGAAATATTGAGATATCTTCACCAAATTTGGTACACGAGCTTATCTGGACCCATAATAGATAGGTATTGAAAATGAGCGAAATCTGATGATAACCACGCTCACTTTTTATATATATCGTTAGCTTAATGTGAAAATGTGCTAAGTCACTTTTTTGAAAAATTGTATTTTAATGCAGTTTTAAAACTGAAATTAAAATACATCGATCACAAAAAAAAATATTTAAATTTTTCAGTTTTACGTGCTGTGGGCAATGATGTGTAAATGTGCTAAGTCGTCAGCTTTAAAAAAAAATGTGCTAAGTCAACCTGTCAATAATATCAATCTGAATTACTAGTAATTTCTTTGTGCGCGCATTTTATTTATTTATTTAATTCATTCAGTCTAAAACTACATGCTTTTTTGTTGTTGTTGTATTAACGATAAAGACACTCCCCGAACGCTTTGGGGAGTGTTACCGATGTTGATGGCCCTTAGCTGGATATAGATCCGGTACGTTCCGGTAACAAAGCTCTATTAAAGTACTACTAGCTCGACTATCTCGGGAACGATTGATATGACCACATTACACCTTCTAGGCCATCCCGCCCTCCCCACCCCTAGTTCCATGAGGAACTTGGGGTCGCCAGAGCCTCGGCTGTCAATGAAACAGGATTCGCCACGGTTAGGTGAGTTGACAATTGGGTTGGAGAAGCTATATATTGTGCTGGCGACCCCTTGAGGGGGTTGCGAACACAACCCCTTGAAATTGGATTTACCCAATTGAAACATGCCTTTGGTGTATGATAAATGCTTTGCGGGTGACTATAATCTAATTCAATTCTTACATGTCTATAACTACATGCTTTCTTACAGACTAGTTAAAAATGGAAAACAATTCAAGCTTAAACTTATATAAGCTGTTATTAAAATTAATAACACTACTGAATCGATTTCCTAGATGTATAGTCCTAGGTATAGGTTCATTCATAGCTTTTTTATGAGTTATTTTGATAAATAATCTATTATGCCGAAGATCACATAGTGGGATATATGGAATGAATAGAGTAGTTAAATCAGAGCAATTCGTGCTAAAGTTTATTACATTATAGACAAGCATGAGTGAGATAAAAGTTCTTCTGTCATGCAAAGCCTGAAGACCAAGCAATTTGTGATTGCTGGTATATGATGGGAGACCGTGTGGCCAGGAAGCATACGTAAAGCAATTTTGTAAATTTTTTTGGAACTTTCTCAAATTTATAGGAGCTAGATTCATAGAAAGGATTCCATATTATTGAGCAATATTCAATACCACTTCTGACCAAGGATATATAAAGTGCCTTCAACGGCATAGGGTCCTTAAAGTCACTGGTGTTTCGTCTACTGAACCCAACAATTGCAACAAATTTTGAAACAACGAAATCAATGTGACTAGAAAAAGAGAGTTTGGGTCAAACATTACCCCCAAGTCTTTACTCTCTTGATAACGATTAAGAGATTTAGCATTTAGTTTGTAGATAAAGTATGTGGCAGTTGTCTTTATGGAATAAGACACAACAACATAGCATTTGTTTGAATTTAAAAATAAGTTATTGTCTGCGCAACATCCGCCAAAAGAGTCCAGATCAGAACCGTTAGAAATAAAATAAATAAATGTAAGGCGCGATAGCCTCCGAAGAGGCGAGCTTCTCTTCCAATTTACGTTGTGCTCTTTTTTTTAAATTTTCCTACAAATTGGCGGGACGGGACCTACTTGTTTTATGCCGACTCCGAACGGTATCTGCGAGGCAGATGACTTTTCACGGCAGAAATACACTCGGAGTGCTTGCCAAACACTGCCGAGGGGCGACCCCGCTTAGAAAAATTTTCTTATAATTGAAAAACCTTATTTCTAAAATTTTGATGTTGCTTTGCCCGGGGTGTGAACCCAGGGCATTCGGTGTGGTAGGGGGAGCACGCTACCATCACACCACGGTGGCCGCCAATAATTAGAAATAGTTTGACAAATAAATAGTATTTTTTGTTAAATATATAGTTTTAGTGTTAATTTTAATCCTTAAAGGGGTGGAGTGATGGGGAAACATATTGAGTTAAAAGTGCTAACAAAAACATATTGAATAAAAAGTGCTAAGTCAGGAGAAAAATTTGTTTTGAGTGAGGAAATTGTGCTAAGTCATAAAATAGCTGCTGGGTTAGCATACACGTTTTTTATTTATCTTTTTCAAAGCTTCTATACTCAAAAGTATTGCAACTAAGGTATCCTCATTCACAGTTTTGAAAAAAAGGTTATTTCAAAATTTATTCAGTTTTTTTCGTCTTCTGTAAAATATCTGTAATATTTTGGAAAACACAAAAAACCTGATTATTTAGTAAATAATACACCTATAATGTTGAAACTTAAAATGTGGCCTGATATTGAGACTTGATAAAAATTTGAAAAAAAAAAAAATTTTTTAATCGGCGTGGCACCGCCCACTTGTGATAAAATCAATTTACAAATATTATTAATCATAAATCAAAAATCGTTAAACGTATCGTAACAAAATTCGGCAAAGAGGTTGCCTTTATTATAAGGAATGCTTTGAAGAAAAATTAACGAAATCGGTTAAGGACCATGCCCACTTTTATATAAAAGATTTTTAAAAGGGTCGGGGATGAATAAAATAAGCTATATCTTTGCAAAAGATATATCAATGGTATCAATGGTTTTTCATTTCCCAAGTGGATTTATAACAGTAAATAGGAAAAACTTCAAATTTAAAAATATGGGCGTGGCATCACCCCTTTTATGACTAAGCAATTTTCTATGTTCCTTATTTCGAAGAAATATTAACATATCGTAATGAAATTGGGTACACAAATTTTCCCTATAGCAGAAAATATTTCTAGTAAAAATGGACGGGATCGGTTAAAGACCACGGCAACTTAGATATAAAACAAGTTTAAAAGGGTCGTAGGCTAGAATAATAAGGTATAACTTAGGAAAAAATTGTTTTGAATCAATGATATTTCATTTATCAAGTTTTATTGTAAGAGGAAATGGGGAGACATTTTTTCTCAGCGGGCGGTGCCACGTGTTATGTAGAAAAGTAATTTATCTGCAATTAAATGTACAATTGAAGCTCACGCTGAGTATATAAATGTTCGGTTGCACCCGAACTTAGACACCTTTACTTGTTGTTATTGATATTAGAGAAAATATTGTTGTTAGAGAATATTGTTGTGCATCAATCACCTTGCGATGTCAAAAGTAAAAATTCTTGGCTGCTCCTATTTATATGAAAAAGAAATAATGCAAAATATTTTTTGAGCATTTACTTTAGAACTGCATATGGCTCCGTTAGCCCTTTGCATACAATTTAACTGCTCATATCAGTTTCAGCAACTATAATGACATAGTTGAACTCTAGTCTATTTAACCTCAAGTATAAAGTGGCACTAAAAACCGAGCCTTACTGCGGACAATATGTCTAAAATACATTTCAAATAATCTTTTTTCTCCAAGATTTCTTTGAAAAAAAATTTAGAAGGTGATACACTAAGTGTGGTGGTAGCTTGCTGCGCCTACCACACCGAAGATCCTGGGTTCACGCCCTGAGCAAAGCATCATAAAAATTTTAGAAACAAGTTTTTTCAATTAGATGAAAGTTTTTCTAAACAGGGTCGCCCCTCGGCAGTGATTTGGCAAGCACACCGAGTATATTTTTGCTATGAAACATTTCTCAGTGAAAACTCGGCTGCCTTGTAGATGCCGTTCGGAGTCGGCATAAAACACGTAGGTTTCGTCCCGTCAATTTGTAGGAAAAATTAAAAGGAGCACGACGCAAATTAAAAGAAGCTTAGTGTAAAATCTCTTCGGAGGTTATCGCGTTTATTTTTATTTTAACCCGAGAAATACCTTGCTAATTGCTAATATACATACATACGTTTACCGCCAATAGCTTAATCTACATTTAATAACAAAACCAATTCATAAACTATTCAGATTAACTTTTTTTTTTTACTTTTTCAAAATAGAAAGCTTTTCAACTTTTGGAATAATGTAAATATTGGGCGTACTTTTGTAGAACCTTTTTTCTCCTTTTCAGAAACTTCAGAACTATTCTAAACCTACTCAAAACAGCTTCGATTCTTTTGTTTTGCGAGCTTGTGTATGCCCACTTCACAGAAATTGGTAGTGGAGCATTTTTCTGACCTATGTTATATTTTATAAGGTCACTTATTTAGTTTCACACCTCAACGCATTAAAATGTTAACGACTCTGGACTTTTTGTAGGAAGTGAGATGCTTTTTCGAGTCCCGTAAAACAGTCTACAATTTGTTAGATTTTTTTTTATCAATTGAGAATTATGTTCTGTAAAGGGCTAATAGGTGATTTTTGTACTTTTTGGCGGCATACGGAACGTTTCTACACTATGTTCTTATTTTAGGTCAGCCATCTATGGCTCACATTCAAAATTTAGCTTTTTTACCCGTTTGAAAGCTATTTTCGAAAAGCAAGAATTCTTACGTATTGTATATGCAAACGTATGGGACCTTCCGTGACAACTCAATCCGATAACAGGTTTTGTATCAACGATTTCGCGAAAATTTGGAAGGCCTTTTGTACCCTTTCAATACACACTATTGTAAGCTTGTTTTTTTCTGTTACCCCCATGTGGTTACTTTTAAACTAGGTTACCTAACGTTATGAAAAGTGGCAATATTCGTAGGTAATAAGATCTTTTTTTTTATTCAGTGGAAGATATTGACCTCTATCAACTGAATAGGATTCATAATGAATTTGGTAAATGCTTAGACTTAATTTTTCCAGATGACTCGCCGAATTGTTCAGTGAGTCGATGCGATACAATAGTTTTGCCCGAAGATGTATACCATCCGGCTCTGGCTTTATACTTGGATTATCTCAATGTACCGTAGCGTAGAACTATTACGAATGTGTGTTCTGGCCCGTTTCTATTTATGAACGCTAATCTGTCTGTGCTAATTGATGAGGTTTCAAAAATTTCTTGGTCCGCCTACGATGGGGATGTTGAAATGAGTTGCACCCACTTTAACAACGCATTATAAGCAATATTCGGAGGACGTACTAAGGCATCTGGAAAGGATAAAAATTTCCTATTCCAGCGGACCTGATGAAATTCTATCTCTTGTGCTTAAAACGTGTGCTGAATTCCCGTGTAAACCTCTTACATGTCTTTTTAACGCATCCCTAAAGCAAGCAAGGGATATTTCCCAGAAAGTGGAACGAGTCTTTTATAATACCACTTTACAAAAATGGGAACAGATTCTGAGTTTTAAATTACCGAGGAATAGCAAAGCTTAGTGCTATTCCCAAACTCTTTCTGGGGTTTCTCAAGGCAGCCACCTTGGTCCAGTGCTGTTTCTGCTGTTCATTAACGACCTTCCAAATGTTTTGAAGTACTGCAAGCCGCTAATGTTATACCACCTATTCGCTTACCAGCGGATGGATCAAATCTACAATCGGATCTGAATAGCTTACACTAAAAGAAATGGTGTTAGTAAAATCAACAAATCGGTTCTGTTGTTCTTGACTTAACGGAGATTCGATGAAATTGCTCGAATTATGGTTAGTTCGACCGAGTTCTATGTCAAGCGAACAAATTAGTTTAGTCATTTCAACAGAAGAGATATTGTTGCTCTTAAGTTAACAAAATTTTGTAAAATTTACAGATTCCTAATCAATCTGATTTTTCTGTTAACACAAATGATCTTGCAGGTCATTTCAACGGCGATCAACTGTCAATACATGAGAGTTTTATGCTCACTGCGCTCTCTACTTTGTACTTATGACGATGGTGCCACTTGTTAAAAGAAAAAAACCAAAATAAGAAAACCATTAAATCGAAAAAACACACAAAATGGGAAAACAATAAGAAACTAGTTTTTCAGTTATCAATACAAAACGAAAAGACCCTTTTTATCGGGTACAATTTTGCAACTTCTCGTCCAAGCGAAATGCAAAATAGCGCCCTCTTGTTGCAAAAGTTTTGCTTGAACGAACAGGATTTTTCCCAAGTTAGTAACATTTTGTTCAAGTTTTTATGAATATTCACTCACGCGAACGAATCTAATAAGATAATAAAAAAAACGTACTTTTTAATGTTGATGTTTCCGACGAAATAAAAGTTTGAGTTGTTTTGGAATCGTTTCAACTTAAAGTGTTACGAAAATTAAACTTGCCGAATTACATGTAAAGTTACTCCAGTGATGAATTACCTTCCTGCGATTTGAATCTTTAATTTTCTATAACCTACAAGTTCTCTTTTTAAAATGTTACGTCAAACATTTATACTACAAGTTTTGTTCGAAACAATCAAGTGTGGCAACTACATGCGAGAGAAGAAATTGAGAATGAGTTGAGCTGCAACTGAAAGAATTGAGAATCAGTTTTGTGACTACTAGCTTCATTTCTATATTCATATGTATGTATATGTAGCAAGCATGCGTATTTATGTATTCACATATTTACGCATTTATATGGCGGCCGCCGTGGTGTGATGGTAACGTGCTCCGCCTACCACACCGAAGACTCTGGGTTCATACCCTGGGAAAAGCAACATCAAAATTTTAGAAACAAGCTTTTTCAATTAGAAGAAAATTTTTCAACATCTTGTTGCGATGGATAAAAATTGACACAAATTCCGGTTGAATTGACCCGTATTTCGGTTGCTTTACTAGTCTTTTTCCTTCAGTGTAGTTGAATGGTGAAGCGTGAGTGTATTGTGACTAAACCCGCCGAAGTGCAAGTTCATGTGCTTCACAAAGAAATCCTACCAATCCCACGAGTATATGATTGATGATTATACAATTAAGCAAGTCATTGGCTTCGTAGACCTTGGCGTTACGATGGACCCTAAACTTGACTTGAAATTGCATATAGAAGGTTGGGTGAACAGAGCCAAAGGAACTTTGGCGTTCGTGAAACGATGGTGTAAAGAATTCGATGATCCATATATTACTAACTCTCTTTATATCTTTGGCGAGGCCTATATTGTAATACGCTTCGATAACCTGGAACCCTCGTTATTAGACCAACTGCGACAAATTAGAATCGGTTCAAAGGCATTTCCTGCTTTTTGCGCTAAGGGACTTACCGTGGCACTCTTCGAGGATCCTTCTTCCCTACTCCTGCCGTTTAAAACCTATTCAGCTCCCTAGGAAACCACATATAATTATATATAAATTAATCTAAATGTCAATTTGATATATATAACTAACACACTTGACAGCGTAGCAAGCAAATATGACTTACAACGTTAAACTATCTTCTCAAGCAAAATTTATTTTTTCGAGAAAGAAACCCTCGGTAGTATTTTATAAATATGTCATTAATAAAGAAAAAAATAGCCCATTTCTGCTTGGTGAAATTTTATTGAACGTTCCCTTTTGACCATCTACACATATTCAACCGCTTCATATAAGCACATGCAGATTGAATTTTGAAATGCACGATCCTCTTCGTTGTCTGTGTGCTGATTTCAATAGGTACTGCAAAAACATTGATACGAATCACACCTCGTAATAAAAAAATATCTACTGACTACCTTAATTATGCAATGATTTGGGTGGGTGGCTGGGAATCACGTCCTTTACGACCTCAGTCTTATCGCCAGTTCCAGTAATTTTGGGCGGGTGGCTTGAAATCACGTCCTTTCCAATCTCCCACACATCGCCGCCCTACTTATTGTGTGTTAAATATACCGTGCAAAAATAGCGAGTACTCCATGCATGCATGTATGGAGTACTCGTTATGGACCAACCGAGTGCTCCAAAATTAACCATAATTCATACAAAAAATATGGTCCAATTAACATTGCGATGTCCTAGGACTGGACCATATACTCCAGCTCCGCATTACATCAGAGTAATCCATGGAGTACCCACAGTCCAATGAACATCGTGTAGTGATTACAATCGTTAAAAACGATCAATGATCGGCTAACAATATGTTCGTGTGGAAACATGAGTTGGTCCATTGCTGCATTACAGTGGAGTATAATGGTAAGTACTCCAGTCGACCACATAATCCAACGATTTTTGTAGGGTATATCAGCTGATCGAAATCACGTCCACTCCGACAGCACTAATAATCAATTTCCGTTTCTCGGGTGGGTGGATTGGTATCACGTCCTTTGCAACCTCCCAGACAATGCAGTCCTAACTAGTGGGCGTATACATACATCAGCTGATCGAAATCATGTCCATTCCGGCAGCGCTAATAATTAATTCCCATGGCTGGGCATCACAGTCTAGTCCAACAACTGATTCAATAATATACATACATACTTTATAATATAAATTTTGTTCACCTTGTATCACCTTGCATCTGTACAGTAAATCCGTAACTATGTATATTTAGTCTGATTATTTGTTAAATTTGTAGACTAATAAATAAATAAATACCAGATAAATACTTCAACTGGCTTGCAGTCGGGTTTCAATAAACACTCATAAATACAAACAAACAGCTGTTAGCTCAAACAAAACATCTGTTTTAACAAGTGGTCTAAGACGTTTTTCAACGTGGTGGAAAACAAATATTTGGTTTAACAAACAGCTTTTTATTTGTATACCAAGAAAAGTATGTTTAACATATGCGCAGGTGATCTGTATATACATACTAGCAGACTCCGCAGACGTTGTTCTTCCCTAAATTTGGCCCATATGCACAAAAATTTTAATAAGCTTTTTCCGTCTAACTCTACCCTCGCCCCTCTTCACTTTTTCCTAATCCTTTTTTCACTCCTCCCTCCGTCTTTTTCGCTTCATCTATCTCCATATTCATCTCGCTCTTTTCTCTTCTCTCAAGTTCTTCTCATTCTTCTTCATCCCTTATTGCCTGTCCCAGAGGGTGGTATGTATTTTGTTCAAGTCCCAGTCTCAGTCCCACTCCGATTCTCAGTAACAGTTCCATTCCGATTCTCAGTCTCAGTCCCACTCCGAGTCTCAGTCCCAGTCCATTTCCGGTCT